>NC_052101.1:4605000-5222500 GCF_015852505.1 Tachyglossus aculeatus | reverse complement strand
TGCATCTACATCTCTAATTATATTCATTTATATTGATGTCTGTTTACTTGTTTTAATGTCTATCTCCCCCCTTCAAGACTGTGAGCCCATTGTGGGCAGGGATTGTCTCTCTTTGTTGCTGAATTGCACTTTCCAAGCGCTTAATGCAGTGCTCTGCACACAGTAAGTCCTCAATAAATACTATTGAACGAATGAATAAAGATGAAGCTTCTCTTTCCCTGGATGTTTCATCAAATCCTCTCACCGGTTTCAGAGCAAAGATTCAGATTTGTTAGAATTAGGGAGGTGAAAAGCAGCCCTAACTCTGAAAGGAGGGTTGCCCACGGAGATGAAACATATCTAGCCATTCACTCCTACAACAATCGAAATGTTTCCAGGATCCCGTTGAAGCTTTCTTATTTGAGTGTCAACTTATTGTTCCCCAGAGAGAGCTCCCCACTGGTCTTTCCTTTGTGCCCCTGTAGATTTGCCCGTGTTACTCCACAGGGAAGATATCACCTTGGGCTAGCAGGGTTTTCACTGTGTGGAAGAAATCCTTTGGTATTTTTTGTTCCTCTCAACAGTATGAGCAAAGCAAAGCAAGGCTCAGTGGAAAGATCAGGGGCCTGCAAGTCAAAGGACCTCGGTTCTAATTCCAGCTCTACCACACGTGTGATCCTGAGTCACTTCATTTCTCCATGCCTCAGTTCCCTCATCGGCAAATTGGAATTGCAATAACTGTTCTCCCTCTTACTTAAGTTGTGAACGCCATGTGGGACTTGATTATCTTGTTTCTACCCCAGCGCTGAGTACAGTGTTTGACACATAGTATGTGCATAACGGATAGCATTATTATTTTATGGGTTGGCTAATATTACTATAATTATTATTATTAGTAGTAGTAGTAGCCATGTGCCACTGAGGAAGTGCTTAGCGCAGTGTTACGCACAGAGTAAGCCTCCCAAATGGGTCTGAAGAGTTGCACAATCAAGCTCTACTAACCCGTAGGTAATCCGTACACTAGCGGCGATCACAAATCACAAATGATAACAGAAAGATACCTTGAAACACCTATGATACTCTTGAAACTGTCCCAGACCTCTAATCCAAGATTATTTGTAATTAGATTGAGAGCCCTGTCAATGACTGGGAGAGATGTCACTAAGAGAGATATCCAAGATGTTCATTCTGTTGCCCCTAAATTGCTTTCTGACACTGAAAGTGTCTTTACTTATTCGTGTGGCATTTCTCTCCCCTCTGTAGAAAGTCGATAACAATAGTCGTGACCTATGGAGAAGGGTGATGTTTATAAAAAGCAGTGGAATTGAGACTCTTGAAAGAAAACTGCTCTATGAGTGATTATTTTTAAGCACCCGTATTGTGCAATATATGGGAAATGCAATCCAGGACGTTCCGGTTATTCGGTTCGAAGCGCTTTGGTGCCCCATCTCAATTTTCCTCTGAATGACAACTAATAAAATATTGGTGGAGAGAACAGAAGACATAGTTCAACTCTGTGGATGTAGACCAATAATAATAATAATAATAATAATAATGATAATAATAATAGCATTTATTAAGTGCTTACTATGTGCAAAGCACTGTTCTAAGCGCCGGGAGGTTACAAGGTGATCAGGTTGTCCCATGGTGGGCTCACATTTTTAATCCCCAATAACATATAATCCCCAACAGCCCCCAATAACCAATAACGTAAGTCTGCTTCTGATCTTGCAGACCAAAGCACTTTATATCACGATGAATTATACCTGGCTTCAAAATCCCTTAATTAATTATCGGGAAGACAGTTTCTTTTCCTCCCAATGTCTGATTTTTATTTTCCCAGCCTGGAAAAAAATATGGAGAGGTTCAATAATTCCAATTTCTCTCTTTCAAAAGGTGATTTTTCTCTCTTCGTCTTAACATTATGCAACTATAAGAGCTTTTAATCAATTGCCAAAGAGAAAGGTTCTATAAATTTGTTTGAAAAACAGTGAACCTTCAGACCAAGTGCTCTGAAAATGGCTTTCGCTCTCCTAGTTTTCCTCCAGGAGTTCCTCCATGGTGAAGCTTACAGGCTCCCTTCCCACAATTTTCCCAAACAATCAATCCTATTCATTGAGCACTTACCAAGGGCAGAGCACTGTAGTACTAATAATAATGTTAATGGTATTTTCCAAGTGCTTACTATGTGTCAAGCGTTGTTCTAAGCGCTGGGGTAGATACAAGCTAATCAGTTTAGTGACAGTCTCTGCCCCACATGGAGCTCACAGTCTTAATCCCCATTTTACAGATGAGATAGCTCAGGCACAGAGAAGTGAGGTGGCTTGCCCACGGTCACATAGCAGACAAGTGGCGGAGTCGGGATTGGAACCCAGGTCCTTCTGACTCCCTGTGTCCTATCTACTAGGCACACTTGGGAGAGTACAGTAGAGTTAGTAAACATAATCACTGTCCATCAGGAGTTTACAGAAGTTTAGAAAAGCAGCATGGCTCAGTGGAAAGAGCACGGGCTTTAGAGTCAGAGGTCATGGGTTCAAATCCCAGCTCTGGCAGCTTTGGGCAAGCCACTGAACTTCTCTGTGCCTCAGTTACCTCATCTGTAAAATGGGGATTAAGACTGTGAGGCCCCCGTGGGACAACCTGATCACCTTGTAACCTCCCCAGCACTTAGAACAGTGCTTTGCACATAGAAAGCACTTAATAAATGCCATTATTATTATTATTATTATTACAATTTTCTGGCTGGCCGTGGCAATCACTCCATTACAGTAAAAGTTGTGGTATTATGTGGAGAGTTATGCATGTCCTCCCAAATATGAAGCATTCTCTAGGACTTCAGGCTTGCTGCTTCTGTTCAGCCTCACCAGAGACTTGGTATAATCAAGTCTCCATCCCCCCATCTTACCTCCTTCCCTTCCCCACAGCACCTGTATATATGTATATATGGTTGTACATATTTATTACTCTATTTATTTATTTATTTATTTATTTTACTTGTACATTTCTATCCTATTTATTTTATTTTGTTGGTATGTTTGGTTCTGTTCTCTGTCTCCCCCTTTTAGACTGTGAGCCCACTGTTGGGTAGGGACTGTCTCTATGTGTTGCCAATTTGTACTTCCCAAGCGCTTAGTACAGTGCTCTGCACATAGTAAGCGCTCAATAAATATGATTGATTGATTGATTGATTGATTGATTGATCAACCAATCAGTCAATCAATCAACCACATTTCTGGAACACTTATTATTTGCAGAGCACCCTTCTGAGCTCTTGGGAGAGTACAATATGACAGTCTAATAGAGCAGTGCACCAGAGGAAAATAGAGATATTTAGTTCTGAAATTTTGTATCCTATCTTTCTTCCAGCCTATACCAAAATCCATTCCTCTCTAGCAAGCCTGGAACACTGTCTAGGCTCCAAAACAGGACCAGATTGCCCCTTTTCCTTCACCTATGCAAATTCCTGGAATGTAGGAATGCAGCTTCTGGGAACCGGGGTTGGACCAGGGCTGGATTGTGGAGGGGAGATAACTTGGCAACCTGCTTTCACTTGCCCTCCTCTCTTGATCTCGGTAGAACTGCAACTTGGCCACTGGTACTTTCATTCATTCATTCAATCATATTTATTGAGCGCTTACTGTGTGCAGAGCACTGTACTAAGCACTTGGGATGTCCAAGTTGGCAACATGTAGAGACGGTCCCTACCCAACAGTGGGCTCACAGTCTAGAAGGGGGAGACAGAGAACAAAACAAAACATATTAACAAAATAAAAAATAGAATATATATGTACAAATAAAATAAATAAATAAAGTAAAAAATACATACAAACATATAACATGTATACATATATACAGGTGCTGTGGGGAGGGCAAGGAGGTAAGGCAGAGGGGATGGTACTTGCTATGATCCCCACTAGACTCCTCCGAAGGACCCCCAAATTCAAAATCATAATAAGAAGAAGGGGAAGTGGAAGAAGTGAGGCCTAGAGGAAAGAGCCCAGGCTGGGAATTAGGAGACCTTTCATTGAGTCCCAGCAACACCACTTTCCAACTGTGTGACCTGGAGCAAATCATTTAGGCTCTCTGGGCCTCAGTTTCCTCATCAATCAGTCACTGGTATTTATTGAGTGCTTACTAAGTGCAGAGCACTGTACTAAGCTCTTGGAAAAGTTCACTACAACAGAGTAAACAGGCACCTTCCCTACCCACAATGAATTTGTAATCATCTGTAAAGTGGAGATAAGAAAGATTAGGAGCCCTGATTGACAGGGATTGTGTCCTATCTCATTACAAAACCTTAGTAAATGTCACTAATAATAACAATATTAATGTCACAACTTCTCTGTGCCTCGGTTACCTCATTTGTGATGGGGATTAAAACTGTAAGCCCCAAGTGGGACAGGGATTGTATCCTATCCGATTTGCTCATATCCACCCCAGCATTTAGTACAGTGCCTGGGGCACAGTAAACACTTAACAAATACCAGAATTATTAATATTATTATTATCATCATCATCATCATTATTTCTGTGGTTAAGAGAAACCTTGTAACAGATCTTGTACAAGATCAGCCACTTGGTTTTATTGGAAATTATGCAGACATACCAAGTAGCACATCACAATGCCACAACCAAACCTGAACAAGGGGAAACACACCCATAACCAGAGTGAAGACAAAAGTAGCGCCGAGAGACTTTCTAATTCCAAGACATCGCAAGCCCAACACACAAAGTGGGAGCATCTGGTGGCTATCACTTTGTCTGATTCTATGTTGTTGCTGATCACAATCGGCTCATTCTACCTTCCGACGTGATTTACATCTGGCTCAGAAGTTGATTGCGATTTGCAATCACACATAACACGCGTAATGAGAGCCGCCACAAAAGGAACAGGCCTCGAAGAACAAGATTGAAACGGTTTATTTGGAGGATGAGAGGTACCTCCAGGGGAAGGAAATTACATGGAAATTTTAAAAAAGGTTTAGAATGTAGGTCTCCGGATTTTTGAACTTCAAGCCGTAGCACAAAGCATACCCTATTATCCTGACTCTTGTCTTAGGGGAAGAAGGAGACTCGCTAGGCTGGAAGAAATGGTGGGGATCAGGCAACATTTGGAAAACCACGTCCAGGGGGTTTTAACATGCTTAATCCTCGCTACAGGCACAATATGCTCCTTCAATTTGAAAAACTCTGTATTCTGTTCATGGCTCGGAGCTTTGTGGGAATAAATGAGAATTTGGCATTTCATGAGGAAAGTATAAATCCACGCAGAGACTTTAGAGTTGTCTCATTAAGGGTAAGAAAAAGTTCATCTCGAAAAATCTAGAATATTGTGGCCTACTGGGTCATCATTTTTTATCGTCCTGGTGTTTTTAATGCAACCAACAACATCCCTTCCCCGCCGTGACCAGGTTTTCAGTGATCCCATCTTCTAGACTTTGAGCCCGTTGTCGGGTAGGAACTGTCTCTATATGTTGCCAACTTGTACTTCCCAAGCGATTAGTACAGTACTCTGCACACAGTAAGTGCTCAATGAATATGATTGAATGAATGAATGAATGAATTTCCTTCCTCATTTATATTTATTTTTAGCCTTTTGCAATCTATGACAACTTAATTAATTCATTAGTGTAACCGGGCTTTTATTGGACAATAATTTCCTGGGTTTTATGAAAAGCAAAAAAAAAAGAAAGGACTGGGAAATTCCAAAGGATGGACCACACCTAGAATAGTGTTTGGCACATAGTAAGCGCTTAACAAATACTATTATTATTATTATTATTATTATTATTATTATTATTATTGGGTCCAGATCTCTGAAATAGACATGGTGTTGGAAGACTGCAAGCGTGGATCACGCATGCCTGCATCCTAAATTCGGGATCTAAAATTGCCTGTCCCAAGGTGGGCAGGGATCCTTCTGCTGGGACAATTTCTTGGCCAGTTCAGGACAAAAGTCTAGCTCTCTAGACAGGAAAAAAAATGAAATGGCACCCGTTTTAGATCAAAAACTTACTTTTGGAGGCCACATTATCTTGCATCTACCCCAGAGCTTGGCATGTAGCAAACGTTTAATAAATACCATTGAAAAAAATAGGGTTGACTCCTGTAGATTCAGAAACAGAAACATTATTTTTGGAAATCCTATGTGAAAATGTGTCTCATCCTATGGAGTCCAACCAGTCAACACACCTTTACTCAGATGTAGAAGGAAGGAATTAGCTGCCCTGGAGCAAATGAAAAGTGGCTTACCACGTGGAAAGGACACAGGTTTGGGAGTCAGAAGGAACTGTGTTCTAATCCTGGCTCTGCCAGGGGTCTGCTGTGTGGTCTCCCCCTTCTAGACTGTGAGCCCGCTGGTGGGTAGGGACCGTCTCTATATGTAGCCAACTTGTACTTCCCAAGCGCTTAGTACAGTGCTCTGCACACAATCAGCACTCAATAAATACGATTGAATGAATGAATGAATGAATCTTGGGCAAGCCTTTTCACTTCTCTGTGCCTCAGTTACCTCATCTGTAAAAGGGGGATTAAGACTGAGTGGAAAGAGCAGGGGCTTTGGAGTCAGAGGTCATGGGTTCAAATCCTAGCTCTGCCAATTGTCAACTATGTGACTTTGGGCAGGTCACTTAACTTCTCTGTGCCTCAGTTCCCTCATCTGTAAAATGGGGATTAAGATTGTGAGCCCCCCAAGGGACAACCTCATCACCTTGTAACCTCCCCAGTGCTTAGAACAGTGATTTGCATATAGTAAGTGCTTAATAAATGCCACCATTATTATTATTAAGTGGGACATGGACTCTGTCCAACCTTCCTTGTATCTACCCCAGCACTTAGAACAGTGCCTGGCACATAGTAAGTGCTAATTAAATACTGTTGTAAAAAACTGAAGTCCTGAGAAGTGGAATCCAAAACCACTCTGAACCAAGACTGTAGGACTTGAAAGGAAAGAATCTCTTGATCTTCAGACTCCCCTGATGAGTTTTTTTATGGCATTTATTAAGCACTTACTATGTGCAAAGCACTGTTCTAAGCACTGGGGAGGTTACAAGGTGATCAGGTTGTCCCACAGGGGGCTCACAGGCTTAATCCCCATTTTTACAGATGAGGTAACTGAGGCACAGAGAAGTGAAGTGACTTACCCAAAGTCACACAGCTGACAATTGACAGAGCCGGGATTTGAACCCATGACCTCTGACTCCAAAGCCCGGGCTCTTTCCCCTGAGCCATGCTTTCCCATATCTGGTAGGCAGGCAACCACCCTGGCAGTTCAGGAGAGAGGTGGGAAGGTTAGTCTGTATGGAACAGGTTTAGATTGGACTCAGAAGCACTCTAGATTATCATAGCTGCTCTTTTTAGAGAAAAAAAAGTCCAGATAATTCCAGTGAAATTCCCTGCTTTGAGCCTCAAACCACCTGATTATTCCCAAAATAAATAATAATAGTTATGGTATTTGTTAAGCGCTTACTACGTGCCAGGCACTGTACTATATGCTAGATCTAGACTGCGAGCCCGCTGTTGGGTAGGGACCATCTCTATATGTTGCCAACTTGTACTTCCCAAGCACTTAGTACAGTGCTCTGCACACAGTAAGCGCTCAATAAATACGATTGAACGAATGAATCAATCAAGGTTTGGGCCTGAATACACAATTAGTTGCATCAACCCTTCTGCATCACCCATGCACTTGAATTTACAACTTTTATTCACCTCTCCCACAGTCCCACAGTACTTAAGTCCATATCTGTAATTTATTTATTTACATTATTGTCTCTCTCCCCTTCTAGACTGTGAGCTCGTTGTAAGTGGGGAACGTATCTAACAACTCTATAATATTTTAGTCTCCCAACCGCTTAGTACAGTGCTCTGTACACAGTAAGCACTCAATAATACAATTGATTGATGGATTACTTCCTTTGCCATCCTAAGTCGGTAAGCTTTCAGAGAAAACACCGAAGTGATTTGATCTTGTGGTGTGATTCTTGTTTTTCTCTGAGAAAACAAATGCACACTGTTTAATTTCGAAGATAAAATCCTAAAATACATTGTTTAAGTTAGGGAAAATTTTAATTAAAGTGTTTCTTACGCATAGTAACTGAGAATAAACCTCACTGATTGTCTGGCATTCATCTACATTCTAGCATTTTAAATTGTATGTAATTTAAGCGCATCAAGTAAGAAAAGCAGGAAGAAGAGGTTTTCATTTCTTATAGTGTGCTTTAATCCGGGCAGGTTTTAGTTTGCAGTTCTTCTGGGAATGGTGCCGTCTCCTCAGAATCTTTCATTATTTGAAGAAAAGAAAACTTGGGAATCATTACTGGAAAGCCTAGGACACCTAAGGAGAGAAATGTTGATAAATATATTTATGCCCATTATAGGATGTGGAAAACAAGATTTTTTTTTTCTTACGGGAATAAAAGTGTCCCTGAGTCGCGGCGCCTTTAGAGTTACCTCTCCTAATGGAGAAGTAAAATGGAAATACCACAGTTGTTCAGAGGATAACTATTACTGGGTTCAGCCATGTCTAGAGTAGTAGGGCTCTATTTCCCTGCCAATCAGCCAACAAATCAATCAACTGTATTTTCTGCCACTACCAAACAGCTGTTCAAAGCCTCAAAGCATTTTGTCCATTTGATTCTTTATTCTCGTTCCTTTTTTTGTAAATCTTTGTCTGCCTGTCTCCCCCTCTAGAGCGAAGGCAGGAGCTTTCTCTGTTTTAGACTTCTCGAGTGCTTAATACAGTGAAGCGGAATGGTCTAATGGAAAGAACCTAGGACTGAGAGTCAGAAGACTTGGGTTCTAATCATGGCTCTGCTGTGTGGCCTTGGGAAAGTCACTTAACTTCTCTGTTCCCTCGGTTCCCTCATGTGCAAAATGGGGATTCAATACCTGCTCTTCCTTATACACAGACCGTGAGCTCCATGAGGGATGGGATTGTGATTGGATGTGATTGGAAGCAGCGTGGCTCAGTGGAAATCAATCAATCAATCGTATTTATTGAGCACTTACTGTGTGCAGAGCACTGTACTAAGAGCTTGGGAAGTACAAGTTGGCAACATATAGAGACGGTCCCTACCCAACAGTCTAGAAGACTTGGAAAGAGCACGGGCTTGGGAGTCAGAGGTCATGGGTTCTAATCCCGGCTCCGCCACATGTCTGCTGTGTGACCTTGGGCAAGTCACTTAATTTCTCTTAGCCTCAGTTACCTCATCTGTAAAAAGGGGATTAAGACTGTGAGCCCCACATGGGACAACCTGACCAGTGTATTCCCCCCAGTGCTTAGAACAGTGCTTTGCACATAGTAAGAGCTTAACAAATGCCATTATTATTATTATTATTGTCTTTTGTCTACCTCAAAACTGAGTACAAAGTGCTTGCCACATAGTGAGTGCATAATAAAAATTCTTATTATCGTTATTATTATTATTATTACATCTAGTGGTGCCTGAGTAATGACTTAATCCTAGTACTCTATTAAATATAGACAATGGAAATTGAAAAATGAAAAAGGCTTACAGAGTTAAAGAACTACTCCAAACCAAGCATGACAACTCTGCTGTATTGTACTTTTCCCAGCGTGGAGAAGTTGCCCAAACGCACAAGCATTCAGCGCTTAGAACAGTGCTTTGCACATAGTAAGCGCTTAACAAATACCAACATTATTATTATTATCATTATTATTATTATTATAAGCAGACAAGTGGCAGAGCTGAGATCAGAAACCAGATCCTCCCATTCCCAAGCCCCCAGGTCTTTCTACTAGGCTACACGGCTTCTTCAGGTTGGAAACAGGGTTTCCATCCTGCTGTCCAGCGATTAATTTGTTTCTTTAAAAGACCTGTTGTTGGCCCAGTGAAAATGCTCCATTTCTAAGAACACCTAAGAATTATTTCTGAATTCATGAGTGATCCAGACTTCTTTTCAACCCTGCAACCTTTGAGTGACGAAGATGTCTGAAGGAATTACACATCCCCAAATTTTTCAGAAATCAAATAAACTTGGGTGTGCCTACTGGAAGAGAGATTACTATAGATAAGAGAAACTCAGTCTGTTAGTGCCTGGAAGGGATCAAAAACTTGAGAGGAAGATGAAAGTAGAAAATCGGAGTCCATCTTTTGGGGTAAAAATGTTTGCTTTGCCTTAAAATCAAAATTTGAAAAAATGTGAAAAATGTCCCAGTTCTTTGATTAGATGTATAACTACAGAAGGCATATGAATATTCCATGGGACCAAACATTCAGGCTATGGTGTATGTGGTTTGAAGAGATAATTCACAATAAATATCTTCAGCAATGTATTAGAGTTCAGCTACTTAATTTAGACAAGACACATTGCACAGTTTTTAAGAACAGGTCAGAATGGATACTTCCTTCGGAGAGCACCTTGGGATCCGGCAGAAAAAAAATGAAATATTAAGAAGAGAAGAAAATTAGGAGGAAGAAAAGGCCAGCCTGCCTTTGCACCTGTCCTCTCGAAATTTATCGCAATCCCACATTCCTGATGTTTCGCCATCTGCTACGGTTCCTTCCCTCTCCTGAAATGAGTCAAGATGATTTTCTTTTTCATTTGCCAGGCCTGTTCATCTTTTCCATATGTTCATTACCTTTTGTGTACAGTATCTTGAGCCCAAGATTTTCTATTTCCATTTTTTTTTTTTGAAGCAGAGGGAGAAGGTGCAATTAAGTAGACATTAACCTTATTACCATATTCAAATTGCACTGCCTGCCATTGTGCTGCTAACTAGAACATTTTCTGCTGAAAGTGAGGCTCTGGCTTTTTTTTTTCTGCATCTTTTAAATCATCATAAAGTCGAGAGGGATCAATCAATCAATCAATCAATCAATCATATTTATTGAGCGCTTACTGTGTGCAGAGCACTGTACTAAGCGCTTGGGAAGTACAAGTTGGCAACATATAGAGACAGTCCCTACCCAACAGTGGGCTCACAGTCTAAAAGATGGTTCACGTAGTTTTTGGGATAAGAAAAATGGGTTCTAATCCCAGCTCTGCTTTTGCTGGGTGAACTTGGGCAAGTCACTTCACTTCTCTGGGCCTCAGTTACCTCATCTGTAAAATGGGGATTGAAACTGTGAGCCCCGTGCGGGACAGGGACTGTGTCTAACCCGATTTACTTGTGCCTGACACATAGTAAGCTTTCAACAAGTGCCACTGTTATTATTATCATTATTATTGTATGCGAAATGGATTTCGCTTTGTGCAGGAAACCACGGTTCTCCCTTTGTTGAACCTTGGAGCAGAGTGGAGGGAAAATGCCCGTGGAGCTCTGGCAGGAGGAAGATTCCCAGAGTATGGCGTGTGGAGGGAATCACCAGCTGAAACGCAAGCACTGGCAAAGAGGTGGCTGCAACAGGGGGGACTCCAGGCCCGGGTGGCAGAGGGGTTGGTTGGGGAGAAACCGATACCTCCTTCCCTCCACCCGGATAACAACCAACAGTGGGAAACTCACTACACCCGATCTGGGTTGATTGTAACGGGAGTTCAACGTATTTGTCAAACCTCCACGCAAGACAGCCTGTTTAGCACCAGCAGGAAGTTGGGACTCAAATGGGCACCCCTAGGAAATAGCCTTCCTCACGGGGAGTCTTTGTTGCCTAGGAAAATTGTGTAAGTCTGAAAACTGTCTGCAGAAATGCTTTGTGCCAGGCACAAATGAATAACCTGCTCAGAAAACAATCTCTTTCGGTTCTAGGAACCCAGGTCTAAATGGTTCCAATTGTCAATTCATGAGCGCTCATTTCCATCCCCAGTCCTCCTGTGTAAGTGCGGACTTGGTCATTTATTTTGACCTCTCATGGGGTAAATATTTTCATATATGTCTCCCCATGTTATAGAGTAAGTCTTCCTGGACAGGGAAGATGTCACTCCTTTATCCTGCACTGCCCAAACTCATCGTACAATGCACCGTATCAAGTGGTTGCTCAATAAGTACTACTAAAAAAAATGGCATTTATTAAGCACTTACTATGTGCAAAGCACTGTTCTAAGTGCTGAGGAGGTTGCAAAGTGATCAGGTTGTCCCACAGGGGGCTTACAGTCAATCCCCATTTTACAGATGAGGTAAGGAGGCACAGAGAAGTTAAGTGACTTGCCCAAAGTCACAGAGCTGACAATTGGTGGAGCCACGATTTGAACCCATGACCACTGACTCCAAAACCCGGGCTCTTTCCACTGAGCCATGCTGCTTCTCTACTACTACTACTACTGCCATTATTACTACTATTCATTCATTCATTCAATCATATTTATTGAATGCTTACTGTGTACAGAGCACTGTACTAAGCACTTGGAAAGTACAATTCAACAATAGAGACAATCCCTGCCCACAATGGGCTTACAGTCTAGAAGGGGGGGAGACAGACATCAAAATAAGTAAACAGGCAACAATATAAATGAATATAATTGTATTCATTCATTCATCATATTTATTGAGAGCTTACTGTGTGCAGAGCACTGTACTAAGCTCTTGGGAAGTACAAGTTGGCAACATATAAAGACGGTCCCTACCCAACAGCAGGCTCACAGTCTAGATGGGGGAGACAGACAACAAAACAAAACATGTGGACAGGTGTCAAATTATCAGAATACATAGAAATAAAGCTAGATGCACATCATTAACAAAATCAATAGAATAGTAGATATGTACAAGTAGAATAAATAGAGTAATAAATCTGTCCAAACATGTATACAGGTGCTGTGGAGAGGGGAAGGAGGTAGGGTGGGGGGGATGGGGAGGAGGAGAGGAAAAAGGGGGCTCAGTCTGGGATATATATACACACCAAAACAAGTCAACAGGCATTAATATAAATAAATAGAATTATAGATGTGTACATATGTACACAGGTACTGTATGGTGGGACGGTGGGATAGAGCAAAGGGAGCAGGGAGGGGCGACGGGAAGGGGAGAAGAGCTGAGGAAAAGGGGGGCTTAGTCTGGGAAGGCCTCTTGGAGGAGGTGAGCCTTCAGTAGGGCTTTGACTGTTACTACTACTATTATATTACTGCTACTACTAGAGAAGCAGCGTGGCTCAGTGGAGAGAGCCCGGGCTTTGGAGTCAGAAGACATGGGTTCAAATCCCAGCTCTGTCAATTGTCAGCTGTGTGGCTTTGGGCAAGTTGCTTCACTTCTCTTGGCCTCAGTGACCTCATCTGTAAAATGGGGATGATGACTGTGAGCCCTCCATGGGACACCTTGTAACCTCCCCAGCACTTAGAGCAGTGCTTTGCACATAGTAAGTGCTTAATCAATTCCATTATTATTACTATTACTAATACTTCTATACTCCCCCTCCTCCCCTTCTCCATCTCCCCCGCCTTACCTCCTTCCCTTCCCCACAGCATAGGTATATATGTATATATGTTTGTATGGATTTATTACTCTATTTTACTTGTACACATTTATTCTATTCATTTTATTTTGTTAATATGTTTTGTTTCGTTCTCTGTCTCCCCCTTCTAGACTGTGAGCCCGCTGTTGGGTAGGGACCGTCTCTATATGTTGCCAACTTGGACTTCCCAAGCGCTTAGTACAG
This sequence comes from Tachyglossus aculeatus, assembly GCF_015852505.1. Taxonomy (NCBI): domain Eukaryota; kingdom Metazoa; phylum Chordata; class Mammalia; order Monotremata; family Tachyglossidae; genus Tachyglossus; species Tachyglossus aculeatus. The sequence goes on along the minus strand of NC_052101.1, from coordinate 5,208,971 downwards.
CGCTCTGCACACAGTAAGCACTCAATAAATACGATTGAATGAATGAGTGAATTACTGTTACTATTTCTACTGCTACTACTATTACCAGTACTGTTAATGTTACTTTTACTATTTCTACTTTTATTAGTGTTACTACTACCGTCTCACTTCTCATCAGACCTCCATCTTACCTGTCTCGCCGCCAACCCCTAGCCCACATCCTGCCTCTGAACTGGAATGGCCTCCCTCCTCTAATTTGACAGACAATTCCTCTGCCCCCATTCAAAGCCTTATTGAAGGCCCATCTTCTCCAAGAGATATTCCCTGACTAAACCCCCCGTTTCCTCTTCCCCCACTTCCTTCTGTGTCTCTCTGATTGCCTCCCTTTGCTCTCCCCTGCCACCCCAGCCCACCGTGCTAATGTACATGGCTGTGATTTTATTTATTTGTATTGATGTTTGCCTTCCCCACTCTAGACTGTAACCCCATTGTGAGCAGGGAATGTGACTATTTATTACTGCATTGCCCTCTCCCAAGCACTTAGTACAGTGCTCTGCAGAGAGTAAGTGCTCAATAAATGAGATTGAATAAATGAATGCTATCAATACCACTATTACTAATACCATTATTACTAATACCATTAGTACTACCACTGCTACTACTACAACAACAACTACTAATTGAGAATAAGCATGGCTCAGTGGAAAGAGCCTGGGCTTTGGAGTCAGAGGCCATGGGCTCAAATCCTGGCTCTGCCACTTGTCAGCTGTGTGACTTTGGGCAAGTCACTTCACTTCTCTGTGCCTCAGTTACCTCATCTGTAAAATGAGGATTAAGACTGTGAGCCCCCTGTGGGACAACCTGATCACCTTATAAGCTCCATAGCACTTAGAACAGTGCTTTGCACATAGTAAGTGCTTAATAAATGCCATCATTATTATTATTATTATTATTAATACTAATTCTCCTGAACCCATGTCAGGCAGTGCGCCATTTGGTGCAGTAGTAACTCTCTAGAATAAAGATGGTAGGTTAATTAATTAATCGATCAATGGTATTTGACGAGCACTTACTGTGTGCAAAACACCATTCTAAGCACGTGAGAAATTACAGCACAGTTGGTAGACATGATGCCTGCCATTCATTCATTCAATTGTATTTATTGAGCGCTTACTATGTGCAGAGCACAGTACTAAGAGCTTAATAATTCTGGTATTTGTTAAGTACTTTCTATGTGTCAGGCACTGTTCTAAGCACCAAAATAGATGCAAGGTAATCAGGTTGTCCCACATGGGGCTCACAGTGTCAATCTCCATTTTACAGATGAGGGAACTGAGGCCCAAAGAAGTGAAGTGACTTTCCCAAGGTCACACAGCATACAAGTGAAAGATCCTGGATTAGAACCCATAAACTTTGACTCCCAGCCTGGGGCTGTATCTGTTATGCCATGCTCCTTCTGACCTGAAGAGGTTACAGTCAAAAAGGGGAGACAGACATTAAAATAGATTACAGGAAAATTACAAGAAACAGCTTTGCCCAGTGGATAGAGCACAGGCCTGGGGGTCAGAAAGACCTGGGTTCTCATCCCACCTCTGCCACTTGTCCACTGTGTGTCCTTGAGCAAGTTGCTTCACTTTTCCATGCCTCAGTTACCTCATCTGGAAAAATGGGGATTAAGGCTGTGAGCCCCATGTGAAACATGGACTCTGTCTAACCTGTCTAATCTGTCCAACTCTGTCACAACATCGCCAAGATCCACCCTTCGTTCTCCATCCAAACCACTACCTTGCTGGTTCAATCTCATCCTATCCCGACTGGATTACTGCACCAGCCTCCTTTCTGATCTCCCATCCTCCTGTCTCTCCCCGCTTCAGTCTATACTTCATTCTGCTGCCCGGATTATCTTTCTACGGAAACACTCTGGGCATGTCACTCCCTCTCCTCAAAAATCGGCAGTGGTTGCCTATCAACCTTTGCATGAAGCAAAAACTCCGTCACTATTGGTTTCAAAGCTCTCCATCCCCTAGCCCCCTCCTACCTCACCTCCCTTCTGTCTTTCTCCAGCCCAGCCCACATCCTCCGCTTCTCTGCCGCCACTAACCTCCTCACTGGGCCTCGTTCTCTCCTGTCCCACCATTGACATCTGGCCCCCGTCCTACCTCTGGCCTGGAATGCCCTCCCTTCACACATCCACCAAACTAGCTCTCTTCCTCCCTTCAAAGCCCTACCGAAAGCTCACCTCCTCCAGGAGGCCTTTGCAGACTGAGCCCCCCTTTTCCACTGCTCCTCCTCCCCTCCCAATCGCCCCCACTCCCTCCCTCTTCCCTCCCCTCCTCCCCTCCCCACAGCACTTGTGTAGATTTGTACGTATTTATTACTCTATTTTATTAATCATCATCATCATCATCAATCGCATTTATTGAGCGCTTACTATGTGCAGAGCACTGTACTAAGCGCTTGGGAAGTACAAATTGGCAACACATAGAGACAGTCCCTACCCACCAGTGGGCTCACAGTCTAAAAGGGGGAGACAGAGAACAAAACCAAACATACCAACAAAATAAAATAAATAGGATAGATATGCACAAGTAAAATAAATAAATAAATAAATAGAGTGATAAATATGTACAACCATATATATACATATATACAGGTGCTATGGGGAAGGGAAGGAGGTAAGGTGGGTGTGTATATATCTATAATTCTACTTATCTATTTTTTGATGGCATTAACACCTGTCTACTTGGTTTTTTTTTGTTGTCTGTCTCCCCCTTCTAGACTGTGAGCCCATTGTTGGGTAGGGACTGTCTCTGCTGCCAAATTGTACTTTCCAAGCACTTAGTACATTGCTCCACACACAGTAAGCACTCAATAAATACGATTGAATGAATGAATATGTAAGTGAACCTAATTAGCTTGCATCTATCCCACGCTTAGAACAGTACCTGGCACAGAGTAAGCGCTTAATAAAACCATTAAAAAAAGGAGTTAAGTGTGGAGGAATTAATTGGGGAATGCTAAAAATATACGGCATTGCATATCCATTGTGTATCAGGTGTTAGTGCTAAATTGCAAGATCCTCTTCAATTACAGGGGTTTTTTTTAAGGTTGCTCTCTCCTAGCTTCAGCAGAATCTCTTCAGAAGCCACACAATATCCAACGCTCAACTTCCAATCAAGACTAAGAGCTGCTCAGACCCTCTTTGTGCACGCTTTCATGAGGGATAGACACTTAAAGACCATCCAAATCCTTCGAGACCCAACTTGAGCTCTTGATTCTAAAAGAAAGCGCAAAAAGGGAACACATCTGTATATTTTTGCTCATTACCGGAGCTCGGGATTTCCAGCCTTAACCAGGGCTTTTCAATCATTCGCCCGGAGTAGCTGAAGGGTCTGGAGAAGGGTTGTGCATCAGAGCGAATGGAGATAAAGTCTACATGAACGGAGTCATGTGATGTGTTCCGTCGTCTTGCGTTCAGATGATCCGGTATCTTTCCTGTCCCTGTGCTATCCATTTCACAGACGGGACTGAAGAGCAGGAAACAATCGATCAATAGTACTGATTGAGCGCTTATTCTGTAGGACACTTTATTAAGTGCTTGGGAGGGTGCAATAGAGTTAGAAGACGTGATCCCTGCCCTCTAAAAGCCACCGTGGAGTGGATACAACACAGGCCTGGGAGTAAGAAAGTCATGGGTTCAAATTCTGGCTCTGTCACCTGTCTGCTGTGTGGCCTTGAGCAATATTTCCCACTCTCCCCAGTCCTTAGTACCATGTTCTGCACATGATAAATGCTTAATAAATATGAATGACTGAGAGACGGATTAGAGGGGAGATTGCTGACTGAATGTCATGAAGTCAGTGGACAGTTTGTCACTGATAGGGAGAGGAGTCATTGGAGCTTTTTGAGGCGTGACTCAGTGGAAAGAGCCCGGGCTTGGGAGTCAGAAGTCATGAGTTCTCATCCCGACTCCGCCACATGTCTGCTGTGTGACCTGGGGCAAGTTGCTTAACATCTCTGAGCCTCAGTTCCCTCATCTGTAAAATGGGGATGAAGACTGTGAGCTCCACCTTGGACAACCTGGTCACCTTGTATCCCCCCCAGTGCTTAGAACAGTGCTTCACCCATAGTAAGCGCTTAACAAATGCCATTATTATTATTATGAATATCTGCAGAATCATGTTCTAGAAACTGATAGAGGCAGCAGAGTGAAGTACGGACTGGAGAGGGAAAAGACTTGGGGAAGGGAGGTTAAGAAGGAAGATGATGCAGTTGTCAAATCCTGATATGACAAGTGCTTAGACCAGTTTGATAGCGGTTAGGATTTATTTCCTAATAGTATTTGCTAAGCGCTTACTATGTGCCAGCTGTGAATTAAACACTGGAGTAATAATAATAATAATAATAATAATAATAATAATAATAATAATGGCATTTATTAAGCACTTACTATGTGCAAACCACTGTTCTAAGTGCTGGGGAGGTTACAAGGTGATCAGGTTGTCCCAAAGGGGGCTCACAGTCTTAATCCCCATTTTACAGTTGAGGTAACTGAGGCCCAGAGAAGTTAAGTGACTTGTCCAAAGTCACACAGCTGACAATTGGCAGACCCGGGATTTGAACCCATGACCTCTGACTCCAAAGCCTGGGCTCTTTCCACTGAGCCACACTGCTTCATAGCTATAAGATATCTATGTAGATTTAAGTTACTTAGGTTGGACACAGTCCACGTCCCACATGAGGCTCACAGCATTAATGCCATTTTACGGTTGAGGTAACTGAGGCATAGAGAAGGAAAATGGCTTGCCCAAGGTCACACAGCAGCAGAGGTAGGGTTAGAACCCATGTCCTTCAGACTCCCAGGACAGTGCTTTACCCACTAGGCCATACTGCTTCTCAACTTAGTTTGAATGAAGAAGAAGAGGCAGATTCTCTGATACTGTCCATCTTTCCCAGATCTCCTCCTATATCTCCGATTCCACCTTGTCATATTCCTTCACCTGTCTTCCCTGTCTCAACTGTATCTGTCCTTCAGGGCTCAGTTCTGTATCTCTTCTACTCTCAATCAATGATTGATTGATCACTGAATCAATCAATCAATCAATCTACTCTCAATCAATGTCCACTCCCTTGGGCAGCTCATCTCTTCACACAGTTTCAACTACCACTCGAGTCAATCTACCTCTCTAGTCCTGATTTTTCTCCTGCTCTGCAATCTCATACCTCTTCCACCTCCTCCTGCCTTCAGGATATTTCTCCACGTCTGTCCCATCAGCACCCTAAACTCAACACTCCCAAAACTGAACTCATGTTTCCTCCCAAATTCTTTCCTCTTCCTAGTTTCCCATCAGTGTTGACATCACCACCATTTTCCCTGTCTCATTCATTCAATCAATCAGTCAGTGGTATTCATTAATCAATCAATCAATCAATCAATCGTATTTATTGAGCACTTACTGTGTGCAGAGCACTGTACTAAGCACTTGGGAAGTACAAGTTGGCAACATATAGAGATGGTCCCTACCCAACAATGGTCTCACAGTCTAGAAGGGGGAGACAGAGAACAAAACCAAACATATTAACAAAATAAAATAAATATAATAGATATGTACAAGTAAAATAAATAAATAAATAGAGTAATAAATATGTACAAACATATATACATATATACAGGTGCTGTGGGGAAGGGAAGGAGGTAAGGCGGGGGGGATGGAGAGGGGGAAGATCACTGTACTAGGCTCTTGGGAGGGTTCAGTATAGTAGAGGTGGTCGACTGTTCCCTGCCAACAAGGAGCTTTGACATTACCTGACTTCTTTACTCCTTCCTGTCTTTCAACCTGCATGTTCAGTCAATCCCCAAATCCTCGCAGTCCCTTCCTAACAATTGCCTCTGTGACCTTGGGCAAGTGACTTCACTTCTCTGTGCCTCAGTTTATTTATTTGTAAACTGAAGATTCAATACCTGTTCTCCTTCCAGTTGATATCTACTCCAGTGCTTAGTGCAGTGCCTGGCACATAACAAGAGCTTAATAAATATTGTTTAAAAAAATTAAAAAAATACCGCAGACATAACCACGATCCACCGGGGTGTCAGCTGTGTGACTTTGGGCGAGTCACAACTTCTCTGTGCCTAAGTTATCTCAACTGTAAAATGGGGATTAAGGCTGCGAGCCCCCCGTGGGACAACCTGATCACCTTGTAACCTCCCCAGAGCTTAGAACAGTGCTTTGCACATAGTAAGCGCTTAATAAATACAATTATTATTATTATTACTATTATTATTATTTCTGGTGGGGATCAAAGCTCTGGAGCCATGCCTGGGGGAGGCTGTTTGCTGAGCCCCTACAGTGGACTATTTTTATACAAATCTTCAGAGTCATCCCATCCATCTTGTCTCTTCATTGTCCAAGGTCCTGTCCACCTCTATTTGCTCTGGGCTCCTTTTTCCTGGAGGTGACCTTTCCCCTCTTTGGTTAATGGCCAGATTAGGAGCTCTGCCCCTACTGTTTAAGGGTTTTTTGGGGGGGGGGGTTTTGTGTGTGTGTGAGAGAGAGAGAGAGAGAGAGAGAGAGGAGGTGAGCCCACTGTTGGGTAGGGACTGGCTCTATATGTTGCCAACTTGTACTTCCCAAGCGCTTAGTACAGTGCTCTGCACACAGTAAGCGCTCAATAAATACAATTGATGATGATGATGAGGTCTTCCTTGACCTTGGACCCCATTGGCCAGGAGGTCATAGTGCTACAGGTTCATCTTGACTCACATTTGCCCCAAGTGAGAAACAACTTTCCGAGAATCCTTCCCTTTCCTTGGTGCCATCTCTTAAAGAAGCAGCCTGGCCTAAAGATGGAGCATGGGCCTAGGAGTTAGAAGGACCTGGGTTCTAATCTCAGGTCCGCCACTTATCTGCCGTGTGACCTTGGGAAAGTCACTTATATTCTCTGTGCCCCAGTTACCTCATCTGTCAAATGGGGATTAAGATTATAAGATCTGGGGGGACAGGGATTTGCTTAGTACATTGCCCATCACATAGAAAGCACTTAACAAATGCCGTCGTTATTTCATTTTTTTATGGCATTTATTAAGCGCTTACTATGTGCAAAGCACTGTTCTAAGCGCTGGGGGGAATACAAGGTGATCAGGTTGTCCCACGGGGGGCTCACAGTCTTCATCCCCATTTTACAGATGAGGTAACTGAGGCACAGAGAAGTTAAGTGACTTGCCCAAAGTCACACAGCTGACAATTGGCAGAGCTGGGATTTGAACCCATGACCTCTGACTCCAAAGCCCATGCTCTTTCCACTGAGCCACGCTCATTCCCTCCCCCAAAAAGGAATGCCAACCCACAATCAGTCCCCCTATTCAACTGTGATAGTCGCTGTGGACTGCTTTGTGTGTGACACCCTAGGCCAGTCAAGCCACGAGTGGTAGCATTATAAACTTAAAGAAAAGTTTATGGTTTGTTTTTTTCTTGGAGAAAGAAAAAATCTTTAAAGAAGAAATAGACCCTGTGAAATCTGACTCTTTGCGAGTCATCATTACACTGATTGAATGCAGAAACACATCTATACTCCAGAAGACTGAATTAATCAGTTTTGAGGGAAACTCAATGGCTCGTATACTATAACTTCCATCAGAGATCTGTGTCATCCTGATTAACTCCTCACGGTCCAGGAGTCCAGAGTGTTTGGAAAAGGTGTAGATAAGTATCTGATTCTTTGGATTGTAATCAAAGCCTGAATCGAGTGCCATTGAGGGGTCTCTATTTCTAATTATAATTATCCCATGAGTGGACTACATTCTGATCTACAGTTTACTAGATTGTAGAGCTAGGATTCTGGAAATGGAGGTTCTACTCAAATCTTTCTCCAGACTATGTGACTGGGGGGACAAGCGTTCAGCTTTTTGGTGCCTCAGTTTCCTTTTAGGAATAATAATCCCCTGGCTCTCATGGATGTCACGAAGAGAGTTCAAATAATTGATGTGAAAGCTCTGTGGAAAATAAAAAAAAAATCTACATACGCTGCATCATTATCTGCACATAGCAGTTCCCCAACTACGGTCTCAAAGATTTTTGATGTTGCTCGTGGACTATATTCTCAAAGACTTTCAAAGCAGATTGGAAACAAATTCCCCTTCCAGCTTTCAGGTCTCATGTTGCATCCCTGAAGGATATTGACATAGATTAGGTTGAAAAATATCTGAATCATTTCCAGCAATGCCTCACTCTGACAGTGATGGGGAAGAATCATACGTATAGCCCTTATTTACGTGAAGACATTTACAAAATCATCCCTTCAATCATACCTTCTGCTGGGCAAATCCTTTACCTTTTCTTCTTAGGTCTGATTTTCCAGCCAGTATAACTGTGAGCCTGTTGTTGGGTAGGGACCGTCTCTACATGCTGCCAACTTTTACTTCCCAAGAGCTTAGTACAGTGCTCTGCACACAGTAAGCGCTCAATAAATACGATTGAATGAATGAATGAATGAATGATATTCAACAAACAGTAAAGGGTTAGATTATATGTTGTTTAGCTTTTTCTGCATATATTTGTTATCTCAAGGGTGATATTTTCCGGGTGAGTGTGATTTTTGGAAGATGCCCAGTTTGGGAGTTGACTAGAATACATTTCTTTGCAACTCACAACACCAGTCATATCAACAATGAGGATTTTTCAGCCTACCTTATTTCTTTTTTTATATCCAAATGTATTTTTGTTCTATTAGACCTCGAATGGCCTTCTCAATCATTGCTTTTACTTAAAATGCATCATCCCAAGGCCCTATCAGCACATATTATTAACTGGCGAATAATTGGTGATTGGCTAAGCTCCCATATCCCACCAGCTCATGCTAGAAGCCATTCCTCAATGGAAATTTCCGGGCACCACTTTACGTAAGGGTGCAAATTTAGAAATAGGGCAGATATCAAGTAAATCTTGTCCATAATATCCCATCAAACGCTATTCTCCAAGATTAGCTCAGGGGACCTAGAAGTTTCAGTGGAGTGTAAATAACATAGCATGTGACAGGCAACACATATACATTTTGTTTAAGAGGTAAATGTCAGAGAATTCATTTTTGGTGTATTGCAAGGGGAACCCGCTTATCAATGCAAACTCACCTCTGTACCAACTTTGGAGATGCAAAATAGAGTTTTTGTATCAGAATTTCTCCTACCGTAATCACTGTCTCTTAGGGGTCAAAGGTAAGAAAACCCCTTGTCACAAAATCTATTTGCTGCAATATTCTCTCGGTGCAATTTCCATTCAGATGTTTTGCCTTGCGGGCTGAGCTGTTAAAAGCTAAAGGGAATCGAGAGCCGAAGATCAAGATTAGATCTTTCACAGATGAAATTACAAAATTAACAGACTGTGTAATCCATTCGGGGATATAAGAAGGGTCATATGAGAAGGGTCCCACAGTTTTAATAGTGATTACTAGGGGAAATGTCAATAAGTATCGATGAGTTTTCATGGGAAGGAACAACAAAATTCTGTCCATCGACCTCACATATTCAAGGAAGAAGGCTGCTTTTGGGTGTTGGACTGGACACCTATCCAAGAAAGATCCAAAGGATAAATGATTTCAACAAGAGCCACTTGTAACCGGCAACCCCAGAATTTAATTCAAATCCACAGAGATGAAAACTTGTCAATGTAAGTCATAAATTCACATCAATCAGTGGTATTTATTGAGCACTTACTAGGTGTGGACCACTGTTCTAAGCAGCTGGGAGAGTACAAAATAATATTCTATCTTCCTCCACGTGCTGCTCCAGGGAAAACAGTAAAGACATGTTTTGGATGACACAACAGACGCCTTAATATTTATAATAATACCTGTGGTCATCATTAAGCACTGTAATAATTACTGCGTGGAAGGAGGCGATGGTAAACCACTTCTGGATTTTTACCAAGAAAACTCCACGGATCCACTACCAGAAAGATCGCAGATGGAGAGCTGGACGGTCTGAGAGCGATGTGTACGTGGTGTCGCTATGGGTCGGAAACAACTCAACGGCATAAAACAAGACCCCTGCACTCAGTACAATGCCTGGCGCACTGTAAGTGCTAAACAAATACTGCAATTATTATTGTTATCATTGTATAGATATATTATATAGATAGTATAATAATTATTTATAGTAATGATGATTCACTCATTCATTCATTCATTCAATCATATTTGTTGAGCGCTTACTGTGTGCAGAGCACTGGACTGAGCACTTGGGAAGGACAAGTTGGCAACATACAGAGACGGTCCCTACCCAACAACGGGCTCACAGTCTAGAAGGGGGAGACAGGCAACAAAACAAAACATGTGGACAGATGTCAAGTCATCAGAATAAATAGAAATAAAGCTAGATTCAATCATTCATTCATTCAATCATTCATTCATTCAATCGTATTTATTGAGCGATTACTGTGAGCAGAGCACTGTACTAAGTGCTTGGGAAGTACGTTCAGTGCTTACTGTATGCATAGCATTGTACTAAGCGCTTGGGAAGTAAAAGTTGGCAACATATAGAGACGGTCCCTACCCGACAGTGGGCTCACAGTCTAGAAGGGGGAGACAGAGAACAAAACCAAACATATTAACAAAGTAAAATAAATAGAATAAATATGTACGGATAAAATGAATAGAGTAATAAATCCGTACAAACATATATACATATATACAGGTGGTGTGGGGAGGGGAAGGTGGTAAGGCCGGGGGGGGATGGGGAGGGAAAGGAGAGGGAGAGAAAGGAGGGGGCTCAGTATGGGAAGGCCTCCTGGAGGAGGTGAGCTCTCAGTAGGGCCTTGAAGGGAGGAAGAGAGCTAGCTTGGCAGATGTGCAGAGGGAGGGCATTCCAGGCCAGGAGGATGACGTGGGCTGGGGGTTGACGGTGGGACAGGCGAGAACGAGGCCCGGTGAGGGGATTAGCGGCAGAGGAATGGAGGGTGCGGGCTGGGCTGGAGAAGGAGAGAAGGGAGGTGAGGTAGGAGGGGGCGAGGGGATGGACAGCCTTGAAGCCGAGGGTGAGGAGTGTTTACCTGCGGCAAAGTTAGTAGTTATGGTAGCAGGAGCAGGGAAGCAGCATGGAGTAATGGCTAGAGCACAGACTTGGGAGTCAGAAGGTCATGGGTTCTAATCCTGGCTCTGCCACTTGTCAGCTGTGTGGCCTTTGGCAAATCACTTCACTTCTCTGGGCTTCATTAAACTCATCCGTAAAATGCAGATTTCGACTGCGAGCGCTATACGCCCCAAGGACTGTGTCCAACTTGATTTGTTTGTATCCACCCCAGCGCCTAGTACAGTTTCTGGCACACTGTAAGCCCTTAAGAAATACCAGTAAGAGTAATAGTAGCAGTAGTAGCAGTAGTAATGGTAACAAGAATAGGAGTGATAGTAGCAATAATAGTAGTCATAGTAATAGTATTAGTAACAATAATAGTAGTAATGATAGTAGTGGTAATAGTATTCATTCATTCATTCATTCATTGAATTGTATTTATTGAGCACTTACTGTGTGCAGAGCACTGTACTAAGTGCTTGGGAAGTACAAGTTGACAACATATAGAGGCGGTCCCTACCCAACCGTGGGCTCACAGTCTAGAAGGGGGAGACAGAGAACAAAACAAAACATATTAACAAAATAAAATAAACAGAATAAATAAATTAGAAATAAATAAATAAATAATAGTAGCAGTAATAGTAGTAGTAACAGTTATTATTATTATTAAGTACCATTGAGTCATTTCTGATCCACAGCTACTCCATGGATATACTTTCTCCAGAACGTCCCGTCCTCTGCCATAATCCGCAACCTTTCTAATGCTTCTTCCGTTATCGTTGTTATGGTCTTTCTCCATCTAGCTGTCGGTCTGCCTCTTCCACGTTTTCCCTGGACTTTTCCTAATAATAATAATAATAATGATAGCATTTATTAAGTGCTCACTACGTGCAAAGCACTGTTCTAAGTGCCTGGGAGGTTACAAGGTGATCAGGTTGTCCCACGGGGGGCTCACAGTCTTAATCCCCATTTTACAGATGAGATAAACTGAGGCGCAGAGAAGCGAAGTAACTTGCCCAAAGTCACACAGCTGACAAGTGGAGGAGCCGGGATTTGAACCCATGACCTCTGACTCCAAAGCCCGGGCTGTTTCCACTGAGCCACGCTGCTTCTGCTGCTTTTCCTAGCATTGTGTCTTTTCCAGAGAATTCGTAGTAATAGTAGCAGTAGTAATAGTATTGGTAGTAGTAGCAATAGTATTTATTAAGGACTTACTGTATTCAGAGCAGGGAGAATACAGAAGTGGAAACTGAACATTGCCGCCTTCCCTTGGGGGGCTCACAATCTATGTGTATAAATGTGGAGAAGGGTTTGGAGAGGATAAAGGACATCCATTGTTGGATAGGGATTGTCTCTATATGTTGCCGATCTGTACTTCCCAAGCGCTTAGTACAGTGTTTTGCACACAGTAAGTGCTCAATAAATAGGATTGAATGAATGAGTGAATATCCCGTACGCTTCCAGTGAATCCTGGTCAAGAGTCTCCCTCAAAACACACCTTTGTGGTTTCCTGCTGTAGCAAGCCCCCTTGGTCTCGGGAGATGACAACCCTGCTGGGATTGCCTGGATTTTGAGAGAGAGAGAGAGAGACAGAGAGAGAGAGAGAGGCTGCTTTACTAAAAAAAAAAAAAGATTTTTCAAAGACAAACATCACAATTTTCTAAAGTTAAAAACTAATATTCCACATCAAGCTGCATTTCCTACAGAATTAAGAGGGTTAGCATTTTCGAAGATGATATGTGCTTAGAAGAAGATGAAAGATATGAAAATGCACATTGTAGCAGGCCTTCAAACTGACATTCAATGAAGTCACATTTTTGCTTCCAGCTGCCCAAGGCTAACGATATTTCTAATTTTAGATGACAAATTCATTTTCTTTTAGCCCCTGCATAGTTTGAGCAAGACAATTCAAGGCAGTTGTCATTTTTTTAATGGTAACCCTTCTTGGTGATATTTATGTTTGGATTTAGTTGCCTAAATCTAACCTAATGACCAAAAGGCTGTCATTCATATTTTTCTTTCATTGAAATTCGGGTACGGTGTTTTCTTAAAGCTTTACCTTTCGATGACATAGATTTGCTTTGCAATCAATTGAGAACAGTTCATTAAACCACAATCTCAGAGAGAAGATGACATAATGTTTCAAGTTAAAAACTAGGGAAAGAAAAATATGGGGCAAATCTTCTTAAATGGAATTTCCTAAAACCCCCACCCATTTTTTAATGGTAGTTCATTCGTTCATTCAATGGCGTCGAAACAAGTAAACAGACATCAATATAAAGAAATGGAATTATAGATATATGCACATCAAGACAAGTAAACAGGCATCAATATAAATAGATTTATAAATATATATATATATTATATATAGACATATACACAAGTGTTGTGGGTCTGGGAGAGGTGGGAAGGACAAAGGGAGAGAGTCAAGGTGAGGCGGAAGCTGAGGAAAAGAGTAGCTTAGTCCGGAAGGGCCCGTTGTAATGTACTGTCCCCAGCACTTAGCACAGTGCTCTGCACACAGGAAGCGCTCAATACATACCACTGATTGATTGATTGATTAATGATGTGTAGCATTTCTTGGTTTCAGAGTGGACTTGCCCAACGTCACGCAACAGACAAGCAGAGGAGCCAGGATTAATAATAATAATAGTATTTGTTAAGCACTTACTATGTGCAAAGCACTGTTCTAAGCGCTTGGGGGATACAAGGCGATCAGGTTGTCCTGTGTGGGGCTCCCAGTCTTCATCCCCACTTTCCAGATGAGGTAACTGAGGCACAGAGAAGTTGAGTGGCTTGCCCAAGATCACACAGCTGACAAGCGGTGGAGCCGGGATTAATAATAATAATAATAGTAATGGTACTTTTAAGCACTTACTATGTGCAAAGCACTGTTCTAAGCGCTTGGGGGATACAAGGCGATCAGGTTGTCCCGTGTGGGGCTCCCAGTCTTCATCCCCACTTTCCAGATGAGGTAACTGAGGCACAGAGAAGTTGAGTGGCTTGCCCAAGATCACACAGCTGAAAAGAGGTGGAGCCAGGATTAATAATAATAATAATAATAATGGTATTTTTAAGCACTTACTATGTGCAAAGCACTGTTCTAAGCGCTTGGGGGATACAAGGCGATCAGGTTGTCCCATGTGGGGCTCCCAGTCTTCACCCCCATTTTCCAGATGAGGTAACTGAGGCACAGAGAAGTTGAGTGGCTTGCCCAAGATCACACAGCTGACAAGCGGTGGAGCCGGTATTAATAATAATAATAATAATAATGGAATTTTTAAGCGCTTACTATGTGCAAAGCACTGGTCTAAGCGCTTGGGGGATACAAGGCGATCAGGTTGTCCCATGTGGGGCTCCCAGTCTTCATCCCCATTTTTCAGATGAGGTAACTGAGGCACAGAGAAGTTAAGTGGCTTGCCCAAGGTCACACAGCTGACAAGCGGTGGAGTTGGAATTCGAACCCGTGACCTCTGACTCCCAAGCCCGGGCTCTTTCCACTGAGCCACGCTGCTTCTGGCCACGCTGGATTAGAACCCAGCTTCCTTCTGACTGTCAGGCCGGTGCTCTATCCACTAGGCCATCCTGCTTCGCTTGGAACAGTTTTTACCACGTACTAAGCGCTTAACAAATACTACCATTATTGTTATTATTTGACTTCAGGATGAGGTAAGGCATTTTCCGATGGTCATTTATACTTCTGAGCCAACTGGGAAGGTTTTGATATCAGTGCGGGCAAACTAGTGATCTGTCTTCATTACTTCAATCGTATTTCGAGGCTGTGAGCCCGTTGTTGGGCAGGGACCGTCCCTATATGTTGCCGGCTTGGACTTCCCAAGCGCTTAGTACAGTGCTCTGCGTACAGGAAGCGCTCAATAAATACGACTAAAGGAATGAATTTATTGAGCGCTTACTGTGTGCAGAGCACTGTCTCAGCAGGCTGTGGCATTGATTCGGTATCTTCAAACTCCTACGCTTTTGGAACTGTTTCCCTTATAGGCTGGGCTGGTTTCAACGTTGTGATGATGATCAATCAATCAATCGCATTTATTGAGCGCTCCCTGTGTGCAGAGCACTGTACTAAGCGCTTGGGAAGTCCAAGTTGGCAACTTAGAGAGACGGTCCCTACCCAACAGTGGGCTCACAGTCTAGAAGGGGGAGACAGAGGATGATGATGATGATGGTATTTGTCAAGTGCTCAAAGCACTGCTCTAAGCGCTGGAGGGCAGGGATTGTCTGTTTGTTCAGTACAGTGCTCCGCACACAGTTAGCGCTGCTTCACGAGAAGCAGTGTGGCTCAGTGGAAAGAGCCCGGGCTTTGGAGTCAGAGGTCATGGGTTCGAATCCACACTCTGCCACTTATCAGCTGTGTGACTTTGGGCAAGTCGCTTCACTTCTCTGTGCCTCAGTTCCCTCATCTGTACAATGGGGATGAAGACTGTAAGTCCCCCCCGATCACCTTGTAACTTCCCCAGCGCTTAGAACAGTGCTTGGCACATAGTAAGCACTCAATAAATGCCATTTTTTTTAAAAAAAAAGAGCCCGGGCTTTGGAGTCAGAGGTCATGGGTTCAAATCCCGGCTCCGCCAATTGTCAGCTGTGTGACTTTGGACAAGCCACTTCACTTCTCTGGGCCTCATTTACCTCATCTGGAAAACTATTTATTTATTTATTTTAGTTGTACATATCTATTCTATTAATTTTTTTGTGTTAGTATGTTTGGTTTTGTTCTCTGTCTCCCCCTTCTAGACTGTGAGCCCGCTGTTAGGTAGGGACTGTCTCTAGATGTTGCCAACTTGGACTTCCCAAGCGCTTAGTACAGTGCTCTGCAAACGGTAAGCGCTCAATGAATACGATTGATTGATTGATTGATTGATTGATTGATTGAAAACGGGGATTAAGACTGTGAGCCCCCCGTGGGACAACCTGATCACCTTTGTAACCTCCCTGGCACTTAGAACAGTGCTTTGCACATAGTAAACGCTTAATAAATGTCATTATTATCATCAATCAATCAATTGTATTTATTGAGCACTTACTGTGTGCAGAGCACTGTACTAAGCGCTTGGGAAGTACAAGTTGGCAACATATAGAGACAGTCCCTACCCAACGGTGGGCTCACAGTCTTATTTGTTATTTATTTTTAATTATTTCTTATTTATTATTAATAAATAAGATGGAATGAATGAATTTGTTGCTGAATTGTGCTTTCTTTGTACTGAATTGTACTGAATTGCACACAGTAAGCGCTCAATAAATACCATTGAATGAACTGAAGGAATGTATATATATATATATGTATATATGGTTGTATATATGTATATATGGTTGTACATATTTATTACTCTATTTATTTATTCATTTATTTATTTTACTTGTACATTTCTATCCTACTTATTTTATTTTGTTGGTATGTTTGGTTCTGTTCTCTGTCTCCCCCTTTTAGACTGTGAGCCCACTGTTGGGTAGGGACTGTCTCTATGTGATGCCAATTTGTACTTCCCAAGCGCTTAGTACAGTGCTCTGCACATAGTAAGCGCTCAATAAATACGATTGATTGATTGATTGATTGATTGAATGGAACACAGCACTGACAAGGTGAGTTGGTGAGAGTAATATTCATTCAACCGTATTTATTGAGCGCTTATGGTGTGCGGAGCACTGTACTAAGCGCTTGGGATATGATGAAGCATCACAGCCTAGTGGGTAGAGCACAGATTGAGGAGTCAGAGGGACCTGGGTTCTAATTCCTGCTCCATCACTTGTCTGCTGTGTGACCTTGGACAAGTCACTTAACTTCTCTGGGCTTCAGTTCCCTCATCTGTTAAATATGGGGATGAAGACTGGGAGCCTCACATGAAATATGGACGGTGTCCAACCTGATTAGCTAGTACAGTGCCCGGCATGTAGTAAGCACTTAACACATGCCATAAAAATATAAAATAAAAAAGCTGTCGTATTAAAAGCAAAAAGACATCTTTGTAAAAATAAAATGAAAATATAAAGTCATCTAAAAAATGAAATTATAGTCATTTTTATAAAAATAAAATAAAATATAAAGTCGCCTTCATAGAAATAAAATAAAAATATAAAGTCACCTCAATAAAAAGAAAAACGCAAGTCATCTTTAAAAAAAGAAAATAAAAATACGTCATCTTTAAAAAAAGAAAATAAAATCAAAAGTCACCTTTGTAGAAATAAAATAAAAATATAAAGTCACCTCAATAAAAATAAAAATACAAGTCATCTTTAAAAAAAGAAAATAAAAATACGTCATCTTTAAAAAAAGAAAAGAAAAAGTTACCTTCATAGAAATAAAAAAATATAAAGTCACCTCAATAAAAATAAAAATACGTCATCTTTAAAAAAAGAAAACAAAAATATGTCTTTATAAAAATAAAATAAAATATAAAGTCACCTTCGTGGAAATAAAATAAAAATATAAAGTCACCTCAATAAAAAGAAAAATACAAGTCATCTTTAAAAAAAGAAAATAAAAATATGTCATCTTTAAAAAAAGAAAATAAAATCAAAAGTCACCTTCATGGAAATAAAATAAAAATAAAAGGTCACCTCAATAAAAATACGTCATCTTTTAAAAAAGAAAATAAAAATATGGTCATCTTTAAGAAAATAAAATAAAAATAGGAAGTCACCTTAATAAAAATAAAAATCAGAGTCATCTTGAGAAGAATAAAAGTAAAAATCAAAGTCATCTTTATAAGAATAAAAATGAAAGTCACCTTAATGAAAATAACAATACAGGACATCTTAAAAAAATGAAATAAAAATATGAAGTCACCTTAAGGAAAATAAAAATCAAAGTCATCTTTATAAGAATAAAAATAAAAATCAGTCATCTTTATAAGAATAAAAATTAAAGGCACCTTAATAAAAATGAAAATATGTTATCTTTTAAAAAATAAAAATATGAAGTCATCTTAGGACAAATAAAATGAAAATATGAAGTCACCTTAGGAAAAATAAAAATACTAGTCATCTTTAAAAAATGAAATATAATATGAAGTCACCTTAAGAAAAATCAAAATCAAAGTCATCTTGATAAGAATAAAAATAAAAATAAAAGTATTTATAAGAATAAAAATAAAAGTCACCTTAATAAAAATAAAAATAAGTCATCTTTAAAAGAATGAAATAAAAATATGAAGTCACCTTAAGAAAAATCAAAATCAAAGTCATCTTTATAAGAATAAAAATCAAAACCAAAGTCATCTTTATAAGAATAAAAATAAAAGCACCTTAATGAAAATAAAAACAAAAGTCATCTTTAAAAGAATGAAATAAAAATACGAAGTCACCTTAAGAAAAATCAAAATCAAAGTCATCTTTATAAGAACAAAAATAAAAGTCACCTTAATAAAAATGAAAATAAAAGTCATCTTTAAAAAAATAAAATAAAAATATGAAGTCACCTTAAGAAAAATAAAAATCAAAGTCATCTTTAGAAGAATCAAAATCAAAATCAAAGTCATCTTTAGAAGAATGAAAATAGAAATCACCTTCGTAAAAATAAAAATATGTCATCATAAAAATAAAATAAAAATATGAAGTCACCTTAAGAAAAATAAAAATCAGCCATCTTCATACAAATAATAAAAATCAAAGTCATCTTTAGAAGAATCAAAATCAAAATCAAAGTCATCTGAATAAGAAAATGAAAATAAAAGTCACCTTAGTAGAAATAAAAATACAAGTCATACAAGTCATACAAAAATACAAGTCATCTTAGAAAAATAAAATAAAGATATGAAGTCACCTTATGAAAAATAAAAATGTCATCTTCATACAAATAATAATAAAAATCAAAGTCATCTTTAGAAGAATCAAAATCAAAATCAAAGTCATCTTTATAAGAATGAAAATCAGTCATCTTTAGGAGAATCAAAATCAAAATCAGTCATCTTCATAAGAATGAAAATAAAAGTCACCTTAGTAAAAATAAAAATACGTCATCTTATAAAAATAAAATAAAGATAATGAAGTCACCTTACGAAAAATAAAAATCAGTCATCTTCATACAAATAATAATAAAAATCAAAGTCATCTTTAGAAGAATCAAAATCAAAGTAATCTTTATAAAATGAAAATCAAAGTCATCTTTATAAGAATGAAAATAAAAGTCACCTGCGTAAAAATAAAAATACAAGTCATCTTATAAAAATAAAATAAAGATATGAAGTCACCTTAAGAAAAATAAAAAGCAGTCATCTTCATACAAATAATAATAAAAATCAAAGTCATCTTTAGAAGAATCAAAATCAAAATCAAAGTCATCTTTATAAGAATGAAAATCAGTCATCTTTAGGAGAATCAAAATCAAAATCAGTCATCTTCATAAGAATGAAAATAAAAGTCACCTTAGTAAAAATACGTCATCTTATAAAAATAAAATAAAGATAATGAAGTCACCTTACGAAAAATAAAAATCAGTCATCTTCATACAAATAATAATAAAAATCAAAGTCATCTTTAGAAGAATCAAAATCAACGTCATCTTTAGAAGAATGAAAAGTCAGCGTCATCTTTAGAAGAATAATAATATGAAGTCACCTTACTAAAAATTAAAATTCATCCTTTTAAGAGTAAAAATAAAAATAAAATAAAATGAAATATAAATAATAATGCATAAAAATAAAATAAAAGTCATCTTGATAAAAAAGAAAATAAAAATATAAAGTCATTTCTAGAAAACTAGAAAATGAAGAGGCCGTCTCTTTCTTAACACACATGTACGTATGTAGACACGGATCCATTCCTGTACCTTGGTCGTCTGAGTCCCTTTGGCTGAAGGGTTTTACGCCTGCCTTATGTTGTCACCTGAGATTGGGCTTAAGTTCTGGGTGCGATTTGGGCGGAAAGAGAGGGCGATAGCAGGGAATTCAGTGAGTCTGGTGCAGATTGTGCAGCCCAAGTTTATCCTTTGGTGTAAAAACCCATGAATCCGACACCCAAACTCCTATCAGGGGCTTAAGAGACTGGATTTTCCAAGGATGGAGCCTATACTGGCAGCTTGTCGCCTTGGTAACCATGTGGTTTTCCTTCTATGCCTTTCCTGGAACTGTCTCACCAGCCAAAAAAAGCTGTGCTGGTTTTTTTTTTTGTGTGTGTGTGTGTAAAAATCAATCAATCAATCAATCAACCGTATTTATTGAGCGCTTACTGTGTGCAGAGCACTGTACTACGTGCTTGGGAAGTACAAAGTTGGCAACATGTAGAGACGGTCCCTCCCCAACAGTGGGCTCACAGTCCAGAAAATCAGCGTGGCTCAGTGGAAAGAGCAGGGGCTTTGGAGTCAGAGGTCATGGGTTCAAATCCCGGCTCCTCCAATTGTCAACCGTGTGACTTTGGGCAAGTCACTTAGCTTCTCTGTGCCTCAGTTACCTCATCTGTAAAATGGGGATTAAGACTGTGAGCCCACCCGTGGGGATAACCTGATCACCTTGTAACCTCCCCAGCGCTTAGAACAGTGCTTTGCACATAGTAAGTGCTTAATAAATGCCGTCATTATTATTATTATTATTAGAAAATCCTTCTCACTCACACACACACACACACACACAAAAATGCAGCAATGTTTCATGCTGTTTAGGGAATTTTCCAAAAAGTCCACATTTTCTCATTATTATGGCTTTCTTTAGATTCGTTCATTCATTCAATCGTATTTATTGAGCGCTTACTGTGTGCAGAGCACTGTACTAAGCGCTTGGGAATACAAGTGGGCAACCAAGCGCTTCGCACACAGTAAGCACTCAATAAATACGATTGAATGAATGACAGTACAGTGCTCTGCACACAGTAAGCGCTCAATAAATACGATTGAATGAATGAACTATAAAAACGGTCCCTACCCAACAGTGGGCTCACAGTCTAGAAGGGGGAGACAGGCAACAAAACAAAACATCAAAAGTTACTAAGTAATGGCTTGATAGCACCCGTCAATAGAAGAAAATTACTTTCGTCTCTTGATCAAAAACTCACTTAAGTGAATTCCATTCTGGAACTTGGGCTATTTAGGCAGAGACTTTTTTTGTTATTGTTTTGTCCCCCCAAACTGAAAAAAAAAAAATAATAATCCCGGTTACATCACTTCAAATACTCCATTGCGGCCAAATCAGCCAGTCAGCGTGACGCAGTGGATAGAGCACCGACTGAGAGTCCGAAGGTCATGGGTTCTAATCCCGGCTCTGCCACTTGTCTGCTGTGTGACCTTGGGCAAGTCACTTCACTTCTCTGGGCCTCAGTTGCCTCATCTGTAAAATGGGGATTGAGAACGGCACCCTCACTTGGGACAGGGACTGTGTCCAATCTTATCTGTTTTGTTGTCTGTCTCCCCCTTCTAGGCCGTGAGCCCGTTGTTGGGTAGGGGCCGTCTCTATATGTTGCCGACTTGTACTTCCCAAGCGCTTAGTACAGTGCTCTGCACACAGTAAGCGCTCAATAAATATAACTGAATGAATGAATGGATGAATTTGCTTGGATACACCCTAGAGCTTACTACAGTGCCTGGCTTAGTACAGTAAGCCCTTAACAAATACAACAATTATTACTATTATTAACAACCGGTCAAGCAATAGAATTTATTGAGCACCTATTGTTTGAAGAGCTCTGTAATAAAAACTTGCGAGAGCAGAATAGAATTCCTGCTCTCAATGAGCATACAGTTTAACAGGGAAAGGAGGGGGATAAACTCAAAGAATCAATCAATCAATCAATCAATCGTATTTATTGAGCATTTACTATGTGCAGAGCACTGTACTAAGCGCTTGGGAAGTACAAATTGGCAACACATAGAGACAGTCCCTACCGAACAGTGGGCTCACAGTCTAGCAAAAGTATTTGTTTAATGGCATTTGTTAAGCACTTACTATGTGCAAAGCACTGTTCTAAGCACTGGGGGGATACAAGGTGATCGGGTTGTCCCACGGGGGGCTCACAGTCTTAATCCCCATTTTACAGATGAGGGAATTGAGGCACAGAGAAGTGAAGTGACTTGCCCAAAGTCACCCAGCTGACAATTGGCGGAGCCAGGATTTGAACCCATGACTTCTGACTCCAAAGCCCAGGCTCTTGCTACTGAGCCACACTGCTTTATTGAGCACTGTACTAAGTGCCTAGGAGACTACAGTAGAATTAGTAGTCGGGATCCTTGCCTTCAAATGGTTTTCCGATATGGCTGCGAATATTACAGTTAGGAAAAATTGAGAATCACGATAATGATGATAATAATGACATATTTGTTAATAATAATAATAATTTTGGCACTTATTAAGCGCTTACCATGTGCCAATCTCTGTTCTAAGCGCTGGGGTAAATACAAGGTAATCAGGTTTGAAAAATGACACTCATTCCACAATAATAATAATAATGGTGGTATTTGTTAAGTGCTTACTACGTGCAAAGCACTGTTCTAAGTGCTGGGGGGGGATACAAGGTGATCAGGTTGTCCCACGGGCGGCTCACAGTCTTCATCCCCATTTTACAGATGAGGGAACTGAGGCCCAGAGAAGTGAAGTGACTTGCCCAAGGTGACACAGCTGACAAGTGGCAGAGCCAGGATTAGAACCCACGACCTCTGACTCCCAAGCCTGTGCTCTGCCACTAGGCCACGCTGCTTCTCATTCATTCATTCATTCAATCGTATTTATTGAGCGCTTACTGTGTGCAGAGCACTGGACTAAGCGCTTGGGAAGTCCAAGTTGGCAACATATAGAGACGGTCCCTACCCAACAGTGGGCTCACAGTCTAGAAGTGGGCACACAGTATATGTGTACCAAGCACCAAAGTAAGTAATGAGGTGGATACAATAAAAACACAACAGACACAGTCTCTGTTCCACAGGGTGTCCCAGCCTAGAGGGGAGGGAGACTATAATAATAATAATAATAATAATAATAATAATAATAATAATAATAATAATAATAATAATAACAATAATAATAGTATTTGTTAAGCGCTTACTATGTGCAAAGCACTGTTCTAAACCCAGGGGGGATACAAGGTGCTCAGGTTGTCCCATGTGGGGCTCACAGTCTAAACCCCCATTTTACAGATGAGGGAACTGAGGCACAGAGAAGTGAAGTGACTTGCTCAAAGTCACACAGCAGACAAGCAGTGGAGGCAAGTTTAGAATTCAAGTCTGCTAACTTCGACCTCCTTTCTCCTGGCTCCGATCATCCTTCCAGTGAATTGCAAGCTTCATTCACCTTGGGGAAGCAGCGTGGCTCAGTGGAAAGAGCGCGGGCTTGGGAGTCAGGGGTCATGGGTTCGAATCCCGGCTCTGCCGCTTTTCAGTTGTGTGACTTTGGGCTAGTCACTTAACTTCTCTGTGCCTCAGTTACCTCATCTGTAAAATGGGGATGAAGACTGTGAGCCCCACGGGGGACAATTTGATCACCTTGTATCCTCCCCAGTGCTTAGAACAGTGCTCTGCACATAGTAAGCGCTTAACAAATGCCATTATTATTATTATTATTATTATTATTACTAGTTGATTAACTTGCCCTTGTATAGGACCTTAAAAGTTGCCAACTTGTACTTCCCAAGCGCTTAGTACAGTGCTTTTGCACATAGTAAGCGCTTAACAAATGTCATTATTATTATTATTATTATTACTAGTTGATTAACTTGCCCTTGTATAGGACCTTAAAAGGTGCCAACTTGTACTTCCCAAGCGCCTAGTACAGTGCTCTGCACACAGTAAGCTCTCAATATATACGATTGATTGATTGAGTCAGAGGTCATGGGCTCGAATCCCGGCTCCGCCACCTGTCAGCTGTCTGACCTTGGGCAAGCCACTTAACTTCTCTGTGCCTCAGTTACTTCATCTGGAAAATGGGGATGAAGACTGGGAGCCCCACGTGGGACAACCTGATCGCATTGTATCCCCCAAGCACTTAGAACAGTGCTTTGCACATAGTAAGAGCTTAAAAATTCCATTATTATTATTATTATTATTATTATTAATAATAATAATCCCGGCTCCACCGCTTGTCAGCTGTGTGACCTTAGGCAAGCCACTTAACTTCTCTGGGCCTCAGTTACCTCATCTGTAAAATGGGGATTAAGACTGTGAGCCCCAAGTGGGACAACCTGATCACCTTGTATCCCCCCAGCGCTTAGAACAGTGCTTTGCACATAGTAAGCGCTTACCACATACCATAGTTATTATTATTATTATTAACTAAGCCCTCACTTCCCTGCCTAAGCCCTCCCTTCCGAGTCACCTTTATGTTGTGCTATACTCCTTAAACACTTTAATAATCACCTCTCCTCCAGTCCCACAGCACTTATGTAGAAGCAGCATGGCCTAGTGACAAGATTAGGGGTTAGGGAGTTAGAGGACGTGAGTTCTAATCCCTGCTCTTGTCTGCTCTGTGACCTTGGTCAAGTCACTTCACTTCTCTGTGCCTCAGTTCCCTCCTCTGTAAAATAAGGATTAAGACCGTGAGCCCCATGTGGGACAGGGACTAGGCCCAACCTGATTGCGTTGGGTCTACCCCAGCGCTTAGAACAGTGCTTGGCACATAGTAAGCACTTATCAAATATCATAATTATATACCTATCTCTCTGTAATTCATTTTAATGTCTGTCTCCTCTGGCCAGTAATCACTTACACCTTTTCTTTTATACTGTGCTCTCTCAAGCACTTGGTGATTAATCAATTAATGGTATTTATTGAGCGTTTGCTACATATCAACGCTCAGTACAGAGTATGCACTCAATAAATACCATGGATTGATTGACTGAAAAGCAGAGAAGATCCAGCTTCTTTAAGGTGCAGTGACAGATTTTCCTTAACCTCTAACAGAACAGTGCTTGGCACATAGTAAGCACTTAACAAATACCATTATTATTAATTATTCATTCGTTCATTCATCCAATCGTATTTATTGAGCACTTACTGTGTGCAGAGCACTGTACTAAGTGCTTGGGAAGTACAAGTTGGCAACATATAGAGATGGTCCCTACCCAACAGTGGGCTCACAGTCTAGAAATTATTATTAATAATAATAATTATTATTAATCCCCCAGGCAAGTTCCTATTTTTATGGCTGGATTAAGTGGAACGCTCTCAGTCATAGAGAGAGCCAGCAGCAAGATTTCAATCAATCAATCAATCGTATTTATTGAGCGCTTACGGTGTGCAGAGCACTGTACTAAGCACTTGGGAAGTACAAGTTGGCAACATATAGAGACAGTCCCTACCCAACAGTGGGCTCACAGTCTAAAAGAGGGAGACAGAGAACAAAACCAAACATACTAACAAAATAAAATAAATAGAATAGATATGTACAAGTAAAATAAATAGAGTAATAAATATCTACAAACATATATACATATATACAGGTGCTGTGGGGAAGGGAAGAAGGTAAGATGGGGGAGATGGAGAGGGGGACGAGGGGGAGAGGAAGGAAGGGGCTCAGTCTGGGAAGGCCTCCTGGAGGAGGTGAGCTCTCAGTAGGGCCTTGAAGGGAGGAAGAGAGCTAGCTTGGCGGATGGGCAGAGGGAGGGCATTCCAGGCCCGGGGGTGGACGTGGGCCGGGGGTCGATGGCGGGACAGGCGAGAACGAGGCCCGGTGAGGAGATTAGCGGCAGAGGAGTGGAGGGTGCGGGCTGGGCTGGAGAAGGAGAGAAGGGAGGTGAGGTAGGAGGGGGCGAGGGGATGGACAGACTGGAAGCCCAGGGTGAGGAGTTTCTGCCTGATGAGCAGATTGATTGGTAGCCACTGGAGATTTTTGAGGAGGGGAGTAACATGCCCAGAGCGTTTCTGGACAAAGATAATCCGGGCAGCAGCATGAAGTATGGATTGAAGTGGGGAGAGACACGAGGATGGGAGATCAGAGAGAAGGCTGATGCAGTAGTCCAGATGGCATAGGATGAGAGCTTGAACGAGCAGGGTAGCGGTGGGGATGGAGAGAAAAGGGTGAAGCTTGGCAATGTTGCGGAGCCGAGACTGGCAGGTTTTGGTAACGGCTTGGATGTGAGGGGTGAATGAGAGAGCGGAGTCAAGGATGACATCAAGGTTTCAGGCTTGTGAGACGGGAAGGATGGTAGTGCCGTCAACAGAGAGGGGAAAGTCAGGGAGAGGGCAGGGTTTGGGAGGGAAGACAAGGAGTTCGGTCTTCGACTTGTTGAGTTTTAGGTGGTGGGCAGACATCCAGATGGAGATGCCCTGAAGGCAGGAGGAGATGCGAGCCTGGAGAGCGGGGGAGAGAGCAGGGGCAGAGATGGAGATCTGGGTGTCATCAGCGTAGAGATGATAGTTGAAGCCGTGGGAGCGAATGAGGTCACCAAGAGAGTGAGTGTAGATCGAGAACAGAAGGGGACCAAGCACTGAACCTTGGGGAACCCCCATAGTAAGGGGATGGGAGGGGGAGGAGGAGCCCGCAAAAGAGACTGAGAATGAATGACTGGAGAGATAAGAGGAGAACCAGGAGAGGACGGAATCTGTGAAGCCAAGGTCGGATAGCTTGTTGAGGAGAAGAGGGTGGTCCACAGTGTCGAAGGCAGCTGAGAGGTCGAGGAGGATTAGGATAGAGTATGAGCCGTGGGATTTGGAAAGAAGGAGGTCATTGGTGACCTTTGATAGGGCAGTTTCCGTGGAATGTAGGGGACGGAAACCAGACTGGAGGGGGTCGAGGAGAGAGTTGTTGTTGAGGATATCGAGGCAGCAAGTGTAGACAACTCGTTCAAGGAGTTTGGAAAGGAATGGTAGGAGGGATATGGGGCGATAACTAGAAGGTGAGGTGGGGTCAAGAGAGGGTTTTTTTAGGATGGGAGAGACATGGGCATGTTTGAAGGCAGAGGGGAAGGAACCAGTGGAGAGTGAGCGGTTGAAGGTGGACGTTAAGGAGGGGAGAAGGGATGGAGCGAGAGATTTCATGAGATGAGAGGGAATGGGGTCAGAAGCACAGGTGGCAGGAGTAGCACTTGAGAGGAGGGAGGAGAGCTTCTCTGAGGATACCGCTGGGAAGGATGGGAGAGTAGCAGAGAGTGTTGAGAGCCGGGGGGTTGGAGAAGAGGGGGGGAGTAACTTTGGGGAGGTCGGACCTGATGGATTTAATTTTGTTAATGAAGTAGGAGGCCAGATCGTTGGGGGTGAGGGAAGGAGGAGGGGGAGGAACCAGGGGCCTGAGAAGGGAGTTAAATGTACGGAAGAGCTGGCGGGGATGATGGGCATGGGTGTCAATAAGGGAGGAGAAATAGTTTTGTCTGGCAGAGGAGAGGGCTGAGTTAAGGCAGGAAAGGATAAACTTGAAGTGAACGAGGTTGGCATGGTGTTTAGACTTTCGCCAGCAGTGTTCGGCAGCTTGAGCATAAAAGCGAAGGAGGCGGACAGTGGCAGTGATCCAGTCCTGATATCCCAACCACCAGATTAGATTTTCTCTCTCAGAAAGGTGAGGGTGAAAATAGTGGTAAATACGAGAGAGAGCCACACCTCTCATCCTTACAACACCTACAACGTAAAATAAAGGGAAAATCGTAAGCCTAGCATTCTTCTCGCTATTGAAATAGACCCCAGAGTTGCATGATGTGTCCAAAAGAAGACTAGACATGGACCAGAAATCTCGAAGAACTCAGATCAGATGGAGTTTCATCTGAAGGGATGTCCAGATCTCTGATCAATCAGTTGTATTTATTGAGCACTTACTGTGTGCAGAGCACTGAAGATTAATATGATCTCAGAACAACAGCAGCCGAACCCGCTGTATAAGAAAAATAGCACGACTGACGAGGCAACTCGCATTGTGATGAAAAAAAAGAAAATTCCTACCATGGCAATTATTATGAGTGATTTTTCTCCTCCATAATTGACAGGAAAATTATCATTTCCGTATGCACGTGTGAGTTACTGGTTCACCTTTTCTAGAGTAAACAAAATGGCAAAAAAAAAAAAAATCTTCCTTGCTGCTTTCAGAAGAGAGAATTCTTTCAAGGAATCAATTAATTAATTTCTTTTCTACTTTAAAACACATATGTGGGGATGAATGCAATAAAGAGTCAGTCGCACTTCATATTTAAATCAATTAGACAGGATGTGATAAGAGGAAAAAAGGAGGGTCTCCTTTGTTTCTTTTGTTTCTGTTCTCCTATGTTCTTCTAGTTCCGCTTTCATTTCCTATCCTGGGGAATGCAAAAAAGGTGAATTAATAATTAATAAAATAAGATCCCTTAGTCTGCATTTAAATGTTTAAAATATATATCCCAGCAGCTGGTCAGTAACTGCATAAATTCAATAAAACCACTTGAGAATATTTCCTCCTTTCCCGCAGCTTGGTGATTTGTGGCATAGAAAATCTGGATTATAAATCAGCTTTCTGAGAAAACAGGAGAGATTAAAAAAGGGGGGGAAGAGTCCATAGTTTCACTGATTCCACAGAGTCAGCGTAACTATGGTGACTTGGGTTGGACACGGTCCCTGTCCCATATGGGGCTCTTAATCTTTATCCCCGTTTTACAGATGAGGTAACTGAGGCCCAGAGAAGTGAATTGACTTGCCTAATGTCACACAGCAGACAGGTGACAGAGCTGAGATTAGAACCCAGATCCTTTTGACTTCCAAGCCCAAACTCTTTCTACCAGGCCAAACTGCTTACATTTGGGCTTCTTTGCCCAGTTATCATCACCACTGAAATCGGTACTTATTATTATTATTATTGTTATTATTATATCTGATAAGCATTTACTATGCTCCAGGCACTGTATTAAGCACTGGGGTGGATACCGGGTTGGACATAATCCCTGTCCCAAGTGGGGCTCACAGTCTCAATCCAAATTTTCCAGTTGAGGAATAAAAGACACCGAGAAGTGAAGTGACTTGCCCAAGGTCACCCAGCAGCCACGTGGCAGAGCCGGGATTAGAACCCAGGTCCTCCCGATTCCCAGGCCTGTGTCTATTCACTAGGCCACGTGGCTTCCCAGGTCTGCCTGCAATGGCTGTGCTATCAGTGATCAAAGTTTCTGGCAGAAGAATGACTACAGAGAAGCAGCGTGGCTCAGTGAAGTCAGAGGTCATGGGTTCAAATCCCGACTC
Organism: Tachyglossus aculeatus; assembly: GCF_015852505.1. NCBI lineage: Eukaryota > Metazoa > Chordata > Mammalia > Monotremata > Tachyglossidae > Tachyglossus > Tachyglossus aculeatus. The sequence goes on along the minus strand of NC_052101.1, from coordinate 5,179,878 downwards.
CGCCAATTGTCAGCTATGTGACTTTGGGCAAGTCACTTCTCTGTGCCTCAGTTCCCTCATCTGTAAAAGGGGATTAAGACTGTGAGCCCCACGTGGGACAACCTGATCACCTTGTATCCCCCCCAGTGCTTAGAACAGTGCTTTGCACATACTAAGCGCTTAACAAATGCCATTATTATTATTATTATTATTATTATTAGAACATTCAGGCCTGGCAGAAATCCTGAGAAATAGGTGGCCACCCCGGAGCCAAGGGGCAAAGGTGCCAGACGTTTAAGGTGCAGCGTGGCTCAGTGGAAAGAGCCCGGGCTTTGGAGTCAGAGGTCATGGATTCGAATCCCAGCTCCACCACATGTCTGCTGTGTGACCTTGGGTAAGTCACTTAACTCGGTGCTTAGAACAGTGCTCAGCGCTAGAACAGTGCTTTGCACGTAGTAAGTGCTTAATAAATGCCATTATTATTATTATTACTATAGTGCTTACTATTATTAAATGGGGATTAAGACTGTGAGCCCCACGTGGGACAGCCTGATCACCTTGTATCCCCCCCAATGCTTAGAACAGTGCTTTGCACATAGTAAGCGCTTAACAAATACCATCATTATTTTTATATATACAGGTGCTGTGGGAAGAGGAAGGAGGTAGGGCCGGGGGGATGGGCAGGAGGAGAGGAAAAAGGGGGCTCAGTCTGGGAAGGCCTACTGGAGGAGGTGAGGAGGTGAGCTTTATACTTTCCAAGCACTTAGTACAGTGCTCGGCACACAGTAAGTGCTGAATAAATATGATTGAATGAATGAATGCAGCATTAGGACTAAAATGGCAGATGTCTTAGCTGCCCCTGGGGTCTTTATGCCCAGGGTGGCCACCTATTTCTCAGGATTTCTGCCGGGCCTCCCTGTCACATGGAATGTTCTAATAATAATAATTATAATGATGGTATTTGTTAAGTGCTTACTATGTGCAAAGCACTGTTCTAAGCACTGGAGTGATACAAGGTGATCAGGTTGTCCCACGTGGGGCTCACAGTCTTAATCCCCATTTAATAATAGTAAGCACTATAGTAATAATAATAATAATAATAATAATGGTATTTATTCATTCATTCATTCATTCAATCATATTTATTGAGCGCTTACTGCGTGCAGAGCACTGTACTAAGCGCTTGGGAAATACAATTTGGCAACATATAGAGACGGTCCCTACCCAACAGTGGGCTCACAGTCTAGAAGGGGGAGACAGAGAATAAAGCATATTAACATATTAACAAAATGAAATAAGTAGAATAAATATGTACAAGCAAAATAAATAGAGTAATAAATACGTACAAACATACATACATATATACAAACATATATATCATCCTTGTAGATGGGTAGTGGAAGCCATGGGAGCAAATACGTTCTCCAAATTTATTAAGCGCTTACTATGTGTAAAGCACTGTTCTAGCACTGAGCACTGTTCTAAGCGCTGAGTTAAGTGACTTACCCAAGGTCACACAGCAGACATGTGGCGGAGCCGGGATTCGAACCCACGACCTCTGACTCCAAAGCCCGGGCTCTTTCCACTGAGCCACGCTACACCTTAAACGTTTTGCCCCTTTGCCCCTTGGCTGCATTCTGTGCCTCAACAGGAATCCGACGGGCAGAGACGCGGGGGCGAGTGGCACTGTGCATTCACAGTCTCTAGAGTGTAACATCACTGTTGACAAGGAACGTGTCTACTGACTCAGTGGTATTGGAATAATAATAATGTTGGTATTTGTTAAGCGCTTACTATGTGCCAAGCACTGTTCTAAGCACTGGGGTAGATACAAGGTGATCAGATTGTCCCACATGGGGCTCACAGTCTTCATCCCCGTTTCCCTGTTGACATAACTGAGGCACAGAGAAGTTAAGTAAACTGCCAAGGTGGCACAGCACACATAGTACATACATTGTACCCTCCCAAACGCTTAGTACAGGCCTCTGCACGCAGTAAGCACTCCATTCATTCGTTCATTCATTCATTCAATCATATTTATTAATAATAATGATGATGGCATCTGTTAAGCACTTACTATGCATGAGGCACTGTTCTAAGCGCTGGGGAGGTTACAAGGTGATCAGGTTGTCCCTCGGGGGGCTCACAGTCTTAATCCTCATTTTACAGATGAGGTAACTGAGGCCCAGAGAAGTGAAGTGACTTGCCCAAAGTCACACAGCTGACAATTGGTGGAGTTGGGATTTGAACCCATGACCTCTGACTCCTAAACCCGGGCTCTTTCCACTGAGCCACTGAGTATTTATTGTGTGCAGAGCACTGTACTAAGCGCTTGGGAAGTATAAATCAGCAACATATAGAGAAGAGAAGCAGCGTGGCTCAGTGGAAAGAGCATGGGCTTTGCAGTCAGAGGTCATGGGTTCAAACCCCGGTTCTGCCAATTGTCAGCTGTGTGACTTTGGGCAAGTCACTTCACTTCTCTGGGCCTCAGTTACCTCATCTGTAAGGTGGGGATTAAGACTGTGAGCCCCCCTAGGGACAACATGATCACCTTGTAACCTCCCCAGAGCTTAGAACAGTGCTTTGCACATAGTAAGCGCTTAATAAATGCCATCATTATTATTAGAGACTGTCCCTACCCGACAGTGGGCTCAGAGTCTAGAAGGGGGAGACAGACAACAAAACAAAACAGGTAGACAGGTGAAAACAAGTAGGTTACTCAGTAAGTAACACCAATTTATTGTTCAAAACACTAGCAATTCCTCCAGGCCAGTTCTTATTCCAGTCAATCGATCAATCCGTGGTATTTATTGAGTGCTTACTGGGTGCAGAGCGCTGTACTGAATGCTTGGGAAAGTACACTATAATTTTCTCAAGAGAGAACTGGTACTTCCAAGGACTGAGGGTCACACCCATCGTCCTTGACAGGAAACTCCTCGAGACTGTAAGCTACCCGTGGGCAGGGATCGTGTCTACCAAGTCTACTGGATTGTACTTTTCGAAGTGCTTAGTACAGTGTTGTGCACTCAGCTCTCAACACTTACCATTGATTGATTGATCGATAAGTGCAGAGCACTAGGGAGTATTGAAGTAGCTGTGGTCCCTGTCCTAGAGAAGTTTCAAGATGTTGCATCATCATCATCATCATCATTTAGTGAGCGCTTACTGTATGCAGAGCACCGTACTAAGCGCTTGGGGGAGTACAATACAGCAATATAACAGACACACCCCTGCCCACAACAGGCATACAATCTAGAGGGGGAGACAGACATTTTAGACTGTGAGCCCACTGTTGGGTAGGGACTGTCTCTATACGTTGCCAACTTGTACTTCCCAAGTGCTTAGTACAGTGCTCTGCACACAGTAAGCGCTCAATAAATACGATTGATGATTAATACAAATTATACTACATTTATGTACCTACGTGCTGTGGGGCTGAATAAAGGGATTAAGTCAAGGCAAGTCGGAAGGGAGTGGGAGATGAGGAAAGGAGGGCTTAGTCGGGGAAGGCCTCTTGGAGATGTGATTTCACCAAGGCAGGGACAACCTGATCACCTTGTAACCTCCCCAGTGCTTAGAACAGTGCTTTGCACATAGTAAGCGCTTAATAAATGTCATTATTGTTATTATTATTATTATTATTATTATTATTGTTATTATTATTATTACCCCAGCACTTAGTAGAGTGCTTGGCAAATAGTAAACACTTAACAAATGCCATCATTATTATTATTATTATTATTATTAAAACAGTGGCTTGGCATCATAATAATAATAATGATGGTATTTGTTAAGCACTTACTATGTGCGAAGCACTGGGGTAGATACAAGGCAATCAGGTTGCCCCCATGGGGCTCATAGTTTTAATCCCCATTTCACAGATGAGGTAACTGAGGCCCAGAGAAGTTAAGTCACTTGCCCAAAGTCACTCAGCCGACAAGCGGCGGAGTCGGAATTAGAACCCACGACCCGTGACTCCCAAGCCCGGGCTCTTTCCACTAAACCCCGCTGCTTCTCAGCGTGAAATAGGAATAGAAATAGGTAGAAATGGCCTGGGTCTTGGAATCAAGGGCTCGGTTCTTATCGCAGCTCTGCCACTTGTCTGCTGTGTTACCTTGGGCAAGTCACTTAACTTCTCTGTGCCTGAGTGACCTCATCTATAAAATAGGAATGGAGACTGTGACAGGGACTCTGTCCAACCCGATTTGCTTTTGTCCACCCCTGCACTGAGTACAGTGCCTGGTACATAGTAAGCATTTAACAAATACCATAATTATTGTTATTAGTAGTAGCAGCGTGGCTCAGTGGAAAGAGCCCGGGCTTTGGAGTCAGAGGTCGGGGGTTCAAATCCCGGCTCCACCGCTTGTCAGCTGTGTGACTTTGGGCAAGTCACTTCACTTCTCTGGGCCTCAGTTCCCTCATCTGTAAAATGGGGGTGAAGACTGTGAGCCCCAAGTGGGACAACCTGATTACCTTGTATCTACTCCAGTGCTTAGAACAGTGCTTGGCACATAGTAAGCGCTTAACAAATACCAACATTATTATTATTATTAGTAGTAGTAGTAGTAGTAGTAGTAGTAGTAGTAGTAGTAGTAGTAATAGAAGCTCAAGTAGCTCAAGAAACTCGTAGTCAAGTTGGGGAGACAAACACTAAAATAACTTTCAGGTAGGGGAGAGAAGGAAAGGGGATATAATAACAATAATAACAATGATGGTATTTGTTAAGCGCTTACTATGTGCAAAGTCTAAGTGCTGGGGGGATACAGGTGATCAGGTTGTCCCACATGGGGCTCACAGTCTTAATCCCCATTTTACCGATGAGGTAACTGAGGCCCAGAGAAGTTAAGTGGCTTGCCTAAGGTCACACAGCTGACAAGTGGCGGAGCAAGGATTTGATCCCACGACCTCTGACTCCCAAGCCCCTGCTCTTTCCACTGAGCCACTCCGTATAAATAAATAACTTTGGATATGGTTGTACATACAGGGATTTGCCTGCTTAGTTGCATTCCCTCCTTGAGTGACGTCACATAGCCAGAAATTCCACTGGTGAGAAATTGAATTCACACTCTCGGATTCCTCCATAACAGCAGTGCTGGAAAAGCATATTTGAACAGTTAAATATATTTCTAAGTCTTGCTGAAAATCTCAAAAACCCTGGTAACTGACTTGTAATGTTGGCTCACCTAGAAACAGCAAAGACAAGACCACCAAACTCAGGACAAAACGTGACCCCGTAGGATAAAGCATATTATGCTGTCTAAAAATAACTCTGATCTTCTTTTGTTCTTCTCCAATTAACTGTTTTTCTCCTCCCCAATTGATCTCTCCTCTCCAAGAAAGGAGTGAGCAATCAGAGTTTTTGGGGACTGGGTGGGGAGAGGTAGACAAAATGGCATTTTAGAATAATAATAATTGTATTGGTTAAGCACTTACTATGTGCAAAGCACTGTTCTAAGCGCTGGGGAGGTTACAAGGTGATCAGGTTGTCCCACGGGGGGCTCCCAGTTTTAATCCTCACTTTACAGATGAGGTAACTGAGGCCCAGAGAATAATAATAATAATAATGACATTTATTAAGCGCTTACTACGTGCAAGATGCTGTTCTAAGCACCGGGGAGGTTACAAGGTGATCAGGTTGTCCCACGGGGGGCTCACTGTTTTAATCCTCATTTTCCAGATGAGGCAACTGAGGCACAGAGAAGTTGAGTGACTTGCCCAAAGTCACACAGCTGACATTGGCAGAGCCGGAATTTGAACCCGCGACCTCTGACTCCAAAGCCCGGGCTCTTTCCACTGAGCCATGCTGCTTCTCTGTAAATGATCAGGGCAACAGGGCAAAGTCAGATGGGAGCAGGTAGAGAGACTGGAGGGCAAGGAGGTCAGCAGGGAGTATGATGAAGTGGTCAAGCCAGGATCAATCCATCAATCAATTGTATTTATTGACCACTTACTGTGTGCAGAGCACTGTACTAAGCACTCGGGAAGTACAAGTTGGCAACATATAGAGACGGTCTATACCCAACAGTGGGCTCACAGTCTAGAAGGATATGACCAGAATCTGGACCAGGGTGGTGGCTATTGGGATGGAGTGTTAAGGGATAGATTCTAGACTGTGAGCCCGCTGTTGGGTAGAGACCGTCTCTATATGTTGCCAACTTGTGCTTCCCAAGCGCTTAGTACAGTGCTCTGCACACAGGAAGCGCTCAATAAATACGACTGAATGAATGAATGAGTGAATCAGGGAAGAGAGCTGTGGAGAAAAAACAAGGAGAATTTCTCAAGATCACCAAATGACCCCAACTTCTCATGTTCACTGTTTCAAAAAGTTTTGAAGTGGGTTTCTCAAAAGAAAAAAAAGGAAATCACAAAATGAATGTGGGGGGGGGGGCTTATCCTTGGGGTCCTTTCAGGTTGACTGAGCCCCTTCCTTCCTCTCCCCCTCGTCCCGCTCTCCATCCCCCCCATCTTACCTCCTTCCCTTCCCCACAGCACCTGTATATATGTATATATGTTTGTACATATTTATTACTCTATTTATTCATTTATTTTACTTGTACATATCTATTCTATTTATTTTATTTTGTTAGTATGTTTGGTTTTGTTCTCTGTCTCCCCCTTCTAGACTGTGAGCCCACTGTTGGGTAGGGACTGCCTCCACATGTTGCCAACTTGTACTTCCCAAGCACTTAGTACAGTGCTCTGCACACAGTAAATGCTCAATAAATACGATTGATTGGTTGATTGATTGATTGATTGATTGATAGAATATGAATCAATGGGTAGTATCATGATTACAGGCTGAGCCCCCTCCTTCCTCTCCTCTCCTTCCCCATCCCCCCCACCTTACCTCCTTCCCCTCCCCACAATACCTGTATATATGTATATATGTTTGTACATATTTATTACTCAATTTATTTATTTATTTTACTTGTACATATTTATTCTATTTATTTTGTTAATATGCTTTGTTTTGTTGTCTGTCTCCCCCTGCTAGACTGTGAGCCCGCTGTTGGGTAGGGACCATCTCTATATGTTGCCAACTTTGACTTCCCAAGCGCTTAGTACAGTGCTCTGCACACAGTAAGCGCTCAATAAATACGATTGAATGAATGAATGAATGAATGAATTACAAAACTAAAATAATCTTTTTTTTATGGTATTTGTTAAGTGCTTATCATGTGCCAAGCACTGTACTAAGGGCTGGGGTAGATACAAGATAATCGGGTTGGACACAATCCATGCACCCCAGGGGGCTCACAGTCTTAAATCCTTATTTTACAGATGAGCTCACTTTGGCACAGGAAAGTTAAGTGACATGTCTAAGGTCACAAAGCAGTCAAACGATAGAGATGGGAATAGAACCCAGGCCCTTTGACTCCCAGGACTGTGCTCTAACCATTAGGCAATATTTTTTCTCTACTGCATCAGAATGTTTTTCTCAATGTTCCATCAAGAACAGGAAACATTTTGGAGTGGACAAAGTCACCAGTGAGGATTTGTTGCCCAAGTGTAACTTTGAAGTCACAGTCATTCATTCATTCATTCATTCAATCATATTTATTGAGCACTTACTGTGTGCAGAGCACTGGACTAAGTGCTTGGGAAGTCCAAGTTGGCAACATAGAGAGACGGTCCCTACCCAACAGCGGGCTCACAGTCTAGAAGGGGGAGACAGACAACAAAACAAAACATCCTACACAGTATCAGTCAATCAATCAATCAATTCTATTTATTGAGCACTTACTGAGTGCAGAGCACTGTACTAAGCACTTGGGAGAGTACGATACAATACCCATCCCCTGCCCACAACTAGCTTACAGTCTAGAGAGGGAGACAGATATTGATATAAGAAATTGCTGTGCGTCTGAAGGTGGGGTGCCCAAAGGGTGATAATACTAATAATTGTGGTATTTGTTAAGCACTTACTATGCCAGGCACTGTACTATAAACACTGGGGCAGATGATGTGGGTTCTAATCCCGCCTCTGCCACTTGTCTGCTGTGTGACTTTGGACAAGTCACTTAACTTCCCTGGGCCTCAGTTACCTCATCTGTAAAATGGGGATTAAAAATGTGAGCCCCACGTGGGACAACCTGATTACCCTGTATCTACCCCAGCGCTTAGAACAGTGCTTAACACATAGTAAGTGCTTAACAAATGCTATCATTAAAGATAATCAAGTTGGACACAGGCCCTGTTCCACTTAGGGCTCACAATCTTAATCCCATTTTACCAGTGAGATAACTGAGGTACAGAGAATAATAATACTAATAATGGCATTTATGAAGCACTTACTATGTGCAAAGCACTGTTCTAATCATTTGATCAATCAATCGTATTTATTGAGCGCTTACTTTGTGCAGAGCACTGTACTAAGCGCTTGGGAAGTACAAGTTGGCAACATATAGAGACGGTCCCTACCCAACAGTTCTATGCATTGGGGAGGTTACAAGGTGATCAGGTTGTCCCACAGGGGGCTCACAGTCTTAATCCCCATTTTCCAGATGAGGTAACTGAGACCCAGAGAAGTGAAGTAACTTGCCCAAAGTCACACAGCTGACAATTGGCAGAGCCGGGATTTGAACCCATGACCTCTGACTCTAAAGCCCGGGCTCTTTCCACTGAGCCACGCTGCTCAGTAGAGTGACTTGCCCAAGGTCACGCAGCAGACACGTGGCAGAGCCGGGATAAGAACCCACGACCTCTGACTTCCAGGCCTGTGCTCTTCCCATTACTTCCTCACTCCACCCTGACTATTCCTAGAATTTATATCATCCTTTTGGATCTATAAGGCCAAGTGCAGAGATAATGCAGAATGGAGAGGGAATTGGGGAAAAGAGGGCTTCATGGGGGAAGGCCTCTTGGAGGAGGTGTGACTTCAGTTCCAGACCAGAGTAAAGGGAAATGGGTTGGTGTGAATAAGTAGAGGAACTAGATTCCATTAAGTAATAATAATAATAATAATAATTATGGCATTTATTAAGCGCTTCCTATGTGCAGAGCACTGTTCTAAGCTCTGGGGAGGTTACAAGGTGATGAGGTTGTCCCACGGGGGGCTCATAGGCTTAATCCCCATTTTACAGATGAGGGAACTGAAGCCCAGAGAAGTTAAATGACTTGCCCAAAGTCACACAGCTGACAAGTGACGGAGCCGGGATTTGAACCCATGACCTCTGATTCCAAAGCCCAGGCTCTTTCCATTGAACCACGCTGCTTCTTAAGTGGTGACTACACTCACATTTTTCCTGTAACCACATCGGCATAGTGGGAGATTGCAGGTCATGGGTTTTAATTCCGGCTCTGCACCTCGGACACGTCCCTTCACTTCTCTGTGCCTCAGTTACCTCATCTGTTAAATGGAGATCGAGACTGTGAGTCCCACGTGGGACAGGGACTGTGTTCAAACTGATTTGTTTATATCCACCCCAGCTCTTCGTACAGTGCCTGACACTCAATAAGCACTTAACGGGTACACGAGAATTATTATTATTATCCACTGCCAGTGACACGCCTTCAACTACTGGGAACTTCCTAGCATTTATAGCTCCCAAAAGATGTTTAATTATTCAACTGTTGGGCTCAGTGGACCCAATGACGCTTTGAGAAGCCTTTCAACTATCCCTCAGCTGGGCAGGCTCTTGTCATGGCAGAAGATGAAAGTTGGTTTAAGCTTTCCTAGGTTTCGTTCTATTTCAACCTACAGCCAAGCCCTCTGATTTGAAAAGGAGAAAGCGTGAGATGGGCTAAACCATCCCCTGCCCAAGGAATGGCTGAGGCGTTAATTGAAACAGGGAGAAAGAAAATGCAGAAGAGCAAGCGGTGCAGATGTTAGCATCCCAGCAACCTCAAATAACTTAAAAGCGCTGTGTCTAGCCTGCGAATCTATTTCATGCTTCACTCACTGAGAATTAGCCCAGAAAGTCATCACGGCAAACACAGGGAGCTGGAGGAGTTTCAAGAGACGGCAGAAAGTGAGCCCGTTCCATCGTTGGATAGCTGGGGAAGTCTGCAGACATCTTTTGTAAGGATAGCAGGAGAAGCGTTGTCATTTTCGACGTGGCGGCGAATCTCTTTCCCCTTTCGGCATTCTCAGTTCTCAGTGTAGGATCGGATGAGGTGCAAGGGTGACTCTCTGGGGATTCCCATCAAAGGGTTTCAGGTCCTTGGACCGGTTGACGTCCCGATGACGCCGGCCACGCAGAAGACCCGGAGCCCCTGACAGAGCGGAAAGCTGAGAAATTATAAAGCGCTGGGCCAGAAAGAACACGGGTGCCCTGGAGAACCCGGAATTTAGAAGCAGCCATCAGATTGTATAAATGATCTGTTTGGCTTTAAAAGAAAAATGGACAGGAAATAGTGAGAAGAAGCAGCATGGTGAAGTGGATAGAGCATGGGTCTGGGAATAAGATCATGGGTTCTAATCCTGGCTAAAACATTTGTCTGCTGCGTGACCTTGGGCAAGTCACTTCACTTCTCTGTGCCTCAGTTACCTCATCTATAGAGTTTGAGACTGTGCGCCCCACAGGAGACAGGGACTGTGTCCAACCTGATTTGCTTGTATGCACCCCAGTGCTTAGTACAGTGCCTAGCACATAGCAAGCACTTAAATAATGATAATAATAATAATAATAATAATTGGGGTTTGGAGTACAAATCCCGGCTCCACCAACTGCCATCTGTGTGACTTTGGGCAAGTCGCTTAACTTCTCTTTGCCTCAGTTCCCTCATCTAACACTGTGAGCCCCCCATGGGACAACCTGATCACCTTGTAACCTCCCCAGCACTTAGAACAGTGCTTTGCACATAGTATGTGCTTAAGAAATACCATTATTATTATTGTTATCATTATTATTATTGAAAGGAATATTATCACCATCATTTTCCAGTTAGCAGACATTTAGGCATACCTAACCCACCTAGACACTGAGTTATTCCCAACCTTACATGTTCCATTATTTAAGCACTAACTCATCTACATACCTATTGGTCTCTCTTCCTTTGGTAATGATTGTCCTATTTATTAAGCATTTACCATGGACTAAGCATTGGTCCCATGGGGGGGCTCACAATCTATAAGTGAGGAAGAATATGTACTTATCTCTGCTTTACAGATGAGAAAACCGAGTCATAGATAAAGTGACTTGCTCAAAGACACACAGCAGGCCTGTGGTAGACTGGGTATAAATAATAATAATAATAATAATGGCATTTGTTAAGCGCTTACTATGTGCCAAGCACTGTTCTAAGCGCTCGGGTAGATACAAGGCAATCAGGTCATCCCCCACGGGGCTTACAGTTTTAATCCCAATTTTACAGATGAGGTAACTGAGGCCCAGAGAAGTTAAGCGACTTGCCCGAAGTCAAACAGCTGACAAGTGGCATAGCCGGGATTAGAACCCATGACCTCTGACCCCCAAGCCCATGCTCTTTCCACTAAGCCACGCTGCTTCTAACCCAGATATCCAGATATCCAGTTCCATGCTTTTTGTTCTAGGCCTCTCTGCCTCTCCATCAGTAAATTCAATCATATTTATTGAGTGCTTATTGTGTGCAGAGCACTGGACTAAGCGCTTGGGAAGTACAAGTTGGCAACATATTTATTCATTCATTCAATCATCATCATCATCATCATCAATCGTATTTATTGAGCGCTTACTATGTGCAGAACACTGTACTAAGCGCTTGAGAAGTACAATTTGGCAACATATAGAGACAGTCCCTACCCAACAGTGGGCTCACAGTCTAAAAGGGGGAGACAGAGAACAAAACAAAACATATTAACAATGTCTTTCTCCTCTACTAGACTATAAGTGCAGAGATCATGTAACTCTACTGTTCTCTCTCCACAGCACTTTGTTCAGTGTCCTGCACATGGTAGGGATTTATTAAATACGAATAATGGTGTTGATTATCAAGATGTCGACGGTGATGACGATAATGGTAGTGGTGGTGGTAGCGAGACCTTTCCCCTTTGCTCTGCGCACGGTAAGCAGGCAATAAATACAGTCGATTGATGGATTCAATGTCCTGAAGACCTTCATGGAGAAGCAGCGTGGCTTCGTGGAAAGAGCCCGGGCTTGGGAGTCAGAGGTCATGGGATCTAATCCCAACTATGCCACTTTTTATTCAATCATATCTATTGAGTGCTTACTGTGTGCAGAGCACTGTACTAAGCGCTTGGGAAGTACAAGTTGGCAACATATAGAGACGGTCCCTACCTTGGGCAAGGAACTTAACTTCTCTGAGCCTCAGTTACCTCTTTTGGAAAATGGGGATTAAAACCGTGACAATCAGGACAACCTGATTACGTTGTATCCCCCCAGCATTTAGAACAGTGCTTTGCACATAGTAAGCATTTAACAAATGCCATTATTATTATTATTATTTTTTATCTCAATCTGCAGCAGCCTTAATCTACTGCCTTTCCCCCAACCCACTAAAGGGCATGTTACTTAAGCCTGGCATTTCACACCTACAAACAAGGGTTCCACCTCTATGATCCCAGTGTGACTAATTTAAGCTTCGTATTCATTAACTTGTGGCACTTGGACCCATTTGCTGTTCAGATTTCCTTTAAGATCTATCTTTAGACTACCCTCTTTTAGGGAATCTGTTAAGCTATAATTATGTGCCAGGCACTGTACTAGGAGCTGGGGTAGATGCAAGCTAATCAATCAATCAATCATATTTATTGAGCGTTTACTGTGTGCAGAGCACTGTACTAAGTGCTTAAGTGCTAAGCTAATGAGGTTGGACACAGTCCCTGTCCCACATAGGGCTCACAATGTTAATCTCCGTTTTACAGATGAGAGAACTGAGGCCCAGAGAAGTGAGGTGACTTGCCCAAGGTCAAGCAGCAGACAAGTGGCAGAGCAGGGATTAAAACTCAGGTCGTTCTGACTCCCTTCTGACTGACCCTCTTCTCATTTGATATATGTGTGTATATATCTCTAATTCTATTTATCTATTTTGATGCTATTGATGTCTGTCTACTTGTTTTGTTTTGTTGTCTGTCTCCCCCTTCTAGACTGTGAGCCCGTTGTTGGATAGGGATTGTCTGTATCTGTTGCCGGAGCGTGGCTCAGTGGAAAAAGCCCGGGCTTTGGAGCCAGAGATCATAGGCTCTAATTCCGACTCTGCTACTTGTCAGCTGTGTGACTTTGGGCAAGTCATTTAACTACTCTGTGCCTCAGTTACCTCATCTGTAAATGCTCTGGGGAAGCAGCGTGGTTCAGGGGAAAAAGCAAGGGCTTGGGAGTCAGGGGCAATGGGTTCGAATCCCTGCTCCACCACTTGTCAGCTGTGACCTTGGGCAAGCCACTTAACTTCTCTTTGCCTCAGTTACCTCATCTGTAAAATGGGGATTAAGACTGTGAGCCCCAAGTGGGACAACCTGATCACCTTGTAGCCCCCCTAGTGCTTAGAACAGTGCTTTGCACATAGTAAGCACTTAATTACCACCATTATTAAAATGGGGATTAAGACTGTGAGCCCCACATGGGACAACCTGATCACCTTGTACCTGCCCCAGCACTTAGAACAGTACTTTGCAAATAGTAAGTGCTTAATAAATGCCATCATTATTGTTATTATTACTTTCCAAATGCTTAGTACTGTGCTCTGCATACAGTAAGTGCTAAATAAATATGATTGAATGAATGAGTGAATTTGATATGAAATTAAAGCTCTAACTTATCCCCTACAGCCCCCCTGGAAAGACCAGGCCTATAATAATAATAATAATGGTATTTGTTAAGTGCTTACTATGTGCAAAGCACTGTTCTAAGCGCAAGGAAGGTTACAAGGTGATCAGGTTGTCCCACAGGGGGCTCACAGTCTTAAACCCCATTTTACAGATGAGGTAACTGAGGCCCAGAGAAGTTAGGTGACTTACCCACAATCACACAGCTGACAGTTGGCAGAGCAGAGATTTGAACCTATGACCTCTGAATCCAAAGCCCATGCTCTTTCCACTGAGCCACGCTGCTTCTATGACCTGTTTGTTTTAAAAAAAAACCCTCAGGGAATTTAAGAAAAAGGAATTATGTAGTTTGGAACAGTGTTCTTTACCTCAGCTAACTAAAGCTGCTCTCCAGCTCACAGTCTGACATAAGCTCAAGCCGTTAATTTCCTGGAGTCAGAGGCACCAGAGGTTGTATCTGAGTTTCCCTGGGAGAGAGATGCCGGCCTCTAAACGGTGTTTGAGTGATCCCGAGCCCTCCGGAAAGTCCAGCTGGCAGCTCCCTGAATACAGAAGTTCCTCTCTGTTGGATTTGCTTGTGTTTCGATTCCAGCACGAAGTGTAGAAAAATGGGATTTTCTCTGGATCTCCTTCTCTCAGCTTGTTGCAGCAACTTTCACCGTGAAGCGTCATGCTAGAAAGATTTAAATCCAGTTTAGAAGAGGTTGCAAGACAGAGGAAAAATGAAAGCGGCATTTCAAACCATTAAATGTTGACAGAGACCTGGGTTTGGGAGTCAGAGGTTGTGGGTTCTAATCCCGGCTCTGCCACTTGTCAGCTGTGTGACTTTGGGCAAGTCACTTCACTTCTCTGTGCCTCAGTTCCCTCATCTGTAAAATGAAGATTAAGACTGTGAACCCCACGTGGGACGACCTTGATTACCTTGTATCCCCCCAGCGCTTAGAACAGTGCTTGGCACATAGTAAGCGCTTAAATACCAACATGATTATTATTATTACAGTCAGCTCATAGACTTTATTCAAGGTTGAGAGTCTGTTGTTATCTTCACACTAGCAGTTCTCTCTAGCCAGGGCTTCTGACTATCCATCAATTAATCAATGGTATTTATTAAGTGCTTTCTGCTTGTAGAGCACTGTATTAAGCACTTGAGAGAGTATAGTCTGAGTTGGTAATAATAATAATAATAATAATAATAATAGTAATAATGGCATTTATTAAGTGCTTACTATATGCAAAGCACTGTTGTAAGTGCTGGGGAGGTTGCAAGGTGATCAGGTTGCCCCACGGGGGGCTCACAGTCTTCATCCTTATTTTACAGATGAGGTCACTGAGGCCCAGAGAAGTGAAGTGACTTGCCCAAAATCACACAGCTGACCGGCTGAGTCAGAATTTGAACCCATGACTCCAAAGCCCATGCCCTTTCCACTGAGCCAGGCTGCTTCTCAGACACGGCATGGCATATAGCTCCCTCCACCTCTGCCAGCAATTGGAAACTAAAAGTACATCCATCCTTTGTACAATCACCAACTTGCTACAGATGGTGGCTTCTCCTTTCAGAGAATCCAGAAGAAAACATGTCTATCTACCTGCTCATTTCAAAAGAAAATGAGACTCATTCATTCAGTCGTATTTACTGAATTCTTACTGTGTGCAGAGCGCTGTACTAAGCTCTCGGGAGAGTACAATTTAATGATAACCTGACACATTCCCTGCTCACAACGAGATGTCTGTCTAGAGGGGGAGAAAGATATTACAGTAAATGAATAAATAAATCAAAAATGCTATGTAAATGAGCTCTGAACCTGCCAGCTGATACCGATCATAGAAAATTCTGCCTCAGTCTTTCTGCTGAAAGGATTGAAAGGTAGACCAAAATCATTTCAAGGGAAGCTGCATGGCTTGGTGGAAAGAGCCCGAGCTTGGGAGTTAGAGGTTGGGGGTTCTAATCGCGGCTCCTCCACTTGTCAGCTGTATGACTTTGGACAAGTCACTCAACTTCTCTGTGCCCCAGTTACCTCATCTGTAAAACGGGGATTAAGACTGTGAGCCCCACGTGGGACAACTTGATAATCTTGTATCTATCCCAGTGTTTAGAACAGTGCTTGGCACATAGTAAGTACATAACATAATACCATTATTATTATTATTATTATTATTATTACTATTATTATTAAGGGATGCAACATCCTCTCTATGTCTCCGTCCCATTCCATGGGGATTCATGTTCACCACGGATGATGTCTGTAACTGCTGTGGACCCTTCTTTCTCAGGGACTGCAGTATGTATTTCCCATTTGAAGTTTCACAAGTGAAAGACGCAGGCATTCATCATCCTTGAGAAATTCAATCAATTCATTTTCTGACTCATAATCAATCCCTCAATAGTATTTATTGAGCACCTACATTTGCGGAGTGCTGTATTTAGAGATTAAGAAAGTCCGGTGGATTTCTAGTAGATTCAACGTGATCTTTGCCCTCAAGGAGTTCGATTTGATTTGCCTCGTGTTTAATTTACATTTATGGGATTTTTGATGTTTAACGCTCCTAAATTTTGCTTCCATCATTCCTCTCCCTTCAGCTTCTTCTAAACTGGATTTTTGAGGGCTGAATCTGGAGCCAACTTCCACGCTTTTGCTGTGTCTGTCTCCCCCCTCTAGACTGTAAGTCCGTTGTGGGCAGGGATGGTCTCTCTTTATTGCTGTATTGTATTTTCCAAGAGCTTAATACAGTGCTCTGCACACAGTAAGTGCTCAATAAATACGATTGAATGAATGAATCAATCAATTAACCAATCAATTTAGTGATTTTAGTGGGCAGAGAACTCTACTAAGCCCTTGGGAGAGTTGATACACACATTTCCTGTCCACAAGTTTACAATCTAGTGGGGGAGACAGACATTAGTAGAAATACAATAAATTATGGAAAGGTACCTAAGTACCTAAGAATGACTTTATGACAAGAGATGTGACGTTCTGAAGAGGTGGATCTATTAAGTCGCAGTGAGTCCGAAACGACTTGACGATATTTGAAGATGAAGATCTAAGTGCTATGGGGCTGAGAGAGGGATAAAGAAAGAATGCAAATCCAAGTGCCAGTGTGTGAAGAAATGGCTTTCAAACTACACATCAAGTCAAAGTTACACAAACTGGCCTTGAAGGAGAGACTTCTGGATATTATGGAATTCCAGCAGGGAATTCCCAAGAAGCGAATGAACTATTTAGGTAACTTCATTGCCCTGGTGTAACCCAAGGACATTGAAAAAATAGCATCGGATTTCAAGGAGGCCTCCATCATCACTGCCTTTAGGAAGAAGAAGCAGGGACTGGATGGTGGAGGTTATCGTTATCCTGGGATTTCACTGCTCTTCCATGCTGGCAAGACTCTAGCCAGAGACCTGGAGAATTAACGATTGATTTCAGAAGCACATGCTTCTGACATAGCGGGACACAGTGGAAGACATTTGAGACACAGGAGATATGTAGGAGGGAAGAAAGAGGAATCAATTAATCAGTCAGCAGTACTTATTGAATGCGCATTGGGTACAAAGCCCTGTACCAAGTGCTTGAGAGATTACAATACAAGAGAGATGGTAGACACATCGGTTGCCCACCAGGACTTTACAGTCTAGAAGACACGAGATGGATGATGCAGGAGTTTTATTGCTGGTTAAATCTCCCATCTTATCCCGACTGGATTACTGCATCAGCCTCCTTTCTGATCTCCCATCCTCCTGTCCCTCCCTGCTTCAGTCTATACTTCACTTTGCAGCCCGGATTATCTTTCTACAGAAACGCTCTGGGCATGTCACTCCGCTCCTCAAAAATCTCCAGTGGTTGCATATCATCCTTTGCATGAAGCAAAAACTCCCTCACTATTGGTTTCAAGGCTGTCCATCCCCTCACCCCCTCCTCCCTCACCTTCCTTCTTTCCTTCTCCAGCCCAGCCCGCACCCTCCGCTCCTCTGACGCCACTAACCTCCTCACTGGGCCTTGTTCTCGCCTGTTCCGCTATTGAACCCCAGCCCATGTCCTCCCTCTGTTGTCGATTTGTACTTCCCAAGCACTTAGTATATGGTTCTGCACACAGTGAGTGCTCAATAAATACTATTTAATGAATGAATGAATTTATTAATGTATTTATTCATTGTGGTGTTTGTTAAATGCTTACTATGTGCCAGGCACTGTTCTAAGTGCTGGGGTAGATACAAGATAATCAAGTTGGACACAGTCCCTGTCCCACAGTAGGCTCACAGTTTTAGTCCCCCTTTCCCAGATGAGGGAACTGAGGCACAAAGAAGTTAACTGGCTTGTCCAAGGTCACACAGCAGACAAATGGTGGAGGCAGGATTAGGACTCAGGTCCTTCAGACTCCCAACCTGTCCTCTCCAGTAGGCCGTGCTGCTACTCAATACAAAGGATTTGGGGGAAACATTCCCTTCCCATCAGGAGCCCACAGTCTAGAAGACACGATATGGATGGTGCAGGAGTTCATTCGGTCACTCATTCATTCAATCGTATTTATTGAGCACTTACTGTGTGCAGAACACTGTACTAAACACTTGGAAAGTACAATTCGACAATAGAAAGAAACAAACCCTACCCAAAAATGGGCTCACCGTCTAGAATAGGGGAGACAGACAAAAAAAAAGTAAACAGGCACCAATAGAAGCAGCATGGCTCAGCGGAAAGAGCACGGGCTTTGGAGTCAGAGGTAATGGGTTCGAATCCTGGCTCCACCCCATGTCTGCTGTGTGACCTTGGGCAAGTCACTTAACTTCTCTGAGCCTCAGTGACCTCATCTGTAAAATGGGGATTAAGACTGTGAGCCCCACGTGGGACAACTTGATCACATTGTATCCCCCCCAGCGCTTAGAACAGTGCTTTGCACATAATAAGCGCTCAACAAATGGCATTATTATTATTATCATTATCAAAATAAGTAAATAGAATTATAGATGTATGCATATCACTAATAAAATAAATAGAATAATAAATATGCCCACGTATACACAAGGGCTGTGGGGAGAGGGGCAGAGCAGAGGGAGGGAGTCGGGGTAATGGGGCGGGGAGGAGGAGCAGTGGAGAAGGGGGGGCTCAGTCTGGTAAGGCCTCCTGGAGGAGGTGAGCTCTCAGTAGGGCTTTGAAGGGGGGAAGAGAGCTAGTTTGGCAGATGTGTGGAAGGAGGACGTTTCAAGCCAAGGGAAGGACATAGGCCAGGAGTGGACGATGGGACAGGTGAGAAGGAGGCCCAATGAGGAGGTGAGTGGTGCTTGAGGAGCAGAGGGTGCACGCTGAGTTGGAGAAGGAGAGAAGGGAGGTGAGATAGGAGGGGCGAGGTGATGGACAGCTTTGAAGCCAATAGTGAGGATAGTTATTGTACTTTCCCAAGCATTTAGAACAGTGTTCTGCACCCAGAAAGCCTTCAGTAAATATGATTGATTGATTGATAATCATAATATTTATTATGGTACTTGTTAAGTGCTTACTATGTGCCAAGCACTGTTCTAAGCCCTGGGGTGGTTACAAGTTGATCAGATTGGACACAGTCCCTGTCTCATGTGGGGCTCACACTCTTAATCCCCATTTTAAAGATGAGATAACTAAGGCCCAGAAAAGTGAAGTAACTTGCCCGAGGTCACAAAGCAGACACGGGGCAGAGCTGGGATTAGAACCCATGTCCTTCTGAGTCCCAGGTCCGGGCTCTAGCCACTAAGCCATGCTGTTTCTGTCCCAACCAGTAGCCAACAAATCTTATAACCTATATTATCTATATGTTGCCGACTTGTACTTCCCAAGCGCTTAGTACAGTGCTCTACACACAGTAAGCACTCAATAAATACTATTGAATAACCATCTCAATTATTTGCTGAATAGTACTTTCCAAGCACTTGGTACAGTGCTCTGCACACAGTAAGCGCTCAGTAAATACAGTACAAGGAATGAATGAATTTCCGTTTCTGTTCTCTTGTGGCCGTCACATCAATGCAGTTGTCAACACAAAATCATAAACACAGATGTGTGGGCAGGGCACTGTATTAAGCACTTGGGAGAGTGTAATTTAATAGAGGTGGCAAACACATTCCCCACATCAGGGAATGTGCATCTCACTTCACACCCTCACGGGACTGGGAGTTAGAAGACCTGGGTTTTGATTCTGGCTGTCACCTGGGGCAAATCCTTTAGCTTCTATTTATACCTCAGTTTTCTCATCTGTAAAGCGGGGATAAGGTAGCAGCTCTCCTATCTCTTAGATCATGAGTCCCACGTGGTACAAAG
Organism: Tachyglossus aculeatus; assembly: GCF_015852505.1. NCBI lineage: Eukaryota > Metazoa > Chordata > Mammalia > Monotremata > Tachyglossidae > Tachyglossus > Tachyglossus aculeatus. Next base: position 5,159,922 of record NC_052101.1, on the reverse strand, counting down.
ATTGCTTCCACTGCGATTATCTTATACCTACACTAGTGCTTAGCACAGTTGTTGGTGTGTTGTAGTGCTTAATCAATACCGTAACTAAAGAACTAAGAGCAGGGGAGAGTGAGGGGCCATCTCATTAAGGAGTGTCATTTTTCTTTTTCTAAAGTGGGTCAAGGACTAACCAAGAAAGGCGGAGAAGAGTGGGGTGAGGAAGGAGGATGTAGGACAGATTTATAAATTTGAAAGTGAAGTAGTATTTTCATAGATCCTCCCGATATAGGGTGTTTAAAGTACTTGAAAAAGACAGATAACACCCGCCCAACTCTAATGGATTTCTTTAATGTGCACTATTATTGAGCACACAATTAGGCCTTGGGAAAAGAAGCTAAGGGGATGGATTCTAACAGCAGGGAGGTTTTATTAATATCACACATCACAACAAGCTGAGAAAAAAAGTTTCTTCAACTCTTCCCAGGGAGACAGTCAGCATTTGAGAGCAAAGAGATACATATGTATTTAAGATGGCCATTTTCCTTCATCAAAAAACAGCTATCACTCTGAGAGACTTCCTGCCCCGTTCTTTTTTTTTTAAAAAAAATGGTATTTGTCAAGTGCTTACAATGTGCCAAGCACTGTACTAAATGCTGGGGTAGATTCAAAGTAATCAAGTTGGACAGAGTCCCTGTGCCACATGGGGCTCACAGTCTTAATCTGCATTGTTCAGATGATGTCGCTGAGGCCCGGAGAAGTGAAGTGACTTGCCCAAGGTCACACAGCTGACAGGTGATGGAGCTGGGATTAGAACCCAGGTCCTTCTGATTCCCAGGCTCCTGCTGTATCTACTAGGCAACACTGCTTCTCATGTCACTTGTGCCATTCGAGTGACGGTCAACTCCAGACACAATTGCTACGTGCCATCCTCAAAGGCTGCTGAGTAAACTCTTAATTCCTTCATTAGTCAAGATGTTCATTCAGTTCATTCAATCATACTTACTGAGCACTTACTGTGTGCAGAGCACCGTACTGAGCACTCGGGAGAGTGCAATACAACAATAAACGGACACACTCCCTGCCTACAGTGAACTTAGAGTGGAGAGGGGGAGACAGACATTAATAGAAATAAATCAATTGCAGATATGGACTCACGTGAAGCAGCGTGGCTCAGTGGGCTTTGGATTCAGAGGTCGTTGGTTCAAATCCCGGCTCTTGTCAGCTGTGTGACTTTGGGCAAGTCACTTAACTTCTCTGTGCCTCAGTTACCTCATCTGGAAAATGGGGATGAAGACGGTGAGCCCCACGTGGGACAACCTGATCACCTTATATCCCTCCCCCAGCGCTTAGAACAGTGCTTTGCACATAGTAAGCACTTAATAAATGCCATTATTATGTTATTATTGTTATTATTATTAAGTGCTGTGGGGCTGGTGGGGGATGAAAAAAGGGAGCAAGTCAAGGCGATGCAGAAGGGCATGGGAGAGGAGGAAATGAGGGCTTAGTCAGGGAAGGCCTCATGGAGGAAATTGGCCTATCTGCATATTAAGATAGCACAGAACTGAAGGAAAAAAAAATAAACCAGGAAGGCGACCTAGGCGGAAATGAAACGCTTCGATCCAGTTCCTAAAGGTTAAGGAGAGATTCGCTGTGGGTGGATTGGAACCACTTTTGAAATTCCATGAATATTGTCCTTTGTCCCAGAAGGGACCAATAGCTAATCCAGGGGAGGCAAGCAGAAGTTCTATACCTTCTGTTATTAAAATGCTATCGCTATACTAAGAGGGTATTACAACCCAGCCCACACACTTCACTCGTCTAATGCTTACCTCCTCAGCATCAGAAGCAGCATGCAGCGTGGCTCAGTGGAAAGAGCCTGGGCTTTGGAGTTAGAGTTTATGGGTTCGAATCCCGGCTCCGCCAACTGTCAGCTGTGTGACTTTGGGCAAGTCATTTCACTTCTCTGTGCCTCAGTTACCTCATCTGTAAAATGAGGATTAAGATTGTGAGCCCCCCGTGGGGCAACCTGATCACCTTGTAACCTCCTCAGCACTTAGAACAGTGCTTTGAACATAGTAAGAGCTAATAAATGCCATTATTATTATTATTATATTATAGTGGGGAGAGCCCAGGCTTGGGAGTCAGAAGGTCATGGGTTCTTATCCTGGCTCCACCCCTTGTCTGCTGTGTGACCTTGGGCAAGTCACTGCATTGCTCTGGGCCTCAGTTGTTTGCCTTGTTTTAAGCCGTCGAGTCGTCTCTGACCCACAGCGATGCCGTGGACACATCTCTCCCAGAAGGCCCCACCTCTATCTGCAATTGTTCTGGTAGTGGATCCACAGAGTTTTCTTGATAAAAATAGGGAAGTGGTTTGCCATCGCCGCCTTTCGCGCAGTAAACTTGAGTCTCCACACTTGACTCTCTCCTGTGCCGCTGCTGTCCAGCACGAGGGAGTTTTGACTCGTTGCAGATTGCCTGCCCCTCACTAGCCACTGACCAAGCTAGGAATGGAATGTGTCGGCTTCTGCTAGACTCTCCCTCCCGTAGCCGAGACTGGTAGAGGCCTGGAAACTTTACAGGTGTCATCCTGAGAGGGAGCTTAACAAACACCATCATTATTAATTGTTATTCTCACTGTACCTTAATCTTGTCTATCTCCCTGCCAACCTCTTGCCCTCATCCTACCTCTGGCCTGGAATGCCCTCCCTCTTCGTATCTGACAGACAATGACTCTCCTCCCCTTCAAAGACTTATTGAAGGCTCATCTCCTCCAAGAGAAGCAGCGTGGCTCAGTGGAAAGAGCCTGGCCTTTGGAGTCAGAGATCGTGGGTTCAAACCGCGGCTCTGCCAATTGTCAGCTGTGTGACTTTGGGCAAGTCACTTAACTTCTCTGGGCCTCAGTTACCTCATCTGTAAAATGGGGATTAAGACTGTGAGCCCCCCGGGGGACAACCTGATCACCTTGTAACCTCCCCAGCGCTTAGAACAGTGCTTTGCACATAGTAAGTGCTTAATAAATGCCATTAAAAAAGAGCCTTCCCTAAGCCCTCCTTTCCTCTTCTCCAACTTCCTTCTGCATCATCCTAACCTGCCCCCTTTATTCAACATCCCTCCCAGCCCCACAGCACTTATGATGATGGTGTTTGTTAAGTGCTTACTATGTGCAAAGCACTGTTCTAAGCACTGGGGAGGATACAGGGTGATCAGGTTGTCCCACGTGGGGCTCACAGTCTTAATCCCCATTTTACAGATGAGGTATCTGAGGCCCAGAGAAGTTAAGTGACTTGCCCGAAGTCACACAGCCGACAGGTGGCATAGCCAGGATTTGAACCCATGACCTCTGACTCATAAGCCCGGGCTCTTTCCACTGAGCCACGCTGCTTCTCTACGTCCTTATGCCTGTAATTTATTTATTTATAACAATGCCTGTCTCTCCTTCTAGACTGTACAATCATTGTGGGAAGGGAATATGTCTCTTTTATTGTTCTACTGTACTCTCCCGATTACTTAGTACAGTGCTCTGCACACAGTAAGCGCTCAATAGATACAGTTGATTGACGGACTGATGATAGGAGAAGCATTATGGCCTGTGAGTGGAGCATGGGCTCGGGAGTCAGAAGGTCATGGGTTCTAATCTCAACTCCTATTAGAATGTAAGCTCCTACAGGGCAAGGACTATTTCTTTTACTGCTAGCGTATGTTCCAAAGTGCTAAGGAAAGGAGTTAATATACAGCAAAGCACTGTGCTCTAGAGGAGCCTCGGTTACCTCATCTGTAAATTGGGGATTAAGACTGAGAGACCCGTGTGGGGACTGTGTCCACCCTAATTAACTTGTGTCTACTCCAGTGCTTAAAACAGTGCCTGCCACAAAGTAAGCGCTTAGCAAATATCATTATTATTAATATTATGAGCCTCACTGATGCCAGCAGAGAGACACAGAGAAGCTGCTAAAGCTTCCTCCCTACTTCTTCCTGTCTCCAAACTGCCATGTGATTCCCAGGGTGTGGGTTGTGGGATGACTCGTAGCAGGGTGGAGTGGGTTTGTTCATGTGGAGTGGGTTAGTTCATGTGTGAGAATGTGCGCGTGATATTGGATGTGTCTCGGGGGAATGCGGGAAAAGCAGATCTGCCAATACCCAGGCAGCAGCTGTCATTTGATAAAGGACGCTTCACTTCCAACCCAAATTTCCCAGATGAGGGAACTGAGGCCCAGAGAAGTTAAGTGACTTGCCCAAAGTCACACAGCTGACAAGTGGTGGAGCCGGGATTAGAACCCATGACCTCTGGCTCCCAAGCCCACGTTCTTTCCACTGAGCCACACTGCTTCTCATACAACACTTACGTACACACATGTAGTTAATTTATCTATATTAATATCTGTCTCCCCTCTAGATTGGAAGCTCATTGAGGGAAAGGAATGTATCTGTTTATTGTTGTCTGTACTCTTCCAATTACTTAGTACAGTGCTCTGCACACAGTAAGTGTTCTATACATACGATTGAATGAATAAGTGAATGGATATATCTCTGTTGCCAAACTGTACTTTCCAAGTGCTTAGTACAATGCTCTGCACACAGTAAGCACTCAATAAATACGATTGAATGAATGAATGAATGAATATATTGTATTTTATTTTGAGGGAGTCTTAAAAGCCTCATTCTTTCAGTCTCTGATTAGATTCTGCCAACAGAACTCCTGCTGCATTTTGCAGGATTGTGCTCCCCTGACTGCTTCTTTGCTCAAATCACCTGAACAGGAACATGACAGATCGGGATGATAGGTTGCCATCATTTAATAATAATAATAATAATGACATTTATTAAGTGCTTACTATGTGCAAAGCACTGTTCTAAGCGCTGGGGAGGTTACAAGGTGATCAGGTTGTCTCACAGGGGCTCACAGTCTTAATCCCCATTTTACAGATGAGGTAACTGAGGCCCAGAGAAGTTAAGTGACTTGCCCAAAGTCACACAGCTAACAGTTGGTGGAGCCGGGATTTGAACCCATGACCTCTGACTCCAAAGCCCATGCTCTTTCCACTGAGCCACACTGCTTCCCATCATCTGCACATTCCTCCTCAAAAGGTCCGGGATCTGACGGGGCTCATCCGTCCTTCCTGAGAAGCAGCGTGGCTCAGTGGAAAGAGCACGGGTTTTGGAGCCAGAGGTCATGGGTTCAAATCCCTGCTCTGCCAATTGTCAGCTGTGTGACTTTGGGCAAGTCACTTAACTTCTCTGGGCTTCAGTTACTTCATCTGGAAAATGGGGATTGACTGTGAGCCCCCCGTGGGACAACCTGATCACACTGTAAACTCCCCAGCTATTAGAACAGTGCTTTGCACATAGTAAGTGTTTAATAAATGCTATAATTCTTCCCGACAGGAGACTCTATACTCCAGCATCATCGCGCCCGCAAGGAGAACCGTCCAGCTGCAATTTTGAGCCACTCGGCACGCTTCCTCGGCTTTGCTGACAAATTCCTGGGGCATGGGAGCGGACCAAGGAGCTATGATCTATGTACTTATTGAATGCTTACTGTTTGCAGAGCACTGAGCTAAGTGCTTGGGAGAGGCAATAGAACAATATAACAGGCCCTCAACGAGTTTACAGTCTAGAGGGGGAGACAGGCATTAATAGAAATAAAGAAATTACAGCTATAGACAAAAGTGCTGTAGGGCTGGGAGGGGGGATGAAGAACAGCAGCAAGTCAGGGCGACACAAAAGGGAGCGGGAGAAGGGGAAAGGGGGGGCTTAGGAAAGACCTTCTGGAGGAGATGGGCGTTCAATGAGGTTTGAAGGCAGGGAGAGTCGTTCTTGGATTTGAGGAGGGAGGGCATTCCAGGCCAGAGGCAGGAGATGGGTGAGGGGGGTGGCCATGAGATTGACAAGATGGGGGCACAATGAGAAGATTGGCACTAGAGGAGCAAAGTGTGCGGGCTGGATTACAGTAGGAGAGCAGCGAGGTGCGGTAATAATAATAATAATGCCATTTACAAAGCACTTACTATGTGCAGGCACTGTACCAAGTGGGGTTGGACACAAGCTAATCAGAATGGACATAGTTCCTGTCTCACCTCATTTTATAAGTAATCAATCAATCGTATTTATGGAGCGCTTATTGTGTGCAGAGCACTGTACTAAGCGCTTGGGAAGTACAAGTTGGAAAGTTAACTGAGGACCAGAGAAATGAAGTGACAGAGCAGACACGTGGCAGAGCCAGGATTAGAACTCACGACCTAGTGACTCTCAGTTCTGCGATTCATTCATCCAATTCAATCGCGTTTACTGAGCGCTTGCTCTGTGTAGAACACTGTACTAAGCGCTTGGGAAGTACAAGTCAGCAACATATAGAGACGGTCCCTACCCAACAGCGGGCTCACAGTCCAGAAGCAGCGTAGCTCAGTGGTAAGAGCTTGGGTTTGGAAGTCAGAGGTCATGGGTTCTAATCCTGACTCCCCCACGTGTCTGCTGTGTGACCTTGGGCAAGTCACAGCGCTTAGAACAGTGCTTTGCACATAGTAAGCGCTTAACAAATGCCATTATTATTATTATTATTATTCTCTGAGCCTCAGTTGCCTCAACTGTAAAATGGGGATGAATCAATCAATCAATCAATCGTATTTATTGAGCGCTTACTATGTGCAGAGCACTGTACTAAGCGCTTGGGAAGTACAAATTGGCATCACATAGAGACAGTCCCTACCCAACAGTGGGCTCACAGTCTAAAAGACTGTGAACCCCACGGGGGACAACCTGATTAACTTGTATCTACCCCAGCGCTTAGAACAGTGCTTGGCACATAGTAAGTGCTTAACAAATACCAACATTATTATTATTATTAGAAGGGGGAGACAGACAACAAAACAAAACATGTGATCTATCCACTATGCCATGCTCCCTCTCTAGAATAATAATAATAATAATAATAATAATGATGGCATTTGTTAAGCGCTTACTATGTGCAAAGCACTGTTCTAAGCGCTGGATGAGAGGGCAAGATGGGGGAGTGCTCTAAATCAATCAATCAATCATATTTATTGAGCACTTACTGTGTGCAGAGCACTGTACTAATCACTTGGAGTGAAGTACTAAGCAGAGTGAAGTATGGACTGGAGTGGGGAGAGACAGGAGGCAGGGAGGGCAGCAAGGAGGCTGATGCAGCAATCCAGGCGTCCTAGGATAAAAGAGATCGAATTAATGCGGCGCATGTGGCGGATGCTTCCCACTTTGAAGAAATAAAGGAGTGTAGAAAAACACCACAAGTGAGAAGAGGCTTATATGAGCGAGCAAAAAGATATAAAAGAATGAACGGAGAAAGAGTGTATGGGATCGGTTGAGTCCTAAGGGGAAAAAGTTAAGACAAGTCAAGAAATATTAGGAGGAAAGCCTTAGAGGCCTTCCCCAACTGAGCCCTCATTTCCTTTTCTCCCACTCCCTTCTGCATCACCTATGCACTTGAGTTTGCACCCTTTACTCACCCCTCCCTCAGCCCTACAGAACTTAGGTACACATCCAGAATTTCTTTATTTCTATTAATGTCTGCCTACCCCTCTAGACTGTAAGCGCCTCGTGGGCAGGGAATGTGTCTATTAGTTCTGTGATAAGTGCTTATTACAGTGCTCAGTAAGTACAATTGATTGATTTCCCCCTTCTAGACTGTGAGCCCGTTGTTGGGTAGGGACCGTCTCTATATGTTGCCAACTTTGTACTTCCCAAGCGCTTAGTACAGTGCTCTGCACACAGTAAGCGCTCAACAAATACGATTGAATGAATGAATGAATAACTGATGTCTATCGGAGAGGTTATGTGTGACTGAGCCCAGACTGAGCCCCTTCCTTCCTCTCTTCCTCGTCCCCCTCTCCATCCCCCCATCTTACCTCCTTCCCTTCCCCACAGCACCTGTATATATGTTTGTACATATTTATTACTCTATTTATTTTACTTGTACATACCTATTCTATTTATTTTATTTTGCTAGTATGTTTGGTTTTGTTCTCTGTCTCCCCCTTTTAGACTGTGAGCCCACTGTTGGGTAGGGACTGTCTCTATATGTTGCCAACTTGTACTTCCCAAGCGCTTAGTACAGTGCTCTGCACACAGTAAGCACTCAATAAATACGATTGATTGATTATGGAGAATATTTTTACAATTTGGGACTACAGGGAGGGGTAGGAGGGACATCAGAAGAGTATAGTATGAAAGCAGATGAGGGGAGCAGCATGGCTTAGTGGAAAGAGCATGGGCTTGGGAGTCAGAGGTTATGGGTTCTAATCCCACCACCGCCACTTGTCAGCTGGGTGACTTGGGGCAAGTCACTTAACTTCTCTGTGCCTCAGTTACCTCATCTGCAAAATGGGGGTGAAGACTGTGAGACCCACGTGGGACAACCTGAATACCTTGTTTCTACCCCAGTGCTTAGAACAGTGTTCAGCACATGGTAAGCGCTTAGAAAATACCATTGATTATTATGATTATGATAATTATTATTATTATTATTATTATTATTAATGAAGCAGGAGTGAGGAAATCATCACGGGCCTGGGATTTAAGGGACCTGATTTCCAATCACATATCTGCCACTTGCTTGCTGTGTGACCTCAGGCAAGTCACATAACTTCTCTGAACCTCAGTTTCTTTCCCTGCAAAATAGTAATTCAATACCCATTCTCCATCCCCATTAGGCTTTGATCCCTGTGTGGAACGGGACAGTGTCTGACCCGATTATCTTGTATCTAGTCCAGTGCTTAGTACAGTGCTTTGCACATAGAAAGCGCCTAACAATTAGCATTATTATTATCATTATGTGAAGAAAATAGGAAGTATTGGACTAGAAAATTAGTCTACCAATAGGTGGGTAGTTTCAGGTTTTTTTAACAAGGTAATTTTTTAAAAAATTCAATAATGAAGTCAGGATTCATCAAATTCAAATGGCTGTGACTTACCATAAATATGGAAAATATTCATTTATTGACTATTTGGCAGTTGTTTGTGAAAAGTCACAGAAACCTAGACAGGTAGCAGAAAATTGCTTAAGGGTGGCTTCCCTCACTATAAACAAGGGATATGCTTAAAGATCCTTGCCTTAGGATCCTAATTAGAAAGTTTCCATAAAAGTTTAAAGTACCATTTCTAATCTCTTGATTTAGAATGCACACATTTACAAATTGAATTTTAAACATATAAATACAAAATAATCCTAGCCATTAATAGTCTTGATGGCAGCCTCTAATGAAAACCAGGAATGTATAAGAGAAGTAAAGCCCAAAACAGCTACAGGAAATTATAAGCATTGACATTATTCATAAATGCCACATCTTAGAGAAGCAGCGTGGCTCAGTGGAAAGTGCCTGGGCTTTGGAGTCAGAGGTCATGGGTTCTAATGCTGCCTCCGCCACTTAATAATAATAATAATAATAATAATAATAATAATAATAGTATTTGTTAAGTGTTATGTGCAAAGCACTGTTCTAAGCGCTGGGGAGGTTACAAGGTGATCAGGTTGTCCCACGGGGGGCTCACAGATTTAACCCCATTTCACAGATGAGGTAACTGAGGCACAGAGAAGTTAAGTGAATTGCCCAAAGTCACACAGCTGACAGTTGGCAGAGCAGGGATTAGAACCCATGACCTCTGACTCCCAAGCCCGTGCTCTTTCCACTGAGCCACACTGCTTCTCTAGTATATTGCTTGCACATAGTAAGCCCTTAGCAAATACCACTATGACTATTATCCCACTGTTGGGTAGGGACTGTCTCTATATGTTGCCAACTTGTACTTCCCAAGCGCTTAGTACAGTGCTCTGCACACAGTAAGCGCTCAATAAATACGATTGATGATGATGATGATGATGATTACTTTGTACTGCCACCCAGATTATTTTCCTAAATGATCTCCCTGCTCCTCAAAATCCTCCAGTGGTTGCCCATCCATCTCCGTATCCAACAGAAACTATTTACGATCGTCTTTATGGAAGTCAATCAGCTCTCCCCCTCTTACCTAACCTCTCTATCTCCCACAACAACCCAGCCCTCCCACTCCTCTAAAACCAACCTACTTGCTGAAGTTTGATTTTGACCCTCTTTCCGTCGACCTCTTCCGCACATCCACCCTCCTCCCTGGAACCACTTCCCTTTCATATCTGACAGACCACCACTCTTCCCATCGTTAAAGTTCTTCTAAAATCATGCCCTTTTCATGAAACCTTCCCTAACTAACCTCTCCTTTCCCCACCCTATTCTCCTCTGCTCTGTGAGATTTATGAGCCTGTTGATAATCACCTCCTCCCTCCACCAACTTATGCACACATTCTGTAATTTCAGAGAAAATCTGGTTCCCACTAGATTGTATTTTCTTGAAGGCAGGAATGTGTACTCTCTCAAACACTTGGTACAGTTCTCTGCTTGCCACTGATTGACTGATTGGAAAACCACACAACAGTCCTGGCTCCCGCAGTCCTTTGGACTTCTCTGAACTAGAGAAGACCTGAATTGGCAATAACAATATCGGCAAGTCACTTCACTTCCCTCAGCCTCCAGACTCATATCCTTCCCATCTTTTTACGTTCAGACAAGAACGTCTGGATTCCTTCAAAAGGACAAGTCCCCAGATCTTCATATCAAGAGCTTTGTTGGCTCTTCACTGAATTCTACCGACTCTAAACAAAGTTACTGGAGATTCTTGAGACTTTTTTGTCATTGTGTCATTGTCATTTTGTACTAGTCACTGGGGTAGATAGAATCTAATCAGTTTGGACACAGTGCATGTCCCAAATGGGCTCACAGTCTTAATCCCCACTTTACAAATGAGGTATCTGAGGCACAGAGAAGTAAGCACTAGGGTAGATACAAGTAACTCAGGTTAGACCACAGACCCTGCCCCACCATGGGGCTTACAGTTTTAATCCCCATTTTACAGAATAGAGAGCTGAGCAGTGTAGTGATTTACCTGAGGTCACACAGCAAGCACATGATGGAACCGGATTAGAACCCAGGTCCTTCCAACTCCCAGCTCTATGCTCTACCCACTAGACCACACTACTTCCCATTCAACATTAACAATGTACTGGACTCGACTGGGCTTCTCCCGGGGCCGGCTCACATCCATCTCCTCCCTTCAAAGGCCACGACGAAAGGAAGAGATGTTTTGAAAAATAATCTCCCTTTTCCCAAGGCCTAGGTCTATTCTCTGTCTTAATAATGATGGTATTCATTAAGCGCTTACTATGTACCAAGCACTGTTCTAAGTACTGGGGTAGATCAAGTTGGACACAATCCCTGTCCCACATCTATCCAGTCAGCCATGCTGCATCTTTCTCTTTCTAGATTATTTTCCTGTTTCAGATCATTCTTCTCCTTGTCCTGCATAAAAACTCAAGCCAAGACCACATAATAGACAAAATCTTTTCTCTCCTCTTCTGGAGGGGTTTCTTCATTCAACCTCAGTGCTGAAACCAACCTCCAAACCAAACAGCCAGGAATTTTTTCCTCACATCAATTTTAAGTATCCCAAATTTTTTAATGGTATTTCTTAAGTGCTTACTCTGTTCCAAGAACTGTACTACGGGCTGAGGTGGATACAAACAAATCAGGCTGGCACAGTCCCTTGTCCCATATGAGGCTCACAGTCTCAATCCCCATTTTGCAGATGAGGTAACTGAGGCCCAGAGAAATGAAATGACCTGCCCAAGGTCACACAGCAGGACAAGGGGTGGCGCTGGGATTAGAACCCGTGACCTTCTGATTTTCAGGCCATGCTGCTTCTCATACTGTTGTTAACTGCCCTCTCAGTCCCTTTCTCCCTTCCATGGGCATTGATTTGGCACTCCTGCCCTGTCCATTAGCTGAGATGGACACCTCTCTGAGTCAGCCTTCCAAACATAAAGGGGGAGGCAGGTTGAATCTGGAAATCTGGGGATTGTCCCACCTAAATCAGGACACCTAGTCAATTTTTTGGCTGCTAAGAAAGCCTCTTTCCTTCTGAACTCCATCCGGTGTGAATGCAGAAAACAGCGGCCAAAGGTTTTCGGTGGGATATCCCGTCCAGAACATAGTTACTTGTCGGTTTTCCTTTGTGGAGATCGTCAGTCACCCGCAGCTCCCGGTCAAAAGCAGGGTGAAATTATCGCTGTGGCTGGGCCACACCTGTTCCACATGTTGAAATTCATTCAGGGGCTAACTGTTTTTAAGGGAAAAATAAGCGGCTCCCTCTTTCAGCAGGGAAACCCGTCCACATCAAATGTATAAAGATGGAATTATTAATACCCATTTAATACGTATTATTAAATGGTCATTTTTCCTGAGAGCTGTCCCTAAAACGAAATGGCATTGCGTGATGCTCATAATTACAATCTATCGTCTATCATTGCTTAATAGAAACCCCAAGGGTACCCAAACGCACGATCTTGGCTGGATGTGCAATTATAAACAATACGCTATGTCTCTCATCCATTGTTCCCTTCCCCCTAGGTTTCTCCTCCTCTGGAAGGGCATTTGGAGCTGTGATTTTGGTTCAAAAGAGGCATTCTCACTTTTCCGTGACAATCCGTGAGGTGTCATCACAGGGAGTCCAGAAGGGAGAATGATGAGGCCTTTGGCCAAGCGTCCCCCATGATTGTGTGCGATTCCATATTGCCAGGTTTCTGCCAGGAACCTTCAGGAGCAGCGGCAAACCTGTGGATAAGAATTAGACCTGCTAACACTATTGTCAGTCAGTCAGTCAAATTTATCGAGCCCTTACTGTGTGCAGCACATTTATTCATTCAATCGTATTTATTCATTCAATCGTATTTATTCATTCAATTGTATTTATTTATTCAACCCTATTTATTCATTCAATCGCATTTATTGAGTGCTTACCATATGCAGAACACTGTACTAAGTGCTTAATTTATTAAGTGCTTACTGTGTGCAGAGCACTGTACTAAGCGCTTGGGAAGTACATGTCGGCAACATATAGAGATGGTCCCTACCCAACAACGGGCTCACAGTCTAAAAGGGGGAGACAGACAGTGAAACAAAACACGTAGACAGGTGTCAAAACTGTCAGAATAAATAAAATTATAGCTATATGCACATCATTAATAATATAAATAGAGTAGTAAATATGTATAAGTGAAATAAATGGAGTAAGAAATCCATACAAACATATACACAGGGGCTGTGGGGAGGGGAAGGAGGTAGGGCGGGGAGATGGGGAGGAAAAGAGGAAAAAGTGGGTTCAGTGTGGGAAGGCCTCCTGGAGGAGGTGAGCTCTCAGTAGGGCTTTGAAGGGAGGAAGAGAGCTAGTTTGGTGGATGTGTGGAGGGAGGGCATTCCTGTATAAATAATAATAATAATAATAATAATGGCATTTATTAAGTGCTTACTATGTGCAAAGCACTATTTTAAGCGCTGGGGAGGTTACAAGGTGATGAGGTTGTCCCACGGTGGGGCTCACAGTTTTAATCCCCAGTTTACAGATGAGGTAACTGAGGCCCAGAGAAGTGACTTGCCCAAAGTCACACAGCTGACAATTGGCAGAGCAGGGATTTGAACACATGACATCTGACTCCAAAGCCCGTGCTCTTTCCACTGAGCCACGCAGCTTCTATAAAGGTTTGGGAGAGGATGATATAACAATGAACAGACCTCTCTGCCCAGAAGGAGCTTACAGTCTAGAGGGGGAGCCAGACACCATGATAAATAAATAAATGATGGCTATAGACATAAGTGCTGAGGGGCTGGAACGGGGGATGAAGAAAGGGAGCAAGCCAGGGGGACACAGAAAGGAGTGGGAGAAGAAGAAAGGAGGGCTTAGTCAGGGAAGGCCTCTTGGAGGAGATAATAATAATATTGTTCTCGTTCTTGCCTGTCCTGCCGTTGACCCCCGGGCCCACATCCTCCCCCTGGCCCGGAATGCCCTCCCTCTACACATCCGCCAAGCTAGCTCTCTTCCTCCCTTCAAAGCCTACTAAGAACTCAACTCCTCCAGGAGGCCTTCCCACACTGAGCCCACTTTTTCCTCTCTTCCTCCCCATCCCCCCCGCCCTGCCTCCTTCCCCTCCCCACAGCACCTGTTTATATGTTTGTACAGATTTATCACTCTATTTATTTTACTTGTACATATCTACTATTTATTTTGTTAATGATGTGCATCTAGCTTTACTTCTATTTATTCTGACGACTTGACACCTGTCCACATGTTTGGTTTTGTTGTCTGTCTCCCCCTTCTAGACTGGGAGCCCGCTGTTGGGTAGGGACCATCTCTAGATGTTGCCGACTTGTACTTCCCAAGCGCTTAGTACAGTGCTCTGCACACAGTAAGCGCTCAATAAATACGATTGAATGAATGAATGAATTCAGCTTTACTTCTATTTGTTCTGACAACTTGACACCTGTCTCCATGTTTGGTTTTGTTGTCTGTCTCCCCCTTCTAGACTGTGAGCCCATATATATGTATGTACATATTTATTACTCTATTTATTTTACTTATACATATTTATTCTATTTATTTTGTTAATATGCTTTGTTTTGTTGTCTGTCTCCCTCTTCTAGACTGTGAGCCCGTAATGTTTGTACAGATTTATTATTCCATTTATTTATTTTACTTGTACATATTTATTCTATTTATTTGATTTGGTTAATATGTTTTGTTTTGTTGTCTGCCTCCCCTTTCTAGACTGTGAGCCCATTGGTGGGTAGGGACCGTCTCTAGATGTTGCCGCCTTGTACTTCCCAAGTGCTTAGTACAGTGCTCTGCACACAGTAAGCGCTCAATAAACACAATTGAATGAATGAATATAGCTCAGTAGCAAGAGCCCAAGCTTGGGAATCAGAGGTCATGGGTTCAAATCCCGGCTCCACCGCTTGTCAGCTGTGTGACTTTGGGCAAATCACTTCACTTTTCCGGGCCTCAGTTCCCTCATCTGGAAAATGGAGATTAAGATCGTGAGCCCCACATGGGACAACCTGATGACCTTATATCCTCCCCAGCACTTAGAACAGTGTTTGGCACATAGTAAGCGCTTAACAAATACCAAAATTATTATTATTATTATTATTATTATTATTATTATCATTATTATTATTCAGAAAGTAGCTCTGAAGGAATTCTGCCCACCTGCCCATTAAGCTCTGAGGCTCCTTCTAACTAGAGCACGTGGTCTTCTTCTTTTTTTTATGGTATTTCTTAAGCGCTTACCATGTGTCAAGCACTGTTCTAAGTGCTGGGGTAGGGAGAAATTCTTCAGGTTGGACACAGTCTCTTTCCCGCAGAGGGCTCACAATCTAAGTAGGAGGGGGAACAGGTAATTAATCTCCATTTTACAGCTGAGAAAACTCAGGCACAGTGAAGTTAAGTGATTTGCCCAAGGTCAGACAGCAAGCTATCTGCAGAGCTGGGATAAGAGAAACAACGTGGCTTAGTGGAAAGATCATGGGCTTGGAAGTAAGAGGTGATGGGTTCTAGACTGTGAGCCCGTTGCTGGGTAGGGACCGTCTCTATATGTTGCCGATTTGTACTTCCCAAGCGCTTAGTACAGTGCTCTGCACACAGTAAGGGCTTAATAAATATAATTGAATGAATGAATGAATGCATGAATCTTGACTCCGCCACTTGTCAGCTTGTGTGACTTTGGGAAAGTCACTTAACTTCTCTGTGCCTTAGTTACCTCATCTGTAAAATGGGGATTAAGACTGTGAGCCCCACCTGGGACAACCTGATAATCTTGTACCTACCCCAGTGCTTAGAACAGTGCACATAGCAAGCACTTAACAAATATCCTTATTATTGTCATTATTATTATTAGAAACCAGGTCCTCTGAGTTCCAGGCCCATGCTCTTTCCACTATTCATTCATTCATTCCATCGTATTTACTGAGCACTTACTGTGTCCAGAGCACTGTACCAGGCGCTTGGGAAGGACAAATCGGCAACATATAGAGATGGTCCCTACACAACAACCGGCTCACAGTCTAGAAGGGGGAGACAGACAATGAACCAAAACAAGTAGACAGGTGTCGATACCATCAGAATAAATAGAATTATACCTATATACTAAGCCTATATTCCACTAGGCCTCGCTGCCTTCATAGTCTGCTTTATCATGCCAGGGCATGAATTAAACTTAATGGACTGCCATGATTTGGGTTCCTCCTTACGCCCGGGGGGAGAAGGAGAGGAATCCTCGTTCTAGTCCCTACTGAGTCCAGCTGGATTGGCAATTCCTGACCAGCTTCCCAACCCAAAGGAATCGAGAGTCGGGAAGTCCCTTCACCCCCAAACAAGTCCCTTCTAGTGTTGGAAAGCCTCCCCTCACTGGCCGCACCTTGAGTCATTAAAATGCCATTTTTAATTTTTGTGTAATTTTTCACTACCTCTGATTTGAACCGTTCCCTTCCGTGAGCTAGTTGCTTGCCGCCTGGGGAAAAAATAAGAAGCAGGATTGACGTGTCTTTTGTTGTTGTTGTTGCTTCTTTAGGCGATTGGGAAGCTGGGTTTGTCGAAACTCAGATACTGCATCAACCAACCCAGAAGGGAGGGAGGAAGAGGGAGAGGGGAAAGGAGGGAAGGAGGGAGGGAGAGAGCGAGGGAGGGAGGAGGAACAGCAATTGTGCTTCAGTGCAGCAGAAATCATCCCTTAGAAAAGGAAATCACTAAGGAAGACAGAGAAGGCACTAAGGGAGAAGAACTAGAGTGTCTATCATCTTGTCAGGGAGTGGATAGTCTGATTACAAATTATCACAGCCCAGGTCTCCTTGCCCAGTTTTTACTCTCCTGTTTGCGATGGAGGCATGTTGGACAGAGAACTTGTGAATCCTCTTCCCTTCTCCCTCTTTCTCTTTCTCTCTCCCTGGTGTGAAGGGGGAAAGTGTGGGGAGTGTGGGAAGAGGGCAAGAAGGTGTATTTGGGTAGATGAGAATGGTTCAAAGGTTGAGGCTACTGCTGGGCTGTTTCTCATTCCGAGGTCTCTGTCGCTACATAATTAAGGCCCTGGAGGCTGCTCTCAGTCTTATGATCCTGGTTTCCTTCCCCTTTTACATCTCTTTCCTCCATTTCCCAAGGAGAGAAAAAAACACTGACCGCTGACCCTATTAGAAGGGAAGAGAAAGGGGAAGTGTGGAGAAGGAAAAGAAAAATTCTGGAGGTAGGTGCATTGGGAAGTGCTGAAATTGGACCAATGCTGATTTTTGTTTCCTCTTTTTATATCCCTACTCAAATCTCTCTCGTTTTTCCTAACTGCCCCATCCCCACTCCCTGACACCCAGTTTCGTTGTTCCCTTTCTCACCGCTGAATTTGACAAACCTCTTGATAGATTCTGGGGCAGGCTCTGTCTTTGCTGGGGTGAAGTCGGGGGGCATGTTATGGTAAGCGCCTACTATATTCCAAGCACCGAACTAAACTCTGAGGGAGAGACAGTGCTATCATTTATTCATTCATTCAATCATACTTATTGAGCACTTACTGTGTGCAGAGCACTGCACTAAGCGCTTGGGAAGTACAAGTTGGTAACATATAGAGACGCTCCCTACCCAAAAACGGGCTCACAGTCTGGCTTCCATCCCCATCACTCAACGGAAACTGCCTCCTCAAAGGTCACTGGTGATCTTCTTGCCAAATTCAACTGCCTCTTTTCCATCCTCCTTCCCCTCCCCACAGCACCTGCATATATGTATATATGTTTGTACATATTTATTACTCTATTTATTTATTTATTTTACTTGTACGTATTTATTCTATTTATTTTATTTGGTTTATATGTTTTGCTTTGTTGTCTGTTTTCCCCTTCTAGACTGTGAGCCCACTATTGGGTAGGGACCGTCTCTATATGTTGCCAACTTGTACTTCCCAAGTGCTTAGTACAGTGCTCTGCCCACAGTAAGTGCTCAATAAATACGATTGAATGAATGAATGAATAAATACGATTGAATGAATGAATGAATAGAAGGGGGAGACAGACAACAAAACAAAACATGTGGACAGGTGTCAAGTCGTCAGAACAAATAGAATTAAAGCTAGATGCACATCATTAACAAAATAAATAGAATAGTAAATATGTACAAGTAAAATAGAGTAATAGATCTGTACAAACATATATACAGGTGCTGTGGGGAGCGGAAGGAGGAAGGGTGGGGGGAATGGGGAGGGGGAGAGGAAAGAGGGGCCTCAGTGTGGGAAGGCCTCCTGGAGGAGGTGAGCTCTTAGTAGGGCTTTGAAGGGAGGAAGAGAGTTATCTTGGCTGATGTGTGGAGGGAGGGCATTCCAGGCCAAGGGGAGCACGTGGGCTGGGGGTCGACAGCGGGACAGGCATCAGACAGGTATCAGATCAGACATAATCCCTGTCGCGGTCGAAGACGGAGAGAGAACAGGTATTTGATCCCCACTTTGCAGATCGGGAAACTGAGGCTCAGAGAAGTTAAGTGACTTGCCGAAAGTCACCCAGCAGTCCGGTGGCAGAGGTGGGATGAGAACCCAGGTGTCCTGACTCCCCATCTCGGGCTCTTACCAATAATCCATGCTGCTTCTCGCAACCGCCTCCGTGGTTGCAACTCTCATAGAGATGTTCAGTAGTTGGTTCATGTGCCCTGTTACGAGAATCCACAGGCCACGGATTTTAACACTTTTAGCTCCTTCCACACTGCTCTTCAGACACAAAAAGGTGAGTAAAGGACATTTCTGTAGAGTAGCAAGCTCTCTCATCTCCCCATTTTCAGCTGCCTACAGAGAGTCAGGATAGACCGCCATGGATTTGAGTCTTGATCACTTAAGGATGCAAGGGAAAATCAGAGAAAATTCCAGTTGCAGCTAATGGAAGTTTGCTCAAATTTTCACCCGGTAATAGTTAGTCTGCAGTGCACTTTGTACTCTAGCAATGAATACTTAAATAGAAAATATGTCATCATAATAAGCCCCCACAGCAAAGGAATTAATATTAATGTGACTAAAATTGTTCCTCCTTTTGAACCTTCGGTGAAGACTGTAAAGGCAGTGATTATTAAAGAACTCGGCTGGTTTCAGGACTGACCTCAACCTGGGAAAAGCTAAGCAGAAGCAGGGGGGAAAAAGATTAAAAATTCAATGCAGTATTTCACAGCCTCCCTAACCTGGGACTCAGGCCCTCCAGAGCTATGGACAGCTTGCGTTTCAAAAGCTGATCTGTAAAGTTGCCAAAAGCCCGGTAATCAGTCACTTTTCAGAGCGCACAGTGGCCACAGAGCACAGAATGCTAAAGAGAACGAAAGGCACCACTGAATTTGGGAGCTCAAAAGACTCAAAAGAGGCGACCGAGAAATTCTTATTTAACGTTCTGTGCTGAGCGTCGAGTTGTGATATGTGTGGGGGAATATGACAGTCACTCGTCTAGCATTTCCCGAGGTTCTGATACCAAGGTTCAAGTAAATCCAGCCTGAAGATGCAGCGTTTCTCAGTTATAGGATATGCAGGGAAGATAAACGTCAATGAAACTATCTTGGTTCTTGCCCGTCGAGTGTAATCAATCAATCAATCAATCAATCGCATTTATTGAGCGCTTACTGTGTGCAGAGCACTGTACTAAGCGCTTGGGAAGTACAAGTTGGTAAGATCAGTTGCCCTCTCCAATGTCATATATGTTGTCTTTTTGCACACCTAATGGCTCAGCCAGTAGATTTTTCCAGGCCTAGAGATGATCGCTCATTTTCCGTTACGCCTGGTTGCTAAAACGCAATCACTTCCTCAGTGTGAATTCGACCAGGGGTAATGATGGAATTTGTTAAGCGCTTACTATGTGCCAAGCACTGGTCTAAGCGCTGGGGTAGATACACGTTAAGCAGGTCACCCCACGTGGGGCTCACAGTCTTAATCCCCATTTTACAGGTGAGGGAGCTGAAGCACAGAGAAGTTAAGTGACTTGCCCGAAGTCACACAGCTGATAAGTGGCGGAGCCGGGAATAGAACCCACGACCTCTGACTCCCAAGCCCGGGCTCTTTCCACTGAGCCATGCTGGTAGAAAAGAGGAAGATTAGAAAGGGAATCATCATCATCATCATCATCATCATCATCATCAATCATATTTATGGAGCGCTTACTGTGTGCAGAGCACTGTACTAAGCACTTGGGAAGTACAAGTTGGCAACACATAGAGACAGTCCCTACCCAACAGTGGGCTCACAGTCTAAAAGGGGGAGACAATAATAACAATAATAATAATAATAATAATAATAACAATAATAGCACTTGTTAAGTGCTTACTATGTGCCCAGCACTGGGGTAGATACAGGGTACAAGTAATCACATTGTCCCATGTGGGGCTCACAGTCTCAATCCCCATTTTACAGATAAGATAACTGAGGCACAGGGAAGTTAAGTGACTTGCCCAAGGTCACACAGCAGACAAGTGGTGGAGCCTGGATTAGAACAATAATAATGGTATTTGTTAAGCACTTGCTATGTGCCATTCATTCAATCAGATTTATTGAGCGCTTACTGTGTGCAGAGCACTGTACTAAGCGCTTGAGAAGTACAAGTTGGTGCCAGCCACTGCACTAAGCGCTGGGGTGGATGCAAGCAAATTGGGTTGGACACAGTCCCTGTCCCATATGGGGCTCACAAACTCAATCCCCACTTTTCAGATGAGGTAACTGAGGCACAGAGAACTTAAGTGCATTGTCCAAAGTCACACAGCGGAGAAGGGGCAGAGCTGGGATTAGAACCCATGACCTCCTTACTGCCAGGCCTATGCTCTTTCCACTACGCCGTACTGCTCCTCTAAGAGCTGCCTATTCCTTAGAGGGGCTCTGGGTTCCATTTTCAATCCATCAGTGGTGTTTACTGAGCGTCTACTCATTCATCCGATTGCATTTATTGAGCGCCTACTGTGTAGAGTGCACTGTACTAGGCGCTTGGGAGAGGACAATAGAACAATAAACAGACACATTCCCTGCCCACAACCAGCTTACAGGCTAGAACCCTGAGCACTTGGGAGATGAATCAATCAATTATCATGATCGTGATGGTGGTACTTGTTAAGCACTTACTATGTGCCAAGCACTGTACTAAGCTCTGGGGATAGATACGAGATCATCCGAGCAGAAACAGTCCTGTCTCCCGTGAGCCTCATAGTCTAATTAGGAGGGAGTAGGATTAAATCCCCGTTTTCCAGTTGAGGAAACCGAGGCAGCAAGAAGTTAAATGATTTGCCCAAGGTCACACAGCAGACAAGTGGCAAAGACGAGATTAGAACCCACGACTTATGTCTCCGGGGCCTGGGCTCTTTCCACTAGGCCACACTGCTTTGCAGTCAATCAGTGGTATTGATTTAGCATTTGCTGTGTGCAGAGAACTGAATTGAGTGCAATACAACAGAATTGGTAGACACATTCCCTGCCCACATGAGCTTACAGTCTAGAGGTGGAGACAGACATTAATAGGACAGAGAAGCAGCAATTCTCAGTGGAAACTGCCCGGGCTTTGGAGTCAAAGGTCATGGGTTCAAATCTCTGCTCCACCACATGCCTGCTGTGTGACCTTGGGCAAGTCACTTAACTTCTCTGAGCCTCAGTTACCTCATCTGTAAAATAGGGATTAAGACTGTGAGCCCCACGTGGGACAACCTGAGCACCTTGTATCCCCCCCAGCACTTTGCACATAGTAAGTGCTTAACAAATGCCATCATTACTATTATTATTATTATTAATAGAAATAAATAAATTAAAAGGATGTACATAAATGCCTTGGAGCTGAGAGTGGGTTGAATATTCAGGGTTTAAAGGGCACAAACCCAAGTGCACAGGCGATGCAGAAGGGAGAAGGGGCAGGGGAAATGAAATCTTAGTCAAGGAAGGTCTCTTGGAGGAGATGGGATTTTAATAATTTAATAATTTAGAGAAGCAGCGTGGCTCAATGGAAAGAACCCGGGTATTGAGTCAGGGGTCATGGGTTTGAATCCTGACTCTGACAATTGTCAGCTGTGTGACTTTGGGCAAGTCACTTCACTTCTCTGTGCCTCAGTTCCCTCATCTGTAAAATGGGGATTAAGACTGTGAGCCCCCTGTGGGACAACCTGATCTCCTTACAACCTCCCAGTGCTTAGAACAGTGCTTTGCACATAGTAAGAGCTTAATAAATGCCATTATCATTATTATTATATTATATATTATATATTATATCATATACATTATATGTTTTATATTATATTATATATTATGTATTATCATTATTATTATAAGGCTTTTTAAGATAGGGAGAGTGGTGGTCTGTAGTAGGTGAAGGCTGAGGGAATTTTAGGCCAGAGGCAGGACAAAGTCAAAGGGGTCGATGGTGTGATAAAAGAGATCGAAGTACAGTTAGAGGGAAGTGTACAGACTGGGTTGAGGTGGGAAATCAGGGAGGCCAGGTAGGAGGAGGTGAGCTGATCAAATGTTTTAAAGCTGATGGAACGGAGTATCTGTTTCATGCGGAGGTGGTCAACTACTGAAGGGTCTCAAGAAGCGGGGCGATGTGGTCTGATGGGTTTTTAGAAAAATCAACTGCGCAGTAGAGTGAAGAATGAATTGAGGTGGGGAGAGACAGGAGGCAAGGAGGAGGCTGATGCAGTAATCAATCAATCAATCAATCAATCATATTTATTAAGCGCTTACTCTGTGTAGAGCACTGTACTAAGCGCTTGGGAAGTACAAGTTGGCAACATATAGAGACGGTCCCTACCCAACAGTGGGCTCACAGTCTAGAAGATCAGGGCAGGATAGAATCAGCTTAGTAGCAATTTAGAGGGAGCAGAAAAGGCAGATTTTAGTGATGCTGTGAAGGCAGAACCGACAGGATTTGGTGCCAGATTGACTATGTGGGTGGAAGGAAAGAGATTATTCAAGGAAAATGCCAAGTTATGGAGTTGCAAGACAGGGAGGATGGTGGTACTGTCTCCCGTAATGGAAAAGTCAAGGGGAGGACAGGGTTTGGGTGGGAAGATGAGTTCTCTTTTGGGCATGTGAAATTTGAGGTTTCAGTGGGACATCTGCATTCATGTGCCTAGGTACTAAGAAGCGTGGCTCAGTGGAAAGAGCCCAGGCTTTGGAGTCAGAGGTCATGGGTTCAAATCCCAGCTTCACCAATTGTCAGCTGTGTGACTTTGGGCAAGTCACTTAACTTCTCTGTTACCTCACCTGTAAAATGGGATTAAGACTGTGAGCCCCCCATGGGACAACCTGATCACCTTGTAACCCCCCAGCGCTTAGAACAGTGCTTTGCACATAGTAAGCGCTTAATAAATGCCATCATTATTATACATATCATTCATTCAATCATATTTATTGAACACTTACTGTGTGCAGAACACTGTACTAAGCGCTTCGGAAGTACAAGTCGGCAACATATAGAGACGGTCCCTACCCAACAACGGGCTCATAGTCTAGAAGAGGGAAGACGGACAACAAAACAAAACATGTAGACAGGTGAATAAATTACTCATTCATTTATATTAATGACTGACTCCACCTCTAGACCATAAGCTCGTTATGTGTCGGGAACTGTTCTGCTAATTTTGTTACACTATAATCTCCCAAGCACTTAGTACTGTGCTCTGCACTTAAAAAGTGCCCAGTAAATGCCTCTGATTTATTGACTGATGGACATCCAAGCCGAGATGTTCTGAAGGCAGGAGAAAATAAGAGACTGTAGAAAAAAGGAGAGAGGTCAGAACTGGAGAGGTAGATTTGGGAATCACCTCCATATTATTTAATCAGTGGTGGTATTAATAATATTAATTATTATTCTGTTTCTGTAGCCATAGTTCCCCATTCCTTTTGTATTTATCATTTTGCTTGTCTTTTGTATTCTTTTTATGTCCTTACTGTTTCATCTTTCCTAGGGGTCTGTCTCCTCTTATACCTCCTCCTCTTCTGCTCCTTACTGAAGACCAAGGATGATATCTAATCCATGTGTTTTTTTCTAGCGCTTAGTACATCGCTTTACACAGTCATTGCTTAATAAATAGTATTGGAAGTTGTGGGGCCTAGCAAAAAGAGCCCAGGCCGAAGGGGCAGAGGGTCTGGGTTCTAATTCCATCTCTACCACTTGTTTATTATTTGATCTTCTCTGCTCCCTCCCCATTAGACTGTGAGCTCTACATGTCCAACCTGCTTATTCTGAATCTACCCCAGTGTTCAGTGCAGTGTGCTGCACATATTAAGCACTTAAATAGTAGTAGTATTATTCATTTCATTCATTCAATTGTATTTATTGAGCACTTACTGTGTGCAGAGCACTGTACTAAGCACTTGGGAAGTACAAGTTCGCAACATATAGTAACGGTCCCTACCCAACAGCGGGCTCACAGTCTAGAAGGGGGAGACAGACAGCAAAACAAAATATATAACCAAATAAAATAAATTGAATAAATATGTGCAAGTAAAATAAAGAGAAATATTACTAAAAGAAGACAGATTTAGATGCAGGGTAGGAAGGATCTGTAAGATTTTTGTTTTTATGATATTTTTTAAGTACTAATTACAGGCCAGGCATTGTATTGAGTGTGGGGTAGATACAAGCTAATCAGGTTGACAACAGTCCCTGTCCCACATGGGGCTCACAATCTTAATCCCCATTTTGCAGATGAGGTCACTGAGGCTCAGAGAAATGAAGTGATTTGCCCAGAGTCACAGAGCAGACATGTGGTGGAGGCAGGATTAGAATCCAGGTCCTTTTGACTCCCAGGTCTGTAAATCCAGTATTAAAGTTATAGCCAGGCAAAGAGTATCACAGATGGGTGGGGGGGGGGAGGTGTGTGTGTGTGTGTGTGTGTGTGTGTGTGTGTGTGTGTGTTTGGGCATGCATGTGCTTTTCTGTTTGTGTGGTCTGGTGAAAAGAGCAGGGGACTGCCTGGCAGAAGTGAAGCAGTGTTGCTCTGTGGAAAGAGCCTAGTCTTGGGAGTCAGGGGTCGTGGGTTCTAATCCCGGCTCCACCATTCATTCATTCATTCATTTGATTGCATTTATTGAGCACTTACTGTATGCAGAGCACTGTACTAAGTGCTTGGGAAGTACAAGTTGTCAGCTGTGTGACTTTGGGTAAATCACTTAACTTCTCTGTGCCTCAGTTCCCTCATCTCTCAAAATGGGGATTAATTCTGTGAACCCCACTTGGGACAACCTGATTACCTTTTATCTACTCCAGCACTTAGAACAGTGCTTGGCACATAGTAAGCACTTAATAAATCCCACAATTCTTCTTCTTATTATTATTATTAAGTCCTGGGTTCTGGTCCCTCCCAGAAATACCACTGGCCTGTTGAGTGATCTTGGACCAGTGACTTCTCTTCTCTGGCCTCATTTTCCTCACCTTTTAAATGGGAATCCTCACACCTGCCTCTGGCTACTTCACAGGGATTTTGTGAGGATAAAATAACATAAATGATGTGAAAGCACTTCGGGAAAATGAAAACACTACAAAAAGCCAACTCTCACTATTGCTGCTTTCCTCTTTTTGGGGCTTAGTACAACCTATTGTACTCAATGAACGTTAAATAAATACCTTTACCATTACTACTACTTTTTGGGGGCTTGTGCATTTTTTCCCTCTGATAGCTATTCATGTAGTCACTTGAAAGAAAGCTATATATGAATGTAAGCATTTGAGAATTATGCATCTGAAACATATTTAACAAATAATTTTTCACCATCATAGAATTACTTCTCAAAATACCAGGATGAATGTGAAAGTCAGATTTGTGGCCTAAACAATTCCTTTTTAAGGATTTTTTTTAACCCCTATCCATCTGGTTTGTACTCTGAAAATATAAATAATATAATCACCCAAAAGAATTGTGAATCCTTGTTTAATCTGTAGTGCAGTCTGACTTATGAAGACTTCAAAGAAAATAATAGCCCAGAACTAAGTTCTCTCTCCTGAAAGAATTTTACTATCTTGCTTTCACAAAAAATGTTTGAGATGATTTGTCATCTTTCGCCAGAAGCCTTCATCAATCCTGCCTGCCTGGAAAAATAGAGGAATGAAAAATATTTCTGCAAAAAAATGCATTAATACCATTTCACTGGTACCACATTTGGACAGTCTAAGCTTGGAGTTAGAGATCTAGATGGTAAGAAAGCAGCTTTAAGATTTATTCCGGGCTTTGCCAGTGATTCAGAGTATGAAACATAATGGCAAATTGCAAACATTTTACTATTTCTACCCATTTCCAAAACGAAACATTGAACTGGTTCAGCTGCCTGAACTCTGTTGACCATCCCAAAAAGTAGAAATCGTATGAGCAGTGCTCTGCACACAGAAAGAAGCATGATGTAGTGGATAGCACCTGGGCTTGGGCCTGCACACAGTAAGTGCTCAATAAATACAATTGAATGAATGAATGATCATTCTAGAGTGCAGTGACCCTAAGCAACCGTTTGAAAAAGCTCCAAATGAAACAAGTGTAACACATCCCCTGTTCACAGAGGGCTTACACTCTAATGGAGGAGATGTAGCCTCAGAGTATCAACAGTGTTGTCAAAATAAATAATCAAAGGCACAGTTGGATATAAATATGGGCTTAGGTGCTGAGGAGGGGCATAAATAAGGAATGTGTCTGTTTACTCTTATATTGCACCCTCCTAAGCATTTGGTACAGTGCTCTGCACACAGTAATTTCTCAATAAATACGACTGGATGAATGAATAATCATACAAGTACCAGAGATGGCAGATGGATTCATGTAAGCGCTTAGTACAGTGCTCTGCACATAGTAAGTGCTCAATAAATACGATTGATGATGATGATGTAAGTTGTAGATCTGGGAATCGACTGAGGAATGCTAGTTGCGGAGGTAGGGTATCTATGGTTAGGGTTCTTCTAGACTGTGAGCCCACTGTTGGGTAGGGACTGTCTCTATGTGTTGCCAACTTGTACTTCCCAAGTGCTTAGTACAGTGCTCTGCACGCAGTAAGCGCTCAATAAATACGATTGATTGCCTGATTGATTAAATATGATGGCATGGGCAATGTTCTGAGGAACTGGGGAGGGAGTTTGACAGATACGAACTCACAGACAGACACACGCATCAACACAAATAATCACAAACCCTCTCTCCAACCTCCCCGTGCCCTGCAAAGAAATCCTTCTGTCCTTCAATCCTTTGCTGCTGCAATTTCCTCCACAGAGAACTATTCTCTGTACTCTCCTGGAGAATTTTGCTATTTTATAACAGGATGTTCAGGCAAGATAAGTGCACTCTTGCCCTATGGGGACTTGTTAAGATTCAGCAGTGAGCAGTTAGTTACACTAGCCATTTCTTGCCCTGAGACCAGGCTCAAACCATTCTGCTGTATCTTGACTAGTGCAGAAACAGACTGTCTCCAACCAAAGCATTCTGAATCTTCCTTTGTTACCCGTCCCTTCCACTCTGGGGTATCATGGTTTGTGTCTACTAGGATCGGAATTAATGTGTGTCTAAGACTTCCCCGTTGGTTTACTCAATCTTTATTCATCACCCCGGTCTTATCTTTCTATCTTGGTTCTTACTTGTGTACTATCCTGATGTTCTCAGAAAGAACAGCCTCGGGCAGAGAATCTCAGAAATCCATATTTATAGGTCTGCCTGTGCTCTTCAACATTTTGACCCTTACACCAGCCCTACCGATCTCTGTATATATATTAAATTTCTTTCTGCTAAAATGTCTGTAGAATTTCAGATGTTGCTAAGTTACTCACATAAAGCAGCAGTTAACCATATTCTTTTGGCCAAGCTATCATTTTTAGGCTCCCATGCAGATGTTCTAAGGTATACGTTTCATTTCTTCTGATTTTTCTTATTATTATGGAATTTGTTAAGCACTTACCCTGTGTCTAGTCACTATTCTCAGTGCTGGGGTAGATACAAGTTAATCAGGTCAGATGTAGTCTCTGTCCCACATGGGGCTCACAGTCTAATAATAATAATAATAATAATAATGATCGTTGTATTTGTTAAGTGCTAGGGAAGATTCAGGATAGCCCACACAGGGCTCACATTCTAAGTAGGAGGGAGAACAGGAATTGAATCACCATTTTATGCATGAGGTTACTGAGGCATACAGAGCAGTGAAGTGACTTACCCAAGGTCACACAGCCATCACGTGACAGAGCCAGCATTAGAAGGCAGGTCCTCTGACTCCTAATCCCGTGCACTTTCCACTATGCCACACTGCTCCTCAGTCTAGGCAGAAGGAAAAACAGGTATTGAATCCCCATTTTACAGATGAGGAGACTGAGGTCCAGACTAGTTAGGTGACTTGCAGAATGTCACACAATTGACATATCCTGACTGGATTACTGCATCAGCCTCCTTTTTGATCTCTCCTTCTCCCCATCCGCACCCCCCCCCCGCCCTACCTCCTTCCCCTCCCCACAGTACTTGTATATATATATATATATATATATATTTGTACAGACTTATTACTCCATTTATTTTACTTGTACATATTTACTATTCTATTTATTTTGTTAATGATGTGCATATAGCTTAAATTCTATTTGTTCTGACGATTTTGACACCCATCTACATGTTTTATTTTGTTGTCTGTCTCCCCCTTCTAGACTATGAGCTTGTTATTGGGTAGGGGCCGTCTCTATATGTTGGCAACCTGGACTTCCCAAGCACTTAGTACAGTGCTCTGCACACAGTAAGTGCTCAATAAATATGATTGAATGAATGAATCTCCCAACCTCCTGTCTCTCCCCACTTCAGTCTATACCTCACTCTGCTGCCCTGATTATCTTTCTACAGAAACACTCTGGGCATGTTGCCCCGCTCCTCAAAAATCTCCAGTGGTTGCCTATCAACCTTCATATCAAGCAAAAACTCCTCACTCTTAGCTTCAAAGCTGTCCATCCCCTCGCCCCCTCCTCCCTCACCTCCCTTCTGTCCTTCTCCAGCCCAGCCCACACCGTCCGCTCCTCTGCCACTGCTAACCTCCTCACTGGGCCTCGTTCTCGCCCGTCCCACCGTCGACCCCCAGCCCACATCCTCCCCCTGGCCGGGAATGCCCTCCCTTCTTAAATCCGCCAAACTAGCTCTCTTCCCCCCTTCAAAGCCCTACTGAGAGCTCACCTCCTCCAGGAGGCCTTCCCAGACTGATCCTTCCTTTTCCTCTGCCCCTCCTCTGCTCTACCCCCCTCCGAGCCCCACAGCACTTGTGTACATATGTACATATTTATTATTCTATTTATTTTATTAATGATGTGTATATATCTATAATTCTATTTATTTATTTTTATTCTATTGATGCCTGTCTACTTGTTTTGTTTTGTTGTCTGTTTTGCCTTTCTAGACCGTGAATTGTTGGTTTAGGGATTGTCTCTATCTGTTGCCAAATTGTACTTTCCAAGCACTTAATACGGTGCTCTGCACACGATAAGTGCTCAATAAATACGATTGAATGAATGACAGAGCTGGGATCAGAATCCAGGACCTCTGATTCCCAGGCCTGAGCCCTTTCCATTAGGCCACACTGTTCCTCGAGGTACTAGTTCTGCTCCTACTAATTCGTAGTTATTTACTATTCCCACTTGCCTTTCAAGGCCCAGAATGCTTGTTTGCTTCATGCTGTTCCCTCGAGACTCTCAGCTATTTCACTCAGCTTGATGATTTCTTCCCACGTCAATTCTTCTCAGTCAGCATCACATACAGTCCTTTCCCAAGGTGAGAATCCCAGATCCCTATGCTTCAGCTGTGCCACTGTTTTGGCTGACAAATTTGAGAAGACGAAAATTGAACCAGAGTGGCACAGTGATGTCATGCCAGGAGTTGATCTCAGCCATTTCACCATTTGTAATACAGTGTTCTACACACAGTAAGTGCTCAATTAATACAATTGATTGACTGATTGATAGATGTCACTGAACTCTGGGCCTCAGTTCCCTCATCTGCAAAATGGGGATTCATTCATTCATTCATTCATTCAATAGTATTTATTGAGCGCTTACTGTGTGCAGAGCACTTCTACTTGGAAGTACAAGTCGGCAACGTATAGAGATGGTCCCTACACAACAACGGGCTCACAGTCTAGAAGGGGGAGACAGACAACAAAACAAAACATGTTCTGTTTAATACCTGTTCTCCCTCCTACTTAGAATGTGTGACCTGATTATCTTGTAGCTACCCCAGTGCTTAGTTCTGTGCTTCACACACAGTAAGTGCTTAAACATCTACCATAATTAGTATTATTATTATCCTTATTATTATTATCATTCACTTGAATGAATCATTCATTCATTCATTCAATAGTATTTATTGAGCGCTTACTGTGTGCAGAGCACTGTACTAAGCGCTTGGGAAGTACAAGTTGGCAACATATAGAGACAGTCCCTACCCAACAGCTGGCTCACACTCCAGAGTCATAGTCTCACAGTCTATCGTTCATCTCCCTTAGTGGTAAAGAGAGGAATCATTGATTAATCTCTCCTTTCCTCATAATACTTCAAATTTGAAATCAATTAATGACATAGACAGCCTCAGACACCTTCTCCTGGCTAAACCAAACACCCTCCTTCAGCTCTGCTAGACCGTAAACTCCTTGAGAGCAATGCTTATTGCTATTGTGTTCCCCCAAGCACTTAGTACAGGGCTCTGCACACAATTAATTCCATTGATGGTGTGATAACTCTTCCATGTAAGACCCAATTTTCCTTCTTTTCATATTTATGTCGGTTTTCTTTGGATCGTTCTTTTCAACCAATTTCCCTGAGTTCCTGGGAAATAAACAAAACTGAGCATATTAGTCTAATAAAAAATACCAAGTGGGGAAAGAGTGGGGTGGAGAGGTAGAAAGATTATTTCTATGACTTGTCATCCTCCTGTTACTCTATTCCAATATTCCATCCAACAAGGGGACATTTACCTTTGTCTTTTCCTTATGCCTGATCTATTCTATTTTAAATTTTTCTTTATGACCTTGGCAAATTGCCATTTCTGTTTTTAGCTTTTCATATTTTACTCGTAAATGTGCTCATTACGTTCCTCTCCACCTTGCTAAAAAGCAGATCTGTTTCCACTTTGTAGCAGATTCAGGATGCTAGATTTCTCCTCTCCCTCTTCTCTCCCCAAGATGAATGAATAGATAAGAATTTTGGCCAAACAAATAAAAGATGAGAATGTTTGATATGGGTAAATTATATATGATTGATGAGGATTTTCAGATATATTCTTATATAATTAGGGGTTAATTTACACAGATCGGGGCAAATACTATTTTTCCAAATGTATGTGCTACCTATGTGATTTTGTAGCACTGTTTCCTGAAATTAACCTAAGCAAAATGAATAGAGACACATTTTGCTGTAAGATAGTGAAAAGAAAATATATAGTTGTAAAGCTCCCATTATTGATAATTACCCATTTAATAGTATCCAAATCTATTTTAAATAGCAAATATTCATCAAATGTTTATGAAAATACATAGCAAATTATTCATAAAGAACACATTGCCAGAAAGGGATGAGAATCTTAGGGAATTTTTCATCTTGAAAAATAAAGAGCATCGTATTAATTAGGTTAACTTATATTCATTCATTCATTCAATCGTATTTGTTGAGTGCTTACTCTGTGCAGAGCACTGTGCACTTGGGAAGTACAATATCTTTGAATACTTTCTGGGCAGTTTAAAATATTTATTTTAAAGTGCATGGAATCCTCTTTTAAGTTTGATTTCCTGTTTAGGGGGTCTTCCACAGTTTTTTAATATAACAATTCGACTCTTAGGTGGCAGAGTTCAGCGAAAAGATGACCCATTACATTTTCAAAGCAAAAATTTACACTTTTCTCATTTACAATCATTAAACTAGGCACTTCCACAGAATGTAAACCCATCTCTAGACTGGAAGCTCATCTCTAGACTGTAAGTTCCTAGTGGGCAAGGCATGTGTCTGTTATATAGCTATATTGTACTCTCCCAAGTGCTTATTATAGTGTTCTGCACACAGTAAATATAGTTGATTGCTTGATTGATATGGCTAAGATGATGAGACATTTACCACATGTAATTATGGATTATAAAGTTTTTGTTGCATAATGATTCACTTTATTTTTTCTATCCTTAATGTAATATAATTAAGAATCAATGCTTCCCCAAGAATAAAAAGTTCCATGTGGGAAGAACAGGGCTCCATTAAGAGGGTTAGCAATTGGGTTGGAGCCAGGGAAGGAGTTGTAGGTGTGTCAAGGGGGGTTGGGGGAAGACTGATACCTCCCCAGAGAAAACATGCACAAAACCATGCACATTTCCGAACACACAATGTGCCCCACTCCCCTACAAAGCGCGACATCTGTTATTTCCATGTCTGCCTCCCTCACTGGATGGAATCTCCTTGCCAGCAAGGACAATACCTATGATCTCTGTTGTACTTTCCCAGTGCTGAACACTGTACTCTTCACACAATCCTACTGATGATTGATTGATTGATTGATTGATTGATTGATTGATTTGGAGGTTGGCGAAGAATGGGTGAGACATATGGGAGCCTTGCTGGTGAGCCCGTGGGGCAGCCCGGCACCCTGACTGAGAGGGCAGGAGAGGTGGCGTATGTACCGAACTGGGCCCAGGCGTTCAAGGGACCTGTGTGGAATCACTACTATGTTTCAGGGAATTTTCCCCAGACTTCTGCTTCAGAAATCATTCACGGAAATTCCAGAGAGACTTCCCCAAATGGGGAAATGACTGGGCCAACCTAGCAAGTGTCTCCCATTTCTTCCCCCACCCCAATGGGGAGTATCTTCCACATGGAGCTTGAGGCCCCGGGAGAGGCAGCTGTCCTGAGGGAATTGATCTTTCACCCGGCAACTATCTGGTACAGCCCTGAAGTCAGGCCTCTCAGGACCCACCCATTTTGAGGGGAATGATACAGGAGTGAGGCTGGGCTGCTGGTCAATATTATAATTATAATTATTATTATTATTGTATTTATTAAGCACTTACTACATATCAAGCACTGTTCAAAGTGCTGAGGTAAATGCAAGTTATTCAGTCCCTGTCCCACATGATGTTCACAGTCTAAGTAGGAGAGATAACAGCTTTTATCATTCAAAGTCACTGTGGCAATATTTTTTATCCTTCAGCTTTGTCTTTTCATTTGATATGGGCAAAGAAACGTGTCCCCTTTATCTTTCCCCAAACAGTGGCCTCCCATTCACCCCCAGAGGACTGGGGCAAGCTGGAGAGTCTCCCCATCTGCTTGGAAATCCCTACCACTTCCCACCTGAAGCTTGCTTCTCTCCCCCTCTTTACGACCCTCCTGAAATCCCATCTCCCCAAGGAGGTCTTTCCTGTTCAATCTCTCATCTCCTTAACCTATTTTCCCCTCACTTCAGCACTCATCTAAACCCTCTGAAGTTCACCTCTTCGCATGTACACATCTCCATACTTTATTACTTTCTCCTATCTGCAATTTACTTTACTATCTCCCCAAGCAAGTACGATTCTTGAGGGCAGCGATCCAGTCTACTAACCGTATTGTACTTCCCCATGCACTTAGTACAGTGCTCTGTCAACAGAAGGTTCTTAACAAAATACTTCTAATTTATTGTTTTGTTTGCCAAAAAAACTGGCACCCAAATTGCAGTCGTAACATATCCATAAAAATATTCCAAATGATGCTACTCCTTACTTTAATTTTTAAGTTTGACCTTTAATTTTCTGCCTACTTATCTTGTAATTCTCACCTATAACATCACAATTAGCAGAATTGTTTAATGAATTAGTCATTAGGTGTCTTGCATAAAGAACTCAGTCCTGGGGTATTTGAGGAGGTTCACATGACTGCCTTTGAGTGGCTGATTGTGAGAAAAATAGAAAAGAATAAGAAGGTGACCTAGAAGAAAAAAGAAATAAAAAAGAGTAAAGAGGGTTCAATGGAATTTCCCTGAAAGTTCAGTGTCCCAGGGTATGGCAGAAAATGTAATTTTCCAAACAATGGTGATGAATTGAATTGGTGACACCCAACCTGGCTCTTTTGAGGGGTGGGAGACTCACTGTGACCCTGGTTCTTGGTTGGGGTTCTTGGTTGGGGTGACAGGTGTCACGTGGTGATGGGGTGATCGCTCCGAGAAAACAATTGGAATTTAAAACGACGGTATCACAGGAAAATAAAAAAGAAAACTGTTCTTCGGAGCAAGTAGGAACAGAGTTTTAGACCCCATCTAAGGGCAAGTAATGAAAGCCAGCCTCCTTACTGATTTCTGATTGTTTGCCTGTGTGGAACACCCAGGGGTCATTCAATTCCCTTCTCTGCTTACCCGACGCCCAATTTCATCTCTCTCATTCCCATCATCATCTGGAGGAGTAATTTTTTTATGGTATTGGTTAAGAACCTATTATATGTCAAGCACTGTACTAAACACTGTGGTAGATACATGCGGTAGATGTGAGAAGCAGCATGGCTCAGTGGAAAGAGCCTGGGCTCTGGAGTCAGAGGCCATGGGTTCAAATCTCGGCTCTGCCAACTGTCAGCTGTGTGACTTTGGGAAAGTCAGAACTTCTCAGTTACCTCATCTGGAAAATGGGGATTAAAACTGTGAGCCCCTCATGGGACAACCTGATCACCTTGTAACCTCCCCAGCACTTAGACAAGTGCTTTGCACATAGTAAGTGCTTAATAAATGCCATCATTATTATTATTATTAGACAAGTTAATCAGGTGGGATACACTGCCTGGCCCACAAGGGCTCACAGTCTAAGGATATTTTTTATTAAATTTTTAGTTTGTCTTTTTTTAATAGTGTTTATTAAGCACTTACTATGTGTCAGGTGCTGTGCTAAGGACTGGGGTAGATGTAAATTAATCAAGTTGGACACTACCCATGTCCCACCTGGGGCCTACAGTCTTAATCCCCACTTTACATATGAGGTAACTGAGGCCCAGAGAAGTGAAATGACTTGCTCAAGGTAACATAGCAGGCAAAGGATGAAGCCGAGATTAGAACCCAAACCCTCTGGCTCCTACACCCATGCTTCTTTCCACTAGGCTATGCTGCTTCCTTTCTTTCATTCGTTCATCGTATTTATTGAGTGCTTACTGTGTGTAAAGCACCGTACTAAGTGCTTAGGAGGGTACAATATAAGAAGTAATAATAATAACAATAATGGCATTTATTAAGCGCTTACTATGTGCAAAACACTTTTCTAAGTGCTGGGGAGGTTACAAGGTGATCAGGTTGTCCCACAGGGGTGTCACAGTCTTAATCCCCATTTTACAGATGAGGTAACTGAGGCACAGAGAAGTGATGTGAGTTGCCCAAAGTCACACAGCTGAGAAGTGGCAGAGCCGGAATTTGAACCCATGACCTCTGACTCCAAAGCCCAGGCTCTTTCCACCGAGCCACACTGCTTCTCTATTGAGAAGCAGCACTTACTGGGTGCAGAGCACTGTACTGAGCACTTAGGGGAGTAAAATATAAGAATAAACAGACACATTCCCTGCCCACAACCATCATCATCATCATCAATTGTATTTATTGAGCGCTTACTATGTGCAGAGCACTGTACTAAGTGCTTGGGAAGTACAAATTACAAAGTACAACCAGCTTACAGTTTAGAGGGGGAGAAGCATGGCCTAATGGAAATAGCATAGCCCTGGGAGTCAGAGGCTCTGGATTCTAATCCTAGCTCTGCCACTTGCCTGCTGTGTGACCTTGGGAAAGTCACTTCACTTCTCTGAGCCTCAGTTAATTCAACTGTAAAATGGGGATTAAAACAGTGAGCCCCACATGGGACATAGACTATGTGCAACCTGATTAGCTCATATCCACCCCAGTAGTTAGTACAGTGCCTGGCACATAATAAGCACTTCAGAAATACCTGAATTTTTGTACTTTCCAAATGCTTAGTACAATGCTCTGCACACGTACTCAATAAATACAATTGAATGAAATAAGATTGAATGAAATACCAATGGAAAGTGAGTTTAGGTGATGCTTATAATAATGATGGCATTTATTAAGCACTTACTATGTGCCAAGCACTGTTCTAAGCGCCGAGGAGGTTACAAGGTGATCAGGTTGTCCCACCGGGGGCTCACAGTCTTAATCCCCATTTTCCAGATGAGGTCACTGAGGCCCAGAGAAGTGAAGTGACTTGCCCAAAGTCACACAGCTGACAATTGGAAGGGTCAGGATTTGAACCCATGACCTCTGACTCCAAAGCCTTTGCTATTTCCACTGAGCCATGCTGCTTCTCTTACAATACAATGCAATTGAATGAAATAAGATTGAGTGAAATACCAATGGAAAATGAGTTTAGGTGATGCTTATGATAAGATACTCTAGGTTTGTAGAGATGGGTTTAGTAAGAAATATGAAAAAAAAAGCCTTGCCTCATTTTTGCAAGAATCTTTTTCACAGGAATCTGTAATTTTTGACATTTTCTCACAATGAAAGTATTCTAAAGATAAGATGATTTTTACCTGGTTTACAGTGCTCTACACATTATAAGTACTCAGTAAATACCATTGATTGACTGATTGATTTCATTCATAAAGGCCATATTTACGATGGAGAGCTCATCAAGGATTCCTTGACCTTTGTTCCTGAGACAAGTCGCACATGAAATATGCCTCACATCTTTAATTAATGGACAATGTTCCAGCCAGTCAAGGATGAATCCTGCTGTTGCAGTCACCTGCTGGAACCCAATTTCCCATTCTCCTATTCAGAATTCACTCCAACATTCCCCCAGTTCCCTGCCGGATCCTTCAGCCATGATAGCTTCTGAAAAGGGAGATTTTCAGATATCTAGTTGTACAGTGTTCTGCACACAATAAGTGCTCAATAAATACGATTGAATAATAATAATAATAATAATAATGTTGGTATTTGTTAAGCACTTACTATGTGCCAAGAACTGTTCTAAGTGCTGGGGAGATACAACATACTTAAGGTTGTCCCACGTGGGGCTCACAATCTTAATCCCCATTTTACAGATGAGGGAACTGAGGCACAGAGAAGTTAAGTGACTTGTCCAAAGTCACACAGCTGAGAAGTGGCAGAGCTGGAATTTGAACCCATGACCTCTGACTCCCAAGCCCGGGCTCTTTCCACTGAGCCACGCCGCAGTGACCCACTCTGAGGATTTCAGTACGGAATGGGTTCTAATTCTGGCTCTGCCTCTTGTCAGCTGTGTGACCTTGGGCAAGTCATGTAACTTCTCTGTGCCTCAGTTAACTCATCTACTAATTGGGGATTAAGACTGTGAGCCCCATGTGGGACATGGACTGGATCCAACCTGATTAGCTTGAATCTACCCCTGCACTTTTTACAGTGTCTGGCACGCTGTAAGCACTTAACAGAGACCCTAATAATATTTTTTTAAAAGAAGGACAAGCAGTCCTTGCAATAATAATAATGATGATATTTGTTAAGCGCTTACTATGTGTAAACCACTGCTCTAAGCGCTGGGGAGGTTACAGGATAATCAGGTTGTCCCATGAGGGGCTCACACTTTTAATCCCCATTTTACAGATGAGGGAACTGAGGCACAGAGAAGTGAAATGACTTGCCCAAAGTCACACAGCTGACAGTTGGTGGAGCCGGGATTTGAACCCATGACCTCTGACTCCTAAGCCCAGGCTTTTTCCACTGAGCAACGCTGCTTGTCCAATAGAGAATTTTCTAATCCAAACTGGAAATCAAGAAATGACAAAGCAAGCAATCCATCAGTCAGTTCTTAGTAGTTAATGGGGCATACTGTGGGGTGTTTAGTAAAATGCTTTGCACACAGTAGGTGCTCAATAAATACGATTGAATGAATGATTGAAAGAAGACTGCACTAAGCACTTCTAAGAATATAATGGAGCTGAGAGACAAGGAGCTTGCAATCTGGCAGAAGCAAGGCTGTGAACTCCTAGTGCTATATGTTGCAAACTTGTACTTCCCAAGTGCTTAGTACAGTGCTCTGCACACAGTAAGTGCTCAATAAATATGACTGAATGAATGTCTATCAACTCAGAGTACTGTAATCTCCCAAGCGCTTAATACAGTGCTCGGTACACAGTTAGAGCTCAATAGATACCATTGATTGATTGAACAGTCGGATATGAATCTGTAATCAATCAATCAATCAATCGTATTTATTGAGCACTTAC
The DNA here is from genome assembly GCF_015852505.1 of Tachyglossus aculeatus. NCBI lineage: Eukaryota > Metazoa > Chordata > Mammalia > Monotremata > Tachyglossidae > Tachyglossus > Tachyglossus aculeatus. Next base: position 5,121,889 of record NC_052101.1, on the reverse strand, counting down.
TGTGTGCAGAGCACTGTACTAAGCGCTTGGGAAGTACAAGATGGCAACATATAGAGACAGTCCCTACCCAACATCATCAATCGTATTTATTGAGCACTTACTGTGTGCAGAGCACTGTACTAAGCACTTAGCACTGTACTAACAGTGCAGTTAGTGGGCTCACAGTGGGCTCACAGTCTAAAAGGGGGAGACAGAGAACAAAACCAAACATACTAACAAAATAAAATAAATAGAAAAGATATGTACAAGTAAAATAAATAAATAAATAGAGTAATAAATATGTACAGATATATATACATATATACAGGTGCATATATATGTATATATGTATATATATGTATATGTATTTATATATATATGTATATACATATATACAGATGCATCTGTAAGATGCATCAGAGTAATCTACTGGTGAGTAGAGACCCTCTCATAGGAATAATCGTTCTCTGTGAGGTTAACAGAGAAAATGTGCACAAGCAAACATCTAAGCCACTCAAAATAAGGCACTGAACCACGGCCGGATGGTTTGGGAAGTTTTCAGTCCCACTGCTCTTGGTTTTTGCACATAATAAAGCCAATCTGGAAGAATAAAAGAAATTCATTTTAAAACCCTGTTTTCCGGACTGCCCGGGGTGGAGGTCTGTTGTGGAGTTGTGAATGTTCTGGATGATTGTGCTTACAAAGAGAAAGGACATTTAAGATGAAAGGCCCGGAAGGTAAGATAGATGGCTCGCTGTTTTCACACCTTTCTGGAGAGATGTAGCAAGAAATTCTGAAATAGGGATTATGACTTGTGAGACTGTCCCACCTGGTTAGCTTTTATCTATCCCTGTGCTGAGTACAGAACAGTGCTTGGCACATAGTAAGCGCTTAACAAATGCCATTATTATTATTATTATTATTATTATTATTATTATTATTAGGCACTTAGTACAGTGCTCTGCACATAGTAAGCACTCAATAAATCCGATTGATGATGATTATTACTATTACAGTGCCTGACACATAGTAAGCACTCAACAAATACCATAGGTAATAACAATAGAAAAGGAATATTGTAGTTTCATTCTCGGTTATCACTGATTTCCTCAGTGAAGCACATCACCTCTCCTCTCTTAGGTTTCCACTTTTTCTGCAGTCACTCATTACCTTCAGGATCTTTCATTCATTCAGTCGTATTTATTGAGCACTTACTGTGTGCAGAGCACTGTACTAAACACTTGTCAGAGTACAGTATAACAATAAGCAAACACATTCCTTGCCCACGATGAGCTTACAGCCCAGAGAGGGAGACAGACATTAATAGAAATGAATGAATTGCTGATATATACATAAGTGCCGTGGGCATGGGACAGGGGATGAATAAAAGGAGCAAGTCAGGGTGAGGCAGAAGAGGAAAGGATATTTGGCATTAGAGAAGCGAAGTGTGCGGTCTGGGTTGTAATAGGAGAGTAGTGAGGTGAGATAGGAGGGTCCAAGATGATTGAGTGCTTTTCAAGCAAATGGTGATGAGTTTTTTATTTGATAAGGAGGTGGATGGACAACCACTGAACTTTCTTGAGGAGTGGGGAAATGCGTTCTGACGTTTTTGAAACAAAATGATCTGGGCAGCGGAGTGACGTATGGACTAGAGTGGGGAAGAGTCAGGAGGCAGGGAGGGCAGCAAGGAGGCTGGCATAGTAATCAAGGCAGGACAGGATAAGTGATTGCATTATCACCATCATCATCAATCATATTTATTGAGCGCTTACTATGTGCAGAGCACTGTACTAAGCGCTTGAGAAGTACAAATTGGCAACATACAGAGACAGTCCCTACCCAACAGTGGGCTCACAATCTAAAAGGGGGAGACAGAGAACAAAACCAAACATACTAACAAAATAAAATAAATAGAATAGATATGTACAAATAAAATAAATAGAGTAATAAATATGTACAAACATATATACATATATACAGGTGCTGTGGGGAAGGGAAGGAGGTAAGATGGGGGGATGGAGGGGGGATGAGGGGGAGAGGAAGGAAGGGGCTCAGTCTGGGAAGGCCTCCTGGAGGAGGTATTAACGCGGTAGCAGTTTGAATGGAGAGGACGGGGCTGATTTTAGCGACGCTGTGAAGGTGGAACAGCCAGGGTTTAGTGGTGGATTGAATATGTGGGTTGAATGAGTGAGAGGAGTCAAGGATAACGCCTAGGTTACAGGCTCGTGAGACCGGTAGGATGGTGGTGCCGTCTACAGTGATGGGATCTGGGCACAGGGTATCCAAACCGTGGCCCTCTTTACATGTCGCTGTGTGGCTTTCTTGATCAATCTGTCAATGACATTTATTGAGCACTTACAATAATAAGAATACTGGCATTTACTAAGCACTTACTATGTGCAAAGCACTGTTCTAAGCACTGGAGAGGTTACAAAGTGATCAGGTTGTCCCACCGGGGCCTCACAGTCTTAATCCCCATTTTACAGATGAGGTAACTGAGGCCCAGAGAAGTTAAGTGACTTGCCCAAAGTCACACAGCTGACAATTGGCAGAGCTGGGATTTGAACCCATGACCTCTGACTCCAAAGCCCAGGCTCTTTCCACTGAGCCACGCCGCTTCTCTAATCTTATCGTGTGCAGAGAACTGTACTAAGCCTTTAGGAGAGAAAAATATAATAGACACATTCCCTGACCATGAAGAGTTGTCTCGTGTATTATTTTCCCATCGCGAGGCCAGCAAGCTGTAGTGTCCCGCCTCAGATGCAGGCTCGAAAAAAGACTTTTGGACTCACAAATTTCTTATTAAGGAGGAAGAGGTCATTTCAACCTAACTAAAGGGGACTGCAATCAGTTCTTTGGGTAGTAATAATAATAATAATAATAATGATGGCATTTGTTAAGCGCTTACTATGTGCAAAGTACTGTTCTAAGTGCTGGGGGGATATAACATGATCAGGGTGTCCCACGTGGGGCTCACAGTCAATCCCCATTTACAAATGAGGTAACTGAGGTTCAGAGAAGTTAAGTGACTTGCCCAAGGTCACACAGCAGACATGTGGCAGAGATGGGATTCGAACCCATGACCTCTGACTCCAAAGCCCGGGCTCTTTCCACTGAGCCATGCTGCTTCTCTAGTGCTTCTCTAGTAGCGTGAGAAGAGCGTGGCTCAGTGGAAAGAGCACGGGCTTTGGAGCCAGACGTCATGGGTTCAAATACTGGCTCGGCCAACTGTCAGCTGTGTGACTTTGGGCAAGTCACTTCACTTCTCTGTGCCTCAGTTACTTCATCTGTAAAATGGGAATTTAGACTGTGAGCCCCCCGTGGGACAACCTCATCACCTTGTAACCTCCCCAGCACTTAGAACAGTGCTTTGCACATAGTAAGCGCTTAATAAATGCCATCATTATTATTATTATTATAGTAGATTTCCTGAAGAATCAATTTAAGTGCTACCTCGGGAAAGTCACCTAATTTCTCTGTGCCTCAATCTCCTCATCTGTAAAATGGAGATTAGATACCTGTTATCTGTTCCCCTAAAGTATAAACTCCTTGTGGGCATGTCTACCGATAATGTGGCCTTGTGGATACAGCATGGGTGGTAGACAAAAAGATCTGGGTTCTAATGTCAGCCCTGTCTGCTGTGTGACCTTGGGCAAGTCACTTTACTTCTCTGTGCCTCATTTATGTCGTCTGTAAAATGGGGGTGAAGACTGTGAGTGCTACGTGGGACATGGACTGTGTCCAATCTGATTTGCTTGTGTCTTACCCCAGCACTTAGTACAGTGCCTGGCATATAGTATGTGCTTAGCAAATACTATTAAAAAAACAAAGAAAAGCAACTCTCTTTTATTACAGTTATCCAAGTGCTTAGTACAGCATTCACAGTAGTAAATACTCAATAAATATCATTGATTAGCGTGGCTCAATGGAAAGAGCATGGGCTTTGGAGTCAGAGGTCATGGGTTGAAATCCCGGCTCAGCCAATTGTCAGCTGTGTGACTTTGGGCAAGCCACTTCACTTCTCTGTGCCTCAGTGACCTCATCTGTAAAATGGGGATGAAGACTGTGAGCCCCCTGTGGGACAATCTGATCACCTTGTAACCTTCCCAGCGTTTAGAACAGTGCTTTGCACATAGTAAGCGCTTAACAAATACCATCATCATCATCAATAAATACAACTGAATGAAATATGATTGAATGAGTGAATTAATGCTTCTCACAAGTGGTGAGCGTGGTGCACTATACTAGGCACTTAATTCTGGTATTCAGTATTTTTCCAATTGCCCTTCAATACTTTTGCTATCAACAGCAATAGTATTTGTGAGTAGCTTTCATCTGTCAGTTCCTCATCTTAGACTGTAAATTCCTTGAGACTAAGGTCCATTCTTTGACTCGATTGTACTGTCCACAGTGTTCAGTTCAATGCTGTCTGTACTCAATACATACTAATGATAAATACGATTGATGATGATCGATAACCCTTATTCAGGTATCACTCTGCCTCTTTCCAAGCCTAAAATAAAATAGGAGGGTTTGAATATTTAAGACTGTGAGCCCCCCGTGGGACAACCTGATCACTTTGTAACATCCCCAGTGCTTAGAATAGTGCTTTGCACATAGTAAGTGCTTAATAAATGTCATTATTATTATTATTATTATTATTGACTTTTAAACTGTGAGCCCCAGATTGGACAGGGATGGTGTCTGACGTGGTTTTTTTCTACTGTACTAAATGCTGCACGAAGCACTGGGATAGATACAAAATAATCAGGTCAAAGACAGTCCCTGTCTCAAATGGAGCTCACAGCCTAAGTAGACAGGAGAACAGGCAGTGAATCCCCATTTTTCTGATGAGGAACCTGAGGCACGGAGAAGTTAAGTTACACAGCAGGCAACTGGTAGAGATGGAATTACAACCCAGGTGCTCTGACACCCAGGTCTGTGCTCTTTCTATTGGGATACAATGCTTCTCTGATCACATTTACTAACATTACTGTAGTACATGCAGCTGGTGCTCAGTAAATGTTGCTGTTTCATTGAGTGACTAGGTGAGGACCATGGACAGATAGTATAAGAAATTGAATATAATGATTTTTGCAGTTTTATGATCCATTGAAAAAAATTTAAGTTGAAGCATCTCAAGACAAAAGAAAATCATTTTCTGCCTGATAGATACCCCTGAAGGCAGCCACCAGATTGAATTTAAAACTCTTCAGTTATTACTTTCAATACACTGCCTCTGAAATATACAAGTTTGAAGAACGGGACTCGGATTTCAAGTTCGCTAAAATAGTATTAAGTCCTGAGTTTAACAACAATCCCTTAATTGTAAAAATCCCTTTGTTGTTTACGCATCATATATGCTACAGGTTTGAATTTCAAGAATTAGAAAGTTCTCAGAATGAAAAAATAAAAAAAAAATGATGAGATTTTGGTTTCTACAAGTCTTTTTTTTTCCATGGCATTTGTTAAGTACTATGAACCACACACTTTACAGGCACTAGGGTAGGCACAGGCTAATCGGGTTGGACACAATCCGTATCCCACATGAGGCTCACAATCTTAATCCCCATTTTGCAGATGTGGTAACTGAGGCAAAGAGAAGTTAAGTGACTTGTCTGAAGTCACACCACAGATCAAGCTCTGATCTGAGTCTCTGAGTCACTGAGTCTCTAGAATGAGTCTAGAATGAAGATTTCTCTAGAATCAGTCTTTAGAGATGAGGGACAGAATTCTCCTTATCATTAATTCCTGTTTAAAGCCTCTTGTGGGCAGGGATAGAGTTTACCAACTCAAGTGTATTCATCGACAATTTTTCTTTCCTGGGATTGATAATCAATAATAAAGGAACTACTAGTCAAGAAATACATCGAAGATTAATGCCAGGAAGATTGGCTATGAAAATCCTGGAAAAAAAATATGAAACGTGCTGATGTAACAATTGCCACGAAAATACAAATTGTCAATTCTATGGTGTTTCCAGTGAAACCAGACATTTTTCAGTGACAAACTAGACAGTAAAAAAAAAAAAAACAGGATGGAAAGAGCATCGATTCTTTTGAACTGTGGTATTGGAGAAGGCTTTTTTCAAATACCATGGACTGCCCGAAAAGCAAACAAATGGGCTCTGAAGTAAATTAAGCCAATGTGGTTTTTAGAAAGCCAAATGACTCAATTTAGATTACCATGCTTTGGACACATCATCAGGAGGACCAATCCTCTGGAGAAGATGCTGACGCTAGGAAAAGTCCAAGGAAAATGTGGAAGAGGCAGACCAGCAGATAGACGGATAGAAACCGCAATAACGATAACGGAAGAACAGTTGGCGAGGTTACAGATTATGGAAGAAGATAGGACATTGTGGAGAAAATATGTCCATAATGTTGCTATCAATCAGAAACATCTCAAAGACAAATGATATGTATATCATGATATATCATGATACATGATACATACATCTTTACTCTATTTATTTATTTATTTATTTAATTTATTTGTACATATCTATTCTATTTATTTTATTTTGTTAGTATGTTTGCTTTTGTTCTCTGTCTCCCCCTTTTAGACTGTGAGCCCACTGTTGGGTAGGGACTGTCTCTGTGTGTTGCCAATTTGTACTTCCCAAGCGCTTAGTACAGTGCTCTGCACATAGTAAGCGCTCAATAAATATGATTGATGATGATGATGATGATATATACATGATATACGTATATCATGTATATCATGAATATATGTATATATTCATTGAGCATTTATTATATACAGGACACTGTACTAAGCTCTTGGGAGAGTACAATACAGAGTTGGTCGACGTGGTTCCTCCCCACAATGAGCTTACAGTCTAGAAGATGAGCTTATGGTCTAGCAAGTACAGTCTTTAACTTTCCCAAGCACTTAGTACAGTGCTCTGCACCCAAAGAACCACTGTGGCCTAATTGGTAAAGCCAGGATCAGAAGCCAGGTCCTTCTCTACGCTACTTCTTCTACCTTTCACCTTTTCAGCAAGAAAAGGAAGGATTTAAATCACTCTGAAGGCCTTTTTAATGGAAGATGCTAATATGGTGATGATTCTACCGCAGAAAATCATGAAGGTCTACATTAGATCATTATGATTGTTGGAATCAGCAAGGCTGGTGGTTAGAGTATGGGCCAGAGTCAGAAGGACCTGGATTCTAATCCTGGCTGCGCCACTTGTCTGTTATGTGACCTTGGGCAAGTCACATAATAATGATAATAATAATGGTGGTATTTGTTAAGTGCTTACTATGTGCAAAGCACTGTTCTAAGCGCTGGGGGGGCTACAAGGTGATCAGGTTGTCCCACTTGGGGCTCACAGTCTTAATCCCCATTTTCCAGATGAGGTAACTGAGGCCCAGAGAAGTGGCTTGCCCCAGGTCACACAGCTGACAAGTGGCAGAGCTGGGATTCGAACCCATAACCTCTGACTCCCAAGCCCTCGCTCTTTCCACTGAGCCACGCCACTTCCCCTCATCACTTCTCTGGGCCTCAGTTACCTCATCTGGAAAATGGGGATTAAGAGCGTAAGTCCCATGTGGGGCAGGGACTGCGCCCAACCTGATTATCTTGTATCTATCCCAATGCCTAGAACATAATAAACATATATGCCTTGACACATAACATAACATAACAAACATAACATATTATGCCTTGACACATAATAAACGCTTGACACACACCATCATTATTATTATCCTTGGCGTCTGGAGAAAATCACATAATTTTTCAGTAGGCGCTAACCTGGTGACCAATTTGTGAGAAACTATCTCAGTGCAAGAGGCAAACTCGATAACATGCAAGGGATTGGAATTCCGCTTCTACTTGTCAATCAGTGCTCGTTCCCAAGCTAAATGGAAAGGTGGTGGTGGAGAGAAAGGGAAACGGGGAAGAGTTTCCATATGCTTGAGAAATAAAAAGGACCAATACTGTATTTTTCATAGGGAATTGCCCAATTAATTCCCAGCAACCCAAGTCATATAAATCCACCATTCATTTATCATACTTTTGTACTTATTGATACCCATTCTCAGCATTTTATTGCATATGTTTATTCAGTTGTACAGTCTAATAATAATAATAGTAATGGAGGTATTTAAGCACTTACTGTGTGCCAATCACTGTACTAAACACTGGGATAAAAAACAAGATAATGAGGTCAGAAACAGTTCTCATCGCAGATGGGACTCACAATTTAAAGGGGAGTGGGGAACAGGCATTTAATCCCCATTTTACAGATGTAGAAACTAGGGTATGGAGAAATTAAGTGACATCCAAGGTCACAAACAAAGGGCAGTGGCAAAGTCAGGACCTGTGATAATAATAATAATAATAATAATAATAATAACAATAATAATAATAATAATAATGGTAATTGTTAAGCACTTACTATATGCAAAGCACCGTTCTAAGCACTGGGGGGGATACAAAGTGATCTTTCCACCAGACTGTGCTTCTTCATTCATTTCTTTGATTACTCTGGAGAAACTTTTTATGTTCATCTTCCCTGTTAAAATTTAAGCTCCTTGCGAGAAGGGAACATGCCACTTCTCTGTTTTGTTCTTCCCAAACATTTAGTACAGGATATTTTATCCAGTGCATACTCAATAAATATTACTGCTACTACTATACCTTATTTCATTCCATCAGCAGAGGAGTTAACACAGATACAATGATGGGTCATTAAGAAAAGAGCAGTTGTTATCTGCCCAGCATCAGTTGCTTTAGAGTCAACTTTCAGCATTAGGTAATGGCGCAGGAATAAATACACAGACAAACACACACACACACACACACACACACACACACACACACACACTACAATCAATTCCAATCAATCTAGCAATGGCATTTATTGAGGGCTTACTGTGTTCAGAGCACGGGGCTAAGCACTTGGGAAAGTACAATATAGCAGAGTTGATAAAAACGTTCCCTGCCCGCAATGAGCTTACATTCTATACAGTCTAAATATTTGTAAACACACAAACACACACACAGACACGCACATATTCATTCATTCAATCATATTTATTGAGCGCTTACTGTGTGCGGAGCACTGTGCTAAGTGCTTGGGAAGTACAAGTCGGGGACATATAGGGACGGTCCCTACCCAACAACGGGCTCACAGTCTAGAAGGGGGAGACAGACAACAAAACACATGTACACACACACATATGCATGTACACACACACACACATATATATGTACACATACACACACACAAACACAGACACACACACAAACTCAGCTTCATCCATCTTGCATTTCCTTTACTCATCACACCCACCCCCCAACCCCGGCTCCACCAATTGTCAGCTGTGTGACTTTGGGCAAGTCACTTAACTTCTCTGTGCCTCAGTTACCTCATCTGTAAAATGGGGATTAAGACTGTGAGCCGCATGTGGGACAACCTGATCACTTTGTAACCTCCCCAGCGCTTGCACATAGTAAGCGCTTAATAAATGCCATTATTATTATTATTATTTTACAGGATCCCCGATTTTTGCTCGATAAATTCCACCGGTGGATTGATTGATTGATTTGGGAAGGGCACAGGCCTGTTTAGCCTATGCACATCCAAAAGATTCAAATGGATAATCAGGGCTCTCTCGGAGAGTGAGGAAATCTGAGCAGAGCCTGTGGCCATCAAGAGCGCTTAGAACAGTGCTTGGCACATAGTAAGCACTTAACAGATACCATCATTATCATTATTAATAGAGAAGCATTTACCTGGGCCTTCTAGTCCAACAGCTCGAGAGGAAAACCATTTTCTGGCCTAATCTCGACCAGCAGTGATGATGATAATAATAACAATAATAATGATGATAATGTGCAAAGCACTGTTCTAAGCACTGGGGGGATACAAGGTGATCAGATTGTCCCACGTGGGATTCACAGCCTTAATCCCCATTTTACAGAAGAGGTAACTGAGGCACAGAGAAGTGAAGTGACTTGCCCAAAGTCACAAAGGAGACAAGTGGCGGAGCCAGGATTAGAACCCATGACCTCTGACTCCCAAGCCCGGGCTCTTTCCACTGAGCCACGCTGTTTCTCTATATCATTCTGAGAAAGGACCAGGGCTCTTTGCATTAAAAAAGGCAAAGAGGAACAAAAGTCCTTTAACGAATACACTTTTGGGGGCTAATGGAGTAGGAGACAGGGACAGAATGATTTCCCAGAGTTTGGGAATTCATTCCGTTAAAGAGTGCACTACACGGACTTGTCATAAAGAGAGAAGCGTTTCCTGCAGAGTGACATGGAACAAAGTCACAAATTGCGAGGAGGGCAGATTGGATGAAGAAATGGATCAAGTTGTCAGAAGCACGCACGGAGCTAAGCTCAGCCTGACTTCCCGTTTGAAGGTGTGCTATTTGAGGCCATTTGTCATTCCTCCTTCCAGGACATATCTGCCCAAAGATTTCACCCTCAGCAGCCAGGATGAAGCAGGGTTTTCGGGGTGACCTACCCTTGGCTAGATTCTTGCCCATTAGTTTTTTGTTGTCGTTTTTTTTAAGACATTTGTTAAGTGCTTACTATGTGTAAGCAGTAAGTAAGCAGTATTAAGCACTTAATAAATTCAATTATTATTATTATTATTAGGTGTCAAGCACTGTTCTAAGCACTGGGGTAGGTACAAGTTGATTAGGTCAGACACAGTCTCTGTCCCGTGTGAGGCTCACAGTCTAAGTTGGAGGACAAACAGGTACCCCCATTTGACAATTACGGATAGTGAAGCTCAGAGAAGTTAGGTGACTTGCCCAAGGTCACACAGGGAGCAACTGGAAGAGCCGGGATTAGAACCCAGGTCCTTCTGACTCCCAGGCTGTGCTCTCCCCACCAGGCCATACTGCTTCTCTCTAAATGTATTAGATGGCCCACAAACTAACCCACAGTCTCGACTGGCAGTGCTAAAATTCACCAGTTAGCAGTGGAGGCCACTTTTCAAGAGTTCAATTCAAATATTCATCCCATTTCTTCACTAACTCTATAGGCTGATGGTTGAGACAAGGCTCAGTCAATCAATCAGATGTATTTATGGAGCGCTTACTGTGTGAAGAACACTCTAAAAGCATTTGGAGAGTACCAAATAACAGAGTTGGAAAATCAATCCATCAATCAATTGAATTTATGGAGTGATGTGTGAAACATTTTATATCTTGTTCCCTGCCCATGACCAGTTTGCAGCCTAGAGGGGGAGTCAGAAATGAATATAAGTATATTATAGTAATATGGTAGTAGTAGAATAGTATAGTACAGTAGGATTGTGGTATAAGTAAAATATAATTATCGATATAATAATAATAATAATGATTATGGTATTTGTTAAGCACTTCCTATGTGCCCAGGCACCGTACTAAGTGGTAGGGTGGATACAAGCAAATCAGGGTGGACACAGCCCCTGTCCCGCATAAGGCTCACAATCTTAGTCCCCATTTTACAGATGGGGGAACTGAGGCCTTCTAGACTGTTAGCCTGTTGTTGGTTAGGGGCCATCTCTATATGTTGCCAACTTGTACTTACCAAGCTCTTAGTACAGTGCTCTGCACACAGTAAGTGCTCAATAAATATGATTGAATGAATGAATGAAGTGAAGTGACTTGCCCAAGGCCACACAGCAGACAAATGCGGAGCCGGGCATAGAATCCATAATAATGATGGCACTTATTAAGCACTTACTATGTGCCAAGCACTGTTCTAATCGCCAGGGAGGTTACAAGGTGATCAGGTTGTCCCACAGGAGGTTCACAGTCTTGATCCCCATTTTCCAGATGAGGTAACTGAGGCCCAGAGAAGTGAGGTGACTTGCCCAAAGTCACACAGCTAACAATAGGCAGGGCAGGGATTTGAACCCATGACCTCTGACTCCAAAGCCTGGGCTCTTTCCACTGAGCCACACTGCTTCTCATTCCATGACCTTCCGACTGCCAGGCGCATGTCCTGTCTACTACATCATGTAAGCAGGACATTTTTTGCATGAAGCAAAATTATCCTTTTTTAATGTCATATATTCTCTTTTCAGGCATTGAAGACCTTATAATAATAATAATAATAACAATGATGGCATTTGTTAAGTGCTTACTATGTGCAAAGCACTGTTCTAAGCACTGAGGGGATACAAGGTGATCAGGTTGTCCCACGGGGGGCTCACAGTCTTAATCCCCATTTTCCAGATGAGGGAACTGAGGCACAGAGAAGTGAAGTGACTTGCCCAGAGTCACCCAGCTGACAAGTGGCAGAGCCGGGATTTGAATCCATGACCTCTGACTCCAAAGCCTGTGTTCTTTCCACTGAGCCACGCTGCTTCTCAAGAAGCTTCTTAAGAACCTTATAGAAATAAAAGCTAGAGTTGGCAGGAAGTGAATTTCTCCTTTTCCACCTCAGATATTCTCTTGGAAGGCCTTGAAGACTTAAAACCATACAGAAGAAGTAGTGCTGTGGGGTTAACTGAGTGATTCTTTGCCATTTCTCTAAATCGCACGTTTAAATCCAATAACGGCTCCTCACGCCAGTAAGAAAGACAAATACGGAGAATGGAAGCCTGCACCATCATTTGTTAAAATGTCCACTCCGTTAGAAGAAGAGAAACGTAGAAATCAAGGGGAGTTACTCCTGGAACCAAAATGGGAAGAAAGTGCCCTAGAGCTGATGGCGTAAAAGGAACAAACTATCTGTTTTCTTCAAGCAGTCAATCAATCAATCGTATTAAGCTCTTGGGAGAGTACAATACAACAATATAGCAAGCATATTCACTGCCCACAGAGAGCTTACAGTCTAGAGGGGGGGACAGACATTAATGTCAATAAATCCATCACACATATGTAAATAAATAAGGGGTGGGGTTAATGTGGGGTTAATAATAATAATAATAGTAATAATGTCATTTGTTAAGCACTTACTATGTGCCAAACACTGTTCTAAGTACCGGGGCGGGGGGGGGGGGGGGGGGGGGGATACAAGGTAATCAGGTTGTCCCACATGGGGCTCACAGTCTTAATCCCTATTTTACAGATGCGGGAACTGAGGCACAGAGCAGTCAAGTGACTTGCCCAAAGTCACCCAGCTGACAAGTGGCGGAGTTGGAATTAGAACCCGCGACCTCTGATTCCCAAGCCAGTTCTCTTGCCACTGAGCCATGCTGCTTCTACACACTAATCATTCATTCATTCATTCAATTGTACTTATTGAGCGCTTACTGTGTGCAGAGCACTGTACTAAGCGCTTGGGAAGTCCAAGTTGGCAACATATAGAGATGGTCCCTACTCAACAGTGGGCTCACAGTCTAGAAGGGGGAGACAGAGAACAAAACAAAACATATTAACAAAATAAAATCAATAGACTAAATATGTACAAATAAAATAGGGTAATAAATACATACAAACATATACACTACATATATATATACACACACTATATATACACTATATATACACTATAGTATATACATATACTATATGTACACACACACACATATATATAATATATATATACATATATACATATATAGACTGTGAGCCCACTGTTGGGCAGGGACTGTCTCTATATGTTGCCAATTTGTACTTCCCAAGCACTTAGTACAGTGCTCTGCACACAGTAAGCGCTCAATAAATACGATTGATGATGAGGATATATATATATATACATATATACATATATATACACATATATACACTAGGTGCTTTTTCTGTAAATCACAGGCTGAAATCCAACTGCCACTCACTATACTATCGGGATGGGTCACCCAGACCCAGGGAAGACAAATATAGAAAGTGGGAGTCTTCACTCCCGTTTGTGAAAATGTCCTCTCTGGTAGACATACGGAAAAGCAGAAATCAAGGAGCAGTTACTCCCGCAACTGGGAAAGGGAGAAAGCACCACAGGGCTGAAGGCGTAGAAGGAGCTCCATCAGTCTTCTTCAATACAAAGTACAGCTTTATACAACGAGAGTATAAAGCTATGTAGATAAATGCAAAATGGGGGGAGTGTGACTATCCAATATCCAGAAGCGGCAAAGTGGATAAAAAAAATAACACAGTTGGGGCAGGAAGAGCAAGAGTTTTCAGAGGGAAGAGCTGAACAACTGCAGCCCTTTCCAGAAGAAGATGAATGTGTTGCGGGTTCGCAGTGAGGCCTCTTTTCTCCAGAGGAAACTCTCCCTCTCCAATCTCGAACCTCTATTCCAGTGACAACAGGTTCATGTCAAAACTCTGAGGAAGAGGGTTATTTCCCTCACATTTGGAAACCGCTATGTCCTTCTAGCTTACAGACGCCTTTTGACTTTCAGTCACAGTAAATGAAGTGATCTCACTCCACCCATCTGAAAGCTTCATTCTCCTTCCTCCGAATTCCTACCACAGCCTGAATAATTCAACAATCACAGCTCTCTTTGACCTCTGAGCTGTGCCAACAGCCTCTTTTCTCCTGAGCACCTGCCCACCAGATATCTGTGCTTGTGTCCCATTTTCCTGTCAAATTCAGCGTGAATTTGGCTGGGCAGGAACAGTCACAGGTTGATGATTTAACAGTTTCTAACCAGTTGTCAGAACTTCAAACGTGCCTATCTCTAGCCCTAACCCTAACCCGAATCTAATGTTAACCCCAACTCTAACCCTAGAGCTACCAAAATGAACAATAATACTAGTATATTTTTCTCTGGATCAACTTAATATGTCTTCCAGCAAGATCCCAGCACTGCCACTTGTCTGCTGTGTGACCTTGGGCAAGTCACTTCTCTGGGCCTCAGTTACCTCATCTGTAAAATGGGGATTGAGACTGTGAGCTCCATGTGGGACAGGGACCAGATTTGCTGGTCTCCACCCCAGAGGATGTAGTATAGTATAGGCCTCTAAACTGTAAGCTCATTGTGGCTAAGGAATGTGTCTACCAATTCTTTTGTTTTGAACTCCCCCAAGCACTTAGTACACTGCTCTGCACACTGTAGGTGCTCAATAAATACCATTGATTGATTCATTAATTGATTTCTTGCTTTCCAAGACAAAATATTATCATTTGTTGCAACAGCCACTCTAGGTAAGATACGATCCCAACACTTAGTACAGTGCTCGGTGCTTAGTACAATGTTTGGCATGGAGTGAGAGCTTAATAAATATTATTTTTATTACTATTTTAAAAGGGAATAATTCCAGGAGAAAAATGGATCAGGATTATCACTGGCAAACTTGAGATAGCATAAATTCTTGTTCCTATTTACCAAGAGAAATCTCTAAAGCAAAAAGGGGCTTCAGTTGGAAGATTTTACCTTTGCTCAAAAATATAGATTTCTGTCCCTGAGTGGCCCAAATGAATAGTACCAGCAAAGAGGGAACGATTGTGCTTTTCACTGGTGTATGTGTTGATTGCCATAGGGCTCGTCTCTCACCTTACCCCTGAGGCAATGATTTTATCATTAGCTTTGAACTCTTTTTTCACCGGCATCTTTGTTGCAGATGGTAAGATCATGCGCTGTATTAGAGGCAGGAAGCATCACATTCTTCTACTGAATTTGTCTCATTCCATCTTTAATTAGATTCGTTCCTTCTTTCAATGCTATATATTGAGTGCTTACTATGCGCAAAGCACTGCATCCGTTCATTTGTTCAGTTGGATTTATTGAGCGCTTACTCTCTGCAAAGCACTATACTAAATGCCTGGGAGAGTGTAATGTAGCAATAAACAAATTCACTGACATGATGAGCTTAGAACGGGTGGCTTCACAACACTACCTAAGCCGATAAAGTCCAGTAATACTACTACTATTTCTACTACTAATAATAACAATAATAATAATAATAGTAATATTTGTGGTATTTGTTGAGCTGACTGTATAACAAACACTTTACAAAACCTGGGGGAGAATACAGGATAATCAGGTTAGATACCTTCCCTGTCCCACAGCGGCTCCAGTTCAAAAGGGAAGGAGGACAGGCATTTAGTCCCCATTTTACAGATGAGAAAACTGAGGTATAGATAAGTCAAGTGACTTACCCCAGTTCATACAGCCAACGAGTGGTGGAGCTGGGATTAGAACCCAGATCTCCAGACTCCCAGTTCTTGGTAATGCTCCTAGCCTCAAGTTTAGATCAAAGATAAATGTGCTTTTTGTGGGCATAAACCTGGCTGCCTTCATTAGATCTAAAATGTCTTTCTTGAGGTCACTTTATAATGAGGCGAGATTACTTATGAGTATCGTTCCGTATCTAAAGTATTAAATTGACTACTAATCAATCATGCTTTTAACCCTACGTGTCATTTATTTATGTCTCTAGAGGAGAGATTATCCCCTAGAGAAGCAGCATGGCTCAGTAGAAAGAGCATGCGCTTTGGAGTCAGAAGTCATGGGTTCAAATCCTGACTTCGCCAGTTGTCAGCTGTGTGACTTTGGGCAAGTCACCTCACCTCTCTGTGCCTCAGTGACCTCATCTGAAAAATGGGGATTAAGACTGTGAACCCTCTTTGGGACAACCTGATCACCTTGTAACTTCCCCAGTGCTTAGACAGTGCTTTGCACATAGTAAGTGCTTAATAATTGCTATTATTATTATTATCAATAATTCTTTAGCACAGAAAACACCATCTTTCAGTTTCTTTCAGTTAGATATGTCTCCCCCACAAATTAAGGGCAGAGATCAAGTCTTCTATTTCCATTCTATTCTCCTAAGTGCTTAGCACAGTGTTGAGGAGGACTGTACATTACAGTCCTCTAGACTGTTAGCTCCTTGTGGGCAAGGAATGTTTCTACCAACCCTGTTGGATTGTCCTCTCCCAAGAACTTAGTACAGTGCCCTGCACACAGTAGGTACTCAATAATTACCATTGATTTCTTGCTTACAACCACACAACACTATCATTTGTCGCAACACAGCCACCCTACATAAAACATGGTCCCAACATGTTTTAAGAAATCATAGGACATGTGGTCAGAGTATCAATCAACCAATCAATATTCTGTTGTGTTGAACTTGCCCGAGTGCTTAGTACAGTGTTCTGCACATAGTAAGCATGCAATAAATACCACTGATTGATTGATTGATTGATACTGATCAAGCACTTACTGTTTGGGAAATTTTTGTGATCCAGGCAAAGGTTTGATGAGGGCCACCCTAGAAACCAAAGGTGAGAGTGACCTAAGACACAGAAATGGAATTTTACTTGTACATATCTATTCTATTTATTTTATTTTGTTAGTATGTTTGGTTTTGTTCTCTGTCTCCCCCTTTTAGACTGTGAGCCCACTGTTGGGTAGGGACTGTCTCTATATGTTGCCAACTTGTATTTCCCAAGCGCTTAGTACAGCGCTCTGCACACAGCAAGTGCTCAATAAATACGATTGATGATAATGATGATGATGATGCTTCTCCGGCAATGTGGTATAATATTGATAATAATAATAATCTCTGTTAAGTCCATACTATGAGCCAGGCACTGTACTTGGTGCTGGGGTGGATATGAGCAAATCAAGTTGGACACAGCCCCTGTCCCATGTGGGCCTCAAAGTCGCAATCCCCATTGTACAGATGAGGTAACTGAGGCCCAGAAAAGGGAAGTGACTTGCTCAAGGTCACACAGCTGACAAGCGGTAGAGCCAGAATATGAACCCATGACCTCCTGACTCCAAGACTCGTGCTCTGTCCAGTAGGCCAGGTATGCACAGAGTAGGGAGAGAGGGAGAAGTGCCAAAGCCCAGCTGGGGAAAGGCATCACTATGGGGAGAGGAGAGGCAAGTGGGGGAGATTATTAATAATAATAATAATAATAATAATTGGCATTTGTTAAGCGCTTAATATGTGCAAAGCACCAGGTCCTCTGACTCCAAAGCCTGTGCTCTCTCTACTAAGCCATGCTGCTGCTTCTTTTTAATGGCATTTGTTGAGCACTTCCTCTGTGGCAGGCAGCTGGACAAAGGGCTGGGGTGGTTACAAGCAAATTAGGTTAGACACGGTCCATGTTCCTCATGGGGCTTACAATCTCATTTCAAATTTTAATTAGGAGGTAACTGAGGCACAGAGGGTTTAAATGCTTGCCCAGATCACCTAGCAGACAAGTGGCAGAGCTGGGATTAGAACCCAGGTCCTTCTGATTCTCAGGTCCTCACTCTATCCACTAGGCTACACTGCTTTCTCTGTCCGTTTCTAGATAAGGAAGAAAGGCTAAAGGAAGTCCAGCCCAAAGCAGGACTGATAGGATTTTGCTCCACAGAGGCAGACTTAACGTCCTGGGAACATCAGCGCTTAGAACAGTGCTTTGCACATAGTAAGTGCTTAATAAATGCCATCATTATTATTATCAAGTACAACGAGCCCAAGGCATAAGCACTTCTTACCAAAGAGAGGAGAAGCTTTGGACATTGACAGCCCAGAACCACAAGCAGAGCCCCAGGAATAGCATGGCCTAATGGATAGAGAGCAGGCTTGAGAGTCAGAGGTCAGGGGTTCTAATCCTGGCTCTGCCACTTCATTCATTCATTCATTCAATCGTATTTATTGAGTGCTTACTGTGTGCAGAGCACTGTACTTAGTGCTTGGAAAGTATAAGTCGGCAACATATAGAGATGGCCCCTACCCAACAACCAGCTCACAGTCTAGAAGGGGGAGACAGACAACAAAACAAAACATGTGGACAGATCAAGTCGTCAGAACGAATAGAATTAAAGCTAAATGCACAGCATTAACAAACTAAATAGAATAGTAAATAGGTACAAGTAAAATAAATAGAGTGATAAATCTGTACAAACATATATATAGGTGCTGTGGGGAGGGGAAGGGGGTAGGGTTGCGGGATGGGGAGGAGGAGAGGAAAAAGGGGGTTCAGTTTGGGAAGGCCTCCTGGAGGAGGTGAGCGCTCAGTAGGCTTTGAAGGAAGGAAGAGAGCTAGCTTGGTGGATGTGCAGAGGGAGGGCATTCCAGGCCGGGGGGAGGACGTGGGTCGGGGGTCGACGGCGGGATGGGAGAGAATGAGGTACACTGAGGAGGTTAGCGGTGGCAGAGGAGCGGAGGGTGTAGACTGGGCTGGAGAAGGAGAGAAGGGAGGTGAGGGAGGAGGAGGTGAGGGGATGGACAGCCTTGAAGCCACTTGTCCGCTATGTGACCCTGGGCAAGTCACTTCAATTCTCTGGACTTCAGTTCCCTCAGCTGTGAAAGGGGGATTGAGACTGGGAGCCCCATGTGGCACAGGGACTGTATGCAACCCAATTTGCTTGCATCCGCCCCAGCGCTTAGTACGGTGCTTGGCACATAGTAAATGCTTAAACAAATGCCACCATTATTATTAATTACTATTCCTCCCCTCTTGGGAGAGGTCAGTACTTCCTACCAGGCTGTCAGATCTTCCTCTCCACCCACCCCACTCCAGGGTAGACAATCGTGTCCCACACACTTACTTCTGATTTCCAAAGATTTTGCCTTCTATTTCAGGATTGTCAAGTGCCCTTCTGAAATCAAGTGCACACTTAAGAGCTTTGAATGTAGCCACCGGATCCTCTTCTCGGCTCTAATGGCGCCCGTAGAGTCTGGTGGAAATCGAATTGGAAATCAAAACTTTGCTAGGTGGCTTTTGAGCAAATCTCTCACCTCTCTGAGGTTCAGTCTATCCAACTGCTGAGCAAGGAAAATATCACTTCCTTTCAAAGCTATCAGCTTGGGAGTTCTCAGAAAGCAGCTGTTCCATGGATGATTATGTTAAATATCCGGGATGATAGAGCTTGTCTTTGTCTAATAAGTGTTCCTAAACCCCACCACCCCCGGAGGTCTTCCCAGATTACCCCACGTATATTTCCAGTGCACCATTATAGTATACGCATAAAAAGACAGCTTGGGTAAATATCATTATCCCATTTTACGGTGAGAAAACCGGGGAACAGGTAGGATAAAAGATTCCCCAAATCACATGATATTTTGGTTCTCTATAGTAATAATAATGGGATCTGTTAAGTAGTGTGCCAAGTACTGTAGTAAGCACTGAGGTAAATTGAAGTTAATTGGTCAAACACATTCCCTGCCCCACATGGGGCTGACAGTATAAGTAGGAGGGACAACAGGTACTGAATCCCCATTTTACAGATGAGGAATCTGAGGCACAGAGAAGTAAAGTGACTTTCCCACGGTCACACAACAGGAAAATGGACAGAACAGCCATTAGAACCCAAGTCCTCTGATTCCCAGGCCTGTGCTCTTTCCTTCAGGTCACACTGCACTCTATGTTCCAAGACGCTGCTTTTTGTCCTCGGGAAGACAACCTGTCATTGGGATTGCTCTTCTGATTCCCCTTTCCAAACTCTTCATGGGAAAATAGTAGATAGATTATTGTCCTTTAGTAGTTAGTCCTCGAAGCTATCACACTGGAGCAAAATTTTCTACGTCTCGGGCAGCACGGCTGAGATGCTCATCCTCCCCAACCCCTTTCAGCGGCACCCAGATCCATCTAGCAGACAATTGCAGTGTGTAATAGTCGGCAACCTACAGATTCAGCAATATTGTCACCTTCAAAGATAATGGTTACTTTGCAAAGTGGAGTGGTTTTCTTAAATTCACTGAGTTTTTTTTTTTTGTTTTAGAGTTTCCAGTGCCCTCAAATCACTACTGTTTGCCTCAATTGTAAAGAGTAGTCATTTTAAAAATATAGGTTAAAACCCTACTGTTATTGCCTGCATCGGTGGGAACTGAGGTACACAGGAAAATGCATAATGCAAGGCCCAAATGGAAATCCAGTATGCCACAGAGCACATAAAGTGTTGTCCTTTGTACTCGAAGAAGGTAACGTGGGCTAGTGTAAAGAACTGGGTTGTAATCCCGGCTAAGCCACTTGTCCACTGTGTGACCCTGGGCAAATCATTTAACTTCTCTGGGCCTCTGTGTAAAATGGGGAGTAAGACTATGAGCCTTAAGTGGGACAGGGATTATGTCCAACCGTTTTATCTCATAACAACCCTATCTCTTAGTACAATGGCTGGCATTTAATAAGTGATTTAACAAATACCTTAATAAAAAAAACACTGAGAGTGAATTTACCTTTGAGTGTGTATGTGGCCAAAGAGGTCAATGTGAGATCCAAAATTCCCGCCAAAGAGGGCACGCAGGTTGTCAGGTTGTCATGTGTGATGTATACAGAGCCTGGGCCTGTTGGAACTTTTGCCTCCTTTTTTATTTATTTATTTTTGAATGGTATATATTCAATCATATTTATTTACTGAGCATATTTATTTACTGATCATAAGAGCTTAATAAATGCCATTATTATTATTATTATTATTATTATTATTATTATTATTATTATTATTATTTGTTAAGCATTTACTATGTTCCAAGCACTATTCTAAGCACTGCAGTGGCTACAAGGAAATCAGGTTGTCCCATGTGAGGCTCACAGCCTCACTCCCCATTTTACAGATGAGGTAACTGAGGCCCAGAGAAGTGAAGTGACTTCCCAAAGTCACCCAGCAGACAAGTGGCGGAGACGGGATTAGAACCCACGACCTCTGACTCCCGAGCCTGGGATCTCTGTCCATTCCCACATAGGGTGCACAATCTCAATCCTCATTTTACAGATGAGGTGACTGGCCCAAGGTCACACAGCAGACAAGTGGTGGAGCCACAGTTAGAACTCAGGTCCTTCTGACTCCCCACTGGGCCTGTGCTCTATCCATTGGGCTACACTGCTTTTCCTTGTCTCACTCCTCGTGAAACGTTTGCTCATAGAGGGGTTCTTTTCCTCATAGCTGTGCACCAATACAGGTCTGTTCTCGGAAAATGACTTCCAGTTTTCAGCTGGGCTTCAGCATTGTCTGAGGCTTTATATCATCGTATTCGCAGAATGTTTTCTCTGTCCTCCTTGCTTAAGGTCACACCTCCTCTAAGAGGCCTTCCCTGATTAAACCCTCTTTTCCCTGGCTCCCTCTCTTTCCTTCCTTCCTTCCTTCCTTCCTTCCTGCCTTCCTGCCTTCCTGCTTCCTTCCCTCCTGCCTTCCTTCCTTCCTTCTCTCCTTCCTTCCCTCCCTCCTTACTTCCTTCCCTCCCTCCTTTCCTCCTTCCTTCCTTCCTTCCTTCCTCCGTCCCTCCCTCCCTTCCTTCCTTCCTTCCTTCCTTCCTTCCTTCCTTCCTTCCTTTTCCTTCCTTCCTCTCCCCCTTGTCCCCCTCTCCATCCCCCCATCTTACCTCCTTCCCTTCCCCTCAGCACCTGTATATATGTTTGTACATATTTATTACTCTATTTATTTATTTATTTAACTTGTACATATCTATTCTATTTTATTTTGTTAGTACGTTTGGTTTTGTTCTCTGTCTCCCCCTTTTAGACTGTGAGCCCACTGTTGGGTAGGGACTGTCTCTGTTGCCAACTTACACTTCCCAAGTGCTTAGTACAGTGCTCTGCACACAGTAAGTGCTCAATAAATACGATTGATTGATTGATTGATTGATTCTGAATCTGTCCAGGCACTTGGGATCTGTGACCTTTGCTCATGAATTTGCTCCAACCTCCGCCCCACAGCACTTACATACATATCTATAAATTATATATTACACATTATTTCTTTATATAAATATTCGTTCATTCAATCGTATTTATTGCGCGCACGCTTACTGTGTGCAGAGCACTGTACTAAGCGCTTGGGAAGTACAAGTCGGCAACATAAAGAGACGGTCCCTACCCAACAACGGGCAAGATATCTGCCTCTTCAACTAGACATTATGCTTGTTGTATGCGGAGAATGTGTCTATTGTATTGTACTCTCCTTAGTGCTCAGCACAGTGCTCTGTACACAATAAGTGCTCAATAAATACCATTGCTTGATTGATTGAGTTCAGATTTCAGATGAGAAGCAGCATGGCTTAGTGGCAAGAGCCCAGGCTTGGGACTCAGAGGTCGTGGGTTCTAATCCTGGCTCCACCATTTGACAGCTGTGTGACTTTGGGCAAATCACTTCACTTCTCTGGGCCTCAATTGCCTCATCTGTAATATGAGGATTGAGACTGTAAGCCCCAAGTGGGACAACCTGGTTACCTTGTATCCGCCCCAGTGCTTAGAACAGTGCTTGGCACATAGTAAGTGCTTAACAACTACCATTATTATCATTGTTATTTTCAATTTCAGTTCTCCAAGCAGTTTTTTTTTGATAATCTGCTGTTGTTCCTTCTCCTCACTTATATATCTTGACAGATGGATGGACAGACAGACACGTACACATACATACACATATACAAACCCTGGAAATGGACATTTCTCACCCTCTTGTTTTGTCTTCGGGTCATCACCGACCCATAGCGACTCCATGGACACATCTCTCCCAGAAGGTCCCATTCTCCATCTGCAATCATCCTGGTAGTGGATACACAGAGTTTCCTTGGTAAAAATCCAGAATTAGTTTACCCTTGCCTCCTTCCGTGCAGTAAACTTGAGTTCTACTGCTGGCTCTTTTTCTTAGCAGTTGTACTTGTACCTACTCATGTACACCCAGGGTTTGTGGTATTTATTCAAACCTTCTCATAAGCAATGATTAAGTTCTCCACCAAAACAGAGGGAGAGAAGAATATAATTGCAGGACTCTTTTCTGTGTCCTACTCCAATGGAGCTGGGAGGAAATACCTGATCCGAGTGGGGGTTGAAGCTGCAGGGAGAAATCCTTTATTTTGATTAATGACACTGTAAAGACGAGGGCCAGGGACATGGATTCTTCCTCGGGGACTAGGATCTGTGCCGTGTTCTCAGTGTCTTCGCGGGGCCGGACATACAATGCATGTCAGGTCTCTGTGAATTCTTCCGACAGTGAGGAAAGACCACGGAGAATGACCGGAACTGAAGGTCAAAGCGTCCCGTAGCTTCGGATCTGCAGCTGCAGCCTACCTGACAATCTTTTGGAAAGGAGCTCCGACACTATGAAATCTGCACGATGCTGCCTAGTACGTGAAGAAGAGGTCAAACACAGATGAAGGACTCCCAAATACTGGGGAAAGAAAAGACCAGAAAAAATTTGGAACAAGTCCTTTCTTACTTCACCAATGATATCCCTTTTCCACAGCACTCCCACCCAAACCATCTCTGGCATTTAAGACTTCACATCTCTGTGATCTTGCTTTTTTTCATTCTTAGGTAATAATAATGGTTATTATTATTATAACTGTAGTATTTTTAAGCACTCACTATGTCCCAAGCTCTGTACTAAGCATGGGGGTAGATACAAGATTATCAGGTCCCACAAGGAGGGACCTGAGTAGGAGCGAGAACAGGGATTGAATCCCTACTTTGCACTTAGGGAACTGAAGCACAGAGAAATTAAGTGACTTGTCCAAGGTCACTCAGCAGGTAAGTGGTGGAGCCGGGATTAGAACCCAAGTCCTCTGACTCCCATGCCTGAGCTCTTTCCACTAGGTCATGCTGCCTGCTGTATATTTCATTAATAAGAATAACTTAATTGCTTAAGTACCTAATAAGAATTAATTACGTAGGCCAGGCAGTTCCTTTCTGGATTGTACAACCAATATTTATTGGGTACCCACTGAATGCAGTGTATTATGCCAAGCACTTGGGTAGTACAAAAAACCCAAAAAACAAACAAACAAACCAAAAGCCACTTCAGGGAAATTACAATTTAACGGGGGAGACATATAAGAAATATTTATGGAAAGGTGAAATAAATAATTGACTATACAAATGAATAATCTTGTCTGCAAAACTGTTGAGGATGGCTGTAAACCACAGAATTCACATATTTAGCTGCAATTTATTTTGATCTCAGCTCTAGACTGTAAGCTTCTTGTGGGCAGGGACCATATCTTCCAATTCCGCTGTACTCTCCCCAGAGCTTGGTACAGTGCTCTCTACACAGTAAGAGTAAGTGCTCAATAAGTGCTCAATAAATACCATTGATTGACTATAAATAAGTTTACAAGTCGATGGGCTTCTATGGCTCAGGATGCTGGGGATTAATTAGGGAAGGCTTATAGGAGGAAGTGGAATTTTAGAAAAGATCTGAATGTGGGAGAGCTATGGTCTGTAGGATTTGGGGAGGAAGAGGATTCCAAGCCGATAGGGAACAGAGTGAGAGAGAGGATGGAGTGAGGAGAGCTGAAAGTGAGGTACAGCTAGAGATGATTGGCTAAGGAGTGTATTCATTCATTCATTCATTCATTCATTCACTCAATTGTATTTATTGAGCACTTACTGTGTGCAGAGCACTGTACTAAGCACTTGGGAAGTACAGTGTAGAGAAGCAGCGTTGCCTAGTGGATAGAGCACTGGCTGGCCTGGAAGTCATAAGGACCTGGGTTCTAATCCTGCCTCTGCCCCTCGTCTGCTGTGTGACCTTGAGCGAGTCACTTCACTTCTCTGAGCAGCAGTTACCTCTTTGGTAAAATGGGGATTGGGACTGTGAGCCCCACATAGGACAGGGACTGTGTGCCGCCTGATTAGCTCGTCTCTACCCCGGCATCTTGTATGGTGGCAGGGCTATAGTAAGCGCTTAACAGATACCATCATTATTATCATCACGATTATTAAAAGGAAACATTAGCCCAGTGACAGTGACTCACTGGTTTCAAAATCATCCATCATCGCCGTCATCATCCTTAGGAAGGAACCCCTGCTTTTGACCTTCGGCGGCAAGAAATCAAAGTAGAAGACTCAGTTCTTGCCCTTGAGATGCTTAAAATCTAAGCTCCTGGCCAGTAACTGCCCCCTCAGATTTTCCCTCTAAAGGCTCACGTACAATACCCTGGCTGGCTATATATATAGGTTGCAAGGTGGTCTTGTTGTCATATGGTGGGCTCTCAGTCTTCATCCCCATTTTATAGATGAGGTAACTGAGGCCCAGATATATGCCTCCTCCAACGCTAGCTAGGTCGAAGGAGGACTTTTTCTGAAGGGTTTCTCCTCTCTCCCTTTCTGCTGACCACAGGAGGCCGATCCCATCCGAGGCGGCATATTGCTCGTGCTGTCATTTGATCCGAGAAATCACCGCTCAATGAGCCAGGACCGGTCCTGCCCTGTGGGCTGGCACTTGATGGAAAAAAGAGAAAGAGACAGAGGGCACAGAGGAAGACGACCAAATTCAGATAATAATAATAATAATAATGACATTTATTAAGCGCTTACTATGTGCAAAGCACTGTTCTAAGCGCTGGGGAGGTTACAAGGTGATCAGGTTGTCCCACGGGGGGGCTCACAGTCTTCATCCCCATTTTACAGATGAGGGAACTGAGGCCCAGAGAAGCTAAGTGACTTGCCCAAAGTCACACAGCTGACCAGTGGCGGAGCGGGATTTGAACCCACGACCTCTGACTCCAAAGCCCATGCTCTTTCCACTGAGCCACGCTACTTCGCTGCTTTGGCTGGCTTTCAGACAGCAGAGCCGAGACGAGGCCAGATGAAAATTTGAGACGGCTTCTGTTAAGGAAGGTGTGCTGCGGGGGGGAGGACTCTAATTTTTTTATTGATATTTGTTAAGCACTAATTATGTGCTCTAGACTGGACTGTAGATTATAACTTTGTTGTGGGCAGGGAATGTGTCTGTTAGAATGCTATATTGTACTCTCTCAAATGCTTAGTACAGTGTTCTGCACTCAGTAAGTGCTCAATAAATAAAAACAGTAATAATAATTATTATGGTATTTGTTAAGCGCTTACTTGCACTCAGTAAGTGCTCAATAAATAAAAGTAGTAATAATCATTATTATGGTATTTGTTAAGTGCTTACTTGCACTCAGTAAGTGCTCAATAAATAAAAGTAGTAATAATCATTATTATGGTATTTGTTAAGTGCTTACTTGCACTCAGTAAGTGCTCAATAAATAAAAGTAGTAATAATCATTATTATGGTATTTGTTAAGCGCTTACTTGCACTCAGTAAGTGCTCAATAAATAAAAATAGTAATAATAATTATTATGGTATTTGTTAAGCGCTTACTTGCACTCAGTAAGTGCTCAATAAATAAAAGTAGTAATAATAATTATTATAGTATTTGTTAAGCGCTTACTTGCACTCAGTAAGTGCTCAATAAATAAAAATAGTAATAATAATTATGGTATTTGTTAAGCACTTACTTGCACTCAGTAAGTGCTCAATAAATAAAAGTAGTAATACTAATTATTATGGTATTTGTTAAGCACTTACTTGCACTCAGTAAGTGCTCAATGAATAAAAACAGTAATAATAATTATTATGGTATTTGTTAACCGCTTACTTGCACTCAGTAAGTGCTCAATAAATAAAAGTAGTAATAATCATTATTATGGTATTTGTTAAGCGCTTGCACTCAGTAAGTGCTCAATGAATAAAAACAGTAATAATAATTATTATGGTATTTGTTAAGCGCTTGCACTCAGTAAGTGCTCAATGAATAAAAACAGTAATAATAATTATTATGGTATTTGTTAAGCGCTTGCACTCAGTAAGTGCTCAATGAATAAAAACAGTAATAATAATTATTATGGTATTTGTTAAGCGCTTACTTGCATTCAGTAAGTGCTCAATAAATAAAAGTAGCAATAATAATTATTATGGTATTTGTTAAGCACTTACTTGCACTCAGTAAGTGCTCAATAAATAAAAACAGTAATAATAATTATTATGGTATTTATTAAGTGCTTACTATGTACCAAGCAGTGTTCTAAGCACTGAGGGAGATACAAGGTTATCAGGTTGCCCCATGTGGGGCCCACAGTCTTAATCCCCATTTTACAAATGAGGTAACTGAGGCTCAGAGAAGTGAAGTGACTTGCCCCAAGTCACCCAGCTGACAAGTGGCAGAGCTGGGATTAGAACCCACGTCCTCTGTCTCCCAAGCCTGTGCTCTTTCCACTAAACCAGGCTGCTTCTCAACTACTACCACTACTACTAATAATAATAATGGTATTTATTAAGCGCTTAATATGTGCAAAGCACTGTTCTAAGAGCTGGGGAGGTTACAAGCCACGCTGCTTCTCTGACTGACTGGCTGATTATGTGCCATTCATTCATTCATTCATTCATTCAGTCGTATTTATTGAGCGCTTACTGTATGCAGAGCACTGTACTAAGCGCTGGGATAGATACAAGTTAATCGGGTTGGAGAGAGTCGCTGTCCCACACAGAACTCACTGACTTAATCCCCATTTTCTCTGTGTAATGGAGGCAGAGAGAAGTTAAATGACTTGGCCAAGGTCACCCAGCTAGCAATTGAGAGAGCAATTGGCAGAGCCAGGATTAGAACCCAGGTGCTCTGACTCCCACGCCTGTGCTCTTACTAGGCCACACTGCTTCAACTACCATGTAAAAATAATAATAATAATGATGATGGCATTGATTAAGCGCTTACTATGTACAAAGCACTGTTTTAAGCATTGGGGAGGTTGCAAGATGGTCAGGCTGTCCCAAGGTGGGCTCTCAGTCTTCATCCCCATTTTATAGATGAGGTAACTGAGGCCCAGAGAATAATAAGAATAATAATAATGACATTTATTAAGTGCTTACTATGTGCAAAGCACTGTTCTAAGCGCTGGGGGGGATACAAGGTGATCAGGTTGTCCCACATGGGGCTTACAGTCTTAATCCCCATTTTACAGAGGAGGTAACTGAGGCTCAGAGAAGTTAAGTGACTTGCCCAAGGTCACCCAGCAGCCATGCGGCAGAGCCGGGATTCAAACCCACGACCTCTGACTCCAAAGCCCGCGCTCTTTCCACTGAGCCACGCTGCTTCTCTAAAGTGAAGTGACTTGCCCGAAGCCACACAGCCGACAATCGGCAGAGCCGGGATTTGAACCCATGACCTCTGACTCCAAAGCCCGGGCTCTTTCCACTGAGCCACGTTGCTTCTCAATCATCCACATCTATGTGGAGGATTCCCAAATCCAGGCCTGATCTCTCTTCTTCTGCACAGTCTAGCATTTCCTGCAGTTTCGCAGGTTCTTTGTCATCCTGGCTGACCGTAGGTGGTCATTGTTCCCAATCAATCAATCAATCAATCAATAGTATTTATTGAGCGCTTACTATGTGCAGAGCACTGTACTAAGCGCTTGGGAAGTACAAATTGGCATCACATAGAGACAGTCCCTACCCAACAGTGGGCTCACAGTCTAAAAATTCCCAAGCAGGTATTCCGCTGAACTCTCACCTCTCCCTGGAACAACCTGGAATCTTTTCTGCCTGAGAGAAGCGGAAAGATCAAGCGGAAAGATCAAACGGAAAACCGGGAGGCTCTACACCCTGCCATTTGAGGTTGTAGCTGTAATAGCAGCATTTATTAAGTGCTCGCTTGGTGTGATATACTGTACTGGACACTAGAAGTCCAAAATAGCCAATGCAAGGTTCCCTACCCACAAAGATCTTACCTTCTGACAGGGGATACTATGAAGAAAAACCCTGGAAGACCAGCATAAAAATACTATAAAAATATAATAAAAAAGAACCCTCATCCAGCAGCTCTTTCATTCAATCATATTTATTGAGCGCTAACTGTGTGCAGAGCATAGTACTAAGCGCTTGGGAAGTCCAAGTTGGCAACATATAGAGACGGTCCCTACCCAACAGTGGGCTCACAGTCTAGAAGGGGGAGACAGACAACAAAACAAAACATATTAACAAAATAAAATAAATAGAATAGATATGTAAAAGTAAAATAAATAGAGTAATAAATCCATACAAACATATATACATATATACAGGTGCTGTGGGGAGGGGAAGGAGGTAAGGCAGAGGGGGATGGAGAGGAGGAGGAGGGGGAGAGGAAGGAGGAGGATCAGTCTGGGAAGGCCTCCTAGTCTGGAAATGCCTCCTTATATCCATATAGCTCTTATATCCATATCCATAACTGATTTATTTCTATGTCTGTCTCCCCCACTAGACTGTAAGCTCCTTGTGGGCAGGGAATATATCTGCCAACCCTGTTATATTACACTCTCCCAAGCACTCAGAACAGTGCACTGTACACAGTAAGTGTTCCATAAATAGGTTGAATGACTGATCATAGTTAAATTTGTATATTTTAAATGTGTATTGAACACTGAGTAACAACCTCCCACAAATATGATCATGCATTTTTCTGGTTCAAGTCCATTCACTCCGTGCAAATAAGTTCCTGAAATTTTTGTAAAAGGGAATAGGAAAAGAGGATTTTTTCTTCATATGTATTTTTTTCCTGTGGTGTTTGTGAAGTGCTTACAATATGTCAGACACAGCCCCTGTCCCACATTCATTCATTCATTCATTCAATCATATTCATTGAGCGCTTACTTTGTGCAGAGTACTGTACTAAGCGCTTGGGAAGTACAAGTTGGCAACATATAGAGACGGTCCCTACCCAACAGTGGGCTTACATGAAGTTCACAGTCAGGGAGAAGGGAGAACAATTGTTGAATCTCCATTTTGCTGTTGAGGAAACTGAGGCACAGAGAAGTTAAGCAACTTGCCCAAGGTCACACAACAGGAAAGTGGAAGAGGCAGGATTAGAACCCAGGACCTCTGTCTCTCAGGCCTTTATTTTATACTCTGGCACACACTGTTTCCCAATTTAATGGTTTTAATGGTTTCTAGTGCCTTATTCAACCCCAAGAAAACAATATTTTTGGTGGGCAAAATGAATCATGAAGGTGCATAATAAATTCCCCACGAGACGAGCAAGTGCTTCCACTTTAGGCAGGAGAGTGCTTGGGGGAGAAACCTTCCGGCTTGCCAGGGCTAAAACATTTGAAAACCAGTGCAGTCTTCGGGTCAAGCCAAAAGCACCATCAGGCTGAACGCTGCTAATCCAGTCAAATTCTGCGTGTTTCAGTCCAGGAGTTTCTGATACTTACAAGAATCCCAATAATGGCCCGTAAATTTCATTTCTAAGGAATTGAGTGCAGTATTTTGAAGAAATGCCATTAGACAAATGGACTTAAAGCTGTCAGATGACTCTGACCTCTCTCTCTCAGACCCCTATGGTGAGATAGGTGACCACATACCCCGCAGGAGATTTGGCTGCTCCCCCAAAGGGCCCAGCCTCTGGGAGCTTGGAGAGAGAGAATAAACTCTCTTTCTCTCTCTCTTTTCACAAGATAAAAGCTAAAGGAGCTGTTGGCTCCTTTAACTGAAAAGCAATGTGTTAGAGTGTACTTTTTATGATATTTATTAAGCGCTTACTACGTGCCAAGCACAGCACTAAGCACTGGGGTACGTACAAGCTAATCGGGTTGGACTCAATCCTGTCCTACATGGGGCTCACAGTCCTAAACCCCATTTGATAGTGAGGTAACCGAGGCACAGAAAAGTCAAGTGACTTGTCCAAGGTCACACAGCAGACAAAGGCAGATCCAAGAATAGAACCCAAGTCCTTCCGATTCCCAGGCCCAGACTCTATCCACAGGGCCACGCTGCTTCTCTTTGGGATGAATTAACCGTAGGTGCAATCCTTCGATCGGGAAAAACAACTTTCATTCTCATTCATTTCATTTAATCGTATTTATTGAGTACTTACTTAGAGAAGCAGCGTGGCTCAGTGGAAAGAGCACGGGCTGGGGAGCCAGAGGTCATGGGTTCTAATCCCGGCTCTGCCACTTGTCAGCTGTGTGACCTTGGTCAAGTCACTTAACTTCTCTGGGCCTCAGTTCCCTCATCTGTAAAATGCGGATGAAGACTGTGAGCCCCACATGGGACTTCCCGATTACCTTGTATCTACCCCAACGCTTAGAACAGTACTTGGCACATAGTAAGCGCTTAACAAATGCCAACATTATTATTATTATTGTGATTCCTCCCAAGATTAAGTGGGTGAACTGGTGAAGCGAATGGCCCTGCACGGCTTTTGGCAGTAAATGAGGATTGGACAGGGTAGAGTTAAGAAGCAGGCTTCACTTCTTTTCCTTGCATTGTCAAAAGACTGTCTCCTTTTTCCAACCGACACATGCTGCCGGGGGAGGCGGGGATTGGGAAATCTATGGGATCTAGTGAATTTGGTAACATCTTGAATTCTCAAAAAGGGCAGTTGAGATGCACATTTGGCCCCCACCTACCCCAGCATTTTTTGAGAAATTGCTGTCCCTTCTCAAAAAAAAAAAAAGCAGGCGGGGAAATTTCTGCAGCTGAAATCAATCAATGCTATTTACTGAGTGCTTACTATGTGCAGAGCACTCTACTAAGCACTCGGGAAAGTAAAGTAAAAATAAGAGTTAGCAGACACATTCCCTGTCCAAAATGCATTTACGGTCCAGAGATCTACAGCTGAAATGCCCACAGGAGAAAGTTCAGCACACTTAGGTACATATATTTAA
The DNA here is from genome assembly GCF_015852505.1 of Tachyglossus aculeatus. Classification (NCBI taxonomy): domain Eukaryota; kingdom Metazoa; phylum Chordata; class Mammalia; order Monotremata; family Tachyglossidae; genus Tachyglossus; species Tachyglossus aculeatus. The sequence continues at coordinate 5,089,690 of NC_052101.1, read as the reverse complement.
ATTACATATTATGAATTATGTATTTATTCATATCAATGTCTGACACTCTCTCTCTAGACTCTAAGCTCATTATGGGCAAGGAACGTAATTCTGCGAATTCTACTGTACTCTCCCAGGTGCTTAATACAGTGTACTGCACCTAACAAATGTTCAATAAATACCTTTGATTGACTGATTGATATTCATTCATTCATTCAGTCATATTTATTGAGTGATTACTGTGTGCAGAGCACTGTACTAAGCGCTTGGGAAGTACAAGTTGGCAACACATAGAGACGGTCCCTACCCAACAGCGGGCTCACAGTCTAGAAGATAGTAATAGCATTTTATTAAGTGCTTACTATGTGCAGAGCACTGTTTTAAGCACTGGGGAGGTTACAAGGTGATCAGGTTGTCCCACGGGGGGGCTCACGGTCTTAATCCCCATTTTACAGATGAGGGAACTGAGGCCCAGAGAAGTTAAGTGACTTGCTGCCCAAAGTCACACAGCTGACAATTGGCAGAGGCAGGATTTGAACCCATGACCTCTGTCTCCAAAGCCCGGGCTCTTTTCCACTGAGCCATGCTGCTTCTCTGATATCTGATATTAGAGAATCTGATATCTGATACAATGCCAACTTGTACTTCCCAAGCGCTTAGTACAGCGCTCTGCACACAGTAAGCGCTCAATAAATACGACTGATTGATTGATTGATTGATATCATGACCTCCTTTCAATGCCATAGGCATAGAGGTGGTGCCTGGTCACCTCAACATTGCTGAGAAGCAGTGTGGCCTAATGGAAAGAGCCCGGGCCTGAGGATCGGAGTACTTAGGTGTTAATCCCGGCTCTGCCATTTTCCTGCTGTGTGACCTCGGGCAAGTCGCTTAATTTGTTCTCTGCCTCAGTTGTCTCCTCCTTAAAATGGGGCTCCTACTCCCTCCCACTTAGATCATAAGCTCCAAATGGAACAAGGACTGTATCTGGAATGATTATCTTCTCTCTATCCGAGCAGTCCCCTCTCAGGATGGCACCTGGAGAGTTTCCAGTCCTTTACCAGTCCCGACTACAGGAGGGAGAGTCACACAAAGGCCCGTCCATTCCAGTCCTCGCTTGGCCAGTGGCTAGTGAGTGGCAGGCAATCGGCTACAAGTCAAAACTCCCCCGTGCTGGGCAGCAGCGGCTCGGGAGAAAGTCGAGGGTGGAGACTGGAGTTTAGGAAGGAGGCGATGGGAAACCGCTTCCGGATTTTTCCCAAAAAAACTCTGTGGATCCACTATCAGAATGATTGCAGATAGAGAGCGGGGCTTTTTGGGAGAGAAGCAGCGTGGCTCAGTGGAAATCAATCAATCATTCAATCAATCGTATTTATTGAGCACTTACTGTGTGCAGAGCACTGTACTAAGCGCTTGGGAAGTACAAGTTGGGAATCAGAGGTCATGGGTTCTAATCCCAGCTCCGCCGCTTGTCAGCTGTGTGACTTTGGACAAGTCACTTCACTTCTCCTGGCCTCAGTGACCTCATCTGTAGAATGGGGATGAAGACCATGAGCCCTACGTGGGACAACCTGAATCTGTTAACAGTCTGTTAAGCACTTACTAAGTGCTTGGAGAAGCAGCGTGGCTTAGTGGAAAAAGCCCGGGCTTTGGAGTCAGAAGTCATGGGTTCAAATCCCGGCTCTGCCAACTGTCAGCTGTGTGACTTTGGGCAAGTCACTTAACTTCTCTTTGCCTCAGTTACCTCATCTGAAAAATGGGGATTAAAAACTGTGAGCCCCTCTTGGGACAACCTGATCACCTTGTAACCTCCCCAGTGCTTAGAACAGTGCTTTGCACATAGTAAGTGCTTAACAAATACCATTATTATTATTTATTATTAAGTCCCAGGCACTGTACTAAGCTCTGGGGGAGACAGGAGAAAAACAGATCCCACATGGGGCTTACATTCTAAGTAGACGGGAGATCGGATATTGAATCCCCCCTCTAGATGTAAGCTTGACATTCATTCATTCATTCATTCAATTGCATTTATTGAGCGCTTACTGTGTGCAGAGCACTGTACTAAGCCCTTGGGAAATACAAGTTGGACATTGGCAGGAATGTGTCTGTTTAGTGTTACAGTTAAGCACTCTCCCGAGTGCTTATTACAGTGCTTGGCACACAGTAAGCCAAAGTAAATACAATTGACTGAATCCCCATTTTGCAGACAAGGGAACTGAGGCCCAGAGAAGTGAAGTGACTTGTCCAAGGTCACACAGCAGCTTTGTGGCAGAGCCAGAATTAGAACCTATGACCTTCTGTCTCGCAGGCCCGGGCTCTTTCCACTAGGCCACACTGCTTCCCATCAGCATCACTAGATGGAGAAGCCAAACGCTGGAACCCCACTGTCCGACGACCTTCCGTGAGTCTCTCTTCCCTCCTTCAGCAACCAAGGAACTAAAATTCCCTGTGGGTTTTCTCCCAGGCCTTTTCTCTTCTCCCCCGTTACCAAGAGCTGAGTGTCCGGGAGAGTGAGGATTGGAGCAGGGGTTAGGGAAGAGAACTCAGGCCCAACTTCGGCCTTCTCCGGCCCGTGTTTTTCCAGCGGTTGCCCCCGGAGCTGTCTGGAAAGCAGACAGAGAGGCAGCAAACACCCCGTCTGCGGTTACTGGAAATTCCCACTTCACTGGAAGCCAAGTGGAAGAGATATTAGAAGAAGAGCCTCGGGCATTCCGTTTCTTACAGGGTTGTGACCAAAGTTCCTGGAGCCTACGTCTCCTCCCTGATTCATTTTTAACTGTAGCTCATTCTGGGCAGGGAAAGTGTCTACCAACTCCGCTGTATTGAACTCTCCCAAGGGCTCAGTAATAATCAATCAATCGTATTTATTGAGCGCTTACTGTGTGCAGAGCACTGTACTAAGTGCTTGGGAAGTACAAGTTGGCAACATAAAGAGACAGTCCCTACCCAACAGTGGGCTCACAGTCTAAAATATTATAATCATAATAATAATAATTGTGTCAGGTGAATAGAGCACAGGCCTGGGATTCAGAAGGACCTGGGTTCTAATCCTAGCTCCCCCACTTGTCTGCTGTGTGACCTTGGGCAAGTCACTTTGTTTCTCTGGGCCTCTGTGATCTTATCTGTAAAATGGGGATTCAGACTGTGAGCCCCTTTTGGGACAGAGACTGTGTCCAACCTGATTTGCTTGTATCTACCCCAGAGCTTAGAATAGTGCCCAGCACATAGTAAGCACTTAACAAATAGCACAATTATTATTATTATTATTATTATTATTATTATTATTATTATTAAGCACTTACTATGTACCAGGGACTGTTCTAAGCTCTGGCTTGCATACACTGTTCTAAGTACTGGGGTGGGTTGGTGAGAAAAAGCTAGAGCCCAGGCCTGAGAGCCAGAAGGTAATGGGTCCTAATCTGGTCTCCACCACTTGTCTGCTGTGTGACCTTGGGTAAGTCACTTCACTTCTCTGACCCTCAGTTACCTCATCTATAAAAAGGAAACTGAGACTGTGAGCCCCACAAGGGACAGGAACTGTGTCCAACCCAATGTGCTTGTATCTACCCCTGCACTTAGTGCAGTTCCTGGCACACAGTAAGCACTCAACAAAAACCTCAATTATTATTATTCGTTCATTCATTCATTCATTCAATCATATTTATTGAGTGCTTACTGTGTGCAGAGCACTGTACTAAGCGCTTGGGAAGTACAATTCGGCAACAAATAGAGACGATCCCTACCTAATAACGGGCTCACAGTCTAGAAGGGGGAGACAGACAACAAAACAAAACATGGACTCTACTGCTTCCCTTCACCACTCATCATCAATCGTATTTATTGAGCGCTTACTGTATGCAGAGCACTGTACTAAGTGCACTCCCTCTTCCTGAGAAAGATATCAGATCTTCCCTGGTACCCTTTGGACCCTCCCTCTTTGTCTCTCCGAGGTTCTTCCTGGTCCTCCTGCCTCTCCAGTTGTGGACGTCCCCCAGGGCTCTGTTCTCCTCTTACTTCTCTTCTTCCCTGCTGTTCTCCTCTTCTCTTCTTCCCTGACTAAACCCTCATTTCATCTTCTCCCATTCCCTTCTGTGTCACCCTGGCATTTGGTTTGTAATAATAATAATAATAATAATAATAATGATGGTATTTGTTAAGCGCTTACTATATGCAAAGCACTGTTCTAAGCGCTGAGGAGGTTACAAGGTGATCAGGTTGTCCCATGGGGGGCTCACAGTCTTAATCCCCATTTTCCAGATGAGGTAACTGAGGCACAGAGAAGTGAAATGGCTTGCCCAAAGTCACACAGCTGACAGTTGGCGGAGCCGGGATTTGAACCCATGACCTCTTTCCACTGAGCCACGCTGCTGCCTGTCTAGTAGTATTAGTAGTATTATACAAGTAAATAGGGTTGGTCACAGTCCCTGTCCTACATGGGGCTCATGGCCTTCATCCCCACTTTATTGATGAAGTCAATGAGGCACAGAGAAGTGAAGTGACTTACCCAAGGTCACACAGCAGATAAGTGGCAGAGCTTCTCAGGTCACGCTGATTCTCGTGGCCTGTACTAGCTGCTTGAGAACTAAAGAATAATGAAGTGCCTCCTTCCCTGCCCATAGGGAGCTTACACTCTAATAAACAGGAGAGTGACTTGTCCAAAGTCAACAAGCCAGGCAGGGACAGAGCAGAGACCAGAATAGTGCCTGGCACAGAGTAAGAGCTTAACAAATACCATTGAAAAAAAAAAAGAACCCAGGTCTCCTGATTCTCAGCCCTGTACTCTCTCCTCAATTTCTTGCTTCTCGTCCTCCTTTTTTTTTATTTAAATGGTATTTGTTAAGCACTTATTATGTATCGGGCACTGTTCTAAGCCCTGGGGTAGATACAAAGAAATCAGGTTGGACACAATCCATGTCCCACATAGGGCTCACGGTCTTAAACCCCATTCTCCAGATGAGGTAACTGAGGCCCCGAGAAGTGAAGCGACTTCCCCAAGGTCACGCAGCAGATACGTGGCAGAGCTGGGATTAGAACCCAGGTCCCTCTGACTGCCAAACCCAGGCTCTATCCACTGGGCCACACTCCTCTCCTTCTCCAGAACAAGGGATCTGACACTGACTAGTCACTGTCTGCCATGGTAAATTTCCAAAGCTTCCTCCTCCTTCTCCTCCTCTTCCTCTCTGAAACTGGCTCTGAGCCCCTGGGGTGGGTTACGAGATGTCCTGAGATTAGGCGACTGGGTTAGCCTGACTTTATGAGTGAAAGACAAAGCCCCCCCACCCAAAAAATCTTCTCAAGGGACACCAGGGGTGGGCGAGAGGCAATGATTTTCCATCTGTTTTGGACAGCGGCACTCTGGCGTTCATTCATTCATTCATTCAATCGTATTTATTGAGCGCTTACTGTGTGCAGAGCACTGTACTAAGCACGTGGGAAGTACAAGTTGGCAACATATAGAGACTGTCCCTGCCCAACAGTGGGCTCACAGTCTAGAAGGGGGAGAGAGACAACAAAACAAAACATATTAACAAAATAAAATAAATAGAATATGTACAAATAAAATAAACAAATATGTACAAACATATACATATGTATAGGTGTATATATGTACACTAAGCACATAGTAAGCACTTAATAAATGTCATCATCATCACCATATGCAGGTGCTGTGGGGAGGGGAAGGAGGTAGGGCGGGTGGGGAGGATCAGTTTCTTCATCTGGAAGACGGGGCTTAAATCCCTGTTCTTCCTCCCCCTTAAACTGGTATGACTAAACAAGCCAAGGGAATGTGTCCCATGTGTATACACCATCCGTCCCTCCCCCAGTGCTTAGCACAATGAGAAGGCCTGACAAACAGTGTGGCTCAATGGAAAGAGCCCAGGCTTTGGAGTCAGAGGTCATGGGTTCAAATCCCAGCTCCGCCAATTGTCAGCTGTGTGACTTTGGGCAAGTCACTTCACTTCTCTGGGCCTCAGTTACCTCATCTGTAAAATGGGGATGAAGACTGTGAGCCCTCTGTGGAACAACCTGACCACCTTGTAACCTTCCCAGCACTTAGAACAGTGTTTTGCACATAATAAGCGCTGTTCTGTACCACTGGAGAATTTAAGCACTTAGTACAGTGCTCAGCACACGGTGCTCTGCACACGATCTTTTGGACTGTGAGCCCACTGTTGGGTAGGGACCGTCTCTATATGTTGCCAACTTGTACTTCCCAAGCGCTTAGTACAGTGCTCTGCACACAGTAAGTGCTCAATAAATACAATTGATGATGATGATGACGATTGAATGAATGAATGAATGAGAACCGACAGCTGGAGCACGAACCACCAGCGGTTCCCGAAGGAGGACAAAACCAGGGGAGGCTGAGGAAGGACCTCGCAGGGATGAAGCTGAGGCAGAGCAAGGAACGAGCCAGGATCCAGCAGGCTATAAATCCAAACAAACCCACTGGTAGCCTAGGAAAACAGCCAGTAATTACGCTGCTCTGGAATTGCTTAGGTCACAATCACTCTCACCTAGAATTAGCCTGAATCAGGATCACAATGAGCCAGGATTACCTTGACCCCAGGATTACCGTGACCCAAGATTACCTTGACTCAGGTTCATTCTGACCTACAATTACCCCAACCTGGGATTACACTGAACCAGGATTCCCCTGACCTGGAATTACCCTGACCCAAGATTACCTTGATTGAGGATTACTCTGATCCGGAATTACTTACGATTCAGTATTACCCTGAATCAGGGTTACCCTGACCTGGGATTATCTTGACCCAAGATTACCCTGACCCATTCATTCACTGATTCCTTCAATCGTATTTATTGAGTGCTTACTATATGCAGAGCAGTGTACTAAGCGCTTGGGAAGTACAAATCAGCAACATATACAGACTGTCCCTACCCAACAATAATAATAATAATGGCATTTATTAAGTGCTTACTATGTGTAAAGCACTGTTCTAAGCGCTAGGGAGGTTACAAGATGATCAGGTTGTCCCACAGTCTTCATCCCCATTTTACAGATGAGGTAACTGAGGGCCAGAGAAGCGAAGTGACTTGCCCAAAGTCACACAGCTGACAAGTGGCGGAGCTGGGATTTGAACCCATGACCTCTGACTCCAAAGCCCGTGCCCTTTCCACTGAGCTACGCTGCTTCTCTGGGCTCAGGATTACCTTGACCCAGGCCTGATCCAGGAGTACTATGACCCAGAATTACATTGATTCAGAATTACCTTGAGTCAGGGTTACCTTGACCTGGGATTACCTTGACCCAGGATTACCCTGATCCAAGATCACTCTGACCTGGAATTACACTGATTCAGGATTACCTTGATTCAGGATCACCCTGATTTGGGATTATCTTGTCCCAAGATTACCCCTGACCCAGGTTTCCCTTAAACCAGGATTACTCTGAACCAGGATTCCACTGATTTGGGATTACCCTGGGACACAGAGCTGGAGAAAGGTCAGGAGGGGCTATGGGAACCTGGAGCTGATAGGACAGAGCTGTACTTCCCAAGCACTTAGTACAGTGCTCTGCACACAGTAAGCACTCAATAAATACGATTGAATGAATGAATGAATAAATACGATTGAATGAATGAATGAATGAATAGAGTGAGTAGGGTTGGGTGAGCATTGTAGGCTAAGAAACCAAAGGCTTCAGATCGTATGTACCCCGGAGCCTAGAACAGTGCCTGGCACATAGTAAGCACTTAACAAATACCGTAATTATTATTATGAAGATCAGGATACCCTGAAGGAAGCTCAAAATTAGAAACAGAACCTGTAAAAGGAAAAAAAAACGCTTCAAGAATCTATATGTGCAAATATAACCAACTTGTACTTCCCAAGCACTTAGTAGAGTGCTCTGCACACAGTAAGCGCTCAATAAATTTGTTTGAATGAATGAATGAATTATCATTATTATTAATAATAACGTCATTACATTATAGATGCATGTGAATACACATTCACGTATACCTCCCCAGCGCTTAGAATAGTGCTTTGCACATAGTAAGCGCTTAATAAATGCCATTATTATTATGATTATATACCTGTTTACATGCCTACACAGATACTTATAAATTGCACACATATGCATGCATGTGCATGCATGCATGGGCCTACATAAAACATGCACACCTGCCAATATGTGCACCGATACCCATTCTCAGAAACACACATACAAACATGGATATATACAAACACGTTTGAACACCTACAAAATCAAATTGGAGTTCCCGGTCCTTATAGTCAGGACTCACACTCCAGCTTGCTGTGGGCAGGAATGTGTCTACCAACTGTTGTATTGTGTTCATTCATTTGATCTTATTTATTGAGCTCTTACTGCATGCAGAGCACAATATTAAGTGCTTGGGAGAGCAAAATGTGACAATGAAAAGAGAAATCCCCTGCCCACGATGAGCTTACAGTCTAGAGGGAGACACAGACATTAATATAGATAAATTACGGATGCATACATAAGTGCTGTGCGGCTGGGAGGGGGATGAATAAAGGGAGAAAGGATGATGCAGAAGGGAGTGGGAGAAGGGGAAAGAAGCAGAGTTTAGCCCAGTGATCCTCTCCCAGTAAGAGCTCTGTAAAAACCACTGATCGACTGTGGCAGCGCCTCTTAATCCCCCGCTGCGTGTGAAGAAGTCTGAACAGGATGTTCAGGGCTTTTTCTCCCCCTTCCTCCATGTGCTTAACATGTCAAAATATGCAGCAGGTCAACTATCAGATTTTAAAGTCCGGACGAGCAGCACGGGAGAGCGGATTGAAAATTCTTCTACCTTGAAAACGATGATGAAACATTTCATCGGTAAGCATCTGAAATGATTCCCCTTTTCTCTTCATGACTCTGGGGGGACAGTTTTCACATCAACTGAGCTCTGGGGGTTGAAAACTGAATTCCTCCATTCCAAATTGGGTCTAAACAGAGAGGGACTTTGCGCCTTTCTGCAGAGAACCTCATTCTGCTTTATGAACATTAATTATTCAAACAGAAGGAGACACAGCCCTAACAACAGAAACCTAAATGCTGCAGACAAAATAGAAAAAAAAAAAAGCTCATGAAAATCGAGGAGCCCTTTCCTTTAACTGTTTTAGAGCCATTTCCTTTTGCAGGCAAAAATGACATGTAGCTAAAAACCTCTACATTCCTCATATAGCTCTGATGCTGAATGCACTTTTTAATACATGCTTGGGGTGGTGGGTTGAAAATAACAAAAAAACCCTCCCCACCCCCTAATCAAGGACAAAATATTCAAAACCAACCCCCCGACAGCACTGCAAAACTGCTGATAACTGCTCTGCCATGTCTCATAAACCTTCAATAAAAGAGAAGAGGAATGTACCATGTAGGTCCCTGGTGTATTTTTAAAAATTCTATTTGCAGCCTGCGATTTATGGCAGAGGAGGAAATCAGGCAAGGAGGAGCCCATTGTAGATTCTCGTGTTATTGTTTCCCGCTGTCCCGGTTGGGGTTTGGGGAAGGGAAGAGAGTTGCTCTCTGGGCCCTGCCTTTATTTCCCTTCTTTTACCCACCTGTCTGGGCCTTAGGAGACCTTCAGTGTGGAAGGTTACCGCTCCCCCTTTGGACTGTAAACTCCTCGAGACTGGGAAACATTTCCAAGAACTCTGTTCTGCTTTATACAGGTGGGTTCATTGGTTCCTTGAATCCATATATAGGTAGAGAGGAAACCACGTCCGCTAAACCTTCTCTCTGTCTGTTAGGCAGCAAGATTCCAGGCCTGAAAGAAGCATAGAGAAGCAGTATGGCTCAGGGGAGAAAGCCCGGGCTTGGGAGTCAGTGGTCATGGGTTCTAATCCTGGCTCTGCCACTTGTCAGCTGTGTGACTTTGGGCAAGCGACTTAACTTCTCTGTGCCTCAGTTACCTCATCTGTAAAATGAGGTTGAAGACTGTGAGCCCCACACGTGGGACAACCCGATTACCTTGTATCTCCCCCAGCGCTTAGAACAGTGCTTGACCCATAGTTAGTGCTTAACAAATACCATCATCATTATTATTATTATTATTTTATTATTATTATCATTATTACAGGGAAGGGAGTGGGAGCACATCGCTTTCCACCATTCCTGCCGAAGCTACTGGGACATTCCGGGAGGAGGCTGGCTCATGAAGCAGTCATTCATTCATTCGTAGTCATTGAGTGCTTCCTGTGTTCAAGGCACTGTACTAAGCGCTCAGCACTGTACTAAGCAGTGTGGCTTAGTGGATAGAGCAAGGGCCAGAAAGTCAGAAGGACCTGGGTTCTAATCCTGACTCCACCACACGTCTGCCATGGGACCTTGGGCAAGTCACTTCACTTCTCTATGCCTCAGTTACCTTATAATAATAATAGTAATGATGGTATTTGTTAAGTGCTTACTATGTGCTAAGCACTGTTCTAAGCCCCGGGGTAGATATGAGGTAACCAGGTTGCCCCACGTGGGGCTCACGGTCTTAATCCCCATTCTACAGATGTGGTGACTGAGGCACGGAGAAGTGAAGTGGCTTGCCCAAGGTCACACAGCTGACAAGTGGTGGAGTCAGGATTAGAACCCACATCCTCTGGGCCACCTTATCTGTAAAATGGGGATTAAAAGTATAAGCCCCATGTGGGACAGAGACTGTGTCCAACCTGATTGACTTGTAGCTACCCCAGCACTTAGAACAGTGCCGGACCCATAGTAAGCACTTAACAAACATGATATTTATTATTATTATTATTTTATTGTACTCTCCCAGATGCTGAATATAGTGCTCTGCACATAGTAAATTCTCAATAAATATGATTGATTGATCCGTGGATTCATTTATGACTTCAGCCTATACACTTTCCTAGCTCAACCCTCCATTAACCCAAAAAGTCAGAGCCGCCCCTCATTCATGCCGACGTGTGACCCGAGCAACAAAAACACTAGTATCACAGAAACGTGTATGCTTTTTACCAATCCTCTGTACGCTAAAATTCATTCATTCATTCATTCATTCAATCATATTTATTAAGCGCTTACCACGTGCAAAACACAATACTAAGAGCTCGGGAGAGTACAATACAAAAAATAAAATGTACCAAACCCGGAAAACCTTTGGGCTTAATTGGAAAGAGAGCTTTGGTATATATTTTAACAAATAAAGGGTTTTCAAAAGCTGCTGGAGAAACATATCCAATCTGCAAGTTTGACTGGCTCCACGTGCCATTCATTTATTCATTTAATCGTATTTATTGAGCGCTTACTGTGTGCAGAACATTTTACTAAGCACTTGGGAAGTACAAATAGGCAATATAGAGAGATGGTCCCTACCCAACAACGGGCTCACATTAACAGGAGCCATGGAAACAGTTAACGGGGGAGTTTTTCCCCCTCCCCACCCCTGTCATCGAAGGCCAGGGCGCGCCGTCCCCACTGTGGGAAATAACCTGATGTTTTAGCTGAAGAGTAAATAAGTTGGAATCAATTCTTCTCCTGCATATTGGATTTTTCCTCCTGGGCCACAGGCCCGCCTTCATCCGGCTGGCAGGAAGACTAGGGGGAGGTGAAGAGAGGCGAACCCAGGCAGATAAAAGGGTCAGGGCGCTGAGACAAAAGATGATATCACATCGAGACGGATGACAGAGGTGCTGTGTCTAAATGTGTTGAAGCAATAACCGCTATGCAGCAGTCCTATCGGCGGGGCCGCCGGGTGCCTCCGGCTTACGCCAACTGCATGAAAAGCAGAGCGGGGTGGGTTGGAGAGGAAAAGCCATCGCCACTGCTGCTGCTATATTCAGGTCACATGGAAGCCACTTTCCCGGTAGAGTCAGAGGCGGTTGGTGGCCACCGGGCCCCCTGCGGGTCTTGCCGCTCTGATGTCGAAGAGGAAACCGAAGCCGTTAGATGTGACAGGGAGCCAGGAACCCAAGGGCAAAATGCCATCCGGAAAACTCCCGGAGTTTTTCTTTTCCGGACCACCGATACCTTCCCCTGCAATGATTTCGAGGTAGGAAGAAGCGCTGGGGAAACGCGTGAAAAGGCCTGAAAATGGGAAAATGGCATCACATATATGCACTCACACACACACACACACACACACACACACACCCCTTCCCCTCCCCCGCCCCCCATAGAAGTCTCATTGGTGTTTTGATTCCTCCACGCTGATATTCCACCTAAATACAGGCTATTCTTACCGTAATTAATGCAGAAACTACGCAGAATCATTATTTCCCTGCAACAGCTGAGGATTATCAGGATTTGAAATATCTAGCCTTCAAAATAAACCATTTCATCACCGAAGGAAGTCCTAACTAGAGTATCCTAATTAAGCACCCCAGAATAAAGGGCTCTAAACTAGCGGGTTTTCTTTCTTAGCCACCCGTGTCAGGAGATTATGAAACAGCGACTTGGGGTAAGTCAATTCACCTGGATGCAAATAGGTGTGGAGCAGTTCTCTGCCTCAGACACACTATCTCATAACTTAACCATAACCTAACTCGAGAAGCAGCTTGGCTTAATGGAAAGATCGCGGGCTTGGGAGTCAGAAGTCGTGGGTTCGAATCCTAGCTCTGTCACTTGTCAGCTGTGTGACTTTGGGCAAGTCACTTGACTTTTCTGTCCCTCAGTTACCTCATCTGCAAAATGGGGATTACGACTGTGAACCGCACGTGGGACAACCTGATTACCTTGTAACTATCCCAGCTCTTAGAACAGCGTTTAACGAATACCATCATTATTATTAATCAGCTCTCTCATTATTCTAGTCACCTAAATGAAGGCTTGACTAACATATTGCTTTAAGGCCTGGAAAATACTTAAACCAGTTCCCTGAGAGGCAATACGGGACGCTCATTCAGCCACCCCTTTGCTCTTCCTTGTGGTGCACGGGTCTGGCTAGCATTTAATACACTCATTCAGAAACATGTACACTGAGGTTTGACTTCTAATAATGAGGCCATTTATCATCTTAAACGCCACAAGAATGTTCAATGGTACCTCCTTGCTTGCTTTTACCCAGAGTCACAGAGGACCGCAGAGAATCGCAGAGGTTTATGAAAAGGTGCTATTTACTGGGAGACTGGAGTTGGAATAAGGGGAAAGGGGAACAGTGAGACGGATGTTTCTTTTCTTTCAGAGGTCTGCTTAATATAATCAATTGGGCAGTGCAGGGCAGGGCAGAGCACTGTACTAAGCGCTTGGGAGCGTTCAATAGGATGGAGTTGGTAGGCCCGATCCCTGCCCGCGAGGAGCTTACAGTCTAAAGGAGCTGACGCACACGATCCGGACATGAGTTACTTTAGGGGCTCTCCATCTGATAGTAAGCCCCACTATTAAATCAGCTGCACATTACAGAGGCATTCATGAGAAGCAGCGTGGCTCAGTGGAAAGAGGCCGGGCTTTGGAGTCAGAGGTCATGGGTTCAAATCCCGGCTCCACCAATTGTCAGCTGTGTGACTTTGGGCAAGTCACTTAACTTCTCTGTGCCTTAGTCACCTCATCTGGAAAATGGAGATTAAGACTGTGAGCCCCGCGTGGGACAACCTGATCACCTTGTAACCTTCCCAGTGCTTAGAACAGTGCTTTGCACATAGTAAGCACTTCATAAATGCCATAATTATTATTATTATTTATTGAGCACTTAATGGGTGCCGAGCACTGTACTAAGTGCTTGGGAGAGTACGATATAACAATAAACAGACACATTCCCTGCCCACAACGAGCTCACAGTCTAGAGGGGGAGACAGACACCAATCTAAGTAAATAAATTAAATTATATCCTTGAGACCGTGAGTTTCCAACTATACTGTACTCTCCCGAGTGGGTAGGAAACACTGCAGTTATCGTTATTAATAATACAGTAGTCTGCACACATTAAGTACCACTGACTGAGTGATAGATTGACTAGTCGAAACCAACTCTCTACTGTGAAATAGAATAAAGGGAAACAAAATTGGTGCGGGAAACAGTCCATTTTACTTTGGTAGATTCATTAGAAGCCGCCTACCGAGTGGGAGAGCATGGGCCTGGGAATTGGAGGACTTGGGTTCTGACCCCAGCTCTGTCACGTATCTGCTGTGTGACCTTAGGCAAGTCACTTAACTTCCCGTACCTCAGTTACCTCGACGGTGAAATGGGGAATCAGACTGTGAGGATCTATTCTAATCCCAGCTCTGCCAATTGCTTGCTGGGTGAACTTCACTTCTCTCTGCCTCGGTTATCTCCTCTGTAAAATGAAAATTAAATCCCCCACCCACCAACTTAGGCTGTGAGGCCCATGTGGGACGGAGACTGTGTTCTACCCTGGTTTCAGAACAGTGCTTGACACATAGTAAGTGCTTAACAAACATCATTCAAAATGTTCATAGTTGATACAAAGGGGAGGGGATAGGGGAATGCTTCTATAATTCTATTTATTGTATCTATAATTCTAATTATTTATATTGATGCCTGTTTACTTGTTTTGGTGTCTGTCTCCCCCTTCTAGACCGCGAGCCCGTTGTGGCCAGGGATCGTCTCTATTTGTTGCTGAATTGTACTTTCCAAGTGCTTAGTACAGTGTTCTGCACCCAGTAAGTGCTCAATAAATGCGACTGAATGAATGAATGAATGAATGAACTTAGTTGGGGAAGGCATCTTGGAAGAAATGTGATTTTAAGAGGGTTTTGAAGGTGAGGAGAATGAAGTGAAGGGAATTCCAAGCCTGAGGGAGGTTATGGGCGAAGGGATCGATAGCGGTTGGTGTTAGGTGGGAATGAGGAGAGCAGAATATGTGGATCAGGTTTTAGTAGGATATCAGTGAGGCTGGGCAGGGTGAAGAGAGCTGAGCTGGTGTCTTAAAGCCGATGGTGAGGAGTTTCTGCTTCATGTGGAGGTGGAGGGGCAACCAGTGGAAGTTTGTGAAGAGCGGAAAAAAGTGGACTTGACCATTTTTCAGAAGAATGATCCAGCTAAGGGCTGGAGAGGGGAGAGACAGGAGGCAGGGAGGTCAGCGAGGAGGCTGATGCAATAGTCAAGGTGAAAAATGACGAGCGTTTGGCTGAGTGTGGTAACTGGTTTAGTTGGAGAGGAGAAGTGGATTCTAGAGTTGTGAGCCCCATGTGGGACAGAGAATGTGTTCTACCCCGGTTTTAGAACAGTGCTCTAAACTGTTCTAATAATAATATTATTCTGCCAGTTGTCAGCTGTGTGACTTTGGGAAAGTCACTTAACTTCTCTGGGCCTCAGTTACCTCATCTGTAACTGTGAGAGAGCAGCACGGCCCAGAGGGTAGAGCCCGGGAGTCAGAGGGTTCTGGGTTCTCATCCTGACTCCTAGGCCACCTGGGGTGAGCCGCTTCACTTCTCTGGGCCTCAGTTCCCCCAGCTGTAAAATGGGGGCTGTGAGCGTGACGGGGACCGCGTCCAACCTGACGACCCTGTCCAGCGCTTAGAACAGCGCGGAGTAAGGGCTCTTAACAGATACTGACATTATTTATTATGATTAGAGAAGCAGCGTGGCTCAGCGGAAAGAGCCCGGGCTTTGGAGTCGGAGGTCATGGGTTCAAATCCCATGTACATATACTCGTGCATATTTACTATTCTATTTATTTTATTTTGTTAATATGTTTTGTTGTGTTGTCTGTCTCCCCCTTCTAGACTGTGAGCCCGTTGTTGGGTAGGGACCGTCTTTATATGTTGCCAACATGTCCTTCCCAAGCGCTTAGTACAGTGCTCTGCACACAGTAAGCGCTCAATAAATACGATTGAATGAATGAATGAATCTGTAAAATGGTGATTAAGACTGTGAGCCCCCCGTGGGACAACCTGATCACCTTGTAACCTCCCCAGCACTTAGAACAGTGCTTTGCACATAGTAAGCGCTTAAATTATTGTGATGTGAGGGTAGATCTGACCGGATTTCATGACAGATTGAACGTGTGGGTTGGATGAGAGAAGCGAGTTGAGGAGAAGGCCAAGAAATGAGGTAGAGAAGATGGGGGAGCTGCGTACAGCGATAGGGAAGTTGGCGGAGGACAGGGCTTGGACATGTAAAGTTTATTTTGGACAGGTTTTTTTTTTTATAATGGCATTTATTAAGCGCTTACTATGTGCAAAGCACCGTTCTAAGC
This sequence comes from Tachyglossus aculeatus, assembly GCF_015852505.1. Taxonomy (NCBI): domain Eukaryota; kingdom Metazoa; phylum Chordata; class Mammalia; order Monotremata; family Tachyglossidae; genus Tachyglossus; species Tachyglossus aculeatus. The sequence goes on along the minus strand of NC_052101.1, from coordinate 5,073,614 downwards.
ACTGGGGAGGTTACAAGGTGATCAGGTTGTCCCACGGGGGGCTCACACTCTTAATCCCCATTTTACAGATGAGGTAACTGAGGCACTGAGGTTAAGTTTGAGGTGTCGACAGGACATCAAAGTAGGGATCTCCCGAAGGCAGCAGGCACTGCAAGACTGCAGAAAAGGAAAGAGGTGGGGCTGGACAGAATAAATAATAAATAAATAATTATGGCATTTGTTAAGCGCTTACTATGTGCAAAGCACTGATTTAAGCATGGGCTGTTGGTGGGGGGGGATACAAGGTAATTAAGTTGTCCCACGTGGGGCTCACAGTCTTAATCCCCATTTTACAGATGAGGTAACTGAGGCACAGAGAAGTGACTTGACCAGTCACCCAGCTGACAAGCGGCGGAGCTGGGATTAGAACCCATGACCTCTGACGCCTAAACCCTGGCTCTTTCCACTGAGCTACGCTAAGATCTGGTAATTATGTGGAGGTGGTAGTTGAAGCAGCACAGTATAGTGGATAGAGCCTGGGCCTTGGAGTCAGAAGGTCATGGGTTCTAATCCTGGTTCCACCACTTGTCTGCTGTGTGACCTTGGGCAAATCACTTCACTTCTCTGTGCCTGTTACCTCACTGGTAAAATGGGGATTGATACCGTGAGCACTACATAGGACATAGGACTATGTCCAACCCGATTTTCTTGTATCCACCCCATTGCTTAGTACAGTGCCTGATACAGAGTATATGCTTAATAAATACCACAATTATTATTATTATTATTATTATTATTATTATTATTATTATTATTATTATTATTAAAGACATGGGAGCAAATGAGTTGCCTAATGGAAAGAACTTAGGACTGAGTATAATAATAATAATAATAACAGTGGTATTTGTTAAGCGCTTACTATGTGCAAAGAACTGTTCTAAGCTCTGGGGGGATACAAGGTGATCAGGTTGTCCCACGTGGGGTTCACAGTCTTAATCCCCATTTTATAAATGATGGAACTGAGGCCCAGAGAAATTAAGTGACTTGCCCAAAGTCACACAGCTGACAAGTGGCTGAGCCAGGATTTGAACCCAAGACCTCTGACTTCCAAACCCATGCTCTTTCCACAGAACCAGTTGACCTGGGTTCCACTCATTCATTCATTCAATCGTATTTATTGAGCGCTTACTGTGTGCAGAACACTGTACTAAGCGCTTGGGAAGTCCAAGTTGGCAACATCTAGAGACGGTCCCTACCCAACAGTGGGCTCATGTTCCACCGCTTGTCAGCTGCTTAACTATGGGCAAGTCCCGTAATTTCTCGGTGCCTCAGTTCCCTCAATCTGCAAAGTGGGGATTCAGTACCTGTTCGCCCTCCTACTTAGAATGTGAGTCTCATGAAGGAGCTGATGAGCATCTATCCACCCCGTCGCTTAGTACAGTACTAACCTCTCATCCCCTCTTCCTGGAAGTGGTCATCCCTGGGGATGACCAGAGCCTCGGTATGGTCTTCAAGGGGCCTGGGGACGATGACTTTGTCTGGTCACCAGACAGCCAGGGCCCCTCCGTCCAAACCTGGATGCCCAGATCTTTCTTTCAGAGCTTTACGGTTGCCCGATGGCCGGCCTGTTGTTGTTTGTAGTGTTTGTTTAGCGCCTACTATGTGCCTGCACTATACTAAGCACTGGGATGGCTACAGATAAATCAGGTTGGACATGATGCTTGTCCCATCTGAGGCTCACAGTATTTAATCCCCTTTTCACAGATGAGGAAACTGAGGCACAGAGAAGTCAAGTGACTTGCCCAAGGTCACACAGCAGACAAGTGGCAGAGCAGGGATTAGAAGTCCAACCTGAAGGGACGTCCCCTTCGGCCTAGTAATAATAATAATGATGATGGTATTTGTCAAGCACTTACTATGTGCAAAGCACGTTCTAAGCGCTGGGGAGGTTACAAGGTGATCAGGTTGTCCCACGGGGGGCCCACAGCTTTCATCCCCATTTTACAGACGAGGGAACTGAGGCGCAGAGAAGTGAAGTGACTTGCCCAAAGTCACACAGCTGACAATTGGTGGAGCCAGGATTTGAACCCATGACCTCTGACTCCAAAGCCCGGGCTCTTTCCACGGAGCCACGCTACTTCTCTATAGTGGCAAGAGAAGTGGGAGTCAGAGGTCGTGGGTTCTGATCATGGCTCCGCCACTCGTCTGCTGCGTGACCTTGGGTAAGCCACTTAACCTCTCTGTGCCTCTGATACCTCATCTGTAAAATGGGAATTTAGACTATGAGCCCCACATGGGACAGGGACTGTGTCCAACCCAATTTGCTTGTATCCACCCCCGCGCTTAATACAGTGCCTGGCACATAGTAAGTGCTTCACAAATACCACAATTATCATTATGATTATTATGGTGGGCCTGAGGTAAGTATCAAAGTGCTTAAACTTGAGGAAGCAGCATGGCTCAGTGGAAAGAGCACAAGCTTGGGACTCAGAGGTCATGGGTTCTAATTCTGGCTCGGCCGCTTGTCAGCTGCGTGACTTTGGGCAAGTCACTTCACTTCTCTGTGCCTCCGTTACCTCATCTGTAAAATGGGGATGAAGACTGTGAGCCCCATGTGGGACAACCTGATCACCTTGTATCCTCCCCAGTGCTTAGAACAGTGCTTTGCATATAGTAAGCACTTAACAAATGCCATCATTATCATTATTATCCCAGGTTCTTCTTACTCCCAGGCCTGTGCTCTATCTTCTGGGTTATGGTACTCCTAGACTGTGAGCCCACTGTTGAGGAGGGACTGTCTCTCTATGTTGCCAACTTGTACTTTCCAAGCGCTTAGTAGAGTGCTCTGCACACAGTAAGCGCTCAATAAATACGATTGAATGAATGAATGAATATGTTGCCAACTTGTACCTCCCAAGCACTTAGTGCAGTGCTGTGCACACAGTAAGCGCTCAATAAATATGACTGGATGAATGAATGCCCAAATAGGCACTTCGTTGCCTTGCCCAGTTTCCCCAGGAATACCGATTGAGAAGAAGCACAAAGTCATCCTGATTTTGAGTCAGTCCCGGGCCCTGCCCCTTCTCATGCTTTGTAGTGCAGCTGAATCTGGGCTTTGGCTCAGACTCCAGATTCTCAAAATCAAAATAATAATAATGGTATTTGTTAAGTGCTTACTATGTGCACTGTTCTAAGCACTGGGGTAGATACAACATGGGGCTCACGTTCTTAATCCCCATTTTACATTTTCCCCCTCATGCCCCTCTCCATCTCCCCCATCTTACCTCCTTCCCTTCCCCACAGCACCTGTATATATGTATATATGTTTGTACATATTTGTTACTCTATTTATTTATTTATTTATTTTACTTGTACATATCTATTCTATTCATTTTATTTTGTTAGTATGTTCGGTTTTGTTCTCTGTCTCCCCCTTTTAGACTGTGAGCCCACTGTTGGGTAGGGACTGTCACTATATGTTGCCAACTTGTACTTCCCAAGCGCTTAGTACAGTGCTCTGCACACAGTAAGCGCTCAATAAATACGACTGATGATGATGATGATGATGAGATGAGGCAACTGAGGCCCAGAGAAGCTAAGTGACTGGCCCAAAGTCACACAGCTGATAAGTGGCGGAGCTGGGATTAGAACTCACAACCTCTGACTCCCAAGCCCGGGGTCTAGTCACTAAGCCGCGCTGCTTCTCAAGGGTAGGAGAGGAGACTTTATATCCCTCTCCTCCGTTCAGAGTCTCCTGTCTCTTGCCGGGCTGAGCAATCTTTCAGAGTGACACATCTCCCAATTCCCCAGCAACGAGAATGGGAGATGAGGTTGGACATCGCCTCTGCTTATCTCTTCACCGGGCTCAGGCAGCCTTTCCGAACAACATCCCCTAGGAGCGAGGCCCGCTATCCCTCCTGGAAAGCCTCCCTTCCTTTCAGATTGCCCTGTCTCTTCCCCGCTGAGCCCAGACAGTCATTCAAAGCAACAATATTCCACAGTTCCCACCGGAGCAGGGAACGGGAGAGGAGACACTATAGCCCTCCTGGAAATCCTCTCCTCCTTTCGGATCCTCCTGCCTCCTCCCCGCTGGGCCCAGACGGCTTTTCCGAACGACACATCCCCCAGTTCCCTCGCAGCCGCAGGCCTCCTGGGCTCAGACTGGCAGCTGCGAGCAGAGGGGAAAGCGACTCCTTGAATTTGGCAAATGCTCTCACCCCCGCTGAGGAGCAGCCAAGCAGAATCACTGCAGCCAGGTGGCTAATGAAGGCCTCTGTCACGCCGCGAACAGGTTTCCGCTCCAGCCCGGCTGCCCGTCCACGGAAGGCAAAGAAAATGGCACTGTTGAGCCCGCTGTTGGGTAGGGACCATCTCTATATGTTGCCAACTTGTACTTCCCAAGCGCTTAGTCCAGTGCTCTGTACACAGTAAGCACTCAATAAATACAATTGAATGAATGAATGAAGAAAAGGCACAGCGGCGGTTGTGGGTGGGAGAGAGGAAGCTTAGTGTCCTGGGGGGCGGGAGTCCATCCTTCGACTGACCGCCCCCCCCCTGCATCTCAGTAGCCAAGCCTGCCCTTTTTCAAGTCCTTTCCCTGCCTTTTTCCTCTGGACTGTAAACTTGTTGTGGGCAGGGAACGTGTCTACCAACTGTTATATTGTTATCTCATCTGTATATATGTATATATGTTTGTACATATTTATTACTCTATTTATTTACTTATTTTACTTGAACATATCTATTCTATTCATTTTATTTTGTTGGTATGTTTGGTTTTGTTCTCTGTCTCCCCCTTTTAGACTGTGAGCCCACTGTTGGGTAGGGACTGCCTCTATATGTTGCCAACTTGTACTTCCCAAGCGCTTAGTACAGTGCTCTGCACACAGTAAGCGCTCAATAAATATGATTGATTGATTGATTGATTGATCTGTAAAATGGGGATTAAAACTGTGAGCCAACTGTGGGACAACCTGATCACCTTGTAACCTCCCCAGCGCGTAGAGCAGTGCTTTGCACATAGTGAGCGCTTAATAAATGCCATCATTATTATTATTATATTGGACTCCCCCCAAGCATTAATTGCAAGATTCTGCAAACAATAAGCAGTCAGTAAATATAACCGATCGATTGATTCAAGCCCTCTTCTCCCCAGATATGTGGCGGGAGCAGGGATTAGAACTCACATCCTCTGACTTCCAAGCCTGTGGTCTTTCCACTAGGCCACACTGCTTCTCATGTTTGGGCACCTCCACTCTCCCCCACCACCCCTACTAGGCCCACGCTTAGCACCTGTATTGGTTTTTCAAATTTCTGCCAAAAACATTTGCAGGTATTGGTTCATGACAGGGAATGGCACAGGGCAAGATCCGCTAGGGATCACAGGCTGTGGAGTTGGGCTGGGATCCCAGAGCTGACTGCTTCCTCTGGAAACGTGGGCCACCATGGAATTCCCGCCGGAGGGAGGGAGGGAGGGATGATGAGAAAGACAGAAGGAGGATTGGGGAGAGAGGAAGGATGGAGCAGGAAGGGAGGAAGAGAAGGGTGGAGGGAGAGATGGAGGAAGGGGAGAAGGGATCAGGGAGAGAAGGAAGGTGGAAGTGAAGAGACAAGAGAGAAAGGGCGGGAGGGAAGGGAAGACAAAAGGAGGGAAAGAGGAGGGAGGGAGGAGAAATGGAGGAAGGAAAGGAGGGAATGAAGGAAGAACAAAGAGAGGGAGGGAAAGAAGGAAGGAGGGCAGGAGGGAAAGAATAGCCAAAATAAAAAATCCCTTCAATAGAGCAGACAAAATAAACCACTGTACAATTGTATATGTGTACCGTGCTACCGAGGAGCAGTATAAATACATTCCTAAGTGACGGTTAATGGGTTTATATGACTGAAGATTCTGGGAATTAATCAGAGAAGACTTGGAGTAAGTGCAATTTTTGAAGGGTTTTGGCCTATCTTTTAGGAGGAGGAGGAGAAATAGTAATTATTAAGGATTTACTGTGTACAGAGAAGTGTAGTAAGTGCTGAGAAAGAGTTCACATTTACTCTTCTGGGTAAATGGATCCACAACTAGATATCTGCAATTAATGTTTTCTTTCTAGAATCATAGAACAAAACCTCGGAACACCTAATTTCTCAGGTTTTGTGCAGTGGAAAATTTAGGAAGACTGAATGGGTACCAATGTCTTCTTTTCAAACAACAAGGGAAAGTTCCTCTAGTCTGTGTGGGCTTCATATTATATTTATGGACCCGACTATGAGGCAGTGGATTGGAAGTTGTATTTTCAGTTTGGTTCTCAAAGGGGAAATATACCAGAAAATTAAATTTTGATTTTTTAACACAAGGAATCGCCATTTCTGTGAACTTGCTGAAGCACCATTATTTGAATTATTTACTACTGGACTGAACAGAGCATTAGAAAAGGTGTATGAGAAACAATACGTTACAGGTCTCTGAGGAGAGAATGCATTTTAACGTAGGCTTTTCCTCTTTGCTCTCTGTAGTCTGCAACCCTGGTTGGTTGAGGTAATAAAAAATATTCTTAATTCCTTTGGAAGAGGATAAAAATGAGTCAGGGGTTTAATCTGCAGGGGGTGAGCGTGAATTTTGAAAGGAATTTCCCAATGGAAAATCTTGGTGGTTTTTTTCCCCAAATCTGCTCAAGAAAAAAAAATTTGATATAACCTGCTAATGTGACATTAGAGGGATGGAACAAGACAAACAGGAAAAATACAAATAAGACAAAGACAACAGGACAAATAGAACCACCTATCACCAGTTTCAGGAACCTAGAATGTGTATCTTTACTTTTTGATCTTTACTTTTTCTTTTTAATGGCATTTGTTGAGTGCTTACAATGTGCTGGGCACTGTACTAAGCGCTGAGGTAGACACAAAGTAACTGGGTTGATCACAGTCCCTGTCCCGCTTGGGGCTCACAGTCTCAATTCCCATTTTACAGATGAGGTACTGGCTCATAGAGAACTTAGATGACTTGCCCAAGGTCACACTGCAGACAAGTGTCAGAGTCAGGATTAGAACCCAGGTCCTCTGTCTTCCGGGCCTGTGTTCTGTGCATTACTTTCATTCATTCAATCGTATTTATTGAGCGCTTACTGTGTTCAGAACACTGTACAAGCTGGCAACATATACTTCCCCACTCTACCCTGTCTCTTTACCACCACTGTCTCCATTTACCGTGGCTCAGTGGAAAGAGCCCGGGTTTGGGAGTCAGAGATCTTGGGTTCTAATCCCGGTTCCACCACTTGTCAGCTGTGTGACTTTGGGCAAGTCACTTCACTTCTCTCTGCCTCAGTTACCTCATCTGGAAAATTGGGGTTAAGACTGTAAGCTCCATGTGGGACAAGCTGATTACCTTGTATCCCTCCAGCGCTTAGAACAGTGCTTGGCACATAAGTGCTTAACAAATGTCATTATTATTATTATTATTAGTAGTAGTAGTAGTAGTAGTAGTAGTAGTAGTAGTAGTAGTAGTAGTAGTAGTATCATATTATTTTCTGTCCACTCAAAACAATCCTCAGGGGATGGATAGTCTATGAGTTAAGGATGCGTGGAAATTTGAGGTAGGCGTCCTACACTTAGATAGAGAAGTAGCGTGGCTCAATAGAAAGAGCCCGGGCTTGGGAGTCAGAGGTCATGGGTTCTAATCCCGGCTCCACCACTTATAGGCTGTGTGACTTTGGGCAAGTCACTTAACTTCTCTGTGCCTTAGTTACCTCATCTGTAAAACGGGGATTAAGATTGTGAGCCCCACATAAAACAACCTGATCACCTTGTATCCCCCCAGCGCTTAGAACAGTGCTTTGCACATAGTAAGTGCTTAGCAAATACCATCTTTATTGTCACTATTATTATAAGGGGAAACAGGCTGGCAGTTTCTAGCACCTAGATGAGGGGAAACAGGCTGGCGGTTTCTAGAGCTTAGAAAGTGCTCACTCCTTTAGCATCTCTTTCACAAAATGATGTCAGTCACCAACTTGGTGACGTCAACTGGAGCTCAGCCAATGCCAGCAGAACACCCGAGCAAGGGGGAGGCCTAGTGGAAAAAGCTGAAGCCTGGTCCAAAGTGAGTAATAATAATAATAATAATAATAATAATAATAATAATAATAGCATTTATTAAGCTCTTACTATGTACAAAGCACTGTTCTAAGCCCTCGGGAGGTTACAAGGTGATCAGGTTTTCTCGCGAGGGGCTCACAGTCTTAATCCCCATTTTCCAGATGAGGGAACTGAGGCACAGAGAAGTTGTGTGACTTGCCCAAAGTCACGCAGCTGACAATTGGCAGAGCCGGAATTTGAACCCATGACCTCTGACTCCAAAGCCCGGGCTCTTACCACTGAGCCACGGCTTCTCTAGTAGGGTAGTAGCTCATGCCCTACCCTGTCCTTGGTAAGAAAAGTGGGTAGGGAGTGGGAAAGAATTGGCATGGAAGCCATGTGATCTAGTCGAAAGAACGTGGGCCGCAGAGTCAGAGGATCGGGGTTCTAATATCCCAGCTCCACCATGTTCCTTCTGTGTGACCCTGAACAAGTCACTTCACTTCTCTGTGCCTCAGCTACCTCATCTGTAAAATGGGCAATAAATCCATGGGACATGGACTGTGTCCAAACTGATTAGTTTGTATCTACCCTCGTGCTTAGTTCAATACCTGGTACATAGTAAGTACTTAACAGATACCATAAAGAGTAGACAAATAAATAAGAATGACTTCTTGATCAGTAGTCAAGAGTCGAGATAGTCAAGAGCTTGGGAGTCAGAGGATGTGGGTTCTAATCCCTCCTCAGCCACTTGCCTGCTGTGTGAACTTGGGCAAATCACTTCACTTCTCTGTGTCTCAGTTACCTCATCTGTAAAAAAGGGATTAAAAGTGTGAGCCCCACGTGGGACAACCTGATGACCTTGAATCTACCCCAATAGTGCTTGGCACATAATAAGTGCTTAAGAAATACCGTAATTATTAATTATTATTATTATTAGTCTAATCCTCTTTTAACTCAACATACATGGAGAAGCAGTGATTCCTAATGGCTAGAGCCCAAACTTGGGAATCAGAAGGATCTGGGTTCTAATCCAGGCTCCGCCACTTGTCTGCTGTGGGACCTTGGGGCAGTCACTTCACTTCTCCATGCCTCAGTTACCTCATCTGTAAAATGGGGATTAAGACTGTGAGACCCATGTTGTGGTGAGCAAGAGTGACTCCATCTTGTAACTCAGAAGCCGTTTCCTAAGAGACCATTCTTTGACCCCGTGAACAACAAGGGCAAAGGAGGAACTGGAGGAGAAACTGAATGATCTTGCTGACAAGTTTGAGGAGGACTTGAATTGCTGAGAAAAAAATGTAATTATTTTGCTGAGAAGTTTGAGGAGGGGCTAAATTGCTCTGCTGGGCAGGAGAAAGACTGCCACATGGGATTAAGCCCACAGGGTACTCATTCATTCATTCAATCATATCTATTGAGCGCTTACGGTGTGCAGAGCACTGTACTAAGTGCTTGGGAAGTACAAGTTGGCAACACATAGAGACGGGCCCTACCCAACAATGGGCTCACAGTCTAGAAGGGGGAGACATTAGGGGAAGCAAATTCCCCGGGAAGGGCTCATAGGACTGAAACTAAAGGGTGACAATTCCCCTAGAATGAGATCGTGACACCATGTGGGTGTTTCTACCCCAGAGCTTAGAACTGTGCCTAACATTGTAAGCAGTTAACAAACAGAATTAAAAAAAAAAAAACAGCAGAAAACACAGCAAGCGTCATCAAAATTCTATGAATCACTCACATCCGAGCTCCAGGACATTTGAGGCCTGATCTCAAACAGCTCCTCTAGAAGGAAATGCGGAGGTGATTATGAGCCACTTTACCAAATCAGGAAAGCATTAAGGATTCATAATTAGCCTGAAGAAAACCGAGGTTCTAAGGCTAGTTCGCAGCTGGCAAACACGACAGTCAAGAGTTTCCCTCGGCAACACAGAGATAAACACCGTCACCGCTTACTGCCCCGTAGGTGTCGAGCTCGCCAACGATTCCAGGATAGGTCAGAGGTAGAAGATGGAGTCAGAAGGCATAGTATGTCAACCACGGTCCTGATTTGGCAATAAGTTTTCAGACTAAATTCAAGTACTAGAGAGCAATTGGAGCACACAACTTCCTTTATCGGAGAGACTAGAACCGAACCCAGCTGCCGCGTTTGACTTTCACTAGCATCACCTTCAATGTCCAGCGGCAAGACACGATTACAAACGAGGCGAGCCTAAATTGCAATCAATTTCATCAGCTTCAGAGCTCCTTCTCTGGATGAGATATTTGAGAGGAATAAGAATAACTGAGCAGCTCAAGAGTAATTGTGCTGTTTGTTAAATGCCATCTCCTAGACTGTGAGCCCACTGTTGGGTAGGGACTGTCTCTATACGTTGCCAACTTGTACTTCCCAAGCGCTTAGTACAGTGCTCTGCACACAGTAAGCGCTCAATAAATACGATTGAATCTATGTGCCAAGCACTGCCCTAATAACTGGGGTAGATAATCAGGTCCCACGTGGGGTTCATAGACTAAGAGAAGGAGGGAGAACAGGTATTGAATCCCCATTTTGGAGATGATGGAACTGAGACCCGGAGAAGTTGAAGTGGCTGTCCAAGGAAGGCTCGAAACAGGGTGGACAGAATGAATATTTTAAGGCCGCAATGAAATAAAACACAATACGGGGGGCAGAGTCATGAATAGTCGTGAGCTGGCGGGAGAAGATAAATCAGCCTGGAACGTGACGGTTAAAATGGGGTGACTGTCTGAGAACAAATGGTTTGGTAGAATCGGGGCTCGGGGGAAACATGGCTGGCTTTGTAGGAAGCAAAGGTAGGAAGTAAATCCTCCCCTCCCCATTGGCCTTTTCAACTGGCACATGGTGATAAAGAAATCTCTCCATCTGGAACATCATCCATCTATTGCTCGATCATCATTAGTGATAATTATGGCATTTGTTAAGCATTCATTATGTGATAAACACTGGGATAAAGACTGGAAAACCAGCCCGGAAGCCCCATGTAGGGCAGGGATTGTGTCCAATGCGATCACCTTGTATCTACCCTCACGATTAGTACAGTGCCAGGCATATAGTAAGCTCGTAACAAAGACAAGAAAAATAATCAAGATCAGATACAGTCCCCATCCCCAAAGGGCTCACATTCTAAGAGGGTAATAATAATAATAATAATTGTGGTATTTGTTAAGCTCTACGTGCTGGACACTGTACTAAGCTCTGGGGTGGTTAACAAGCGCTTAACAAATACCAAAAAATAGTGTTTGGCAGATAACAACCAGCAGAAAGATTCTCATGTCCCTTTTAGCCACGAAGAAAGCACGGATTGCTTTTCTCCCCCGTGGGAATCCAGCCCTTCCCACTGCCAGCCTGCTTTTTCGGGGTGAGTTGTTTGAGAAGGAGTCTTTGATCTAAGCAAGATGGAGAGAATGATACCCTGAGTAGAGGCTCTGTCCTCATCAGGATGACTCACGCGTTCAAAAAGCATCACACAGCCGTCATCCTGGTGCAGAGATGGGAAAGGGACTGGAACCAGGAAATACTGGGCTCTGACATCTTGAAAGCACTTCGGAGGGAAAAGAGAAGGCCGGGAGTCTCGGAGCTGGTTCTCCTGGAAAGATGCAATAGATCTGTAGTATTTATCCATCAACAAATTAATCAATGGTATTAATTGAGCGCCTTCTGTGTGCAGAGCACTGTACTAAGCACTTGGGAGAGTACAACAAAATGAGCAGTCATGTTTCCTGCCTATAATGAGCTTACAGAACTTATTGTATTCATTCATTCACTCAGTTGTATTTATTGAGCACTCACCTGTGCAAAACACTGGAATAAGTGCTTGGGGAGAGTGCGGTATACCAATAAAGAGACACATTCCCTGCCCACAGTGAGCTCACAGTCTAGAGAAGCAGCATGGCTTTAATGGTGAGAGCCTGGGCTTGAGAGTCAGAGGTCGTGGGTGCTAACCGTGCTGCTTCTAAGGGTGGGGGGGAAACATGCGGAAAATGAGGCACAGAGTGGTTAATAATATTAATAAGAATGATAACAAGAGATAACAAGAGAAGCAGCATGGCTCAGTGGAAAGAGCACAGGCTTGGAAGTCAGAGGTCATGGGTTCTAATCCCGGCTCTGCCACTTGTCTGCTTTGTGACCTTGGGCAAGTCACTTAACCTCTCTGTACCTCAGTTCCCTCATCTGTAAAATGGGGATTTAGACTGGGAGCACCACGTGGGACAACCTGATGACCATGTATCTACCCCAGCACTTACAACAGTGCTTGACACGTAGTAAGTGCTTAACAAATATCATCATTATTATTATTGTTATTATAGAGGGGAAGACAGACATTAAAATAAGTTCAAAGAATAAATAAATAATTGTATGCTTACTGTGTGCAAGGCATTGCACAAGATAACAATGATGGCATTTGTTAAGCACTTACTATGTGCAACGCACTGTTCTAAGCTCTGGGGAGGTTACATGGTGATCAGGTTGTCCCACGGGGGGCTCACAGTCTTAATCCCCATTTTACAGATGAGGGAACTGAGGCACAGAGACTGTGAGCCCACTGTTGGGTAGGGACTGTCCCTATATGTTGCCAACTTGTACTTCCCAAGTGCTTAGTACAGTGTTCTGCACACAGTAAGTGCTCAATAAATACGATTGATTGATTGATTGACTGATTGAAGTGACTTGCCCAAAATCACACAGCTGACGGCGGAGCAGGATTTGAACCCATGACCTCTGACTCCAAAGCCCAGGCTCTTTTCCACTGAGCCACGTTGCTTCAAGATGTTCTGAAGGTACATTAGAGTAAGGAAACATGATCCCTATCCTCAAGAAGTTTATAGTTTTGATATAGCACGTGACCTAATGGAAAGAGCAAATGGGACTGTGAGTCAAAAGCGGCTTCTAACCCCGGTTCTATACTTGTCTAGTGTATGACCTTGGATAAGTCACTTAACCACAGCTTAGAACAGTGCCTGACACATAACAAGCCCTTAACAGATATCATTACTATTATTATAATTGTTATCATTATAATAATAATAATAATAATGGCATTTGTTAGGTGCTTACTATGTGCCAAGTGCTGTTCTAAGTGCTGGTGGGATTCAAAATAATCAGGTTGTCCCACATGGAGCTCACAGTCTTCATCCCCATTTTACAGATGAGGTAACTGAAGCACAGAGAAGTTAAGTGACTTGCCCAAAGTCACATAGCTGACAAGTGGCTGGAGCCAGGATTAGAACCCATGACGTCTGATTTCCAAGTCCAGGCTCTTTCCACTGAGCCACGCTGCTTCTGTTGTTATCATTCTTACCATTATTATTAATATTATTAACCACTCTGTGCCTCCTTTTCCTCATCTGTTTCCCCCCAACCCTTAGAAGCAGCACGGTGTAATGGACAGAGCATTGAGAGACAGAAGGTCATGGGTTCTAATCCTGCTTCTGCTACTTGTCTGCCTGTGGACTTGGGCAAGTCACTTCACTTCTCTGTGCCTCAGTTACCTCATCTGTGAAATGGGGACTAAGACTGTGAGCCCTATGTGGGACAGGGACTGTATCCCATCTTGTCTCAGTGGAAAGAGCTGGGGCTTTGGAGTCAGAGGTCACGGGTTCAAGTTCCGGCTCCATCACTTGTCAGCTGTATGACTTTGGGCAAGTCACTTCACTTCCCTGTGCCTCAGTTCCTTCACCTGTAAAATGGGCGTTAAGCTGTGAGCCCCCCGTGGGACAACCTGATCACCTTGTAACCTCCCCAGTGCTTAGAACAGTGCTTTGCACATAGTAAGCACTTAATAAATGTCATTACTATTATTATTATTATTATTATTATTATTATTATTATTATTATTATCTGATTTGCTTGCATCCACCCCAGCGCTTATTACAGTGCCTGGCACACAGCAAGCGCTTAACAAATACCATAATTATTATTAGACTGTGAGTCCCTGTGGGACAGGGACTGTGTCCAACCTGACTATACAACACATACGCTAGGGCTTACCACATTGTAAAAGCTTAACAAATATAATTATTATGCTGTCCTCCCAGCACTCAAGCTTTCACCCTCTGAGCATATTTATGTAAAAATATTTTAACAGCAGGATCCTATTCGCTCTGTGATACTAAAAACAACAGGGCAGAAGAGGGACTGAGAACTACGCAGTAGCTTAGCTTTTAATCTGCCCTTTCAGAGGAAAAATGGTCCGGGGTCAACAAATCCCTCCGGTAGTTGAGCATTGAGAGGTTGCTGCTTTTTACACACACATGGGTGCCTTTCGGCAGCTCCTCCGTCTTCGGACTTCCTGGATCATGTTCAATCATTTTTCCTAATAGCCATTCCTGCTCCCAGCTTTCCTTGAGGCCCGTTAGGTCTCTTATGCCCAACGCGAACGTAGAGTGCATTAGTTTCGGCTACCTCGGGGCCCCGCTTCCCGGAACATCGCGGTTTATGGTCCCTGCATGAATCAGCTGTTCGATGTCGTTCCCCGAATTGCTTTTCATTATAAATTCTTCTTTTTCCAGCCGCGATGTCCTATTACACTCTTCTGACTAAGCACGCTAACTCTGACGCAACTGTCTCTGGCCTCTGGAGAGCCCCTCTTTGACTCACCGAAGAGGCAGCAGATCATCATCATCGTCAATCGTATTTATTGAGCGCTTACTGTGTGCAGAGCACTGTGCTAAGCGCTTGGGAAGTACAAATTGGCAACCTATAGAGACAGTCCCTACCCAACAGTGGGCTCACGGCCTAAAAAAGCAGATCCCATCGGATCGAGCACTAGGATGGCACTAGAATGGATTTGTTGGGATTGTCTCTATCTGTTGCCGAATTCTCCTTTCCAAGCACCCAGTCCAGTGCTCTGCACACAGTGGGCACTCAATAAATATGATTGAATAAATGAATGAATGGTGGACACCTCGTAGGGAAGCGGCGTAGCCTAATGGGTAGAGCACGGGACTGGGAGTCGAAAGGACCTGGGTTCTAATCCTGGCTCTGTCATTTGTCCGCTGACTTGACCTTGGGCAAGTCACTTAACTTCTCCGTGCCTCAGTTGCTTCATCCGTAAAATGGGGATTGAGACTGTGAGCCGCATGTGGTACCGGGACTGTTTCCGACCTGATTAGCTTGTATCTACCCCAGTGCTTAGAACAGTGCTTGACACATAGTAAGCGCTTAACAAATAACATTGTCATCATCATTTTCAACTCCTAGGAGGAGGGAACAGAGGCCCATTTATCAGATAATAATAATAATAATGATGATGGCATTTTTTAAGCACTTACTATGTGCAAAGCACTGTTCTAAGCACTGGGGGGGGATAGAAGATGATCAGGTTGTCCCACGTGGGGCTCACAGTCTTAATCCCCATTTTACAGATGAGATAACTGAGGCACAGAGAAGTTAAGTGAGGTAACACAGCTGACAAGTGACACAGCCAGGATTAGAACGCATGACCTCTGGCTCCCAAGCCCAGAATCTTTCCACTGAGCCATGCTGCTTGACTTTGGACAAGTCACTTCTCTGGCCTCAGTTACCTCATCTGTAAAATGGGGATTGAGACTGTGAGCCCCACTTGGGACAGGGACAGTGTCCAACCCAATCTGCTTGTAGCCACCCCAGAGCTTGGTACAGTGTTTGACACAAAGGAAGTGTTTAACAAATACCACAATTATTATTACATTATTATAGAGAAGCAGCGTGGCTCAGTGGAAAGAGCACAGGCTTTGGAGTCAGAGGTCATGGGTTCAAATCCCGGCTCCACCAATTGTCAGCTGTGTGCCTTTGGGCAAGTCACTTCACTTCTCTGGGCCTTAGTGACCTCATCTGTAAAGTGGAGATTAAGACTGTGAGCCCCCCATGGGACAACCTGGTTACCTTGTAACCTCCACAGCGCTTAGAACAGTGCTATGCACATAGTAAGCACTTAATAAATGCCATTATTATTATTATTATTATTATTATTATTAGGTGAGCAGAAACAACCCCAAGGCAGGGACAGTATGCCATTCCCCACTCATGGTCATTTAACCCCACTAAGCCCAGGGATGAGAGGAGGGCAGGGAAAACACGAGAGGCTCAGCTAAGACTCAGCCACTGGACTGTTTTCCTCCTCAAAATCGTTTTTCACGGTATGCATGGCAGATCACTTGCAAAGATTGATTTCTGGGTGGTCAATAAAATTTGTCTTTTATCTTGCATCTCGCTCGACAGTTGGGATAGCGTTTCACTCTATCTAATAAAAACTGACCATATTCCTTGGATTAAAATCGTTCATTTACCTTTTCAGTCAGAGGAAAGTGAGGAAAGAGGACATCAGCTACAAGATTCCTTTAGCCCCTTAGTTTTACCTATTGTAACCTCAGCTAAAATACATATTTTATATGTATTTTACATATTGAGAAGCAGCATGGCTCAGTGGAAAGAGCCTGGGCTTTGGAGTCAGAGGTCAGGGGTTCAAATCCTGGCCCGCCAATTGTCAGCTGTGTGACTTTGGGCAAATCACTTAACTTCTCTGTGCCTAAAATGGGGATTAAGATTGTGAGCCCCATATGGGACAACCTGATCACCTTGTATCCCCCCCAGCACTTAGAACAGTGCTTTGCACATAGTAAGCGCTTAACAAATACCAGCATTATTATTATTACTATATTTCATATATTTTGGAAATACTGCCTGGAGTTCTCTCTCTTCTGCACATTCTATGTATAACCAGCATATGGATTTGGGGGAGTTTGAAAAATATATTTAATTTGGTTTAGATTTGGATAAGTGCTTAGTACAGTGCTCCGCACACAGTAAGCGCCCAATAAATATGATTGATTGATTGATTGATTGATAAAAATGAAGTTTAAAATTATTTTCCTTTTTGAAAAATTTCCTGATGTAATGATTTTATTTTAACGCCTCGGTGTTAAGAAAATCCTAGCAATTTTTAAAATGAAACCTCTTTGAGGTTGAAAAAAGATTATGTGAGTAGAAATATGATAAAATCAATAAAACCTTAAAAAGTCATACGCTACATACAACTTGATCTATTTATTTCATGTCTTCTTGTAAACTCAGATTTTCCCCATTTTCTGAGAATGTGGTTCCATCTAAATTCAATAGGTATTGAATATAATTCAATGGACCAATTTGTTAATAGGATAATTAATTCTCAGATATTTACACTGCATTCTACTTGTAGAATTAACCGGGCTGGTTGCATAAATGACATTTATTCTAGAATTTACATAAAATTAATGGTAAGTTCCTTCTGGGCAGAGAATAGGTCACTTCATTTGGCTGTATTACTCAAGTGAATTGTACAGCGCACTGTACCGAGTACTCAAGAAATGATATTCTTACTATTCATTCATTCATTCATTCAATCGTATTTACTGAGCACTTTACTGTGTGCAGAGCACTGTACTGAGCGCTTGGGAAGTACATATAGAGATGGTCCCTACCCAACAATGGGCTCACAGTCTAGAAAACGGGCTCACGGTCTTACTAATGGATTTGGCCAAAAGTGTATTTCCCTCTTACAAACAGAGTTGAGATGCTATTTGAATAGCCTATTTTCATGTGTTTCCTACTAAAATGGGATTTTATGGTTAGCATCTACTACATTCATTCATTCATTCATTCAATCGTATTTATTGAGCGCTTACTCTGTGCAGAGCACTGTACTAAGCACTTGGGAAGTACAAGTTGGCAACACAGAGAGATGGTCCCTACCCAACAGTGGGCTCACAGTCTAGAAGTGCTTTTACGCTTTTACAGTGGTGCTTTTACAGAAGTGCTTTTACAGTGCTTTTACGAATACCGCGGACTGCCCAAAAATTAAACAAATGGATTTTGGAGCAAATTAAGCCAAGGTGGTCTTTGGAAGGCCAAATGACTCAATTTAGATTAGCATATTCCGGACACATAATCAGAAGGACGGATTCTCTGGAGAAGAAACTAATGTTTGGAACGTGGAAGAGGCAGACGGGCAGCTAGATGGAGAGAGACCAGAACGACGATAAAGGAACAACCATTAGTAAGGTTGTGGATTATGGCAGAGGATGGGACGTTCTGGAGAAAATATATCCAAAGAATCGGAAATGACTAGATGGTACTTGATAATAATAATAATAACAATAGTAATGATCTACTACTGTGGTAAGGTGGATGGCCTTAACCTATCATCAATCTATAGAATTTATTGAGTCCCTACTATGCTCAGAGTAATGATAATAATAGTGTCACTTGTTAAGCGCTTATTGTGTGTCAGGTGCCGGGGTGGAGACAAGCAAATCCAGTTGGACGCAGCCCTTATTCCACATGGGGCTCATAATCTTAATCCCCATTTTACAGATGAGGTAACTGAGGCACAGAGTAGTAAAGTAGAGCACTGTTTTGAGCACTTGAGACTATACACTGGAAGTTAGAAACACAGTTCTTGGCCTCAAGGAGTTTACAACTTGCAGTCCAAGGGGGAGATGTGAGGCTTTTTGAATGGCTTGTACCCAAGTGTCAGAGTCAGAAGTCAGAAGGATCTGGAGTTAGAAGGACCTGGGTTCTAACTCCGGCTCTCCCACATGTCTGCTGTGTGACCTCGGGCAAGTCACTTAACTTCCCTGTGCCTCAGTTCCCTCATCTTTATAATGGGGATAAGAATGTGAGCCCCATTTGGGACACGGACTGTGTCCAACCTCATTACCTCGTATCTACTCCATTGTTTAGAGCAGTGCTTGGCACGTAGTAAGCACTTAATAAGTACCATAATTATTATTATTACCTGGGGAGGACAATCTTAATCAGGGAATGCTAGAAGAAAGTGGCGATTTAGGGAGCTAAATGGTAACTTCTGTTCATTTGTTTTATCTCCTATCAATCGTATCGCATGAAATAACTGTTGCCTTGCCCACTGTTGGGTATGGACTGTCTCTATATGTTGCCAACTTGTACTTCCCAAGCGCTTAGTACAGTGCTCAGCACACAGTAAGCGCTCAATAAACACGATTGAATGAATGAATGAATGCCTCCTTTCGTTTGTCTCATGAAAATATGGTCCTAGCTCCTGAAGACTCTTCTGTAGATGTAATTCCCAGGCAAAACTCAGTATCAGTTATTTTAAAAGGAACTTTGCCTAAGCAGTTTCCAGAGGGAAAAAAAAGAAACACTGGAGAGGAATTTTAAAAAATCAGCTACTGATTCAGAAATGGCAGAGTCACCCAATAGCTAAAGCTCAGTGATTGTAAACCTGTTGAAAAGGGTCTCTTCTGATGTGAGTGGTCTTCTCAAGAGATCATTTGCCATTCAGCATAAAATGTGTTCCTCGGTGAGAGACAGAATGGGAGCAAAAGAGGAATAATTCTTTTGACTCCAAGAGGGGCCATATTACCGGCACTAAATCTTCAACTGAGATGAAAGCGCAGAAGGCTGCATGTGTGTGTGTGTGTGTGTGTGTGTGTGTATCTTTATATGTATCTGTTATTTATTTATTTATTAATATTAATGTCTCTCCGCCTCTAGACCATGAGCTCATTTTGGGCAAGAATGTGTCTGTTTGTTGCTATATTGTCCTCTCCCAAAAACTTAGTACAGTGCTTTGCACACTGTTGGGTAGGGACCGTCTCTATATGCTGCCAACTTGTACTTCCCAAGCGTTTAGTACAGTGCTCTGCACACAGTAAGTGCTCAATAAATACGATTGAAAGTAAGTGCACAATAAATATGATTAAATGATTGAATGAATGAAGACCTGTCTGCTGTGAGACCTTGGGTAAATCACCTAACTTCTCCATTCCTAAGTTTCTTTATCTCATCTCCCTCCGACTTAGACCATGAGCCCCTTCTGGAATCCGATTATCTTGTATGCAGCGTGGCTCAGTGGAAAGAGCCCGGGCTTTGGAGTCAGAGGTCATGGGTTCAAATCCTAGCTCTGCCAATTGTCAGCTGTGTGACTTTGGGCAAGTCACTTAACCTCTCTGTGCCTCAGTTACCTCATCTGTAAAATGGGGATTAAGGCTGTGAGCCCTCCCGGGGGATAACCTGATCACCTTGTAATCTCCCCAGCACTTAGAACAGTGCTTTACACATACACTTAATAAATGCCATCATTACAGCACTTAGAACAGTGCTTTGCACATAGTAAGCCCTTAATAAATGCCATCATTATTATTGTATCTACCCCAGTGCTTAATACAGTGTCTGGCAGATAGTAAGTGCTTAACAAATACCATTAAAAAAAGACCATCCCCTTAAAAGCCGGACAGTAGAAACAAATGAATGTAGCATGGAAAACTGTCGTTATTTCCATTTGAGAGTATTGGCCCAGAGTGGGTTAAACAAAGAATAAGAATAAGAAGGTATGTAATAATAATAGTAATAATAATAATAATAATAATAATGGCATTTTTAAGTGCTTACTATGTGCAAAGCACTGTTCTAAGTGCTGGGGTGATTACAAGGTGATCAGGTTGTCCCACGGGGGCTCACAGTATTCATCCCCATTTTACAGATGAGGGAACTGAGGCACAGAGAGGTTAAGTGACTTGCCCAAAGTCACACAGCTGACAATTGGCAGAGCCAGGAGATGAGGGAACTGAGGAAAGAGCCCGGGCTTCGGAGTCAGGGGTCATGGGTTCAAATCCCACCTCCACCACTTGTCAGCTGTGTGACCTTGGGCAAGTCACTTAACTTCTCTGGGCCTCAGTTACCTCATCTGTAAAATGGGGATTAAGACTGTGAGCCCCCCATCATTAGGCTCACAGTCTAAAAGTAATGATGGCATTTGTTAAGCGCTTACTATGTGCCAAGCACTGTTCTAAGCGCTGGAAGGATACAAGGTAATCAGGTTGTCCCACATGGGGCTCACAGTCTTAATCCCCATTTTACAGATGAGGGAACTGAGGCACAGTCTTAGAACTAAATAACACAAGGAGGGAAAATGATTTTGAGTCCAAATAATGAAATTCACTGTGATAGCACTTGTTTCTTTGTAGTCCCAGCCAGAATCAAATTTTCTTATCTTCTCCTCCCACCTCCATTTTCAGTCAAATATTGTGAGGTTCTTAAACTATACCATAAACAGTGATTAGGTCACATTAGAGAAGAAAACTAGGCCAGTACATAATTGTCATTGCTAAAGGCATCAGACCCACGTATGACTTAATTATAAGCTCCTTGAGGGTAGGGATTGTGTCTACTATTGAGGAGGGATTGTGTCTCCTCCTCCTCCCCTCCTCATCTCCCCCCTCCCTCCCTCTACCCTACCCCCTTCCCCTCCCCACAGCACTTGCATATATTTCTACATGTTAATTACTCTATTTTACTAATGATGTGCCTATAGCTATAATTCTAGCTATTCTGATGGTACTGACACCTGTCTACTTGCTTTGTTTTGTTGTCTGTCTCCCCGTTCTAGACTGTGAGCCTGTTGTTGGGTAGGGACAGTCACTACATGCTGCCGATTTGTAGTTGCAAGCACTTAGAAAAATGGTCTGCACACAATAAATGCTCAATAAATAATATTGAATGAATGAATGAATACTGGCTCTATTATTATTGTCATAATATTAATAACAATAATATTTGTTAACTGCTTACTACATGTCAAGAACTGTTCTAAGTACTGGGGTAGATACAAGGTAATCAGCTTAGACAAAGTCTCTGTCTCGCATGGGGCTCACAGTCTTATTCCCCATTCTACAGATGAGGGAACTGAGGCTCAGAGAAGAGATTATCCCGATTATCTTGTATCTACCCCAGTGCTTAGTACAGTGCCTGACACATAGTAAACACTTAACAAATAACATTATTATTATTATTATTCAAAGCTTAAGTAAGCCTCAGATTATTATCAGCAACAAATTATTAGCCACCAAATTCTGCCACCTAAGCCATACACTAACCATTCATTCATTCATTCATTCATTCAATCGTATTTCTTGAGTGCTTACTGTGTGCAGAGCACTGTACTAAGCGCTCTCCCCCTCCTCCCCCCTCCATCTCCCCCACCTTACCTCCTTCCCTTCCCCACAGCACCTGTATATATGTATATATGTTTGTACGTATTTATTACTCTATTTATTTATTTATTTATTTTACTTGTACATATCTATTCTATTTATTTTATTTTGTTAATACGTTTTGTTTTGTTCTCTGTCTCCCCCTTCTAGACTGTGAGCCCACTGTTGGGTAGGTACCGTCTCTATATGTTTCCAACTTGTACTTCCCAAGTGCTTAGTCCAGTGCTCTGCACACAGTAAGCACTCAATAAATACGATTGATTGATTGATTGACTGGGAAGTACAAGTTGGCAACATATAGAGACGGTCTCTACCCAACAACGGGCTCACAGTCTAGAAGGGGGAGACAGACAACAAAACAAAACATGTGGACAGGTGTCAAGTCGTCAGAATAAGTAGAAATAAATCTAGATGCACATCATTAACAAAATAAATAAAACAGTAAATACGTGCAAGTAAAATAAATAGAGTAATAAACCTGTACAAACGTATATGCAGGTGCTGTGGGGAGGGGAAGGAGGTAGGGTGGGAGGGATGGGGAGGAGGAGAGGAAAGAGGGGGCTCAGTGTGGGAAGGCCTCCTGGAGGAGGTGAGCTCTCAGTAGGGCTTTGAAGGGAGGAAGAGAGCGAGCTTGACGGATGTGCGGAGGGAGGGCATTCCGGGCCAGGGGGAGGATGTGGGCCGGGGGTCGAAGGTGGGACAGGAGAGAACGAGGTACAGTGAGGAGGTGAGCGACAGAGGAGTGGAGGGTGCGGGCTGGGCTGGAGAAGGAGAGAAGGGAGGTGAGGTAGGAGGGGGCGAGGTGATAGTGGATAGATGGAGTCGAATCTAAATCAAGGAGGTGAATCTCCTGAAGGAGCTTGACAGGTCGAATTTAGTAACAACTGGGCAACAAGTTTCTACAAAGTTACCCGCAGGAGTCCAACTTTCTAGATAACCAAAGGAAAGAGCAGTACCTTGTTACAGAGCTCTGGGGAATTCCTAAAATGTAATGGCTTCCCATATGCTCCTGATTGCCTTTAAAAAGAGACATACAAGATGGTGAGGGGGGCATGAAACATTATTGCAATCTGATCATAACTGATCCGATGTTTGGGGTAAAATTACTTCCTGTAGCCTGATTGCAGTTAGGTGGATCATGATTAAATCAGAACACATGCAACAATTGAGCACCCTGGCAGAAAGAAACAGGTGTAATACTCAATCCTGGCATCTCCTATACTACTTAACTCCAGAACTAGAGAGAGGGTCTGGTTGGGATGGAGAAGCAGAGGACTTGGGAGTCCTTGGCCCATGAACCACGGAAACATGGCTAACAAATAATAGACTGGGGATACCCTGAGGAAAAAGTCAATGGAATAATCAGTCATTTATTGAGCACTTACTGTGTACAGAGACCTGTACTGTACTAAACGCTTCAGTGAGTTGGTAGACAGGTCCCCTGGCCTCACTGAGCTTACAGACAATCACTATGGAAGGTGCAATATTACAGAGTTGGTAGACACATTCCCTGCCAACAACCAGCTTAAAGTCTAGAGGGGGAGACAGACATTAATGTAAGTAAATGTTCCAGATTTGTACTTAAGTGCTGTGGGGCTGCAGAAGAGGTGAATAAAGGGAACAAATCCAAGTGCAAGGGTGATGCTGAAGGGAGTGGGAGAAGAGGAAATGAGAACCAAGTCTGGAAAGGCCTCTTGGAGGAGATATGCCTTAAATAAGTCTTTGAAGGTGGCAGATAGGAAGACGGAGAGTTTTCCAGGCCAGCGGTAGGTTGTGGAAGAGGGGTCAGAAGCAAGATAGACGAGAATGAGGTACAGGGAGTAGGTTGGCATTAGAAAAACCAAGAGTGCGGTCTGGGTCGTAGTAGGAGAGTAGTGAGGAGGGAGCAAGGTGACTCATGCTTTAAAGCCAATGGTGAGGAGTTTTGGTTTGAAGAAGAGGTGGCTAGACAATCACTGGAGGTTCTTGAGGAGCGGGGAAATGTGGGGCTGAATGTTTTTGGAGAAAAGCGATCTGGGCAGCTGAGTGAAGTATGGACTGGAGTGGGGAGAGACAGGAGGCAGGGAGGCCATCAAGGAGGCTGATGCAGTAATCAAGATGGGATAATAATAATGATAATAATGACATTTGTAAGCGCTTGCTATGTGCAAAGCACTGTTCTAAGCACTGGGGAGGTTACAAGGAGATCAGGTTGTCCCATGGGGGGCTCAAAGTCTTCATCCCTATTTTACAGATGAGGTGACGGAGGCACAGAGAAGTTAAGTGACATGCCTGAAGTCACACCGCTGACAGTGGCAGACCTGGGATTTGAACCCATGACCTCTGACTCCAAAGCCCGGGCTCTTTCCTCTGGGCCACACTGCTTCTAATAGGATAGGATAAGTGCTTGGATTAGCACAATAGTGGTTTGGGTAGAGAGGAAAGTGTGGAGGTTAGTGATGTTGTGAAGGTATAATGGACAGGATGAGACGACAGATTGAATATGTGGGTCAAATGAGAGAGATGAGTAGAGGATAATGCCAAGGTTATGGGCTTGTGAGACAGAGAAGATGGCGGTGTTGTCTACAGTAATGGGAAATTACTGCTTCGTGGGAAGCAGTGTGGCTCAGTGGAAAGAGCACGGGCTTTGGAATCAGAGGTCATAAATTCAAATCCCAGCTCTTCCACTTGTCAGCTGTATGACCTTGGGCAAGTCACTTAACTTCTCTGGGCCTCAGTTACCTCATCTGTAAAATGGGGATTAAGACTGTGAGCCCCACGTGGGACAACCTGATCACCTTGTAACCTTCCCAGCGCTTAGAACAGTGCTTTGCACATAGTAAGTGCTTAATAAATGTCATCATTATTATTATTATTATTATTATTATTAAATTCAGGGAGAGGACAGGGTGTGGGTGGAAAGGTGAAGAGTTTTGTTTTGGACATGTTAAGTTTGAAATGTCGGTAAGACATCAAAGTAGAGATGTCCTGAAGACAAATTAGAGGAGGAAAGTGCATGAACAATTCAGGACTTTCAAAAATTCCTTTAAAAAGAATTAATTTACTTATTGTAAGGAAGGAAAATCAAAAATAAAGTTCATGAAACAGTTTTCCGGAGGGGAACTACAACTGCTCAGCATCTAAATCCGAAAAATCTCAAAGCCCTTTCCGGAATTTTTGACTATGTGTGGGTGTGCTTATTTGTGTGTATGTGTGTGTGTCTGTCTATGCTCAAGTTCGCGTTACCCGAGATTTAATGATAATCCAAAATAGAACGCATGTCCAAAACAAAACTCCCGTCCAAAACAGAACTCCTCATCTTCCCACCACAATAAATGCTATCAAATGATTAACTGAATTGACAGAATTGCCGTATAAGCTTCTTGTGATTAATCCAGGTTCTTATCCTTCTTAGAAGGCTTAGCCATTTGTGATTTAGCAGAGATGGCATTAGGTTGACAAAGCATCAGGAGAGAGATGCATCACTATGTTTCCGGGATCACAGCCTGCAAGTGCACAAAAGTTTTTCTCAATAGCCTTCACACTCATCAATACAGTATCACCAGCAGGAAATTGTCCTCAAACTGAAGAACAGTTCTTTACATTCACCTTCACGGGGGTGTAGGCATCATATTAATCCCGGTGCTGCCGCACGTCTGCTGTGTGACCCTAGGCAAGTCACTTCCCTTCTCTGGGCCTCAGTTCCCTCATCTGTAAAATGGGGATCAATCAATCGTATATATTGAGCGCTTACTGTGTGCAGAGCGCTTGGGAAGTACAAGTTGGCAACATATAGAGACAGTCCCTACCCAACAGTGGGCTCACAGTCTAAAAGGGGGAGACAGAGAACAAAACCAAATATACTAACAAAATAAAATAAATAGAATAGATATGTACAAGTAAAATAAATAAATAAATAGAGTAATAAATATGTTAAGACACGATTAAGACCGTGAGCCTGCCAAATTGTACTTTCCAAGCACTTAGTACAGTGATCTGTACTGTATATATGTATCTATGTACATATATACATACACATATGTATATATGTACATATAGACCTGTATATATGTATATATGTTTGTACATATTTATTACTCTATTTATTTATTTTACTTGTACATATCTATTCTATTTATTTTATTTTGTTAATATGTTTTGTTTTGTTCTCTGTCTCCCTCTTCTAGGCTGTGAGCCCACTGTTGGATAGGGACCATCTCTATATGTTGCCAACTTGGACTTCCCAAGCGCTTAGTACAGTGCTCTGCACACAGTAAGTGCTCAATAAATACAATTGATTGATTGATTGATTGATCTGCATACAGTAAGCGCTCAATAAATATAGTAAGCGCTCAATAAATACGATTGATGATGATGATGATGATGATTGAATGAATGAATAGTGGGACATGGACTATGTCCAACCTGATTATTTGGTTCTACCCCAAGAGTGTCAAGCGCATAGTAAGCGCTTAACAAATACCACAATTACTATCATCAGCATCATCAACATCCTCCTCAATCAATAATAATAATGATAGCATTTATTAAGCACTTATTATGTGCAAAGCCCTGTTACGAGGTGATCAGATTGTCCCACGGGGGGCTCACAGTTTTAATCCCCATTTTACAGATGAGGGAACTGATGCACAGAGAAGTGAAGTGACTTGCCCAAAGTCACACAGCTGACAATTGGTGGAGCCGGGGTTTGAACCCATGACCTCTGACTCCAAAGCCCGGGCTCTTTCCACTGAGCCACTCTGCTTCTTCAATCAATCAAATCAAATCAATCAAATTAGTTGAGCGCTTATTATGTGCAGAGCGCTGTACTCAGCGCTTGGGAGGGACATGTCCCCTGCCCACAAGGAGTTAATAGTCTCTGCTTGTGTGTTTCCAGGGCCCAGAACTCAGAGGACAGAACCTCCCAAATTACTTATTCCAGGACTTTCAAAGGAGTCTTAATCCTGCTGAGCTGAAAGAACCCAGGGATTCCTTTCTAATACCATCAGCAGTGATCTTAACAGGCTCGTTCTGGGCAGGGATATGTCTGTTTGTTGTTATATTGTACTCTCCAAGTGCCTAGTACAGTGCTTTGTATTCATTCATTCATTCAGTCTTATTTATTGAGTGCTTACTGTGTGCAGAGCACTGTACTAAGCGCTTAGGAAGTACAAGTTGGCAACATATAGTGACTGGCCCTACCCAACAACGGGCTCACAGCCTAGAAGGGGGAGACAGACAACAAAACAAAACATGTGGATAGGTGTCATCAGAATAAATAGAAGTAAAATTAGATTCATTCATTCATTCATTCAATCGTATTTATTGAGCACTTACTGTGTGCAGAACACTGTAGTAAGTGCTTGGGAAGTACAAGTTGGCAACATATAGAGACGGTCTCTACCCAACAGTGGGCTCACAGTCTAGAAGGGGGAGACAGACAACAAAACAAAACATATTAACAAAATAAAATAAATAGAATAGATATGTACAAGTAAAATAAATAAATGAATAGAGTATTAAATACGTACAAACATATATACATATATACAGGTGCTGTGGGGAAGGGAAGGAGGTAAGGCAGGGAGGATGGAGAGGGGGAGGAAGGGGAGAGAAAGGAGGGAGCTCAGTGTGGGAAGGCATCCTGGAGGAGGTGAGCTCTCAGTAGGGCCTTGAAGGGAAGAAGAGAGCTAGCTTGGTGGATGTGCGGAGGGAGATGCACATCATTAACAAAATAAGCACAATGGTAAATATGTACAATAAAATAAATAGAGTAATAAATCTGTACAAACATATATACAGGTGCTGTGGGGAGGGGAAAGAGGTAGGGTGGGGGGGATGGGGAGGAGGAGAGGAAAAAAGGGGCTCAGTCTGGGAAGGCCTCTTGTAAGAGGTGAGCTCTCAGTAGGGCTTCGAAGGGAGGAAGAGAGCTAGCTTGGTGGATGTGTGGAGGGAAGGCATTCCATTCCAGAAGGAGGACGTGGGCTGGGGGTCGACGGCGGGACAGGCGAGAACGAGGCCCAGTGAGGAGGTGAGCGGCGGCAGAGGAGCGGAGGGTGCGGTCTGGGATGGAGAAGGAGAGAAGGGAGGGGAGGTAGGAGGGGGCGAGGGGATGGACAGCCTTGAAGCCAAGTGTGAGGAGTTTTTGCCTGATGCATAGGTTGACTGGTAGCCACTGGAGATTTTTGAGGAGGGGAGTAACATGCCCAGAGCGTTTCTGCATAAAGATGATCCGGGCAGCAGCGTGAAGTATAGGCTTAAGTGGGGAGAGAGGAGGATGGGAGATCAGAGAGGAGGCTGATGCAGTAATCCACTCACAGAGCTAAGCACTGAGGTAGATACAACACTACAGTCCCTGTTCTGCATGGGACTCAAAGTCTAAGGGGGAGAGGGAACAGGTATTTAATGCCCATTTTGCAGAAGAGGAAACCAAGGTACAGAGAAGTTAAGTAACTAAACCAAGCACTGTTCGACACACTGAGGTACATATACATTAGTCAGGTTAGACACAGTTCCTGTCCCACATTGGGCTTGCAGTCCTAGCAGAATCAAAAGGGGAGAAAGTTCCAGGCAAGAGCCAGGATGCGAGCGAGAAGTCAATAGCCAGAGAGTATTTAAGACGTTTAAGAATTTAAGATAATAATAATAATAATGATGGTATTTATTAAGCGCTTACTATGTGCAAAGCACTGTTCTAAGCGCTGGGGAGGTTATGAGGTGATCAGGTTATCCCACAGAGGGCTTACAGTCCCAATCCCCATTTTCCAGATGAGGTCACTGAGGCACAGAAAAGCTAAGTGACTTGCCCAAAGTCACACAGCAGACAATTGGAGGAGCTGGATTTGAACCCATGACCTCTGACTCCAAAGCCCGGGCTCTTCATTCATTCAATTGTATTTATTGAGCACTTACTGTGTGCAGAGCACTGTACTAAGCGCTAAGGGCTCTTGCCACTGAGCCACGCTGCTTCTCAGATAATAACAAAGTGTTAGTATTCATTCAATCGCATTAATTGAGTGCTTAGTGCGTGCAAAGCACTGTACTAAGTGCTTATATTATTATAGTGGATGCCACCTGTCCTCTACAACTGGAATCTAACCTACTGAGATCTGGGGCATTAGTAATTCAACCCATGTATTGCAAGAAAAAGCAAAATGAATGACAATATTTGTCAGAATATCATTGGGAACATGAGCTTAGCACACTTGAAGATTCAACTCTATCTAAAAAGGAACAAAGGAAAGCATAAAACTGGGAGATTTACCTGGTGTAAGAGAAACTAGATTGGTCTATTTTTCTACTCTCAGGCATCTGAGAAGGTATTCAGTTAAATTTACTGAACTTCAGACACAATCCCTAAAAAGAATAAAAGAATAAAAAAAAAACCAGGACACTACACTTAAAAAACACTATCACCCTCTGTTGGCTAAAAATGTGGTAAAGTTTTCTACATACCTGTCATTCATCCTGTACCTTTCTTGTGCCTTGGCATCAAAAGTGGGTCTTTCATGAATGCTTTGTGTGCCTTGAACAAACTGAACAAATGCAAGTAACAACACTATTACGATTATTATACTATTATTATTATTACACTATTATTGTTAGAAGCAGCATGGCTCAGTAGAAAGAGCACGGGCTTTGGAGTCAGAGGTCATGGGTTCAGATCCCAGCTCTGCCAGTTGTCAGCTGGGTGACTTTGGGCAAATCACTTAACTTCTCTGGGCCTCAGTTACCTCATCTGTAAAATGGGGATGAAGACTGTGAGCCCCTCGTGGGACAACCTGATCACCCTGTATCCCCCCAGTGCTTAAAACAGTGCTTCGCACACAGTAAGCACTTAAGTGCCATCATTATTATTATTATTAATTTTGGTATTTGTTTTAAGCATTTTACTAAGGACTGAGATAGATACGAGACGGTCATTAGGCACAGTTGACTATAAAAGATCACGTTGTATCTACCCCAACACTTACTCAAGTGTTTGGAACATAGTAAGTCCTTAAATATCATCATTACCGTTATTCTAAATGGGTCCAAAAACAGATACAAAGTCAAAAAGACAGATGGGGGGAGTGTGGGAGGAACTAAGGGGAAAGAAGGGAAAGAGGGAGAAAAGAAGATAGGGATGGATGGATGGATGGATGGATGGATGGATGGATGGATGGATGGATCAATACTGTAAGCTCCTTGTAGGCAGGGAATGGGCCTACCAACTCTTATACTGAACTCTCCCAAATGATTAGTACAGTGCTCTGCACATAATAAGTGCTTGCTAAATTCTATTGATCGATTGGATAGATACTGGTGATGGGGAGGGGAGAAATACTGTTGGAGCAGTAGATCGGGCAGTGTCGCTGAGGTCACTGAGTTTGCAGTGGCAAACTCAGAATGGACAGCGTGAAATAAGTGGGGTCAAGGGAACATGTTTTAGCTTCAGTTTCCCAGCTATCAGCCTAGCACTGCTATCCTGTAGGAAGAGTCTTTTCGAGTCGTCTCCAACCCATAGCGACTCCATGGATACGTCTCTCCCAGAAGGCCCCACTCTCCATCTGCAATTGTTCTGGTAGTGGATCCAGAGAGTTTTCTTGGTAAAAATAGGGAAATGGTTTACCATTGCCCTCTTCCACACATTAAACCTGAGTCTTCACCCTCGACTCCCTCCCATGTTGTTACTGCCCAGCACAGGTGAGTTTTGACTCATGGCAGATTGCCTTTCTTCCGCTCGCTAGCCACTGGCCAAGCTAGGAATGGAATGGGTAGGCCTCTGCTTGACTCTCTGTCCCGTAGCCGAGAATGGTAGAGAATTGGAAACCTGAGAGGGGGTAGGAAGAGTACAGGGAGGGAAATGAGGAAATTGGATTTGAGAACCTGCATTGCCCCTGCCCTTGGCTGACCTTGAGTAAGTCTCCACCTTGCTGAACCTTCTATTCTCCATCCATACAAGGAAGGATGGAAAAATCTACCCATTAAGCATCTTGGTTCCTCAAGAAAAGGGAATTAGATAGGTCACCAGCCCTGTGAAAACTGGGACCTCTGAAATGATGGGAGATTTGAAGTCCAGGTACAGTGCTCTGCACACAGTAAAGCACTCAGTAAATATGATTGAATGAATCTGGACCTTATCCACCAGTCTACTAGGAAGCAGTGTGGCCTAGTAGATAAATTATGTGGACCTGGGAACCAGAGGATTTGAATTCTGATACCCAGTCCTCCACTTGACTGCTGTGTGACCTTGGAAAAGTCACTTAACTTCTCTGCCTCAGTTTCCCCAGCTGGAAAATGAGGATTCAATTCTGTTTTCCCTCCTATTTGACTGTAAACCCCATGTAGGACAGGGACCATAACCGACCTGATTAACTTGCATCTACCCCGGCACTTAGAATAATGCCTGACATATAGAAAGTACTGAACGAATAGTGTTAAAATATTTGAATTCAAATGCCATTATCTAAGATGCAGATTTATTCTTCGAATATAACAATAAACTAAGTGCTGACTGAGGGTTAAACACTGGGCTAAGCACTGGGGCAGATTCAAGATAATCAGGGGACCAGTTCCATGTCCCACGTGGGGCAACTTGATGGGATAATATCTGCAAAGCTTTCCCTACAACTAACCTTGGCGATATCCTACTGCAATTTCAACCCATTGCCTTGGATTCTAACAAGACCCAAACTACTAGTAAATTTGATGATTAATATGCTGTCAGATTCCAGAACTGTAGAAAGATTCTGATAAGAATAACTGACACAAAGTAGAAGTAAATGTAATTTCAAGGTATATTTTCTCTCCACACCCTAGATAGTTCGCACACACACACACATACACACTTTCCAACATCCATTTATCCAGTTAGACATCATCAGTTTTCTAGTCTGCCACCCCCTTTCATTTGCTTCAGAACTGGAAAGATGAGTGAAATATGGGCTCTGGTGTCAGTTTGCTTGTTTTTTTAGCCCTGTGATCTTTTTCTCATCTTATTTAACCCCAAAGGAAGAACTAAAACAAGAAGTTGTTTCTCTATTTTAGATTATAAAAGTCTTCCATTAAAAGCAGATCATAAACATGTTTGCATTTAAAGAATACTTAAAATTACCATAGTAGGTACATGAAAGAAAACTAAACATGACTTTAGAAAACTGCCAAGATAGCAGAAGGGAAGCAGTGTGGCATAGTGGACAGAGCATGGGCTTGGGAATCAGAAGGACATCTGTTCTAAACCTGACTCAACTACTTTTCTGCTGTGTGACCTTAGGCAAGTCACTCAACTTCTCTGGCCCTCAGTTACTTCATCTGCAAAATGGGAATTTAGACTGTGAGCCCCACGTGGGACACGGATTGTGGCCAACGTGATTAACTCATATCTAACCCAGTGCTTTGTACAGTGCCTGCCACGAAGTATGTGCTTAATGAATTACTATTTAAAAATAGGAATTGGGTAATTCCATTTTTTCCCTCGTGTTGCTATCTACCTACGTGGACCAAGTGAACTGGATAACTGTGACATCTGCACTGTATTGACCACACAATTCAGATTCACTATTCAGCAGCCTACAACTTATTCTCTAGACTTTAAGCTCATTATGGGCAGGGAACGTGTCTGCTAATTCTGCTGAACTGTGATCTCCCAAGTGCTTAGAACCATGTTCTGCACATAGTAATTCTTCAATAAAAACAAATGATCAATTGATTCCCATATCTCTTCTTTGGAAACTGGCCAAAGTAAAAGGAAAAGTGGAATGTGATACTAACTCCCAAAGTCTCTATTTTCTTAAAGTTCTCTAAGAAAGCTTTATTGAAGAATTCCTGGAGGCATGCTAAGAGGAACTTAGTCAGTCAATCCTATTGAGTGTGCACTTACTGAGTGTATAGCATTGTAGTAAGTGCCTGGGAGAGTACAATATAACAATAAACAGACACATCCCCTGCCCACAATCAGCTTAGTCTATAATAATAATAATGGCATTTATTAACCACTTACTATATGCAAAACACTGTGGGGAGACAGATATTAATAAAAATAAATCAATTACGGATAGGTACATATCTGTACATTTATACAAGTTGAATGTGAAGTTCCCCAGTTCCTATTTTCTTCTCCTTAACCATGTCCCTGTCCATGTGACAGTTAACTTGGGATTTTGGAGTGGAGAGTGAAAAGTTCCCAAATAAGGACACAAGCATAGAGATGAAGAATTGGGAGGGAGGAAATCACAATCCTGCAGAGAAAGAGAGATGGTAAGAAAGAGAAGGGAAGAGGAGACAGAAACAGACAAAATAATCGGGAGAAGAATAGTGAAACAGAGTGTCAGAATACTCAAGAATCATACTGTACTCTCCCAAGCAATTAGTACAGTGCACTGCACACAGTAAGTGCTCAATAAATACGATTGATGGATTGATTGGTTGGCAGAGAAGGGGAAAGAATGTGTGTGTGAGAGAGAGAAAGAGAGAGAGAGAGAGAAAGGAATGAGACAGCGAGAAAGAAATAGAAAGAAGCAGGGAAAAAGACAGAGAGATGGAAAAAGAGAGAGAAAACTATAAAGGAAGATATACAAGTAGTGTCATGGGAAGGGAATGCCTCTACCTACCACCTCTGTTTTATTGTACTCTCCCAAGCACTTATTCCAGTGCCCTGCACATAGTAAGAACTCAATAAATACAGTAATTGATAGTGGCACCAAACTCATTCGAAATGGAGGAGGAGGAAGAGTCATCATCACATTTTTTAAACACCTATTACGTGCAGATGATGGTACTGATCATTGGGAAAGAATATACAGGTGGGAATAAGACCCGACCCTGATCCTTTGTGATGGTGGGATGTGTCCGGGGGAAGGAGAGAGAGTGACACAATCAAAACACAACACAAACATATACAATCAATAAAAACTTGGAAAAGTACAGTACAACCTCACAAAGGTCACAATTGTGCTTAGTTCCCCCCAAACCCCGTAAGCCCGTTGTAGCCAGGGATTGTCTCTATTGCTGAAATGTACTTTCCAGCCACTTAATACAGTGCTCTGCACACAATAAGCGCTCAATAAATATGGTCGAATGAATGAATGAATGAATTTCAACCCAACAGAAATGGAGGAAACTACAAAGGCCCACACTGCTAATCAGAATAATTTTTTTTTACTCAACCAATAAGCACCTCATAAATCCAATCGGAAGGAATCTTAACCAGTACAATTCTTAACCTTTTCTGATGTTATTCCTTGTTTTATAGGCATTTGCCAGTATATTCATAGACTTGCCACCACATATGATCTTCCTAATATGAATATGAACAAAATGTGCTCTCTTCAAAGTGTGAGGTCCAGTCATTTGAAATTACATTATATTTTAGGATGGCTCTCCTGAGCATATCTCATGCTTTGCCGATTCAGTGGTAGAATCATTCTTTGATATGCAGGAGGCCCGGTTTAATTTCTAGTCAAAGCAGCGTTTTTTTATTAATCTTAGAAAGCATATTAAATATTAAAGGGAGAAAAAAGCAGAGGAGTGGAAGGGGATGAAAAATAAAGAGGAATGAGAAAGAAGAGGGAGAGAGAAGAGGGTTATGATAAGGCAGAAGTGGGAGAGGGGAAGCCACAGGGATACAGAGAAAGGAGGGGAGGGAGAGGAGGAGGAAAGAAGGTTTTTTAATGTGTGGTGCAGTGCTTACCAAATAAGGATATTTTATAATTTAATATAATAAGCTCACAAAGAAGGAGCAGGAGAAGTAGCACGGCCAGATGGAAAAAGCACAGGCTTGGGAGTCAGAGGACCTGGGTTCTAATCCCAACTCTTCTATTTGCTGTGTGACCTTGGGCAAGTCACTCAACTTTTCTGTGCCTCAGTTATCTATAAAGTGGGGATTAAGACTGTGAGCTCCATGTGGGACAGAGACTGTGTCCAATCTGATGATCTCTTATTCATTCATTCAATCATATTTATTGAGCGCTTACTGTGTGCAGAACACTATACTAAGCACTTGGGAAGTACAAGTTGGCAACATATACAGACGGTCCCTACCCAACTAGGCTCACAGTCTAGAAAGGGTTCACAGTCTAGAAGATCTACCCCAGAGCTTAGTTCTGTGTCTGACAGAAAGGAAGAGCTTAACAAATTCCATTTAAAAAATAAAAAGGGAAGAAGACAGGATTAGAATCCAGGTCTCCTGATTCCTTAGTCCTCTTCTCTATCCACTAGGCAACACTAAGAAAAAGACTGCTAAGGAAATCATTTCGGTAACATACAATGGTACTTTTTTTACAGGCTTAGTACTCAGGGGTGATGGGAGAGGAATATAACATGCTGATATATCACTAAATAATAATTAAAAGCTTCCCCCATGTGACTATTTCCAGAAGCTACCTACTCTTGAATTTTCTGGCTTTCTTGATATTTTCTTTTAAACCCAACAAATATGCAGATTTTGAAAATATTTTACCAATTAAGATGTTTTAACTGAGAACACTGAACTAAGGGAACAGAACCGAAGGTAATCACGTCATCTTTCTTTTGGCATTATGATGGGTCCAGATTGAATATCTGATTTTTGTCAAAAAATTCAGCAACTGAATTAAACCTATGTCATGTTTGCCTCAGTGTCCCTTGAACCAGAATTCTTCAAGGCCAGTGAAAATGAGTAGCACTAACTAAGGTTCGCTTTGCTAGTGTCTTATTCTCTCATGTGAAAACCCAGAGAGTCATTACCCAGACGATGGAGTAACTCAAGCCAAGACAACATCTCAGACAAAATATTTTCTCTTCTATTCTGGCGTGGTTTCCACATTCAACCTCAGCCCTGAATCAACAGCCAGGAAATATTCCCTCATGCCAATTTTAAGTATCCCAGACTCTTTTAATAGTATTTGTTAAAGGCTTACTATGTGGCAGGTACTGTACTAAGTACAAGGGTAGATAATAATAATGATGGTATTTGTTAAGCGCTTACTATGTGCCAAGTACTGTTCTAAGCGCTGGGGTAGATATAAGGTAATCAGGTTGTCCCATGTGGGGCTCACAGTCTTAATCCCCATTTTACAGATGAGGTAAGAGGCTCAGAGAAAAGAAGTGGCTAGTCTAAGGTCACACAGCAGACAACTGGCAGAATAATAATAATAATATTGGCATTTATTAAGCGCTTAATATGTGCAAAGCACTGTTCTAAGCACTGGGCAGGTTACAAGGTGATCAGGGTGTCCCACAGGGGGCTCACAGTCTTAATCCCCATTTTCCAGATGAGGTAACTGAGGCCCAGAGAAGTTAAGTGACTTGCCCAAAGTCACACAGCTGACAAGTAGCCGAGCCGGGATTTGAACGCATGACCTCTGATTCCAAAGCCCGGGATCTTTCCATGATAGTCCATTCTCTATCCAGTGCTCAAACATCTGAGTGCAGAGGGAGTACAATGGTTAGTAGAGACGATCCCTACCCCCAAGGAGTGCATGACAACGATGATGAGGGTACTTCTCAACATTTTTTTTTTCATTTAAGAGAAAACTATGCATTCTTAGCCAGTGAAAATGTTTTTCTCCCCTGCATTTTCTTCTTCCAACCCTTAATGACTATCACATCAGTTGCTTGGTCTTTGTTCTGAACAACAGTTATGTCCGTATCTGTAATTCATTTCTTTCTATTAATGTCTGTCTCCCCTGCTAGATCTTGTGGGCACATCGACCAACACTGTTGTATTGTACTCTTTTAAGTGCCTGTTGACTTGCTTTGCTTTGTTTTGTTGTCTGTCTCCCCCCGCACCTTCTAGACTGTGAGCCCACTGGGGTAGGGATTGTCTCTGTTGCTGAATTGTACGTTCCAAGCACTTAGTACAGTGCTCTGCACAGAGTAAGCGCTCAATAAATAAGATTGAATGAATGAAGTGCTTAGTATAATAATAATGATGGTATTTATTAAGCACTTACTATGTGCAAATCACTGTTCTAAGCGCTGGGGAGGTTACAAGGTGATCAGGTTGTCCCACAGGGGGGCTCACAGTCTTCATCCCCATTTTACAGATGAGGTAACTGAGGCACAGAGAAGCGAAGTGACTTGCTGAAAGTCACACAGCTGACAGTTGGCATAGCCGGGATTTGAACCCATGACCTCTGACTCCAAAGCCCCGGCTCTTTCCACTGAGCCGCGCTGCTCTAGTATAGCGTTCAGTATGCAGTAAGTAATCAATAAATACAACTGATTGATTGATTTTTGTTCAGGGGGTTCTCACTTTTGCCTCAACAATCAGGAATGAGTGTGTGGCTTAGGGTTTGCTTGCCCTGGGCTGATCCTGTCTGTGACTAGGTATTTTCAATGGCATATCTACATCTGTCCTGAAAAACAATCCATCACTAAATCAGTCGCCGGTATTTGTTGAGCACTTACTGTGTGCAGAACACTGGACTAAGCGCTTGGGAGTCTACACTACAACAGAATTTCTAGACCCATTCCCGGCCCACAAGGAGCTCTTTGTAGACAGGAAATGCCACCGTTTATTGCTGTATTGTACTTTCGCAAGCACTTACTACAGTGCTCTGCACAGAGTAAGCGCTCAATAAATATGATTGAATGAAGGAGCTTTGAAGCAGTAAGGCCTAGTGGATAGAGCAGGGGGCTGGGAGTCAGAAGGACCAGAATTCTAATCCCAGTTGTGTGACCTTGGTCAAGTCACTTCACTTCTCTGTGCCTCAGTTACATCATCTGTAAAATGGGGTTTAATAATAATAATAATAATGTTGGTATTTGTTAAGTGCTTACGATGTGCAAAGCACTGTTCTAAGCGCTGATTAGATTATGAGATTATGAGTCCTATATGGGCAGGGACCGTGTCCATCTCATTTATCTTGTTTCTACCCCAGTGCTTAGTACAGAGCCTGGCACGTTGTGAGAGCTTAACAAGTACCATAATAAAGGAGCATACATCCACATCCGTCCTCTGCAGGTTTAAATGCTTCGAAAAATACAAGGGAAGTAGCGTGGCTCAGTGGAAAGAGCACGGGCTTGGGAGTCAGAGGTCATGGGTTCTAATCCCAGCTCCCCCACATGTCTACTGTGTGACCTTGGGCAAGTCACTTAACTTCTCTGAGCCTCAGTTACCTCATCTGCAAAATGAGGATTAAGATGATGAGCCCCACGTGGGACAACATGATCACCTTGTAACCCACCCAGCACTTAGAATGGTGCTTTGCATATAGTAAGCGCTTAACAAAGGCCATCATTATTATTACTGCAGAAGGGCTGAAGGATGAGGAAACTGAGGCACAGAGAAGTGAAGTGACTTGCCCAAAATCACACAGCTGACAAGTGGCGGAGCTGGGATTAGAACCCACGTCCTTTGAAGAGCTTCCCCTCTGGCTTTCCACTCTGCCTTACTCTTTGTAGATTATTGCCAGAAGAGGAATTCTCCACCACAAAGTGCTTTCAAAAAATACTTTTGAGTGAATAAATGTACCTGCTACATCTTGGAGTTTAACTAATGGTGGTGTGCCTAACATGCTACTTACCAAGAGGATTTTGTATGAAAGGGTAAATCGATCAATCATCAAGTGATATTCATTGAGCACATACTGTGTGCAGAGCACTGTATTAAACACCTGGGAGGGTACGTTATAACAGTTTCTAGGCACATTCTCTGCCCGCAATGAGTTTACAGTTTAGAGGGGGAGACAGACATCAATATAAAGAAATAATTTATAGATCAGTGACTTCAAAGTTAACAAGTTCATCTAATACACAACCTGAATGCAAATCAAATATCCAATCCAATGTACACTAAGAGAAGCAGCGTGGCTCAGTGGAAAGAGCCCGGGCTTTGGAGTCAGAGGTCATGGGCTCAAATCCTGGCTCCGCCAATTGTCAGCTGTGTGACTTTGGGCAAGTCACTTAGCTTCTCTGTGCCTCAGTTTCTTCATCTGTAAAATGGGGATTAAGACCGTGAGCCCCCCGTGGTACAACCTGATCACCTTGTAACCTCCCCAGCACTTAGAACAGTGTGTTGCACATAGTAAGCGCTTAATAAATGCCATTTTTATTATTATTATTATTAAGATTGTATATAATAAGACTAAGAGGGACAAAAAGATTCACCCACGTATAAACATATTTTCTCTGCACCTTCCCCCACAAAATAAGAATATGACTTGGTGTCGTGGGTTTTGGTAACCTAAACAAGAGACTTGGAAGAAATGAGTGAAAAGAAAGTGATTAGCTTCTCCCATCTTGACCCATATTCTGAGGTAGTTAAACTGGGAAAGACTGAACTAAAAAAAGGTACAGGACTGATTCTCAAGGTCATTTCCCTTGGCCAAGGCAGTTATAATCATTTTGACTTTTAGCCTCTGCAAAAATCCTTTGCAATTTTATAAATCACCCCAATGGACAGATACTGTGGTTTATCCCTGCATAGAAGTCAGTACTAAATGGATGATTAACATTTACTTGGCTCTAGTGGCGTTTTAAGCTCTCTACAACACAAACAGAAAATGTCCTTTAAAAACAGAAAGGGTTTATGGGGTATCACTTTCCTTCTGTTTGGTCTATTTGTCGGTGAAGGAATACTTCTCAATTAATCGATCAAACCATCAATGGTATTTATTGAGCTCTTACTGCGTGCGGAGTACTGTGCTTGAGAGAGTATAACATAAAAGTTGGTAGACCCGTTTTTCTGCCCACAAGGAGCTTACAGTCTAAAGGGGGAGGCCGACATGAATTGCAGATGTGTAAGTAAGTGTTGTGGGGCTGAGGGAAGGTTGAATAAAGGGGGAAAATCCAAGTGAAAGGGTGATGCAGAAAGGAGTGGAAGAGGAAGACATGGAGGTTTAGTCAGGGAAGGCCTCTTGGAGGAGATATGCTTTTAAAAAGGCTTTGAAGTTGGGGAAAGTAACTGTCAGTCAGATATGAAAAGGGAGGGCGTTCCAAGCCAGAGGTGGGGCCTGGGTGAGAGATTGGTGGTGAGATAGATGAGATCAAGGTACGGTGAATAAATCAACATTAGAGGAGCAAACTGGGTTCATTCATTCAGTCGTATTTATTCATTCATGCATTCATTCAATTGTATTTATTGAGCACTACTGTGTGCAGAACACCGTACTAAGCGCTTGGGAAGTACAAGTCAACCACATAGAGAGGTGGTCCCTACCCAACAAGGGGCTCACAGTCTAGAAGTACAGCCACTCCCGTGACTCCAGGGGGGATTAGGAGGGATTTGGGGGATTTCTGTCCAGATCCCTTTTAGACTGTGAGCCCACTGTTGGGTAGGGACTGTCTCTATATGTTGCCAACTTGTACTTCCCAAGCACTTAGTACAGTGCTCTGCACACAGTAAGCACTCAATAAATACGATTGATTGATTGATTGATCTGATACACTCTTACCCACTCACATACCTCCTTTTATGCCCACCCCTACATAACCACACCCCCTTTTAATAATAATAATGGCATTTATTGAGCGCTTACTATGCACAAAGCACTGTTCTAAGCACTGGGGAGGATACAAGGTGATCAGGTTGTCCCAAGTGGGGCTCACAGTCTTCATCCAATTGTCAGCTGTGTGACTTTGGGCAAGTCACTTAACTTCTCTGTGCCTCAGTTCCCTCATCTGTAGAACGTGGATGAAGACTGTGAGCCCCCCGTGGGACAACCCGATCACCTTGTAACCTCCCCAGCACCCAGAACAGTTATTGAGCGCTTATGGTGTGCAAAGCACTGTACTAAGTGCTTGGGTAGTAGTATGAAATTAGGTATGTAAAGGAGGAGGGGACAAGGTGATTGAGTGCTTTAAAGTTGATGGGAAGGAATTTCTGTTCGATGCAGAGGCGGGTGGGCAACCTCTGGAGGTTCTTGAGGAGTGGGGAAACATGGACTGAACGTTTTTGTAGAAAAAGGATCCAAAAAGCAGAGTGAAGTATGGACTGGAGTGGGGAGAGAAGGGAGGTTGGGAGGCCAGCAAGGAAGCTGATGCAGTAATCAAGGCGGGAAAAGGTAAATGCTTGGATTAACATGGTAGCAGTTTGGAAGGAGAGGAAAGGCAGGATTTTAGGGACCAATAAAAGTTGAATCAACAGGATTCTCAGAAGTTTCTTTCTCTCTGCCTCTCCCTCTCTCTCTTTCCCTCAGTATGGGACACTGCGACCCACCCAGGTGACTTACTGAAATTTACATTTTCGTTGGCCATGTTTCACGTGGTGTCGTAACTATTAATTCCTATAACTCTTTCCCTTTCCTCGCTAATGCTCTGTGTTTCATTTCTCCTTAAGATAGGTATTCTCACTAAATGAAAGGCTGTGATTCCTCTTGGCAGAGGTGAACTTTAATAAGTTAACATTTTCCTTAATGCTGGCTGACCTTCTGTTAAGTCTTCCTTTCCTATCCTGCAATTAAATATCTTAGCAAGCTGATCTCAAGTGTGGGAAGGGACAGGTTGATGTTTTGAAGGTGATGGATTGTGGGTTGCTAAGCAGCTAGCAGGAGAGGCGTTCTGACTTCAGCGAGGACTGGTTGCTCCCGGAAGTTTTACAGAGGAATCAGGTGAGAGAGAAAGTTTGCCCCTTCACCTCCAGAGAAAAACAATGAAAAGACTGGAAAATTGAGCATTATGTAATACGGTAAAAATGGGTTTCCTTCTATACTTTGCTACGCTGACAGCATGGCACCTATAATGAGAAGCAGCATGGCCTAGTGGATAGCATGCGTCTGGGAATCAGAAGGACCTGGGTTCTAATCCCAGCTCTGCCACTTGTCTG
This sequence comes from Tachyglossus aculeatus, assembly GCF_015852505.1. Lineage (NCBI taxonomy): Eukaryota > Metazoa > Chordata > Mammalia > Monotremata > Tachyglossidae > Tachyglossus > Tachyglossus aculeatus. The sequence goes on along the minus strand of NC_052101.1, from coordinate 5,031,871 downwards.
CTGTGTGACCTTGGTCAAGTCACTTTGCTTCTCTGGGCCTCAGTTACCTCATCTGTAAAATGGGGCTGAGGCCTGTGAGCCCCATGCAGGACAGGGACTAAGCAGCATGGCTCAGTGGAAAGAGCCCGGGCTTGGGAGTCAGAGGTCACGGGTTCTAATCCCAGCTCTGCCACTTAGCTGTGTGACTTTGGGCAAGTCACTTCACTTCTCTGTGCCACAGTTACCTCATCTGTAAAATGGAGATTGAGACTTTGAGCCCCATGTGGGACAAACCGATTACCTTTTATCCCCACCCAGTGCTTACAGCAGTGCTTTGCACATAGTAAGCGCTTAACAAATACCATTATTCTTATGTCCAACCCGATTTGTTTGTATTTATCCCAGCGCTTAGTACTGTGCCTGGCACATAGTAAGCCCTTAATTAATATCACAATTATTATTATTATTATAATCCAATAAATATATTCCACTGCTGCTCAGCTAGAGTCCTGTGAGCCACTGCTTGTACTCTCTCTCTCCTTCTCTCTCTCTTGCTTTCTTTCCCTAGCCTGTCCAATCAATCAATCATATTTATTGAATGCTTACCGTATGCAGAGCACTATACTATGTGCTTGGGAGAGTATTATATAACATAATTGGTAGCCACATCCCCTGAGCACAAGGAGCTTACAATCTAGAGTATGACTCCCTCTTAGCATCCCTGTTTCCCTTTCTCTGTGTCTCTTTCCCCAGTCTTTCCCTCAGCATCTATCTCTGTTTCCCTCTCTCTGTCTCTTTCCCCAATCTCTCCCTCAGCATCTCTCTGTTTCCCTCTGTCTCTTTCCCCAATCTCTCCCTCAGCATCTCTCTATTTCCTTCACTCTTCCCTCTTTTTCCCCAAGCTCTCCCTCAGCATGTTTCCCTTTCTGTCTCTCCCTCTCTATCCCCAGCCTCTCTCAGCCACCCTCTCTCTCAGTCCCTCTGTTTCTTTCTCTTTCCCCTGCCTCTCTTTCAGCCTCTCTCTCTCACCATGCTTTTTTTCCTCTTTCCCGTAGTCACTCCTTCAGTCTCTCTTCCTCTCTCAATTTCTCTCTCCCCATTTCTCTTTGTTTCTCTTTCTCTCTGTGTCACGGCCTCACACATACCCCTTCAGTTTCTCCATTATTGAGACTGTCCTTTCTCATTCATGGACCTCTAGCCTTCTAAATCTTAAGAATGAAAGGAAGCCTCTCAACTTAATTTACTTCAGACCACCGTGCCCATAGGCCATAATTTATAAAACTGAAGACAAAAATGGAAAATAAATTACCGAATCATTTCCAACACCGCTTTAATGGCTGTAAATCCACGCCAGAATTTGCCGGGACTGAAGATGAACGTGATAGGTTGCATTCAGCCTCTTCCTCAGCTGAGAGGACCTGGTTCAAAATTCATCTTTCACTGCATAAAGCTCAGGCGGCGTCTTCGCACACTGCCCTCCGTTTCAGCCAGATCTATTTTTCTCACTTTCTCTGCTAATGAGAAAAAATAGACCCGAAGCATTATTTTGTACTATTGATCACATTTGAACCACAAGTCACTTGTTGTGTACAATTCCTCAGCTGCCTCCTGTGAGGAATTCTACTCAGGCTGAGTTGAATTTCTAATCAACTCCTGCCGCTCAGCACCAGGTCTTTCAATTAAGCCACCAAAGCCTTCCAACTGATGCCTTCCTACCTTTCTGTTTCTTCCTTTCTGAGAATATACGGGGTGAAATGCAAGCGGCCTCCACTGCTTCTGGTTTGGACTCTCGGTCCAGTGTGGCATACAGAGGACACCTTTCCACTCCACTTGATGTCATCATCTAGCTAATGATTCTCTGTCATTCACTCATTCAGTCGTATTTATTGAGTGTTTACGGTGTTCAGAGCGCTTGGAAAGTACAAGTCAGTGACATAGAGAGACAGTCCCTGCCCAACAACGGGCTCACAGTCTAGAAGGGAGAGACAGACAACAAAACAAAACATGTAGACAGGTGTCAAAGACTTTCTAGTTGGTGGACACTTTCAGTTGAACATCTTTAGAAGAAATGACATCCTTCCCAGTAACTTCCTGGCTTCCATCTTCTCACCTTAAATCTCTCCTTTCTCCCCCTTTATTCTCCTCTTCCCAAGTGCCTCTTGGCAGCTTCATCTATCTCTTCTTCCTCTTCTCCCTCCCCTTCTCCTTCCCTTTCCCTCTTTCTCTTCATTCTACCTGTCCTCCTTTTCTTCCTTTTCCTCACTCCCTGCCCCTCTGACCAGGTCTGTTAGAGACAGTGTTTGCCCTTCAGCCATCATGACATGTGCCTGGGAATGGATTTCCCTGGGAGACTTCGGTCTAGCTTCAAGGAGAACCACAGGCCCGGAATTGCTTTATTTAATGATTTATCGCCGGCCGCTGATTCAACTTCACCGACAGTACTCGTTCAGAGAAATCTTTCTGCCGCAGCAAACGGTGCCGTGAAGTGTTGGTGATTCAGAGCCTGATCTGAAGGAGGGTTGGTGTGTGGAACATTATTCCAGGATGGTTTCATTCACACCCCTCACGGAATCTTACCCGGGTGCAACTTGGACAAGTGTTGCCCGAATTCTGATCCGGTTCCACCTTCAGGCTAATTCAATTCCCCGTATTTCTTACACTTATTTTCTGCAGCGAAGACCAATGCTATCAGAAGCATCGCTGAGGATTTATTATCACTTGAACCTAGTTAAGTGTCAAGGTTTATTTTGTCTCACCTGGTTTTCCTCCTTGTAGCCATTGAACCGGTTAGATTATTTCAGCACACTGGGATAGAGAAGCAGCATGGCTCAGTGGAAAGAGCCTGGGCTTGGAAGTCATGGGTTCTAATCCCTGCTCTGCCACTTGTCAGCTGTGTGATGTTGGGCAAGTCACTTAACTTCTCTGGGCCTCAGTTCCCTCATCTGGAAAATGGGGATGAAGACTGTGAGCCCCACGTGGGACAATCTCATCACCTTGTATCTCCCCCAGAGCTTAGAACAGTGCTTGGCACATAGTAAATGCTTAACAAATACCAACATTATTATTATTATTATTTAAAGGCCAGAAATGTTGGAAAGCAGAGTGGTGCAGTGCACAAGCCTGGGAATCAGGGGAAGTGGGTTCTAATCCTGACTCTGCCATGTGACCTTGGGCAAGTCATTTAACTTCTCTGAGGCTCAGTTTCTTAATCTGCAAAATGGGGATTCATTCCTTCCCCATTAGAGAAGCAGCACAGCTCAGTGGAAAGAGCCCGGGCTTGGGAATCATAGGTCTTGGGTTCGAATCCCAGCCCCACCAATTCTCAGCTGTGAGATCTTGGGCAAGTCATTTCACTTCTCTGTGCCTCAGTTACCTCATCTGTAAAATGGGGATTAAGACTGTGAGCCCCACGTGGGACAACCTGATCACCTTCTATCTCTCCCAATGCTTAGAACAGTGCTTTGCACATAATAAATGCTTAACAAATACCACCATTATTATTATTATTATTATTATTATTATTATTCTGAGAGGGCCATGTGGGACCTGACTATCTTACATCTACCACAATGCTTAGTACAGTACAGTGCTTGGCACATAGTAAGTGCTATCATTATTACAATCATTATTATTATTATCTTCATACATCATTATCATCATTATTAAATTGATCACAGGTCAAAGATGTTCACTTCTGCCATTCATCCTGAATTTCCCAATAATTTTTTCTCTCACAGGGTTATTGCTGAGGTTAATGTCCATCTCCCCCACTGGACTGCAAGATCCTTGAGGGTCTAGTCTACCAACTCTACTCTATTGTGCTCTTAGTGCAGTACAGTGCTCTGTACACAGTAAGTGCTCAATAAATATGTTTGACTGACTGAATTGGTCCCTGCCTCAGTTCCCTCATCTATGCAATAGTGAGTCAATAACTCTTCTCTCTCCTACTTAGACTGTGAGCCTCATGTGGGACCTGATTATCTTGTATCTACCCCAGTGATTAGTACAGTACTTAGCACATAATAAGTGCTTAACAAATACTATTATCATTATTATCATTATTATTATCAGTAGTAGAGAAGCAGTGTGGCTTAGTGGAAATGGCACGGCCTTGGGAGTCAGAGGATGTGTGTTCTAATTCCGGCTCCGCCACTCGTCTGCTGTGTGACCTTGGGCAAGTCACTTAACTTCTCGGTGCTGCAGTTACCTCATCTGGAAAATAGATTTTAAGATTGTGAGGCCCACGTGGGACAACCTGATTACCTTATAACTACTCAGCACTTAGAACAGTGTTTGGCACATAGTAAGAGCTTAGCAAATACCATCATTATTATTAGAATCATTCACTAACTTCTAATAATAATAATTAGGGTATTTGTTAAGCACTCAATATATGCCAAGCACTGTTAAGTGCTGAGGCAGATACAAGAAGTTAGTGACAACCTGATTACCTTGTAACCTCCCCAGCGCTTAGAACAGTGCTTTGCACATAGTAAGTGCTTAATAAATGCCATCATTATTATTATTATCAAGATAATTAGGTCAGACAGCACTTGAGCCCTGTCCCATGTAGGGCTCAAAAAATGAGGAGAGAGAATCTGTATTTAAAATAAACTTAGAGATGAGCAAACTGAGGCTCAGGGAAGTGAAGTGACTATCCCAAGGTCACACAGCAAACAACTGGCAGAGCTGGGTTTATGACTCGGGTTCCCTGATTCCCAGGCTTGGGCTCTTTCTGCTAGGCCACAATGCTTCATTTCTCTCTGTCTCGGTTTCCTCCTCGGTACAATACGGGTCACAACCCTGCTTTCCCTCCTTCTTCTATTGGAGTCCTTTGTGGGCAGTCAGTCATTATTATTAGAGAAGCAGCGTGGCTCAGGGGAAAAGAGCCCGGGCTTTGGAGTCAGAGGTTGTGGGTTCAAATCCTGGCTCTGCCAATTGTCAGCTGTGTGACTTTGGGCAAGACACTTCACTTCTCTGTGCCTCAGTTACTTCATCTGTAAAATGAGGATTAAGGCTGTGAGCCCTCCGTGGGACAACCTGATCACCTGGTAACCTCCCCAGCACTTAGAACAGTGCTTTGGACATAGTAAGTACTTAATAAATGTCATCCAAAAAAATTGCATTTATTTAGCTCTTACTATGTGCTGAGCACTGTACTAAGCACTTGGGAGAGTACAATAAAACAATATAACAGACACATTTCCTGCCCACAATGAGCTGACAGTCTAGAGGGGGAGGCACCGTGTTAATGCTGATTATCCTGTACCTACTCTAGCCCTCAGCACAGTACTTGGCAGAGAGTTAATGATCACTTAATTAAATACCATCCGGTTGAGGAGATCAAGTTCACAAAATACCTGGCGTGTTTAAATATATACGCCATACAGAGAAGAGAATGATTTGTACTTGGTCTCCTCTCAAAGAGAAGGCCAGTTCTCCATAAATTTTGGTTTCAACTGTCATTACGAGGAAATAAATCGATAAGACGAACTGCAGTCTCTGCATATTTTCCCACTCCCCGGACATTTCACCGGAGATTTGACAGAACTCAAGGAATGGCTCACACATCCATCAGCACCACACTTCAAACTTCGGAGGGGACCAATTTTCTTGGAAAGCACTTTAGGAAAGCACTGTGACCTGGATGAAGCAGCCGGGCCTAGTGGGTAGAATGCAGGTCTTGAAGTCAAAGGCCCTGGGTTCTAATCACAGCTCCACCACTTGTCTGATTCATTCCATCATATTTATTGAGCACTTACTGACTTACTGTGTGCAGAGCACTGTACTAAGCGCTTGGGAAGTACAAGTCGGCAACTTATAGAGACTGTCCCTACCCAACAATGGGCTCACAGTCTGATGCATGACCTTGGGCATGCCACTTCACTTCCCTGTGCCTCAGTTCTCTCATCTGCAAAACGGGGATTCAATCCCTCTTCTCCTTCCTACTTACACTGTGAGCCCCATCTGGGATCCTATTATCTTGTGTCCATCCCAGCACTCAGTATTACAAAGGCATTTATTAAGTGCTTACTATGTGCAAAGCACTGTTCTAAGCACTGGGGAGGTTACAAGGTGATCAGGTTGTCCCATGGGGGGCTCACAGTCTTTATCCCCATTTTACAGATGAGGTCACTGAGGCCCAGAGAAGTGAAGTGACTTGCCCAAAGTCACACAGCTGACAACTGGTGGAGCCGGGATTTGAACCCATGATCTCTGACTCCAAAGCCCGTACTCTTTCCACTGAGCCACGCTGTTTCTCTAGTACCATACTTGGCACATAGGAAGCACTGAAAAAATACTTTCATATTCTTATTATTATTATTATCATCATCACCGTCATCAACATTCTTATTATGCCACTGCTCACCTGGTGGGCCGGCTGGAAATGGATTCCCAAAACTCTGCAGTTGGGAAGGAGGAAGAGGCACACATGCCTGGGTGGAGCTTCAGGGAGAAGAAAGATGGAGACTCATTTTCCAAGCAATGAAACACAATCAAGTACCGGTGTTAGAGACTGGAGTAATTCAAAACATCAAGAGCAATACTGTGTGGCTCTGATTTTCCCAGATCTTCTCCTCACCATTTCCCCTCCTTGCCCTTTCTCTTGCTCCTTCTCCTCCTCCTCCTCCTCCTCCACAAAATCCTGTCAAATTACCACTCTCTCCCATCATTTCAACTTGATCTGAGAACACACCTTCCATTTTCTTACCTGCGGCATCAACCAGATTATTTTGAGAAATGGCTTCATCCAATTCCCCTTCCTACACCTCCCAAGGGCCCACCCTTTTCTGTTTGTGCTCCGTTCAAATATCTGAATAACGATGATTTTTCTTTCTGGGAAAAAAGAATCGCCTCTTCTCCCTCATTATCTTCCCTTAAATAATTCCATCTTTTAATTCTTATCCGTTAATGGCATTCTTTTATTAGTACCATGTGAGCTTTGCTCCTGAGTTTGCACAGTTATTACGTGGAGGAATTTAGAGCAGAGGAGACGGTTTTGGAATGTTTTATGGGCTGTTTGGCTTCCCTTCTGCCTTTGAATTAAAAAAAAAACCTGCTTCTAAAACACACAGAGGGAAGGCAGAAACCAGGCAGCATTTAAAATCAGGTTTTCCCGATGCAGAACTCTGAATGGTAAAGAAATCTTCAACTTTTCCTTCCTTGTCTGTTAATCAGATTTGTAAAATATGGTAAACGCAGTGGCGGCATCCTACATCCGCGATAAATGGTGCTTTCTTTTCGTCCACTTTCTCCTCAGGCCGTCAGGACTACGGAGCTAGATAGTACGGGGGAGAGTCATTTTGGCAGGATAATAATGTGAGAAGCTCACGGATGAACAGAGTGTGCCCAGGCTGGTTAGATTGGCCAAAACACTTTAAACATCAAACTAACTGACCCCTGACATAAGACAGGTTGATTTATTATACTGCTAGCCCTCCTGACAACAGGCAATGTGGGCTTCGCACTGTCTGGTCATTTTTCAAGCTCTCTGAACACTCCTGGCACATTACCTCAGCCGACTTAGCTGGAATGCTAAAGGGCTCTGTCTATTTTTTGTTTTTAACTGCGCAACCGCAGAGTGTGATCTGGTGCAACCAAAGAGGGCTACTGGAGTTTGTCCTGAGATAAATAATTTGTTAAAAACGCATATCGAATTGGTAAGAAAGTGAAACCTTGTGCTCCTATCGACGTCAAGAGAGAAGTCTCGAACTCTCGGCCCTGGAATGAAGAAAAATACTCACAAATTGGAACAACCAGCATTTCATCATCATCATTATTGTCACTACTAATAATATTAATAATGACGGCATTTGTTAAGCGCTTACTATGTGCCAGGCACTGTACTAAGCGTTGGAGTGGATACAAGCAAATTGAGTTGGACACAGTCCCTATCCCCCGTGGGGCTCACAGTCTCAATCCCCATTTTACAGATGAGGTAACTGAGTACAAAGTGAAGTTACTTGTCCAAGGTCACACAGCAGACAAGTAGCGGAGCTGGGATCAGAACCAGTGACCTTCTGATTCCCATTCCCGTGCTCTATCTACTACGGCATGCTGCTTCTCGTTGCATTTGTTATGCACTTACTATGAATCGAGCACTGTTCTAAGCATTAGGGTAGATACAAGTTAATCAGAATGGACACAGTCCCCAGCCCACATGGGGCTCACAGTTTATTTATACTTATTTATACTCACGCTATTGATGCCTGTCTACTTGTTTTGTTTTGCTATCTCCCCCCTCCTAGACTGTGAGTCCGTCGTTGGGTAGGGATTGTCTCTATTTGTTGCCGAATTGTATTTTCCAAGTGCTTAGTCCAGTGCTCCGCACCCAGTAAGTGCTCAATAAATACGATTGAATGAATGTAAGAATGAATAAGTAAAGGATGTGGATGATTTTTCTGCCTTACCGTCACTGCCTTATTGACATTTCCTTCTCTATTCTCTAGGAGTGGTTGAAATATTTAACCTTTCTACTGGTTACAAGTTTGTTCCTTGGGACATTACATCCTAGCAAGTTTGGTGCTGCCATGCAATAATAATTATTTAAACTCTAACTCTTACACAACTCTCAGTCTCCTATTTCCTCCTATTTGTAAATTATGTTAGTGTCCACCAACCCTGCTTGAGCTCCTTGAGGGAAGGACTATGTCTTGTAATGCAATTCTATTTTCTCCCACACTTAATGTAGTTTTCTGTGCATAGTGTGTGCTAAATATGTCCTAGAAACTATCCCTAGGGATTGATTGATTTGGTTTCACTGTGTTTTTAAAGTATTTCTTTTGTCTACCCTATGTACACTTACTTCATTTCAACTTATCTCAAATGGAGGACTGACTACTTATTAGGAACTCAATAATAATAATAATAATAAATATTTGTTGAGCTTTTACTATGAGCTAGCACAGTACTAAGCACTGGGGGAGATACAAGATAATCAGATCAAGCACAGGCCTTGTTCCACATGGGACTTGCAATCTGAGGGGGAGAGAGAACAGGTATTTACGGGTGAGGAAATGGAGATACAGAGAAGTTAAGTGTCTCACCTAAGGTCACACAGGAGACAAGCGGTCGAGCCAGGATGAGAAACCAGGTTCTTCTGGAGGCTGACATCAAAGTTTTCATATTAAAAATCAAAAGGAACCATGCCTGGGTCATGTTTCATTCAGGCTGCAGTTGAGGAATCTGGAAGCCAAGCATCTTAATCACTTTTACTTTCTCATGAAATTTAAACCTGAATGTATTGGGTTCACAAAGCTTACAAAACCCACATGGGATGAAAGGCCTATGTATTTTAGATTGAAGTTTAAAGTCTACAACTCAAAGAGGCATTAGGCAAGAGAGGACTCCGGCTTGGATTAGCTTTTACATTTCTAGAGCAGGGCTGCCCAAACTTGCCCACCCAGTTTACCCTCAGAATCCATCGGCCATTTGATTGATACGGGAGGAAGTGAGGCAGAGGGCAGGTGACCTTTTCATTTGAGGAGCTATAGGAATAAGAGGATGGAGATAGCTAGAGGATGCAGTGGTACCAGCGAAGAACAAGTGCAGGAGCCACTGATGTGTCAGTGACGAGGATACGGAGGACTCTTTCAGGAGCAGCTCTTGATTCTGTCTTTCCTCCCCAAACTCAATTCATCTGGGCTGTCCTCTCTCTCCCAGATACTTCTTTGCACCCTTAATTCACCCCTCCCTCAGCCCCATAACATTTATGTTCCTACCCGTCGTTTATTTAATTACGCTACTGATTTTCTCCCCGACAAACTGCAAGCTCACTGTGGGCAGGGAATGTGTCTACCAGCTCTGTTTTATTGTACTCTGCCAAGCCTTTAGTACAGCACTCTGCACGGAGTAAGAGCTCAATAAATAAAAATAATGATGACGATGGTATTTGTGAAGCACTTACTATAAGCCAAGCACTGTTCAAAACACTAGGGTAGTTACAAGGTAATAATAATAATAATAATAATGGCATTTGTTAAGTGTTTACTATGTGCCAAGCACTGTTCTAAGCGCTGGGGTAGTTACAAGGTTATCAGGTTGCACCAAGTGGGGCTCACAGCCTTAATCCCCATTTTCCAGATGAGGTAACTGAGGCACAGAGAAGTGAAGTGACTTGCCCAAAGTCACACAACTGACAAGGGGCGGAGTTGGGATTAGAACTCAAAACCTCTGACTCCCTAACCCGAGCACTTTCCACTAAGCCAAGCTGCTTCATTGAATAGAATTCAATCGGTGGAATTGAATTGAATTGGCATCTATTGAGTGTTTATGGCATGCAGAGAGCACTGTACTAAGCAGTTGGGAAAGGACAAGTGCTCAAGCTTTGTGCCATCCACTTATGTTACCAACTTGTACTTCCCAAGTGCTTAGTACAGTGCTCTGCACACAGTAAGCGCTCAATAAATACGATTGATGATGATGATGATCCACTCTTCATATTAAACATGTTAGAATGGCGGGTGGGAGCCAGTTTCAGAGTGGGAGGGTCACTTGAAATGATGGAGAGTGAGAAATCTGGCCTGGAGCCCTCAGTGAGGAGCAGATAACTATGCTTTGACTCCAAAAAAGCCCCAAAGTTCCCTTGCAGAATCTACAGGGAAATACCCCTGTAGAAAATTTCTCCACCAAGTTGGGAAATCAAAGGAGAGGGAAGAAGCTCGGTAGGAAATAAGAAGAAGAATTCAGGTTCTTCACTACCCTGAAGTCCTTTTTTTTTCTTGTGGCATTATTTTATTTGGTTTTATACCCAGTGCCCTGGGGACAAGGGACAGGATGATGGCTATGGGAACTGGCTTATGGCGATAGTTACTGGAAAAGGAGTTTGTCCTTCTGATATTCCATTTATTTACCTGGGTCTCTTCTGCTGTCTTGATCACTTGATCGCCTGAGTGTTCAGTTTACGGAGATTATCATCCCAGTGGATTCAGACTTTGTCATCTCATTAATATAGGCTCACAGAATTCCGGAATCCTAAATTTGGAAAGGGCATTGAAAAGCCATTTAGGTAGGATCATACCTAAGCCATTTCAAACAGAAGAGACCTATTTTTCAAAGTTGTTGAACAAAGATGATTCCCTAATATGACTTGGTAAATTTTACAGCTTGAATCACCCTTGTTATCGGGAATATGAACTCCTCAGTTCTGCCTGTTCTAACCTAAGCATTTTTTTGTGGGTTTTTTTTTTGGGGGGGGGGGGCTCTTTCTCAGAGGATTTGTCCAGTAGCTGATCACTATCATCCTTCGTGATATATTTGATGTTTCAGTAGGACATGACTGAACAACAGGTGTCTTCAGGCAATCTAGTAGACATCTCCAAAGGCATGTATTCCCAAGGAGTTAAAATTGGAATGGCTAGTTGAAAGCCGTTTTTTAAAATAAATGTCAGAATCTCAGTCACTTGTTTGTGAAATATCAGGTAGCAAGTTTGAAATGGAGATTGGAATCCAGATCTCTGTTTCTTGATGATGTGCTCGGACGACTATTTCTCTTGTTGTTTTGGACTCTCCTTGAGCACTTAATACAGTGCCCTACACACAATAAGCCCGTAGTAAATACCATTGATTGATTGATTTGATATTTACTCCTAAAATTAAGCAGCATAGCATTATAGAAAAAGCACAGACCTGGGATTCAGAAGACCTGGATTCTAATCCTGACTCTGCCACATAATAATAATAATAATAAAAATAATAATAATAATAATAATAATAATGGTATTTGTTAAGCGCTTACTAGGTGCAAAGCACTGTTCTAAGTGCTGGGGAAATTACAAGGTGATCAGGTTGTCCCACGGGGGGCTCACAGTTTTAATCCCCATTTTACAGATGAGGTAACTGAGGCCCAGAGAAGTGAAGTGACTTGCCCAAAGTCACACAGCTGATGGTTGGCGGAGCCGGGATTTGAACACATGACCTCTGACTCCAAAGTCTGGGCTCTTTCCACTGAGCCACGCTGCTTCTCTGCTGCGTGACCTTGGACAAGTCACTTATTATCTGTACCTCGTTTATCTCATCCATGAAAATGGGGAATAAATTCTATTCCCTCCAATTTAGACGGTGAACCCCATGTGGGAAGGGACTGCGACCAACCTGATTAACTCATATGTACCATAGTGTTTGGTACATAGTAAGTGCTAAACAGGTACCATAATAATAATTTTTATTATCATTAATTATTCATTCATTAAATCGTATTTATTGAGCACTTATTGTGTGCAGAGCACTGTACTAAGCGCTTGGGAAGTACAAGTTGGCAACGTATGGAGATGGTCCCTACCCAACAGCGAGCTCACAGTCTAGAAGGGGGAGACAGACAACAAAACAAATTAACAAAATAAAATAAATAGAATAGTAAATATGTACAAGTAAAATAGGAGCAATGAGAAAAAAATGAAGTATGCACAGCTTAGAAGAGATTCCAGAGAGGAGAATTGAATCATTCCAGTAGCGATTGAGGAACAGCTGACAGTAAGGGAATTTGGAAAAAAAAAAATCCAGGAGTCATGGCAGATCACAAACTGATTCTGAGTTAGCTTTACTAATGCAGAAAGGACTGTGGTAATGTACTCTCCCAAGTAGTTAAAATAATAATAATAATAATAATAATAATAATAATAATAATAATAACAATGATAATGGTATATGTTAAGTACTTACTCTGTGCCAAGCACTGTTCTAAGCTCTGGAGTAAATACAAGGTAAACAGGTTGTTCCCCTTAGGGCTCACAATATCAATCTCCATTTTCCAGATGAGGTAACTGAGGCACAGAGAAGTGAAGTGACTTGCCCAAGGTCACACAGCAGACAAGTGGCAGAACCAGGATTAGAACCTACAACCTCTGGCTCCTTAGACCATGCTCTGGCCACTAGGCCATGCAGCTGTGCTCTGCGTATAGGAAGTGTTCAATAAATACCATTGATTGATTGATTGAAAAAGGACAATTGTATTTCTATTGATAAATTGTACTCTCCTGAGATATTGTATATATAATAACATCAGGTTGGACACAGTCCCTGTCCCACATGGGGCTCACAGTCATAATCCCCATTTTCCCGATGAAGTAACTGAGGCACAGAGAAGTGACTTGCCCAAAGTCACACAGCAGACAAGTGGCAGAGCCATGATTAGAACTCACAACCTCTGGATCTCCAGCCTGTGCTCTTTTTTTATGGTATTTGTTAAGCACTTACTATGTACAAAGCACTGTTCTAAGCACTGGGGGATACAAGGTGATCAGGTTGTCCCACGTAGGGCTCATAGTCTTAATCCCTATTTTACAGATGAGAGAACTGAGGCCGAGAGAAGTTAAGTGACTTGTCCAAAGTCACACAGCTGACAGTTGGCGGAGTCTGGATTTGAACCCATGACCTCTGACTCCAAAGCCCGGGCTCTTTCCACTGAGCCATGTTGCTTCTCTCTTGCCAGTAGGCCATGCTGCCTAGAATAGGCCTAGGGTGGGGGTGGAATTTGGCTTTTCACTTTTTAAATTGGGTTTTAAACTAAGAGGTCTATTTCTGCAGCCCCACTCCCGTGGGACAAATATTCCCCATGGAAAAACTAGGATTTGTTTATAAAATCCCAAAACATCCTCCAGCACTAAGATGCTGCCGAGATCCCATTCACTGGTGTGAACACAGAAAATGGAAATCGTTATCAACAACACCCTCTTCCAATCAACCAATCAATGCTACTTGTCGATTACGGCCCATTGATGCTGAGTGGAAAGAGCAAGGGCTTGGGAGTCAGGAGATGTGGGTTCTAATCCCGCCTCTGCCACTTGTCTGCTGTGTGACCTTGGGCAAGTCACTTAACTTCTCTGTGCCTCAGTTCCCTCATCTGTAAAATGGGGATTAAGACTGTGAGCCCGCGTGGTACAACGCGATCACCTTGTATTCCCCCCAGCGCTTAGAACAGTGCTTTGCACATAGTAAGCGCTTAACAAATGCCATCATTATTACTGTTATTATTATTAAGACTGTGAACTTCACATGGGACACCCTGATTGCCTTCTATCTACCCCGGCACTTAGAACAGTGCTTGGCACATATAAAGCGCTTAACAAATACCATTATCATTATTATTATTATTATTACTTATTTCTCTGCACACAGTAAGCACTCAGGAAAGATGTTCGAATTGAATGAATTGAAGGAATGAGTCACTTATTGTGTTCAGAATACTGTACTTTTAGACTGTGAGCCCACTGTTGGGTAGGGACTGTCTCTATATGTTGCCGACTTGTACTTCCCAAGCGCTTAGTACAGTGTTCTGCACACAGTAGGCACTCAATAAATGCAATTGATTGATTGATTGTACAAAGTAGTCGGGAGAGAACAGTTCGGCAGAGTTGACAGAAATTGTAGTGTTTAATTTTTTTAAGTGGGCCCCGACGGACTGTAGTCCGTGAAATTCATCAGACTACCATTAAAGGAAAGAGGCCGTAGCATCAAATTTTACTGGCTCATTTTCTGCTGCTTCTCTGTTGGATTTATCACTGGCAAAACATTTTTATAACCACTGAAGGGACCAGTTTTGGAGAGGTAGGCTCTACAAGAATTTGGAGGTAATTTTTTTTCGTGTGTGTGTGTGTGTGTGTGTGTGTGTGTGTGTTTGTGTGTATCGAGCATATTAAATCACATCCCGAGACCACTTAATGACTTTGTTCCACAGAGGTATTTGTTAAAAGGGGGGTTGTTAGACAGACTCTCTACTGAAACTCCAAAGACCTTAAAGCTGTTGAGATCAAATGAGTCCTCGAGCCTCAGAAACCTTTGAAAATACAGACGGTCACCAGAGAATGTGGATTAAGGCGGGAGAATTGTGAATATCTGTATCTACTGGAAGCATTCTAGGAAAATTGGGCTGAAATTAAACCCCTTCCCGGAGGATTAGTTCAGTTTAGCAAAGGTCCATTTGAGTTCCTCACCCTTCCCCATTGCCAGCTCAACAGCCAGCCCATTAAGGCAACGCTCCCGCGTACAGATCTCTCACGTGTGTAAAGTCGAGTGAAATCCTTTCCATGTGACCAGCCCTAGAACTAATCAACACGGACCCTCCTTAGGGCCAGCCCAACACCTGGACGTACTGACTTCATCGATCATTACGCCCCGTTTACAATCTCCCTGCCAAATTGAAATCCATATGGACGTGCTTAAACCAATCTGAATTCATTTTGCAGGGAAAATGTCAGGAGATTTCATCCAGGGCCTTCCCAAAGTCTAAATATATAACATCAACAGAGCTGTCTTCGCCACCTCACCTTCGCCAAACCGCTGACGGCGTGTATTTGAGGAAAAGACGAGAACCGTCCCGTTGCCGCGGCCAACTTCCTCCTCCACTTCCCAACCAGGAGGCCCGTTGTCCCTTACCCGTTTTCCCTCTTGCCAACCCAGATCTCCCCTCACCCCGTGGCCTGATGGAAAGAACATGGATTGGGTTTGAGTCCCGTCTCTGCCCCCGACCTGCCGTGTGACCCTGGACAAGTCACTTAACCTCGGCAGGGTGGTGGGTGTAGAGTTTGTGAGTTCACTGAGGGACAGGATCTACATCCAATCTAGTCATCTCAGCTCTATTCCAGTGCTTATGACATAAGAGAAGCAGTGCGGCTCAGTGGAAAGAGCATGGGCTTTGCAGTCAGAGGTCATGGGTTCAAATCCTGGTTCCACCAATTAATAATAATAATAATAATAATAATAATAATGGCATTTATTAAGTGCTTACTATGTGCAAAGCGCTGTTCTAAGCGCTGGGGAGGTCACAAGGTGATCAGGTTGTCCCACGGGGGGCTCACAGTCTTAATCCCCGCTTTACAGATGAGGAAACTGAGGCACAGAGAAGTGAAGTGACTTGCCCAGAGTCACACAGCTGACAAGTGGAGGAGCCGGGATTTGAACCCATGACCTCTGACTCCAAAGCCCATGCTCTTTCCACTGAGCCACGCTGCTTTTCAGCTGTGTGATTTTGGGCAAGTCACTTCACTTCTCTGTGCCTCAGTGACCTCATCTGTAAAATAGTACAATAGGGATTAAGACTGTGAGCCCCCCATGGGACAACCTGATCACCTTGTAACCTCCCCAGCGCTTAGAACAGTGCTTTGCACATAGTGCTTAATAAATGCCATCATTATCATTATTATTATTATTATTATAAGCACTTAATAAATGCCCTAATGTATTAACTAAGGTTTTGTGCTGAATTTAGAATGTGAACTCCACATGAGACAGGGACTATTTCCAATCTGATTATCTTCTATTTACCTCAGCACTTAGTGCTTAGCACATGGGAAATGTGCTGGATTAGAACCCAGACTAGGTCTCCTGACTTCCAATCCTGTAATTATAATGATAATAAGAATAATTAAGTGTTTACTATATGCCAAACACCATACTAAGAGCTGGGGTAATCAGGTCCCACATGGGGCTGACAGTCTGTCAGAGCGAGAACAGAGACTGAATCCCCATTCTGCACATAGGAAATGTTTAATAAATACCACAATGAACTGCTCAAACCTCTTTCTTCATTTCTTCCAAGCAGTCCGGGATTTCATATCTATCAGTCACATTTATTGACGTGCTTCTGGGTGCAAAGCACAGCACTAAATGCTTGGAAGATCACAAATTAATAGTTTTGGTAGAATATGTTCCCTTCTCATAAGGAGCTTACAGTCTAGAGGGAGAGATAGATGTTAATATAAATAAATTAATTACAGATATGAATTTAAGTGCCGGGGGGCTAAGAGGGGGTGAATAAAAGGTGCAAATCTAAGTGCCAGGGTGACACAGAAGGGAGAGGGAGAGGATGGCTCAGTGAATAGAGCACCAGCCTGGGAGTCAAAAGGATCTGGATTCTAATCCCAGGTCCTCCACTTGTCTGCTGTGTGACCTTGGGCTTGTCACTTCACTTCTCTGGGCCTCGGTTACCTCATCTGAAAAATGAGGATTAAGACTGTGAGCCCCATGTGGGACAGGGACTATGTCCAACCTGATTACCTTGTATCTACCCCAGGGTTTAGAACAGTGCCTGGCACATGCTAAGCGCTTAACAAATACCAGTTTTAAAAAATGAAAAGGAATTAGAGGCCTAGTTGAGATGTTCTCCCTCTAAGGACCACTTTTAATTTTCTGCGCTCTCTCCTTTATCATTCAGTAGTAAAGAATAAACAAGAGAAGCAGTGTGGCCTATTGGAAAGAGAACTTGGAAATTAGAGAACCTAGTTTGCAATCCCGGCTCTGCCATTCGTCTGCTGTGTGACCTTGGGCCGGTCATTTAACTCCTCTATGCCTCAGTTTCCTCATCTCCTTCTTAGACCGTGAGCCTGAGGTGGGACAGGAACTGTAACTAACCTAATTATCTTGTATCTACCCCAGTTCTTGGCACACAGTGAGCACTTATTATTCAGTCTATGTTCTCTCTAGGACCAAGTTCCCCCTTCATCTGTTTCGACTGCACCGGTCTTTGGCTTTGGGCAGATCCCTGTAGAAGAGGTCTCTCATGCGTGTATAAAACTGGAGGAATGAAATGATCTGTTCCCTTCCTCCCACCCTCTACCTACTCGACTTTGGCTAAGCCAGACTTCCAAATCCCAACCGCCACATTCCCCCTTCGTAACAGCCTCAACAAAGGCAGGGGGGTGGTGGGTCTCGAGAGCCTGGGCTCTTGTTCATTCATTCAATCATATTTATTGAGCTCTTACTATAAACAGAGCACTGTACTAAGTGCTTGGTGAGGAGCGGCGTGGCTTAATAGAAAGACCACAGGCTTGGGAGTCCGAGGTCATGGGTTCGAATCCCAGCTCCACCGCTCATCAGCTGTGTGACTTTGGGCAAGTCACTTAACTTCTCTGTGCTTCCGTTACCTCATCTGTAAAGTGGGGATGAAGACTGTGAGTCCCACGTGGGACAACCTGATCAGCTTGTATCTATCCCAGCACGTAGAACAGTGCTCGGCACATAGTAAGCATTTAATAAATACCATTATCATTATTATTATTACATTTCAGCAGTAAAGCTTATGCCACTGACTGCTCTCCCCAACAAATCCAATTATTATTATTGTTATTATTATTGTTATTATTGTTGTTGTTATTATTATTATTATTATTGTTATTATTACAATAGTCTGGCAACTGCTTCAGGCAGAATAAGAACTCAGGTCACCTGATTTCCAGCCTTGTAATAACAATAAGAAGAAGTAGAACTGGGAGCCTCACGTGGGACAACCTGATCACCTTGTATTTATCCCAGCGCTTAGTACAGTGCTCGGCACATAGTAAGCCTTTAATAAATACCATTATGATTATTATTATTTCATTTCAGCAATAAAGCTTATGCCACTGACTGCTCTCCCCAACAACAAATGCAATTATTATTATTATCATCATTATTATTATCATTATTATTATTATCATTATTATTATCATTATTATTATTCTTATTACAATAATCTGATAACTGCTTCAGGCAGAATAAGAACTCGGGTCACCTGATTTCCAGCCTTGTAATAACAATAAGAAGAAGTAGAACTGGGAGCCTCATGTGGGACAACCTGATAACCTTGTATCTATCCCAGAGCTTAGAACAGTGCTCGGCACATAGTAAGCATTTAATAAATACCATTATCATTATTATTATTTCATTTCAGCAATAAAGCTTATGCCACTGACTGCTCTCCCCAACAACAAATGTCATTATTATTATTATTATTATTATTATTATTATTATTATTATTATTATTACAATAGTCTGGTAACTGCTTCAGGCAGAATAAGAACTCAGGTCACCTGACTTCCAGCCCTGTAATAAAAATAAGAAGAAGAAGTTGAACTGTGAGCCCCACGTGGGACAACCTGATGACCTTGTATCTATCCCAGTGCTTAGAACAGTGCTGGGCACATAGTAAGCGCTTAACAATTATTATTATTATAGAACAGTAATAATAACAATAATAAAGTACTTAATAATAAGTAACATAACTTATAATAATAAAGTAAAGTAAGAGAAGCAGCATGGCTCAGTGGAAAGAGCATGGGCTTTGGAGTCAGTGGTCAAGGGTTCAAATCCCGGCTCTGCCAATTGTCAGGTGTGTGACTTTGGGCAAGTCTCTTAACTTCTGGCAAGTCACTTAACTTCTCTGTGCCTCAGTTACCTCATCTGCAAAATGGGGATTGACTGTGAGCCCTCCATGGGACAACCTGATCACTCTGTAGCCTCCCCAGCACTTAGAACAGTGCTTTGCACATAGCAAGCACTTAATAAATGCCATCATTATTATTATTATTATTACTTACTATACAAGGGAACTGAGTCCAGAGAAGCTAAGTGTCCAAGGTCACGCAGCAGGAAAAAAGAGGCAGGATTAGAACCCAGGCCTGGTCTCCTGACCCACCCCTGTCCTGGGCTCTTTCCCCTAGGCTATATGGCAGCCAAGCAATAATGCCCTGGGCTGCTTACTGAACTTTTTACACCACTGCATGGCTCATTCATTCATTCATTCATTCATTCAATCGTATTTATTGAGCGCTTATTGTGTGCAGAGCACTGTACTAAGCGCTTAGGAAGTACAAGTTGTCAACATATAGAGACGGTCCCTACCCAACAGTGGGCTCACAGTCTAGAAGGGGGAGACAGAGAACAAAACAAAAGATATTAACAAAATAAAATAAATAGAATAAATATGTACAAATAAAATAAATAGAGTAATAAATCCGTACAAACATGTATACATATATACAGGTGCTGTGAGGAGGGGAAGGAGGTAAGGCAGGGGGGATGGGGAGGGGGAAGAGGAGGAGAGAAAGGAGGGGGCTCAGTCTGGGAAGGCCTCCATGTGGTTCATATGGCTCTGCCATATGTCTGCCGTGTGACATGGGGCAAGTCACTTAACTTCTCTGAACCTCAGTTACCTCATCTGTAAAATGGGGATTAAGACTGTGAACCCCCCGTGGGACAACCTGATCACCTTGTATCCCCCCAGCACTTAGAACAGTGCTTTGCACATAGTAAGTGCTTAACAAATGTCATCATTATTAATCCCTGCCAATGTGGCACTCACTGCCTAAGGGGGAGGGAGGGGAAACTGGAAACTAGCAAGGGGATGGCAACAGAGCGAGGGCCTCTAGAATTGAAATAATGGGGCTTAGTCTTAGACTAATGAGCAGTGACAGTGGTAAAGAGCCCCTTCTGACCCCCGACAACCAAAGGCACGGTAATTCAATTGGAGCAGAATTATTGGTCGCCGTGATATTCAGCGGCCCGATAACTCATAGTGACAGGTCTTCTAAGGGTGGTCGCAGTGGGTGCCCAGGAAATGGACACCATGGCGAGGCCAAAGTCGCAATCTCTCTTGAGGCTTTTATCATTCAGACAGACACTTCTAGGCTGTGACCCCACTGTGGGCAGGGACTGTCTCTATTTGTTGCTGAATTGTACTTTCCAAGCGCTTAGTACAGTGCTCTGCACATAGTAAGCTCTCAATAAATGCGATTGAATGAATGATTGCTCTCTCCCGCTTCAAAGCCTTACTGAAGGCCATCTCCTTCAAGGAGGCTTTCCTAAGTCCTCCTCTCTTCTTCTCCCACTCCCTTCTGCGTCACCCTGACTTGCTCCCTTCATTCATCCCAGCTCCACGACAGTTATGTATGTACCTATAATTTATTTATTCATTTATTTACTTCTAATAATAATAACGATGATGGTATTTGTTAAGCAGTTACTATGTGCAAAGCAGTGTTCTAAGCGCTGGCGGGGATACAAGGTGATCAGGTTGTCCCACGTGGGGCTCAAGGTCTTAATCCGCATTTTACAGATGAAGTACTGAGGCACAGAGAAGTGAAGTGACTTGCCCAAAATCACACAGCTGACAAGGGGCAGAGCTGGGATTAGAACCCAAGACCTCTGAATCCCAAGCCCTGGCTCTTTCCATTGAGCCACACTGCTTCTCTTGTCTATTAATGTCTGTCTCCCCCTCTAGACTGTGAGCCTGTTGTTGGGTAGGGACCTTCTCTATATGTTGCCAACTTGTACTTCCCAAGCGCATAGTACAGTACTCTGCACACAGTAAGCGCTCAATAAATACGATTGAATGAATGAACTCATCTCAGACCCGGACCACTGACACCAACCACAACTGCTTCTGCATCGACGAAGACCCAAGATGGAGAGAGGATGACGATGGTGGTATTTGTTAAGCGCTTACTATGTGCCAAGCACTGTTCTAAGCACTGGGATAGATACAAGATTATCAGGTTGTCCCACGTGGGGGCTTACAGTCTTAATTATTACTCCACTAAATATTACTCTATTTATTTATTTATTTTACTTGTACATATCTATTTTATTTATTTTATTTTGTTAATACGTTTGGTTTTGTTCTCTGTCTTCCCCTTTTAGACTGTGAGACCACTGTTGGGTAGGGACTGTCTCTATATGTTGCCAACTTGTACTTCCCAAGCGCTTAGTACAGTGCTCTGCACACAGTAAGCACTCAATAAATACGATTGATTGATTAATCCCCATTTTACAGATGATGGAAGCAGCGTGGCTCAGTGGAAAGAGCCCGGGCTTGGGAGTCAGAGGTCATGGGTTCTAATCCCTGCTCTGCCGTTTGTCAGCTGTGTGACCTTGGGTAAGTCACTTCACTTCTCTGGGCCTCCGTTACCTCATCTGTAAAATGGGGATGAAGACTGTGAGCCCCACGTGGGACAACCTGATTACTTTGTATCTACCCCAGCGCTTAGAACAGTGCCTGGCACCTAGTAAGCACTTAACAAATACTAACATTATTATTATTATTATCATAGAATGTGCCGCAGCTCTTGACTGCCTCGCTGTATATGGTATTTTTTGAGTGCTTACAGTGTGCAGAGCACTGTACTAAATATTCAGAAGAGTATAATACAACAGAATTGGCAGACATGATCTCTGCCCACAAGGATCAACAGGGGAGACAGACGTTAATGTAATTTAGGGACAGAGGAAATAGTGGAGTAAAAAGATACTGACATATATTGTGGAGTTGGGGTGAGTCTCAAAATGCTAAGGGGTGCATGACCAAGTTCAAAGTCAACGCAGAGCCTATCCATTTGGATCTGTACCCTTTAAGTACTGGACAAATACATAAAATAAATAAATAATGGTATTTGTTAAGTGCTTACTAGGTGCCAGGCACTGTACTTTTTTTTTTTAATAGCATTTGTTAAGCACTTACTATGTGCAAAGCACTATTCTAAGCGCTGGTGGGGGGGTACAAGGTGATCAAGTTGTCCCACGTAGGGCTCACAGTCTTACTCTCAGTGGAAAGAGCCCGGGCTTTGGAGTCAGAGGTCATGCGTTCAAATCCCAGCTCCACCGCTTGTCAGCTGTGTGACTTTGGGCAAGTCACTTCACTTCTCTGTGCCTCAGTTACCTCATCTGTAAAATGGGGATTAATATTGTGAGCCCCAGATGGGGCAAACTGATCACCTTGTATCCTCCCCAGCGCTTAGAACAGTGCTTTGCACATAGTAAGTGCTTAACAAATACCAAAATTATTATTATTTGGAGTCAGAGGTCATGGGTTCAAATCCCAGCTCTGCCAATTGTCAGCTGTGTGACTTTGGGCAAGCCACTTAAGTTCTCTGTGCCTCAGTTACCTCATCTGTAAAATGGGGATGAAGACTGTGAGCCCCCATTGGACAACCTGATCACCTTGTAACCTCTCCAGTCCTTAGAACAGTGCTTTGCACATAGTAAACACTTATAAATGCCATCATTATCATTATTATTATTATTATTATTCTTACTAAAGGCCAGGGTAGATACAAGCAAACTAGGTTGAACAGTCCCTGTCCCAAGTGGGGCTCACAGTCTTAATCCCTATTTTAAAGATGAGGTAAGTGAGGCCCAGAGAAGTGAAGTGACTTTCCCAAGGTCACACAGCAGACATGTGGTGGAGCCAGGAACAGAACCCATGAACTTCCCACTCCCAGACCGGTGCTCTATCCACTAAGCTACACTGCAGGAGATGGGGTGATAAGTGGATGGAGCCATGGGGTTCAGGGAGGGGTTTTTTAGGATAGGGGAGACATGAGCATGTTTGAAAGCAGTGGGGGAAAAGCCACTGGAAAGCGAATGGTTGAAAATGGTGGTCGGGGAGGGAAAAAGTTTGATAAGGAGAGAAGGGATGGGGTAAAAAGTACAGGTGGAGGGGAGAGAATTCGAGAGGAGGTGGGAGATCACCCTTTGAGATACTGCTGGGAAGGATGAGAATCAAAGAAAGGGCTGGAGGGGGAAGGGACTGGAAAGAAGTAGGGGAGATTTTAGGAAGATCAAACCTGATGGTTTCAATTTTATCAATATAGTATGTGGCCAGATCAGGGGTAAGAGATTGGCGGGGGGCGGGGTGGATGTTTGATGAGAGAGTTAAACATCTGAGACAGGTAGCATGGACAGCTGAACACAGGAAACAATGAGGATGGAGAAGTATTGTTGCCTGGGTGAATGAGAGCCCGCTATTGGGTAGGGACCGTCTCTATATGTTACCGACTTGTACTTCCCAAGCGCTTAGCACAGTGCTCTGCACACAGCGCTCCCTTTTAGACTGTGAGCCCACTGTTGGGTAGGGACTGTCTCTATATGTTGCCAATTTGTACTTCCCAAGCGCTTAGTACAGTGTTCTGCACACAGTAAGCGCTCAATAAATATGATTGATGATGAATGAATGAATGAATGAGAGAGCAGAATTAAAGCAGGCAATGATAATAATAATATTGATGATGATGATGGTTTTTGTTAAGCACTGTTCCAAGAGCTGGGGGAGACACAAGTAATCAGGTTGTCCCACATGGGGCTCACGGTCTTAATCTCCATTTTACAGATGAGGTAACGGAGGCATAGAGAAGTGAAGTGACTTTCCCAAAGTCACACAGCTGATAAGTGGCAGAGCTGGGATTAGAACCCACGACCTCTGACTCCCAAGCCTGTGCTCTTTCCACTGAGCCATGCTGCTTCTCTTGATGAATCTGAGATGAATAAGATCGATCTGGTGTCTAGATTTCCGCCAACAATGCATCATAGCTCATGTACCAGAGCAGACCACGGCTGCAGATTGGTGGAACGGAATTAGTGGAGGAGCAGGGGAATGGAGGAGTTGAGTTCAGTTGAGTGAGCATCGTTGAGGATGTGGATTTGTGTGTTGAGATGAGGCAGGGTGGATATGGAGATCAGATGGTGCCTGATGACTCCAGAAAATTGGAAGGGGCCAAGAGATCGGAGGTTAATGTGGGGGTACAGAACAGATTTTCAGGGAAGGGGTGTATGGGAGAAAAGGCAGGTGAGGAGAGTGCGGTCGGATAGAGGAATTTCAGAGTTGGGGAGGGTAGAGATTAAACAGTGACTTAGAGGTGATGAGATTGAATGTGCGTCCAAGTTGGTGAGTGGGTGACGTGGAGTGAAGCAGGAAGTCGGCGGGGTTGATGACTGAGAGGAATTGAGCAGCAGAAAGTCATCAGGAACATTCACGGGGATGTTGAAGTCCCCCAGGATCAGCGTGGGGATGGAGAAAAAAAGAAGGAAAGTGAGAAAGGGATCAAAATGATTCCAAAAGCATCGGGTAATTGGCGGTAGAGGTGGATGATGTGGGCTTCAAAGAAAGGGAAAGAGAGGGATGTGGGGGTGTGATTGTACAAAAAAAGCACGGGGGCGAGGCAGGCGACAAGAAGCAGCATTGCACAGTGGATAGAACAGACCTAGGAGTCAAAAGGTCATGGATTCTAATCCTGGCTCTGCCACTCGTCTGCTGTGTGATTCATAGCACATAAAAGTGTAAAATAGGGTTAGGAAATTTTCGTAGGTCTTTGATTCTTTTTTTCAGAACATTTTCAAGCTCAAGCATCTATATGTCTCAATCCAGAAACAAAAGCATTTTCTGACTTACATCCCTACGACGTAAAATAAAATCCTTCCACTCATCAGTGTTTCTTCTCAGATGTGTTCTGCTCCTTTTCTAATGCTATTTTCTTTTATCAAGGACGTTAAGCTTACCTTGGTGAAGGGAAGAAGCATACTAATATTTCTTTTATGGTTTAATCTAATCTATTTACTCATTTTAGAGGGATTATTTTGGAGATATGGTAGGTAAATCCATAAAACAGTCACCTCCAGACAAACCTGAAAATAATCCCTGAAAATCAGATTTTACTTACAGACCCAAGAATCTTTTGGTAAAAACCAACACCTTGTCGATTCTCCTGCAGTTACACCCTGAAATCTGTGACCCTTTAAGTGAACTGAAATTGCTCCTGGAAACCTCAGTTAGCGTGAGAAGTTAATTCTACAGATTTGGTCACATTTTCAAGGACGTATGTTGCTAATTGGGCATGGACAGAAATAACAATGATTCTAGAAAGTGGAATTATATAAACAAATGCATCTGAGGAAAACAGGAAGATTACCTCAGTGCCTTTCCCTTCGGTGTCCCCTACTGATCTCACCCTCACCCCACAGCGCTCCTGCACATATAATAGTAATAATAATTGTGGTATTTGTTCATTTATTCAATCGTATTTATCAACTTGTACTTCCCAAGCGCTTAGTACAGTGCTCTGCACACAGTAAGCGCTCAATAAATACGATTGAATGAATGAATGAATGAATTGAGTGCTTACTGTGTGCAGAGCACTGTACTAAGTGCTTGTTAAGTGCTTATGTGCCTCCTTTTCCTCCGCCTCCTCCTTTTTCTCATCCCCCTTTTCCTCCTTTTCCTCCTACTTCTCCTCTCCTGCTTTGAGAAACAACGTGGCTTAGCAGAAAGAGCATGGGTTTGGGAGTCAGGGGTCATGGGTTCTAATCCCGCTCCGCCACTAGTCAGCTGTGTGACTCTGGGCAAGTCACTTAACTTCTCTGTGCCTCAGGTACCTGATCTGTAAAATGGGGACTAAGACTGTGAGCCCCATGTGGGACAACCCGATTAGCTTGTATCTACCCCAATGTTTAGAACAGTGCTTGGCACATAGCACTTAACAAACACCAACATTATTATTATTATTAAGCACTGTACTAAGCTCTGAGGTGGATACAAGCAAATCAGGTTGGACACAGTCTCTGTCTCATGTGGGGCTCGCAGTCTCACATCCCCATTTTACAGATGGGGGAACTGAGGCACAGAGAAGTGAAATGACTTGCCCAAGGTCACACAGTAGAGACGTGGTGGAGTTGGGATTAGAACTCATGATATTCTGATGCCCAGGCACCATGTTCTATCCTCTAAGCCATGACGCTTCCCGTTTATCCTAATTTCCTAATACTCTGCTCCTTCCCCTACCTTTAATTTCTTTTAACATCAATCTCCCCACTAATAATAATAATAATGATGGCATTTATTAAGCCCTTACTATGTGCAAAGCACTGTTCTAAGCACTGGAGAGGTTACAAGGTGATCAGGTTGTCCCACGTGGGGCTCACAGTCTTCATCCCCATTTTACAAATGAGGGAACTGAGGCCCAGAGAAGTGAAGCGACTTGCCCAAAGTCACACAGCTGACAGGTGCTGGAGGCGGGATTTGAACCCATGACCTCTGACTCCAAAGCCTGGGCTCTTTCCACTGAGCCACACTGCTTCTCTAATGGAGAGAGCCCTGGCCTGGGAGTGAGAAGAACCAGGCTAAGCCTCTTCTTTCCTCTTTTTCCACTCCCTTCTGCATCTCCCTGACTTGCTCCCTTTATTCTTCCCCCCTCCCAGCCCCACAACACTTACGTAAATATATGTATATGCTTACATATATATATAAGCATGTATATATATATACATATGAGAAGCAGCATGGCTCAGTGGAATGAGACCGGGCTTGGGAGTCAGAGGTCGTGGGTTCGAATCCCGGCTCTGCCATTTGTCAGCCGTGTGACTTTGGGCCAGTCACTTCACTTCTCTGTGCCTCAGGTTCCTTGTCTGTAAAATGGGGATTAAGTCTGTGAGCCCCATGTGGGACAACCTATTGACCTTGTATCTACCTCAGCGCTTAGAACAGTGCTCGGCACATAGTAAGTGCTTAACAAATGCCACCATCATTATTATTATACGTCATTTATTTATTTATTTATATTATTGTCTGTCTCCCCCTACACTGTAAGCTCATTGTAGCCATGGAATGTGGCTGCTTATTGTTGTATTGTACTCTCCACAGAGGGAGGAAGGAAGGAAGGAAGGGAGGAAGGAAGGAAGGAAGGAAGGAAGGAAGGAAGGGAGGAAGGAAGGAAGGAAGGAAGGAAGGAAGGAAGGAAGGAAGGAGGGAGGGAAGGGAGGGAAGGGAGGGAAGGGAGGAAGGGAGGGAGGGAGGAAGGAAGGAAGGAAGGAAGGAAAAGGAAGGAAGGAAGGAAGGAAGGGAAGGAAGGAAGGAAGGAAGGAAGGGAAAGGAAGGAAGGAGAGAGAAGCAGCGTGGCTTAGATAAAAGAGCCTGGGCTTGGGAGTCAGGGATCATGGCTTCTAATCCCAGCTCTGCCACTTGCCAGCTGTGTGACCTTGAGTAACTCACTTAACTTCTCTGTGCCTCAGTTACCTCATCTGTAAAATGGGGGTAAAGACTGTGAGCCCCATTGCTTAGAACAGTGCTTGGTACACAGTAAGTGCTTAACAAATGTCATTATCATCATCATCATGAATGACTCGGGTTCTAGTCCTCCCCTTGTTTCCTGTGTGACCTTGGGTGAGTCACTCAACTTCTTTGTGCCTCAGTTACCGCCATCGGTAAAATGGGGATTATGACTGTGAGCCCCATGTGAGAGAACAGTGCTTGGCACATAGTAAGCGCTTAACAAATAACATAGTTATTATTATATGACCATCTAACCTGATTACCTCGAATCTCCCCCAGCACTTAGAACACTGCCTGGCACATAGTAAGTGCTTAACAAATACCATTTAAAAAAAAAGTCCTGGAGGGCAGAGATCAAACATACCAACTCTACTATATTGAGACTGTGAGCCCCACGTGGGATGGGGACAGTGTCCAGCCTGATTTGTTTGTACCCACCCCAGGGCTTAGTCAGTGCTTGGCACATAGTAAGTGCTTAACAGATACCACAATTATTATTATTATTATTATTATTATTATTATCTTCTTTCAAGGGCTTAGTACAATGCTCTGCCCCCAGAAAGCTCATAATATCCCGACTCCACCAATTGTCACCTGTGTGACCTTGGGAAAGTCACTTAATTTCCCTGTGCCTCAGTTACCTCATCTGTAAAATGAGGAGGACGACTGTGAGCCCCCCGTGGGAAAATCTTATCACCTTTTATCCCCCCCAGCGCTTAGAACAGTGCTTGGCACATAGTAAGTGCTTAACAAATAATAATAATAATGTTGGTATTTCTTAAGCACTTACTATGTGCCAAGCACTGTTCTAAGCTCTGGGGGGGATACAAGGTAATCAAGGTTGTCCCATGTGGGGCTCACAATCTTCATCCCCTTCCTCCCCCTTTTAGACTGTGAGCCCACTGTTGGGTAGGGACTGTCTTTATCTGTTGCCAATTTGTACTTCCCAAGCGCTTAGTACAGTGCTCTGCACATAGTAAGCGCTCAATAAATATGATTGATGATGATGATGATGATGATCCCCATTTTACAGATGAGGGAACTGAGGCCCAGAGAAGTGAAGTGACTTGCCCAAAGTCACACAGCTAAGTGGTGGGGGCAAGATTCGAACCCATGACCTCTGACTCCCAAGCCCAGGCTCCTTCCACTGAGCCATGCTGCTTTTCTAACAAATGCCATTATTATTACTAATAATAATAATGGCATTTATTAAGCACTTACTATGTGCAAAGCACTGTTCTAAGCGCTGGGGAGTTTACAAAGTGATCAGGTTGTCCCACGGGGGGCTCACAGTCTTAATTCCCATTTTACAGATGAGGGAACTGAGGCACAGAGAAGTGAAGTGACTTGCCCAAAGTCACGCAGCTGACAATTGGCAGAGCTGGGATTTGAACCCATGAACTCTGACTCCACCTCCCTCTCCCCCTCCCCAACCCCCTCCCGCCTTACCTCCTTCCCCTCCCCACAGCACCTGTATATATGCATATAGGCTTGTACATATTTATTACTCCATTTATTTATTTTATTTGTACATATTTATTCTATTTATTTTATTTTGTTAATATGTCTTGTTTTGTTGTCTGTCTCCCCCTTCTAGACTGTGAGCCCGCTGTTGGATAGGGACCGTCTCTATACGTTGCCAACTTGTACTTCCCAAGCGCTTAGTCCAGTGCTCTGCACACAGTAAGCGCTCAATAAATACGATTGAATGAATGAGTGAATGAAAGACTCCAAATAATAATAATAATAATAATGGCATTTGTTAAGCTCTTACTATGTGCAAAGCACTGTTCTAAGCACTGGTGAGGTTACAAGGTGATCAGGTTGTCCCACGTAGGGCTCATGGTCTCAATCCCCATTTTCCAAATGAGAGAACTGAGGCCCAGAGAACAATAATAATGATAGCATTTATTAAGCGCTTACTATGTGCAAAGCACTGTTCTAAGCGCTGGGGAGGTTACAAGGTGGTCAGGTTGTCCCATGGATGGCTCACAGTCTTCATCCCCATTTTACAGATGAGGGAACTGAGGCCCAGAGAACAATAATAATGATAGCATTTATTAAGTGCTTACTATGTGCAAAGCACTGTTCTAAGCTCTGGGGAGGTTACAAGGTGATCAGGTTGTCCCATTGAGGGCTCACAGTCTTCATCCCCATTTGACAGATGAGGGAACTGAGGCCCAGAGAAGTGAAATGACTTGCCCAAAGTCACCCAGCTGACAAGTGTCGGAGCGGGGATTAGAACCCATGACCTCTGACTCCCAAGCCCGTGCTCTTTCCACTGAGCCACGCTGCTCAGTGGCTAAGTAATAATTACTATTAATAATAATAATAATGTTGGTATTTCTTAAGCGCTTACTATGTGCCAAGCACTGTTCTAAGCACTGGGGGGATACAAGGTAATCAAGGTTGTTTATTTTAATTTGTTAGTATGTTTGGTTTTGTTCTCTGTCTCCCCCTTTTAGACTGTGAGCCCACTGTTGGGTAGGGACTGTCTCTATATGTTGCCAACTTGTACTTCCCAAGCGCTTAGTCCAGTGCTCTGCACATAGTAAGCACTCAATAAATACGATTGATTGATTGTCTCACGTGGGGCTCACAGTCTTCATCCCCATTTTACAAATTATTATTTTTATTATAAGTACTACTGATTGATTGATTGATTAATTGATTAGGTATTTCTCTCAGTGAGGGAAACTTTCAGTGTTAACTGGGAATACATTTTGTAGGGATGTTCCAGGAGGGGGCACGGCGCTTTTGGAGGCGGAAAACAGGGAATCCTTGGAATGGTTCCACTGGAATCAGCTGAAATGCAGCTGAGGAGACCTGAGGCCAAACCAGTCCCCACAACTCAGTCCCCCCATGCCCGTCAAACCCTGACCCCAGAGCCCAAACCAGCGGGGAAGGCAAGAGCCACTGATTCCTGGAGTTGGCTCATCTGACATCTTCCAGGATTTCCAGGATCTATAATTGAAAAATCATCCTGCCCAACGCTTAGCCCACCTGGGGATTTGGCTACGGTTGGCACCGTATAAATGGAAGGCATCATTCGTCTACCTGATGGACTGCGTTTGCAGAGTCTGGAGAGGGCAGTCTTAATGTCTAATGTCTAGAGAGTGTCTAGAGAACAGTGCTTTGCACATAGTAAGCGCTTAACAAATACCATCATTATTATTATTATTATTAGAGAAGCAGCGTGGTTCAGTGGAAAGAGCCCGGGCTTTGGAGTCAGAGGTCAGGGGTTCAAATCCCGGATCTGCCAATTGTCAGCTGTGTGACTTTGGAAAAGTCACTTCACTTCTCTGGGCCTCATCTGTAAAATGGGGATTAAGACTGTGAGCCCCACGTGGGACAACCTGACCGCCTTGTATCCCCCCCCCCCCCCCCCCCCGGCGCTTAGAACAGTGCTTTGCACAAAGTAAGTGCTTAACAAATACCATTATTATTATTACTAATGTGCATTGCCAGGTCTATTAGGAGCTGCTGTGATGCTTCGGGGGTGACTGGAAAAGGGAAAGAATAGTCTCCTTGCAATCAGGGAAGCGATTCATTCCTTCATTCATTCAATCACATTTATTGAGCACTTACTGTGTGCAGAGCACTGTAGTAAGCGCTTGGGAAGTACAAGTTGGCAACATGTGATATAACATATAATTCTTGGGAGATGAAAGGCCACATGGAATGGATGTTGTTATTATCATTATTACTATTGTTGTTGTTGTTGAGCTTATGGACAAGGAATATGTCTAATCTGTTGTACTGTACTCTCCCAAGTGCTTAGTACAGTGCTCTGCACATAATAAGCCTCCAATAAACACCACTGATTGATTGATTGATCGTATTTGTTAAGTGCTTACTTTGTGTCAAGCACTGTTGTAGACACTGGGATAGGTACAAGCTAATCAGATCAGATGCATTCCCTATCCCGCATGGGGCTCTTAGTGTAAGGAGGATAATTCATTCATTTTCATTCATTCAGTCGTATTTATTGAGCACTTACTGTGTGCAGAGCACTGGACTAAGAGCTTGGGAAGTCCAGGTTGGCAACATCTAGAGACGGTCCCTACCCAACAGCGGGCTCACAGTCTAGCAGGGGGAGACAGACAACAAAACAAAACATATTAACAAAATAAAATAAATAGAATAAATATGTACAAATAAAATAAATAAATAGAGTAATAAATCAGGTACAAACATATATACATATATACAGGTGCTGTGGGGAGGGGAAGGAGGTAAGGTGGGGGGGATGGGGAGGGGGCTCAGTGTGGGAAGGCCTCCTGGAGGAGGTGAGCTCTCAGTAGGGCTTTGAAGGGAGGAAGAGAGCGAGCTTGGCAGATGTGCGGAGGGAGGGCATTCCAGGCCGGGGGAGGACGTGGGCTGGGGGTCGACGGCGGGACAGGCGAGAACGAGGCACAGTGGGGAGATTAGCGGCAGAGGAGCAGAGGGTGCAGGCTGGGCTGGAGAAGGAAAGAAGGGAGGTGAGGTAGGAAGGGGCGAGGGGATGGACAGCCTTGAAGCCCAGGGTGAGGAGTTTCTGCCTGATGCGTAGGTTGATTGGTAGCCACTGGAGATTTTTGAGGAGGGGAGTAACATGCCCAGAGCCTTTCTGCACAAAGACGATCCGGGCAGCAGCGTGAAGTATGGATTGAAGTGGGGATAATAATAATTAATAATAATAATGGCATTTTAATAATGGCATTTTAGCCTTAGTGTCTAATGTGCATCGCCAGGTCGATTAGGAGCTGCTGTGATACTTCAGGGGCAATTGGAAAAGGGAAAGAATAGTCTCCTTGCAGTCAGGGAAGCGATTCATTCATTCATTCAATCGAATTTATTGAGTGCTTACTGTGAGCAGAGCACTGTACTAAGCACTTGGGAAGTACAAGTCGATAACATATAGAGACGGTCCCTACCCAACAACGGGCTCACAGTCTAGATAGGGGGAGACGGACAACAAAACAAAACATGTGGACCGGTGTAATGATGATGGTGAAATTGAGAAGCAATGAGGATGGTAAAAAGGGTACAGGCTGAAAGTCAGAGGACAGGGGTTCTAATTCCCGCTCCACTGCTTGCCTGTTCATTCATTCATTCAGTCGTATTTATTGAGCGCTTACTGTGTGCAGAGCACTGTGCTAAGCACTTGGGAAGTACCAGTCGGTAACATATAGAGACGGTCCCTACCCAACAAGGGGTTCACAGTCTAGAAGGGGGAGACAGACAACAAAACAAAACATGTGGACCGGTGTAATGATGATGGTGAAATTGAGTAGCAATGAGGATGGTAAAAAGGATACAGGCTGAAAGTCAGAGGACATGGGTTCTAATTCCCGCTCCACTGCTTGCCTGTTCATTCATTCATTCAGTCGTATTTATTGAGTGCTTACTGTGTGCAGAACACTATTCTAAATGCTTGGGAAGTACAAGTCGGTAACATATAGAGACGGTCCTTACTCAAAAACGGGTTCACAGTCTAGAAGGGGGAGACAGACAACAAAACAAAACACGTGGACATGTGTCTAGTCGTCAGAACAAATAGAATTAAAGCTAAATGCATGTCGTTAACAAAATAAATAGAATGGTAAATATGTACAAGATCAATCAATCAATCAATCAATCGTATTTATTGAGCGCTTACTGTGTGCAGAGCGCTTGGGAAGTACAAGTTGGCAACATATAGAGACGGTCCCTACCCAACAGTGGGCTCACAGTCTAAAAGGGGGAGACAGAGAACAAAACCAAACATACTGACAAAATGAAATAAATAGAATAGATATGTACAAGATGCCCAGGGATGTTGAGAGAACCGCCCTGCTCCCTCTGTGTCTGGACACGGGTGAGGAGAAGGGAATGAGCCTGGCTGTTCCAGCACTTTCCCTCCACTCCCACCTCCTCCACACACTACCCTCGCCATAAGGCGGCTAGCTCCCTTTGGCGTTGACGGGATTACCATAATGACAAGTAGATGTATGTAAATCAGGTGTCTATCACACGACAAGAATTCCCTGGGGAGAGGCCATATTTCCTCGCGTGCCATCATGGGCTGGGGGGGGAAGGGGGGTCCTCAGATTTGCATCCAAGAGTGCAAGGAAAGGCCACATTGCGAGGCGTTCTTGCATTTTCAAACAGCACGGTGACTCTCTGTCCGGAAAATGGTGGCATGTCAACGGAGGCGAATCTTCTCCTCCTGGAATGCTGCAGAAGCCCACTTATGGTACACAGAGAATCAGAGGTTCGAGGCCGGGAAATACTCATTATTATTATTATCACTATTTTGATTATTATTGAGGAAGCATCATAGGCTAGTGGATAGAACGTGGGCCTGGGATTCAGAAAGAACTGGGTTCTAATCCCAGCTCCACCACGTGCCTGCTGTGTGACCTTGGGCAAGGTCATTGCACACAGTAAGGGCGCAATAAATACGACTGAATGAGCTTCACTTCTCTGGGCCTCAGTTCCCTCATCTGTAAAATGGGGATTAAGACTGTGAGCCCTGTGAGGGTCTGTTTCCAACCTGATTTGGTCATACAATAATAATAATGATGGCATTGATTAAGCGCTTACTATGTGCAAAGCACTGTTCTAAGCACTGGGGAGGTGACAAGGTGATTGGGTTGCCCCACAGGGGGGCTCACAGTCTTCATCCCCATTTTACAGATGAGGGAACTGAGGCACAGAGAAGTGAAGTGACTTGCCCAAAGTCACACAGCTGACAGTTGGCGGAGCCGGGATTTGAACCCATGACCTCTGACTCCAAAGCCCAGGGTTTTTCCACTGAGCCACACTGCTGCTTGTATGCACCCCAGCGCTTAGTTCCTGGCACATAGTAAGTGCTTAAGAGTACCATCAATACTATTATTGCTGTTGTTATTATCAGTGTTATCATCATTACTATTGCTATTGTTAATGATATAATATATATAATATACCTGTATATATGTATATATGTTTGTACGTATTTATTGCTCTATTTATATTTATTTTATTTGTACATATTTATTCTATTTATTTTATTTAGTTAATATGTTTTGTTTTGTTGTCTGTCTCCCCCTTCTAGACTGTGAGCCCGCTGTTGGGTAGGGACCGTCTCTCTATGTTGCCAACTTGGACTTCCCAAGCGCTTAGTCCAGTGCTCTGCACACAGTAAGCGCTCAATAAATACGATTGAATATAATAACCATTGCATTTCTTAAGCACTTTGGGATATGCGCCAAACTAAGTGCTGAAGAAAGGCATAAGGATATCAATTCAGAAACGGTTCCGGGCCCAGGAGCAGGGAAGATTCTCAATCAGGGAGAGGAGCGGGTCAGGCTGAAGTTTCCCCACTGTTTCCCCATCAACTGGACGGGAAGATTGGGTTCAAACCAGTACAGGCTGGTGAAAGACAGGGGTGTCACTGAGGCTCAGGTATTCCTCTGGTGGCCCAGGACCCCCAATTATATAATAATAATAAAAATAATAATGGCATTTGTTAAGCACTTACTATGTGCAAAGCACTGTTCTAAGCGCTGGGGGAGTTACAAGGTAAACAGGTTGTCCCACGGGGGGCTCACAGTCTTAATCCCCATTTTACAGATGAGGGAACTGAGGCCCAGAGAAGTTAAGTGACTTGCCCAAAGTCACACAGCTGACAGTTGGCAGAGCCGGGATTTGAACCCTTGACCTCGGACTCCAAAGCCCGGGCTCTTTCCACTGAGCCACGCTGCTTCTCGTATGGAGCCAAACATGCACCAAACATGTGGAGAAGCAGCGTGGCTCAGTGGAAAGAGCCCGGGCTTTGGAGTCTGAGGTCATGGGTTCGAATCCCGGCTCTGCCACATGTCTTCTGTGTGAGCTTGGGCAAGTCACTTAACTTCTCTGAGCCTCAGTTACCTCATCTGTGAAATGGGGATGATGACTGTGAGCCCCACGTGGGACAACCTGATCACCTTGTATCCCCCTCCCCAATGCTTAGAACAGTGCTTTGCACATAGTAAGTGCTTAACAAATGCCACCATTATTATTATGTGGAGACCAAGAGCGCCAATCACATGGAGCCTGAGAGCTCCGAGCTCCTGGAGGCAGGGAACGCCAATTATGTGAAGCAGCATGGCTCAGTGGAAAGAGCCCGGGCTTTGGAGTCAGAGGTCATGGGTTCGAATCCTGGCTCCGCCACTTGTCAGCTGTGTGACTTTGGGCAAGTCACTTCACTTCTCTGGGCCTCAGCTCCCTCATCTGTAAAATGGGGATTAAGACTGTGAGCCCCCCGTGGGATAACCTCATCACCTTGTAACCTCCCCAGCACTTAGAACAGTGCTTTGCACATAGTAAGCGCTTAATAAATGCTATCATTATTATTATTATTATTATTATTATGTGGAGACCAGGATGCCAATCATGTGGAGACAGGGAGCGCCAATCATGTGCAGGTTGAGACCGCCAATCACATAGAGCCCAAGGGCTCCATTCACATGAATCCCAGGAACACCAATCGCAAGCGCTTAGTACAGTGCTCTGCACACAGTAAGCGCTCAATAAATATGATTGAATGAATGATTGCAAGGAGCCCGGGATCTCCAATCTCATTGAGTCCATGTGGTCTGCCCGGGCTCCGCTCTACTGTCTTAGTTCCATCCCTTGTCTATCTTAGCTCCTCCGCAGTGCATAATCCAGCTCAACTGGAAGGAAGGAGAAGGAGGAAGAGGGGAAGGCGGAGGATGAGGAGGAGGGCGAGGAAGAGGACGCGGGCAACCAGACTTCAAGAGGTCACTCAATCCATTCCCCCGCCTCCAGGTGGGAAAGCACTGTGCCCATCAAGAATCCCTTCGCCACCTTTGGGCAGCCCAATCTCCATGTCTAACAACCTGAACAACCGCTACGAAATTCAGTGGCTATGATCAGATAAGGAAACTGTCTCAGCTCCGCAACATTGCCAAGATCCGCCCTTTCCTCTCCATCCAAACCGCTACCCTGCTCATAAGCTCGCATCCCATGCCGTCTGGACTACTGCATCAGCCTTCTCTCTGATCTCCCATCCTCGTGTCTCTCCCCACTTCAATCCATACTTCATGCTGCTGCCCGGATTGTCTTTGTCCAGAAATACTCTGGGCATGCTACTCCCCTCCTCAAAAATCTCCAGTGGCTCCCAATCAATCTGTGCATCAGGCAGAAACTCCTCACCCTGGGCTTCAAGGCTGTCCATCCATCCCCTCACCCCCTCCTACCTTACCTCCCTTCTCTCCTTCTCCAGCCCAGCCCGCACCCTCCGCTCCTCTGCTGCTAATCTCCTCCCCGTGCCTCGTTCTCGCCTGTCCCACCGTCGACCCTCAGCCCACGTCCTCCCCTGGGCCTGGAATGCCCCCAATCCCTCTGCACATCCACCAAGCTAGCTCTCTTCCCCCTTCAAGGCCCTACTGAGAGCTCACCTCCTCCAGGAGGCCTTCCCAGACTGAGCCCCTTCCTTCCGCTCCCCCTCGTCCCCCTCTCCATCCCCCCCATCTTACCTCCTTCCCTTCCCCACAACACCTGTATATATGTATATATGTTTGTACATATTTATTACTCTATTTATTTATTTTACTTGTTCATATCTATTCCATTTATTTTATTTTGTTAATATGTTTGGTTTTGTCCTCTGTCTTCCCCTTCTAGTTGGGTAAGGACTGTCTCTATATGTTGCCAACTTGTACTTCCCAAGCGCTTAGTACAGTGCTCTGCACACAGTAAGTGCTCAATAAATACGATTGATTGATTGATTGAGAAGCAGCGTGGCTTAGTGACTGTGAGCCCACTGTTGGGTAGGGACCGTCTCTATATGTTGCCAATTTGTACTTCCCAAGCGCTTAGTACAGTGCTCTGCACACAGTAAGCGCTCAATAAATACGATTGAATGAATAAATGAATGAATGGAAAGAGCCTGGGCTTTGGAGTCAATGGTCATGGGTTCAAATCCCAGCTCCGCCAATTGTCAGCTGTGTGACTTTGGGCAAGTCACTTCACTTCTCTGCACCTCAGTTACCTCATCTGTAAAGTGGGGATTGACTGTGAGCCCCCTGTGGGACAACCTGACCACCTTGTGACCTCCCCAGTGCTTAGAACAGTGCTTTGCACATAGTAAGCGCTTAATAAATGCCATCAGTATTATTATTATTATTATTGACATGCCAAAGAACAGCACTAGCCAAGGTCTATTGTATCGTATCGACCCCAGGGCTTAGCACAGTGCTTGGTATAATTAGGGCTCAACAAATCAATCAATCGTATTTATTGAGCGCTTACTATGTGCAGAGCACTGTACTAAGCGCTTGGGAAGTACAAATGAGAATTAACAAAGGATCAGTGGCATTCCTTTTCTGAACCCTGAAATGGAATGAGAACAATTGGCTTATTAACGCACTCCAGATGCAGCATGAGAAGCAGAATGACATAGTGAATACAGCACAGGCCTTGGAGTCAGAAGGCCATGGGTTCTAATCCTGACTCCTCCGCATGTCTGCTGTGTGACCTTGGGCAAGTCACGGAACTTCTCTGTGCCTCAGTTACCTCATCTGTAAAATGGGGATCGAGACTGTGAGCCCCACATGGGACAGGGACTGTTTCCAACCCACTTTGCTTGTATTCACATTGCCTGGCACATAGTAAGCACTAAACAAATGTCATAATAATTATTATTATTAGATGTGACTTCTCTTACCTATTGTATTGTTCTGTCATCCGTCTTCCCCTTCTAGACTGTGAGCCCGGTATTGTGTAGGGATTGTCTCTAACTGTTGCTGAATTGTACTTTCCAAGCACTTAGTACAGTGCTCTGCACACAGTAAGTGCTCAATAAATACAATTGAATGAATGAGCGAATCCTGGGAATCCCATACAATAAATCCCATTTCCGAAGAGTCAGACCTCAACTTCACAAAAACTGACATGGCCTACAGGACCTTGAAACTTGAATTCTCAACAATAAATTTGTTCCTGTTTCCCTTCTCATGTGGAATGTGAACAACGCAATACTGCAGCAAAATGTTCTGCAGATGTCACATTTTCATCCGACTATTTTAAACATCTTAACTATTTTTTACCCCACATTCTGACAACTGTAAATTGTTATGCTAAAAAAGTGAGTGGACTGTACATTGTCATCTTTTCTAGTGAAAAACCTCACTTAGAAGTCCTTAACATCAGAGCAATTGTAGGCTCACAGAAGTACAGTGGAAATCCCGGGATAATATTTTCTCAAAATGCATTTCCCCTTGAGGGGGTCTCCTTTTGGAAGACATGGGATGTAAAAGAATAGGACCAGCCTCATTACAGGCAAATCAAGGAGAACAAAGGAAATCTCATCAGTGGGTCACATCAGTGGTTCATCCTATGATTTGTCTATGCTAGAGACACAAATCTACTTTGTAGGAAGAGAGGAGACAGGGTAATATAGTGGACAGAGCACAGGGTGAAAGTCAGGAGACACAGGTTTGGATTGTAGCTCCCAATTTAGTGACACTAAAACTCCATGTAGGCAGGAGGAAGAAGGAAAAGGAGGATATTATTCATTCATTCATTCATTCATTCATTCAATCGTATTTATTGAGTGCTTACTATGTGCAGAGCACTGTACTAAGTGCTTGGGAAGTACAAGTTGGCAACATTTAGAGACGGTCCCTACCCAACAATGGGCTCACAGACTAGAAGGGGGAGACAGAAAACAAAACATTATTATAAGTGCTCAAGTAATTCAAAGCTCATTTCTTTAATGATATTTGTTAACTGCCTATGGTGTGCCAAGAACTGGACTAAGCTCAGTGGCATATATAAATTAATCAGGTTGAACAAAGTCCATGTCCCTCATGGGGCTCACAGGTTTCATCCCCATTTGATAGATGAGGTAACTGAGGCCCAGAAGTGAAGTGGCTTGCCCAGGGTAACATAGGAGGCAAGCGGTGGAGTACTTCCCAAGCGCTTAGTACAGTGCTCTGCACACAGTAAGCACTCAATAAATACGATTGATGATGATGATGATGGAGTAGGAATTAGAACCTGGGTCCTTCTGATTTCCATGCTCTATCCATTAGGTCACACTGCTTCTCTTTATTGGTGAGGGGGAGATGTGCCCACTAATTCCGTCGTATTGTACGCTCCCGAGTGCTAAGTACAGTGCTCTGCAACTGGTCAGTGCTCAATAAATGCCACTGATTGATTGATGGATATGTAAGTTGTGTACTGCGGGAAGTTGAAACTTCATGAGTGTTTAGGTGGTGAATCATCCTTCCTGTCTCACAAGCTCACAGCCTTGGTGTCGTCCTTGACTCCCTCCTCTCATTCACTGCACACATCCAATCCGTCACCAAAACCTGCAGGTCTCACCTCCACAACATCACCAAGATCCGCCCTTTCCTCTCCATCCAAACCGCTGTCACGTTAGTACAATCACTCATCCTATCCCGACTGGGTTCCTACATCAGCCTCCTTTCTGATCTCTCCCCATTCATTCATCATTCATTCAATCGTATTTATCGAGCGCGTACTGTGTGCAGAGCACTGTACTAAGCTCTTGGGAAGTACAAGTTGGCGACATATAGAGATGGTCCCTACCCTACAACGGGCTCCCAGTCTAGAAGGGGGAGACAGACAACAAAACAAAACATGTGGACAGGTGTCAAGTCATCAGAATAAATAGAATTAAAGCTAAATGCACATCATGAACAAAATAAATAGAATGGTAAATATGTACAAGTAAAATAAATAGAGTAGTAAATCTGTACAAACATATATACGGGTGCTGTGGGGAGGGGAAGGAGGTGGAGGGGATGGGGAGGAGGAGAGGAAAAAGGGGGCTCAGTCTGGGAAGGCCTCCTGAAGGAGGTGAGCTCTCTGTAGGGCTTTGAAGGGAGGAAGAGAGCTAGCTTAGTGGATGTGTGGAGGGAGGGCATTCCAGGCCAGGTGGAGGACGTGGGCTGGGCGTCGATGGCGGGACAGCCGAGAACGAGGTACAGTGAGGAGGTGAGCGGCGGCAGAGGAGCGGCGGGTGCGGGCTGGGCTGGAGAAGGACAGAAGGGAGGGGTGGTAGGAGGTGGCAAGGGGATAGACAGCCTTGAAGCCGAGAGTGAGGAGTTTTTGCTTGATGCATAGGTTGACAGGCAGCCACTGGAGATTTTTGAGGAGGGGAGTAACATACCCAGAGCATTTCTGCACAAAGATGATCCTGGCAGCAGCGTGTCAGTCCATATTCCACTGTGCTGCCCAAATTATCTTTCTACAGAAACGTTCTGGGCATGTCACTCCCCTCCTCAAAAATCTCCAGGGGTTGCTTATCAACTTCCGCATCAAACAAAAACTCCTCACTATCGGCTTCAAATCTCTCCATCACCTCGTCCCCTCCTACCTTACCTCCCTTCTCTCCTTCTCCAGCCCAGCACTCTGCTCCTCTGCTGTTAACCTTCTCAATGGGCCTCCATATCGCCTGTCCCCCTGTCAACACCTGGCCCACGCCCTACTTCTTATCTGGAAGGATCTTCCTCCTCAAATCTGCCAAACAATCACACGTCTCCCCTTCAAATCCTTACCAAAGGCTCACCTCCTCCAAGACGCCTTCCCAGACTAAGCCCCCTTTTTCCTCAGCTCCTCCCACTCCCTCACTTCGCTCTACCCCCTTCTCCCCCCCACCACAGCACTTATGTATGTACATATCTATAATTCCAATTATTTATATTGATGCCTGTTTTGATGTCAGTCTCCCCGCTTCTAGACTGTAAGCCCATTGTGGGCAGGGATTGTCTCTATTGCTGAATTGTACTTTCCAAGCTCTTAGTACAGCGCCCTGCCCACAGTAAGCACTCAATAAATATGACTGAATGAATGAA
Source organism: Tachyglossus aculeatus (assembly GCF_015852505.1). Taxonomy (NCBI): domain Eukaryota; kingdom Metazoa; phylum Chordata; class Mammalia; order Monotremata; family Tachyglossidae; genus Tachyglossus; species Tachyglossus aculeatus. The sequence goes on along the minus strand of NC_052101.1, from coordinate 4,990,495 downwards.
TGAGTGAATGGTGAAGCAGTACCAAAGCAGGAACTGGGGAAACATAATTTTTAGGAGGTGAAAGACCACATGGAATGGATGTTGTTATTATCATTATTATTATTGCTGTTGTTGTTGAGCTTATGGACAAGGACTATGTCTGCTAATTCTGTTGCATTGTACTTTCCCAAGTGCTTAGAACAGTGCTCTGCACATAATAAGCCTTCAATAAATACCATTGATTGATTGATTGTATTTGTTAGGTGCTTACTTTGTGTCAAGCACTGTTGTAGACACGGGGATAGGTACAAGCTAATCAGATCGGATGCATTCCCTATCCCACATGGGGCTCTTAGCGTAAGGAGGATGATAATAATAATAATAATAATGGCATTTACTAAGTGCTTACTATGTGCAAAGCACTGTTCTAAGCACTGGGGAGGTTACAAGATGATCAGGTTGTCCCACGTGGGGCTCACAGTCTTCATCCCCATTTTACAGATGAGGTAACTGAGGCACAGAGAAGTGCCCCTTGTTCCCCTCTCCATTCCCCCCATCTTACCTCCTTCCCTTCCCCAAAACACCTGTATATATGTATATATGTTTGTACATATTTATTACTCTATTTATTTATTTATTTTACTTGTACATATCTATTCTATTTATTTTATTTTGTTAGTACGTTTGATTTTGTTCTCTGTCTTCCCCTTTTAGACTGTGAGCCCACTGTTGGGTAGGGACTGTCTCTATATGTTGCCAACTTGTACTTCCCAAGCGCTTAGTACAGTGCTTTGCACATAGTAAGCACTCAATAAATACGATTGATTGATTGATTGATTGATTGAAGTGACTTGCCAAAGTCACACAGCTGACAAGTGGTGGAGCTGGGATTTGAACCCATGATCTCTGACTCCAAAGCCGGGGATCTTTCCACTGAGCCAAGCAGGTTGTCGCCTCAGAAGACTTTGAAGATGAGAAGAGCTGAATCTGGCAGATTTGAAATGGGAAGGAATTCCAAACAGGAGGGAGGGAGCCAGGAAAAGCTGAAGCCTGCCCCAGATGAGAAGCAGTGTGGCCTGGTGGTTAGAGCACAGCCGTTGGAGTTACAAAGATCTGTGTTCTAATTCCAACTCTGCCACTTGTCTGTTGTGTGACCTTGGGCAAGTCACTTCACTTCTCGGTGTCTCAGTTCCTTCCTCTGTAAGTGGAGATTAAGACTGTGAGCCCCATGTGGGTCAGGAACTGTGTCCAACCCGATTTTCTTGTATCCACCCCGGTGCTTAGTACAGTGTCTGGCATGTAGTAAGCATTTAATACAAATTTTTTTTAAAAAAAGGAAGAGACACAGTGATTCTAGCCTGTGAGCCTGTTGTTGGGCAGGGATTGTCTCTATTTGTTGCTGAATTGTGCTTTCCAAGCATTTAGTACAGTGTTCTGCACACAGTAAACGCTCAATAAGCGAAGCAGTGTGGCTGAATGGAAAGAGCACAGGCTTTGGAGTCAGAGGTCATGGGTTCAAATCCCAGCTCCACCAATTGTCAGCTGTGTGACTTTGGGCAAGTCACTTCACTTCTCTAGGCCTCAGTTCCCTCATCTGTGAAATGGGGATTAAGACTGTGAGCCCCCCATGGGACAACCTGATCACCTTGTAATTTTCCCAGCGCTTAGAACAATGCTTTGCCCATAGTAAGAGCTTAATAAATGCCATCATTATTATTATTATTGATAATAAATACGATTGAATGAATGATTAGGTTAGCATGTGAGGAACAAAGAAAGCTTGCTGGGATGTAAAGGCCATAATAATAATGGTATTTTTATGTACTACACACTGTACTAAGCACTGGGATAGATACAAATTAATCAGGTTAGAGTCCCTTTGTTCCTAATTCTCTATTTTTGCCAAAGAAATAAAGATTTTTAAAAACCCTCATATTTCTGTACTGATTTTTTCAACAGGGCTTGCCTAATTCTTAGTTACAATTTAAATCTCTACAATCCTTACATTCACATAGGCATTAAGAATTGGTAGCCCCATTGTACAAATGGAGAAATTGCAATGCCAAGAAACTCAATGGACCATGGACGGCCCCACAATGAATTAATGGCAGAGGCAGGGAGAAAAATGTACATTTCCTGATTCTCGGAACAGGCCTTTATCTAATAGACGGTACAGCATTTATTCCTTTAAAAGATAAAATGAATAGTAATAAATTTGCAGTTATATGCTCTCGAAAATCAGTGAAGTCAGGGGACCTCACGGCATTCTACATCTTCGCCAATTATCCTCTACTCTACTCATTAGCTCGACAAAAGAGTATATCAAGAGATAATAAAAAAATTACCCAGAATAAAGATTACGCTTCAGTATCAGGTAATCAGTTTTCAGTTTCTCAGGATTGATCCAAACAAGAATTCTCGCTCCAGAGCCTTCTTCAGCTTGGGTATCACTGATCTTTGTGTCATAGATCATTGCTGCTGTTGCTGTTACCGCTGCGGAAATTTTATTTCTTCTGCTCATAATGATTGCTAGTGCTTAAATGATTCTAGTGTCTGCCTCTCTCGGTGCATTTTAAGATCCCCGAGGTCAGGGACACGTTTACTCATTCTAGTGCGCAATCCCAAGTGTTTAGAGCAGTCCTCGGAACAGAGTAATAAAAATAATAATAATAATGGCATTTATTAAGTGTTTACTATGTGCAAAGCACTGCTCTAAGCACTGGGGAGGTTACAAGGTGATCAGGTTGTCCCACGGGGGGCTCACAGTCCTAATCCCCATTTTACAGATGAGGGAATTGAGGCCCGGAGAAGTTGACTTGCCCAAAGTCACACAGCTGACAAGTGGCGGAGCTGGGATTTGAATCCATGACCTCTGATTCCAAAGCCCGTGCTCTTTCCACTGAGCCATGCTGCTTCTCAGAGTAGGTACTCAATAAATACCACTGATTGATTGACTGATTGATTGATAGTCTTCTTGCTATTAAAATAAAGTCCATGGGGCCGCTATTTTAACGTTCTCTGGCTCGTGGATAGAGATTTTGGGTGTTTTTTTTTTTCTCGCTTACTGCTCTTCCTCCCTTATATTGACCCGGAGAACTGAAAACTTTAAAAGGAGAGACTTCCTCAGGAGAATGATTGACACATTCTGACGGTTGCTCATCTCTGTGTCTGGCCTGTATAAAAGCAGTGTAGCCCCTTACTCTAATTGTTACGTGATCAATCAAAAGCCTGGCAGTGTGTTTCCCGGCCCGCTCTCTCCCTCTCTGGAGATCATTAGAACCCTGGCATGTGCCAAACTGTCAGCTAAATGAATGCTTAAGGGTTTCTGCATATATATGTGTCCAGAGGGTAAATATCAACTGTCACAGACTCCTCCGCATAATACGTTCCCATTCTTTCTGTCTCTGTCACCATTCATAGACACCCGTGCAATTCAACTCCGCACGCACACACACACATTTCAAGAGTCTTTTGAGCAGATGAATGAATCTGCTGTCTGCCACGAGTCTAAGGAGCAGATTTGAGGGAATTCCAGGAAAAGGCTTGTCCGGTGCGAATTTTCATATATTTTCCACCCCAAGACCCGCTTCCTCCAATTGCCACAAAAATCGAAAAATTTTGCAATACTCGGCACAGACAGCGAGACCCCTTCGGAGACCCGAAGTGGCTCACAAGCAGTAACTCCTTCACGCGCACCAATTCCGGTGTCAGAGAGTTAACAAATAATAAATTCCCTTTAAAGGTAAAAAAAAAGACACAAATTGGATATACGCCAGCACTGTAGCTATTCAGAGAACGATTCAGAATTGGAGGTCAGAACAGAACTCTAACCCCATACTGGACGCCTGCTGTTCTACCTTTCCCTCGATCCGTCAGAAAATGCATTTTTAAAGGAACATTTTTAGAGAGGGAACTGGGAATGGAAAACAAGGTAGGGTTTCCCGTGACCTAAAAGAATTACAGAACCTGTAATCTTGCTCTTCTATCTCACAAGCAAATGGGCTCGTTTGGCTAGAGAGGAGGGTGAGAACCGCACAGAACTATCCCTCAGAAAGCAAGGCTCGGCTGAATTAAGGACAGGACGAGCACAGGCAGGGTTTATGTCCATCAACTCTACCGTATTGCCTTCCCCCAAGCGCTTAGTACAGTGCTCTGCAGATGGTAAACTCTCAGAATATGCAACTGGTGACTTGACTGATCTGTCATTTCTTTTAATGTCTCTCTTCCCTTCTAGATTGTAAGCTCCTTGTAGGCAGGGAACGTGACTTCCAACTCTAGTGTACTGTCCTCTCCCAAGAGCTTAGTACCATGCTCTGCACACAGTAAGTGCTTGATAAATATGATTTATGGATTGATTAGGAGGAATGGGAAGAAGCCAAGGCTTTATCTCTGTGAAGTCCCACTCCAAACAATAGCTGAAGAGTAGAGCTTGCTTTTTTTATAGCATTTGTTAAGCGCTTACTATACACAAAGCACTGTTCTAAGCGATGGGGAGGATACAAGGTGATCAGATTGTCCCACGTGGGGCTCACAGTCTTCATCCCCATTTTACAGATGAGGTAACTGAGGCCCAGAGAAGTTAAGTGAGTTGCCCAAAGTCACACAGCTGACATTTGGTGGTGTCGGGACTTGAACCCGTGACCTCTGACTCCCAAGACCGTGCTCTTTCCATTGAGCCACGCTGCTTCTCAATAGAAGTAGAAGACGGAATCCAGAAGCCCAGCAGGAGCTGTGGGGTAGCCAGTCAATCGCATTCACTGAGCACTTACTGTGTGCAGAACCTGTAATCTTGCTATTAAAATTACAAGTTTACAAGATTACAAGCTATTTTGTGTGCAGAGCTCCGTACTGAGTGCTTGGGAGAGCACTGATACAATAATAGACACATTCCCTGCCCACAACAAGCTCACAGTCTAGAGGGGGAGACAGACCTTAATAGAAATGAATAAATGACAGATGTAGAAAGAAGTGTTGTGAGGCTGGGAGGGGGGATGAATAAAGGGAGCAAGTTGAGGTGACACAGAAGGGCAGTGTGGCTCAGTGAAAAAAGCACGTGCTTTGGAGTCAGAGGTCATGGGTTCAAATCCCAGCTCTGCCAATTGTCAGCTGTGTGACTTTGGGCAAGTCACTTGACTTCTCTGGGCCTCAGTTACCTCATCTGGAAAATGGGGATTAAAACTGTGAGCCCCTGTGAGACAATCTGATCAACTTGGAATCTCCCCAGCACTTATAACAGTGCTTTGCATATAGTAAGCGCTTAATAAATGCCATTATTATTTATTATTATAAGAGAGTGGGAGAAGAGGAAAGGAGAGGTTAGTCAGGGAAGGCCTCTTGGAGGTGATAGACCTTCAATAAGGCATTGAACGGGGGAGAGTAATTGTCGGTCTGTCAGAGGTTGTGGGTTCTAATCTGGCTCCTCCACTTGTCAGCTCTGTGACTTTGGGCAAGTCACTTAACTTCTCTGTGCCTCAGTTACCTCATCTGTAAAATGGGGATGAAGACTGTGAGCCCCACGTGGGACAACGTGATTACCTTGTATCTCCCCCAGTGCTTAGAACAGTGCTTGGCACATAGTAAGCACTTAACAAATACCATCATCATTATTATTATTATATGAGCAGGGAGGGGGTTCCAGGCCAGAGGCAGGACGTGGACAAATGGTCGGCGATGAGGTAGACATGATCGACAGCAGAATTTGGTGACAATACGATGTCAAATTTTATACTAAATGGAAAGTTTACAGGCCAATCAATCAGGCAGTGAAATTTATTGAGTGTTTACTGGGTAAAGAGCACTGTACTACACAATTGGGAGAATGCAGTACAATAGGGTGGATACACATGATCCCTACCCTCGAGGAGCTTACACTTTAATCGGGGGAGACAGATGATGAAATAATAGCAAAGTGCTAAAAGAGTAGAGGTCCAAGTGCATAGACGTGAAGCAGAAAAGAGGACAAATAATAATAATAATAATAATGGCATTTATTAAGCGCTTACTATGTGCAAAGCACTGTTCTAAGTGCTAGGGAGGTTACAAGGTGATCAGGTTGTCCCACGAGGGTCTCACAGTCTTAATCCCCATTTTGCAGATGAGGTAACTGAGGCCCAGAGAAATTAAGTGACTTGCCCAAAGTCACACAGCTGATGACTGGCAGAGCCAGGATTTGAACCCATGACCTCTGACTCCAAACCCTGGGCTCTTTCCACTGAACCACGCATAGGTTGGGTAAATGAGAAACTAGCCAGGCAGATCCCTTAACCTGTCTGGGCTTCAGGTTCGTGGATGGAGCCCAGGCCTGGACATCAGAAGGGACTGGGTTCTAATCCTGGCTCCATCACTTGTCTGCTGTATGATCTTGGGAGAGTCACTTCACTTCTCTGTCCCTCAGCTACCTCATCTGTAAAATGGGGATCAAGCCTGTGAGCCCCACGTGGGAAAGGGACGTACCTAACCCAATTTGCTTATATCCACCCCAGTGCTTAGTACAGTGTCTGGCACATAGTAATCGCTTAATGAATACCATAATTATCATTAATGTACACATTCCTAAAACTGCCCCTTCACTTAACTGGAATGCATTCTCATGCCCATCTCCACCACTAGATTATAAACTCCTTGAAGACACGGATCATGTCTACCAACTCTAATTTTCTGTCGGAATACAGGGCACACTCTGGTAGAAAAATGACAAAAGAAAAAAATGGCCCCAGTGGATTTTGCTTAACAATCCATTTGGTCTGCAGATTTAAGAAGAAACTTCAGAAATCTCCATCAGCCATGGTGCATTGCTCTCATCGAGCTCTTCCCCCAAACATTAGAAGCCAACCTGAGGCCCATTACAGTAAACGGGATATTTGAAATCCAAAATGACCAATTATAACAGAATAGCCGACAAGGTGTAAAACATTTGCAAAGCTTTTGTTTTTCCAATTGCTTTCATTTAGATTTGTTAGACAAATATGCATCAGCAGTGTAGGCAATTAGACTTCATTTAATTCAGTCACAACTGATTAATGTGAATCATTTCACTATTATTGCTTAAGTGTCTCTAAGCAGGTATTCCCTTAAAAAGCATCAAGATGCAGAAGAGAAGAGTCCGATTAAAGAAATGAAATGACTTGCCTGAGAAATGTGTCATACTAGAAAGCCGAAATGAAGTTTTCTGTCATAAAATGTTCACATTAAAGACGTCAAGTGCTTATTGATAATTTCCAAAAACTGGGCTTTCCAATTAAAACTCCCAAAGGAAAAATCATGATTAAGCAAAATCAATGTTTTCTTTATACTGCAGAAAAGAGCAAAATGGTCCTGAACGCAAATGAATTTAGTGTGAATGTGCGTAAAAGATTACCCCCCTGGAAAAGTGTGTGCATTAACCATCAGGAATCTTGAACCATTTACAGGTGAGTATACTCAATAATTTCCCCTGTTTAATTTATTGGGGGGCTTTAAAAACCTTTTCCTAACAAAACACCTTTTTATTGTATTTGTTAAGCATTTATTAGCACTGATTACTGCACCTACCTTCTCACTGACCTCCCAGCCACCTGTCTCTCCCCATTCCATTCCATATTTCACTCTGCTGTACCGATCATTTGTCAAGATAATCGTTCAGACCACGTTTCCCCACTCCTCAAGAACCTCCAGGGGTTGCCCATCCACCTCCACATCAAACAGAAACTCCTCAACATTGACTCCAAAGCGCTTAATCCCCTTGCCCCCTGCTACCTCACTTGGCTTCTCTCCTACTCCAGCTCTGCCATCACACTTTATTCCTTTAGTGCCAGCTTACTCACTGTGTCCCGATCTCATCTATCTTACCTCTGACCCCTTTCCCACCTTCTCCCCCTAGCCCAGACTTCCCTCCCCATCCTTGGAGGCAAGACTACCACTTTCAAAGCATCATTAAGCGCTTAGCACACAGTAAATGTTCAATAAATACGATCGAATGAATTAAGGTTACATCTCCTCCAAGAAGCTTTCATTCATTCATTCAATCGTATTTATTGAGCGCTTACTGTGTGCAGAGCACTGGACTAAGCGCTTGGGAAGTACAAGTTGGCAACAGGTAGAGACGGTCCCTACCCAACAACAGGCTCACAGTTTAGAAGGGGGAGACAGACAACAAAACAAAACTTTCCTCAATTAAGTCTTCCTTTCCCTGGCTCCCTCTCCCTTCTGTGTCACCTATTCCCTTGGATCTTTGACCTTTAGACATTCGCTATTCATCCCACCCCCAGCCCCACAGCACTTACGTACAGATCTTTAAATTACAGATTAAAAACTATTTATTTGTTCATATCAATGTCTGTTTCCCCCTCTAGACTGTAAACTCATTTGGGGCAGGAAATGTGCTGCTAATTCTGTTATATTCATTCATTCAGTCGCATTTATTGAGCACTTACTGTCTGCAGAGCACTGTACTAAGCACTTGGGAAGTACAAGTTGGCAACATACAGAGATGGTCCCTACCCAACAACAGGCTCACAGTCTCCCAACCAGTTAGAAATGTACTAAGAACTGTACGTAGAACTGTATGGGCAGTTCTCTATCCTTAGCAAGTGCTCAATAAATGTCATTGATTGATATGTGCCAGAAACTATACTAAGCACTGGGGTAGGACACAAGCTAATCAGGTTGGACCCAATCTGTTCCACATGGGGCCTACAGTCTTAATACCGGTTCTACAGATGAGGTAACTGAGGCACAGAGAAGGAGCCCCCTCCTTCCTCTCCCCCTCCTCCCCCTCTCCATGCCCCCCGCCTTACCTCCTTCCCTTCCCCACAGCACCTATATATATGTAGATGTGTTTGTACATATTTATTACTCTATTTATTTATTTATTTTACTTGTACACATTTATTCTATTTATTTTATTTTGTTAGTATGTTTTGTTTTGTTCTCTGTCTCCTCCTTCTAGACTGTGAGCCCACTGTTGGGTAGGGGCCGTCTCTATATGCTGCCAACTTGTACTTCCCAAGCGCTTAGTACAGTGCTCTGCACACAGTAAGTGCTCAATAAATATGATTGAATGAATGAATGAATGAAAGTGACTTGCCCAAGGTCAGATAAGTGGCAGAGCTGGGATTAAAACCTAGGTTCTACTGATTCTGATACCCGTGCTCTATCCATTAGAAACACTGCTTCTCTAGACACTAAGAGCTCTTTATGTGTGTTAACCATTCCTTTCAGTGATGGGCTTAAAAAGAAAAGAAATTTTTGGATTGATGTCATTTTCCATCTCTATGAAGGTGTGTTGGAGTGGTGTTATATCCACACATAATCACTCTGGACTTTACTTGCAGTTAACAACCTGTGCGGTCAATACATAATAATTGCTTAATTTGTTAAACTCTTACTATGCACTAAACCCTCCGGTGGTTACAAGCAAATCAGGTTGGGCCCAGTCTCTGTCCCACACGAGGCTTCATAGTCTTAATCCCTGTTTTACAGACTAGGGAACTGAGGCACAGAGAAGTTAAGTGACTTGCCCAAGGTCACATAGTAAACATGTAGCAGAGTCAAGATCAGAACGCAGGTCCTTCTGACCCCAAAGCCTTTTCTCCTTCCAATAAGACACACTGCTTAGGATAGCTAAGATGCCCTGTGTAGTATCCTTAAAAATAATGCCTGGACTAGTGGCTCGGAAATATTTGTCCATATACGTTCACTGTCGGCAGGGAAGGTGTCTACTAACTCTTTTGTATTCTCCCAAGCACTTTGTACAGTGCCCTACACATAGGAAATGCTCAGTAAATAGCATGGACTGATTGATTTGGTGAACAGGATCATGAAAATCGAAGTACTTCATCACATAGCATGAAGGGAGCAATTGAAATTCATCACAAGACATTTGGGAGGACAAACGTCGATATGTTCAAGAAGAATTTTGATGATTTCACTGGCAATAAGTTTCTCTTCCTGTAAATGGGCTATTAATGTAAAAAACTAGGAAAGTATAGAATACTCAAGGTGGCTATCACGGGGAAAGTTTTCCTCCTCACTCTCCCAGCAGTTACCAGGCTTCTGCGGTCTTCAGAGTGGCCAAGTTGACCTCAAGGAGCTCATAGCAAACAATCAATCAATGATAGAAGCGGCACGGCCTAGTGGATAGAGCTCAGGTTCCTCCACATGTCGGCTGTGTGACCTTGGGCAAGTCACTTACCTTCTCTGTGCCTCAGATACCTCATCCGTAAAATGGGGATTAAGACTGTGAGCCCCACGCGAGACATGGACTGTGTCCAACCTGATTATCTTGTATCTACCCCAGCGCTTAGTACAGTACAGCTCATCTCCTCCAAGAGGCCTTCCCTGATTAAACCTCATTTCCTCTTCTCCCTCTTCCTTCTGCATTGCCCTGATTTGCTCCCTTTATTCAGTCTTCCCTCAGCCCCACAACACTGGGTATCCATAATTTATTTCTTTATATTAATGTCTGTCTCCCTCTCGGGACTGTGAACTCGTTTGTGAGCCGGAAATTTGTTTACCAGCTCTATTATATTGTACTCTCTCAAGCGCTTAGTACGATGCTCTGCACTCAGTAAGTGCTAAATAAATACCATTGATTGACTGGTCACAGCTGCCAAGTGGCAGAGCTACAATTAGAACCCAGGTCCTCTAACTCCCAGGACCTTTCTCTTTCCACCAGATCACAATATTTCTCTTCATTCCTCATTCATTCAATCGTATTTATTGAGCACTTACTATGTGCAGAGCACCTCTTTACCAGCAAGTAATAGACTGAACACTTCTTGAGGACAGGTACCGTCTGCTAGCACAGTAAGTGTTCAGTAAGCATGATGGATTGATTGATCGATCGATTGATTGACTGAGAGAACAACGGCAAAACCGCTATCTTAGTTTCCTCCACATGGCCTTCCCTCCTGATCTTTTACTTTTTAAAATCAAATTAAATGAACTGATTTGATACAGACACACCACCAATCAATAGTTGGGCCAAATCCTTAAAAGATTCATGTTCTCGTTCCCTCTTGGGAAACATATTCATGAGTATAGATTAGATTTCGTCTCAGGATATTCAGGGGGTAAGGTAGCTTCAATCTCTGGATTTTTTCATCTCTACCTTATTTCCAATCCTTCGTGGCTCCTTCTTCCATAAACAGAATTCCTCACCCCCTCCCCTGACCCCGAGCCATTCGAAGAACTATGCAGAAAGGGGCAAAAACAGAGTTAAGAAGAAAATATGGAAGTTAATTTTTGGCTTTCTTTTAGAAATTGACCCCTTACCTATCAAGAAAAAAATGCCTCACCAGGTGATACATAAGGACTATAGAATGAGAAAAGGTAGGAAAAATATGGATTAAAAGGTGGGAGAGGGAGAGGGAGAGTGCATCTTTTAAAAACTTGTAAAAGATGAAAGTAGAGAGCGCATTCTTGGCACAAATGCTCTTTTCCTACTTCTTCTGAGTCGTCCTGATTTTTTCCCTTTATTCATCACCTGGCCGCCACCCCCGAGCCCCACAGAAATTATGCACATGTCCATAATTTATTGATTTATATTAATGTCTGTCTCCCCCTCTAGACTGTGAGCTCATTGTGGGCAGGGAATGTGTTCGTTATATTGATGTGTTGTACTTTCCCAAATACTTAGAATAATGCTCAACACACGGTAAGAACTCAGTAGATATGATTGCTCAATTGATACTCCGCCAAATGCTTAGTAAAGTGCTCTGCACACAGTAAGAACTCAACAAACACCACCAATAGATTGAAACTCTCCCAAGCGCTTAGTACAGTGCTCTGCACCCAGGAAGAGCTCAATAAATACAAATGATTGATTGGTCAGATGATACAGGGTGGCTTGATTGTGGAGTTTTGTGGGCAGTAAAGTATAATAATAATAATAGTAATAATGGCATTTGCTAAGAGATTACTATGTGCAAAGCACTGTTCTAAGCACTGGGGGGATACAAGGTAATCAGGCTGTCCCACATGGGGCTCACAGTCTTAATCCCCATTTTACAGATGAGGTAACTGAGGCCCAGAGAAGTTAAGTGACTTGCCCACGGTCACATAGCTGACAAGTGGCAGAGCGGGATTAGAACCTATGACCTCTGACCCCCAAGCCCGGGCTCTTTCCACTGAGCCACACTGCTTCTCCTCAATGATGGTATTTGTTAAGCGCTTACTATGTGTGAAGCATGGTTCTAAGCGCTGGAGGGGATGCAAGGTGATCAGGTTGTCCCACGTGGAACTCATGGTCTTAATCCCCATTTTACAGATGAGGGAACTGAGGCACAGAGAAGTTAAGTGACTTGCCCAAGGTCACACAGCTGACAAGTGGCGGAGCCGGGATTCGAACCCATGACCTCTGACTCCCAAGCCCGGGCTCTTTCCACTGAGCCACGACAACTGCAGCTGTATTCTCTGGGTTGTATGTCTCTTGGGGTGGCTCTAATCTGGGGCAGTCAATCAGTCAATCCATGGTATTTATTGAGTGTTACTGTGCGAAAAGCAGTCTTCCAAGCTCTCGGGAGACTACGTTACCTAGAATAGGGTAGATAATAATAATAATAATAATAATAATAATAATAATGGCATTTATTAAGCGCTTACTGTGTGCCAAGCAGTGTTCTAAGCGCTGGGGAGGTTACAAGGTGATCAGGTTGTCGCACGGCGGGCTCACAGTCTTCATCTCCATTTTACAGATGAGGTAAATCTAGACTTACTTCTAGACTGTGAGCCCGCTGTTGGGTGGGGACCGTCTCTATATGTTGCCAACTTGTACTTCCCAAGCGCTTAGTACAGTGCTCTGCACACAGTAAGCGCTCAAATCAATACGAGTGAATGAATGAATGAATGAAAGGTAACTGAGGCCCAGAGAAGTGAAGTGACTTGCCCAAAGTCACACATCTGACAACTGGCGGAGCCGGGATTTGAACCCATGACCTCGGACTCCAAAGCCCGGGCTCTTTCCACTGAGCCACGCTGCTTCTCCTAGATAGGAGGCCTAGGAGGCCTTCCCAGACTGAGCCCCTTCCTTCCTCTCCCCCTCGTCCCCCTCTCCATCCCCCCATCTTACCTCCTTCCCTTCCCCACAGCGCCTGTATATATGTATATATGTTTGTACATATTTATTACTCTATTTATTTATTTTACTTGTACATATCTATTCTATTTATTTTATTTTGTTAGTATGTTTGGTTTTGTTTTTTTTTTTCTCTGTCTCCCCCTTTTAGACTGTGAGCCCAATGTTGGGTAGGGACTGTCTCTATATGTTGCCAATTTGTACTTCCCAAGAGCTTAGTACAGTGCTCTGCACATAGTAAGCGCTCAATAAAAATGATTGATTGATTGACTGATTGATAGACCTGATTCCAACAGGGGGTGTTTACAGACCAGAGCGAGAGACAGGCATTGAAATAAATTATGGATTGATAGATACCGAAGTGCTGCAGGATAGGGTGAAAATCAAAGTGCTAAAGGGTACAGTGAATGTAGAAAAGAGGGAGAAAAGGGGAAGAGACAATGACGGGAGAAGCAGCTTTGCCTAGTGGAGAAAGCACAGGGTTGGGAGTCGGAAGGACTTGGGTTCTAATCCCGGCTCTGCCATGTCTCGGCTGTGTGACCTTGGATAAGTTATTTCACTTCCCTGTGACTCAGTTATCTCATCTGTAAAATGGAGATTAGGACTGTGAGTCCTATGTGGGATATAGACTGTGTCCAACTTTTCATTCATTCATTCATTCAATTGTATGTACTGAGCGCTTACTGTGTGCAGAGCACGGTACTAAGCGCTTGGGAAGTACATATAGAGACGGTCCCTACCCAACAACGGGCAGCGTGGCTCGGTGGAAAAAGCACGGGCTTTGGAGTCAGAGGTCATGGGTTCAAATCCCGGCTCCACCACTTGTCAACTGTGTGACTTTGGGCAAGTCACTTAACTTCTCCGGGCCTCAGTTCCCTCATCTGTAAAATGGGGATGAAGACTGTGAGCCCCACGTGGGACAACCTGATCACCTTGTAAATTCCCCAGCGCTTAGAACAGTGCTCTGCACATAGTAAGCGCTTAATAAATGCCATTAAAAAAAAAAACAAAAAAAAAACGGGCTCACAGTCTAGAAGGGGGAGACAGACAACAAAACAAAACAAAAAACTTGGTTAGCTTGTATCTACCCCAGCGCTTAGTGCAGTGCCTGGCACATAGTAAGCGCTTAACACTTGTCATCAAAAAAAGGGGGGGTAGTGAGGATTTAGCCAGGGGAGGCATCTTGGAGGAGAAGGGATCGTGTCTGGGTTTTGAAGCTGGGGAGAGTGGTGGTCTGTCACGTGCCTGTACTTGGCTTCTTCATATTTCAATGAACTTATAGATGGCCTGTTCACTCAATTTTAGGCATGGATGAATATAGGGGTGATGATATTTATGAAATGCTTATTATGTGCCTAAAACTCTGCTAAGTGCTGGGGTAAATACAAGATAATCAGATGGGGAAGAGTTTCTGTCCCATCCCAGACTCAAAGTTGATGAGGTAGGGAGAACAGGAATAATATTAATTGTCACATTTGTTAAGGCCTGACTATTGGAGAAGCAGTGTGGCTCAGTGGAAAGAGCCCGGGCTTTGGAGTCAGAGGTCTTGGGTTCAAATTCCGACTCCACCAACTGCCGGCTGTGTGACTTTGGGAAAGTCATTTAACTTCACTGGGCCTCAGTTACCTCATCTGTAAAAATGGGGATTAAGACGTGAGCCCTCCGTGGGACAACCTGATCACCTTGTAACCTCCCCAGCACTTAGAACAGCGCTTTGCACAGAGTAAGCACTTAATAAATGCCATTATTATTATAATTATTCTCCTCCTAGACTAAAACTTTGTTCTGGGCAGGGAACCTGTCTACCAACTCTGTTATAGCCTACTTTCCAAATCACTTAGTACAGTGCTCTGTACACAGTAAGTGCTTAATGTATGCAATTGATTGATTATTTGTTGCCAAATTGTACTTTTCAAGTGCTTAGTACAGTGCTCTGTACACAGTAAATGCTCAATGAATACAGTTGATTAATTGATTATGTATTAAGCACTATACTAAGTGCTGGGATAGGTAATGATATAATCAGGTCAGACACAGTCCCTTTCCTACATGGGGCTCACAGTCTCAGTAGTATTGAATCCCCATTTTACAGATGAGGAAACTGAGGCACAGAGAAGTGACTTGCCCAAGGACACACAATAGGCCAGTGGTGGAGCAGGGATTAGAACCCTGTCCCGCTGTCGACTCCTGGCCCACATCATTCATTCATTCATTCATACATTCAATCGCATTTATTGAGCGTTTACTGAGTGCAGATCACTGTACTAAGCACTTGGAAAGTACAACTCTGCAACAGATAGAGACAATCCCTAACCAACATCGGGCTCACAGTCTAGAAAGGGGGGAGACAGACAACAAAACAAAGCAAGTAGACAGGCATCAATAGCATTAAAATAAATAAATAGAATTATAGATATATACACACCATTAATAAAATAAATAAGATAAAATCATTAATAAAACGTCCTACTTCTGGCCCGGAATGCCCTCCCTCCTCACGTCTGCCAAACTAGCTCTCTTCCTCCCTTCAAAGCCCTACTGAGAGCTCACCTCCTCCAGGAGGCCTTCCCACACTGATTCCCCTTTTCCTCTGCTCCTCCTCCCCTCCCCATCGCCCCAACTCTCTCCCTCTCCTCCACCTCCCTCCCCACCCCCCAGCACCTGTGTATATGTGTACATATTATTCTTTTTATTTTATTCACGATTGGGGACATATCTTAATTCTATTTATCTAATCTGATGCTATTGATGCCTCTCTACTTGTTCTGTCTCCCTGCTTCTAGACTGTGAGCCCATTGTTGGGTAGGGATTGTCTCTATCTGTTGCCAAATTGTACTTTCCAAGTACAACTGAGCACTCAATAAGTGCTCAATAAATATGAATAAATGAATGAATGAATGAACCCAGAGTCCTCCAATGCCCAGGCCTAGCTAAGGTCTAGCCATTAGACTACGCTGCCCTGTTTGGCACACAGTGAAACTGAGGCCCAGAGAAGTTAAATGACTTACCCAAGGTCATACAGCAGGCAAATGGCCAAGTCAGGATAGCATCTGCCAGATTTGCTTTGTTCCACACCCAGGTAACTGTGACTCAGTGAAGAAGGAAAAGGTCCAAGCACTTCACAGCATATTTCGTTCTTCACAGTGAGTCACAGAGCCCTGGATCTAGTCCCTCTATAAATTCTCCTGGAATCGAGTTTATTAGGAATCCCGACAAAATCCTTCAGAAAAGTCTATTCTTGTCGATGCTACCAACACCTATCTTTGCCACACTGAAACATCGGCAAGAAGCTACGCAAGCTCTGTGACATGTCTTAGGAGCTCTCCTTTGGGTAGGAGAAGGTTAATAAAAGCTGGGATGGATTTTATCCCCCAAATGGCTAAATAATAATAATAATAATAATGGCATTTATTAAGCACTATGTGCAAAGCACTGTTCTAAGCACTGGGGAGGTTACAGGGTGATCAGGCTGTCCCACAGGGCTCCCAGTCTTCATCCCCATTTTTACAGATGAGGTAACTGAGGCACAGAGAAGTTAAGTCACTTGCCCAAAGTCACAGAGCTGACAATTGGCGGAGCTGGGATTTGAACCCACGACCTCTGACTCCAAAAGCCCTAGCTCTTTCCACTGAGCCACGCTGCTTCTCCGAAATGAAAATTAATGAAAACCGTGACCTGAAGACTCAGGAGAAAGAGAGGAGACGAGGGAGGGAGCCCCTCATTTTGAATCTTACGATCCAGCAATTTTACCCCAAAGGTGCAATTTTGTAAATCTTTAAAAATGGTGTTTTTCAGGGGTCATGTATCTCTAAAATGAAAATCAATTATGCGGGAGATTATGTTTGTTCAAGTTCTGTGATGGCCTGTTTTAACTCCGCAATAAAATATGCTCCAGAGCACAAACGCATATGTGACCATAACAGATAGGAGGGTTTGGGTTTTTCGGAGACGGAGCATACAGGTATATTATTAGACAGAAATGACCTCTTTCAAGCTGTAACCACGGGGGGAGAATAAGCCATAACTTAAAGGATGGGGCCGCGTTGTTTTTTTTTAAGCTAACGGCTACGGATGTTGGCAGGGAAGGGAAATTGTAGAATCCTTCCTACTAGTACCAATAATGGCTTCTCTCCAGCCAAGTCAGATATTGATGACTCTCGTCTGACTCATCAGCCCAACAAGGTCATTCAAATGCCTCCTCTAAAACACGTACTCTTCCCCAAGGACAAGCATTCCAGAGCCTAAACTCCAAGTTATCAGAAGAAGGACTCATCCCTCAAGGCAGGGCAGAGACACAAAGGCATTCTGAGAAAATAAAATAATTTTTTTTAATTACCAAAATGAATTAACGTTAAAAGAAAACCCAGTCATTTTGTTAGACTCCTAACATAGCTTTTGAAAATGCCCTTGAGTTCTTCTGTTGCGATATTTGTCACAAGCCATTTGTAGCTTTTGCCCCCATAAGAGCGGATAATCCAATATGCTTTTATAGCTGTCTTGAAGACCATCTCCAAAAGAGGTTAAAAACCGTAAAAAGCAAAGGGGTATTTTATAAGTCACAGAGGCACCGGACATTTCCTTGACAAAGAAACGTTTATGGAGTTGCAGATCAGATTTCATAATCCTAACGTGGTGTAGATAAAATAAAAGTCAAGATACTGACTACATTTCTTCTCACTTAACCAACATTTTCATTTGAGGATTGGTAATAAGTAGACTGGTCAGGTCTTACGATATGAAATCATATCATAATATATGATATGATATCATAATATACATCATAATGTATATATGTTTGTACGTATTTATTACTCTATTTTATTTGTACATATTTATTCTATTTATTTTATTTTGTTAATATGTTTTGTTTTGTTCCCTGTCTCCCCCTTCTAGACTGTGAGATGTATATATGTTTGTACGTATTTATTACTCTATTCTATTTGTACATATTTATTCTATTTATTTTATTTTGTTAATATGTTTTGTTGTGTTGCCTGTCTCCCCCTTCTAGACTGTGAGCCCACTGGTGGGTAGGGACCATCTCTATATGTTGCCAACTTGTACTTCCCAAGCGCTTAGTACAGTGCTCTGCACATAGTAAGTGCTCAATAAATACGATTGAATGAAAATCCATCTTCTTGAAACATTTGTGCATTCTATAATGCGCCTATCAGGCCTAAAGGGAGATTATTATTAAAGTTACCAAACAGCAGTTTTAATTTAAAACATTTCTATTCCACACCCCCCGTCATTTTCATGAAAGTGATAATCCCAGCTTAAACATGTAAATTTATTTATCAATTCTTGAGGTAAGACGGAAAACACTTTAACCGATCAATTGGTGGTATTGACTAAGCGCTTTCTTGAGTCCTGACCATTCTACTAACTGCTTGGAAGGGGACAAGAGAACAAAAACATACAATCCTTGCCCTTGAGGAACTTGCAATTTATAATGCTGGATGTAGATCGACAAAATTTATTTACAAGTAGAGTAAGCAGGAGCAAGACCTGGATTTAATAGGCAGAAGTATAAATGTCAGGATGAAATACCAGAATAATGTGTGACTGTGCAATAGATTACGTGTGTGTGTGTGTGTATATATATATATATATATATATATATATATATATATATACACAATGGCATTATTACTATTACTATTATTATTATACTGCTATAATAACAATGCCTATGTATGGGTATGTGTGGATATACATATAATAGTGATAATAATTGTGGTATTTCTAAGCACTTAATATGGGATGCAGCATGGCTCAGTGGAAAGAGCCCGGGCTTTGGAGTCAGAGGTCATGGGTTCAAATTCCGGCTCCGCCAATTGTCAGCTGTGTGACTTTGGGCAACTCACTTCACTTCTCTGTGCCTCAGTTCCCTCATCTGTAAAATGGGGATTAAGACTGTGAGCCTCACGTGGGACAACCTGATCATCTTGTATCCGCCCCAGCGCTTAGAACAGTGCTTTGCACATAGTAAGCACTTAACAAATGCCATCATTACTATTTGCCAAACACTGTATTAGACCCTGGGGTAGATACAAGATAATCTTTGAACCCCAAGTCAAAGTAGGAGAGAGGAAAAAGTACTGAGTTCCCATTTTGCAAGTGAGGGAACTGAGGCACAGAAAAGTTAAGTGACTTGCTCAAGGTCACACAGCAGGCAAGTGGCAGAGTGGGATTAGAACTCATGACCTTCTTATTCCCAGGTCCATGCTCTTTGTACTAGATCATGTAGATAGATTGATAGATAGATGGATGGATAGATGGATGGATGGATAGATAGATAGATAGATAGATTGATAGATAGATAGATAGATAGATAGATAGATAGATAGATAGATAGATGACAGATAGATAGAGGAATGGATGGTTGGATGGATGGATGGATGGATGGATGGATGGATGGATGGATAAACAGATAGACAGATAGATAGATAGATAGATAGATAGATAGATGATAGAGAGAGAGAGAGAGAGATGATAGATAGATAGATAGATAGATAGATAGATAGATAGATAGATAGATAGATAGAGATGGATGGATGAATGGATGGATAGATACGTAGATACATAGGTAGAAAAATAGATATCTATCTATCTCAGGCTGGAGAAGTAGTGTGGCTCAATGGCAAGAGCCCAGGCTTTGGAGTCAGAGGTCATGAGTTCAAACCCCGGCTCTGCCAACTGTCAGCTGTGTGACTTTGGGCAAGTCACTTCACTTCTCTGGGCCTCAGTGACCTTATCTGTAAAATGGGGATTAAGAAAGTGAGCCCCCCGTGGGACAACCTGATCACCTTGTAACCTCCCCAGCACTTAGAACAGTGCTTTGCACATAGTAAGTGCTTAATACATGTCATCATCATCATCATCATCATCATCATAGATAGATAGACAGATAGATTAGTTAGATTGATAAGGTCTTCGTTTAAAGAGTAAGTGGTGAGGGTAGCTCTCTGGTTGACCTGCTGTAAAATATTGGGAATTAACTTCAAAATTTGGGTCTTGCTTCTTTTAGCGAGAGTGATATGCCCAGAGCGTTTCTGGACAAAGATAATCCGGGCAGCAGCATGAAGTATGGATTGAAGTGGAGAGAGACACGAGGATGGGAGATCAGAGAGAAGGCTGATGCAATAGTCCAGACGGGATAGGATGAGAGCTTGAATGAGCAGGGTAGCGGTTGGGATGGAGAGGAAAGGGCAGATCTTGGCAATGTTGTGGAGCTGAGACCGGCAGGTTTTGGTGACGGCTCGGATGTGAGGGGTGAATGAGAGAGCGAAGTCGAGGATGAAACCAAGGTTGCGGGCTTGTGAGATGGGAAGGATGGTAGTGCCGTCAACAGAGATGGGAAAGTCAGGGAGAGGGCAGGGTTTGGGAGGGAAGACAAGGAGTTCAATCTTCGACATGTTGAGCTTTAGGTGGTGGGCAGACATCCAAATGGAGATGTCCTGAAGGCAGGAGGAGATGCGAGCCTGGAGAGAGGGGGAGAGAGCAGGGGCTGAGACTTTGGAGAGTAATAAAAATAATAATAATGGCATTTATTAAGCACTTACTTTGTGCAAAGCACTGTTTTAAGCGCTGGGGAGGTTACAAGGTGATCAGGTTGTCCCACGGGGGGCTCATAGTCTTAATCCCCATTTTACAGATGAGGTCACTGAGGCCAAGAGAAGTTAAGTGACTTGCCCAAAGTAACACAGCAGACAAGTGGCAGGGCTGTCTGTCTCCCCCTCTAGACTGAAAGTTCACTGTGGGCAGGAAACATGTCTACCAACTCTGTTATAGTGTGCAAAGCACAGAGAAGCAGTGTGGCTCAATGGAAAGAGCCCAGGCTTTGGAGCCAGAGGTCATGGGTTCAAATCCCGGCTCCACCAATTGTCAGCTGTGTGACTTTGGGCAAATCACTTAACCTCTCTGGGCCTCAGTGACCTCATCTGTAAAATGGGGATTAAGACTATGAGCCCCCCTGTGGGACAACCGGATCACCTTGTGGAGCCAGAGGTCATGGGTTCAAATCCCGGCTCCACCAATCGTCAGCTGTGTGACTTTGGGCAAATCACTTAACCTCTCTGGGCCTCAGTGACCTCATCTGTAAAATGGGGATTAAGACTATGAGCCCCCCTGTGGGACAACCAGATCACCTTGTGGAGCCAGAGGTCATGGGTTCAAATCCCGGCTCCACCAATCGTCAGCTGTGTGACTTTGGGCAAGTAACTTAACTTCTCTGGGCCTCAGTGACCTCATCTGTAAATTGGGGATTAAGACTATGAGCCCCCCGTGGGACAACCTGATCACCTTGTAACCTCCCCAGCGCTTAAAACAGTGCTTTGCACAAAGTAAGCGCTTAATAAATGCCATTATTATTATTTTTATTACTCTTCAAAGTGCTTAGTATAGTGCTCTGCACACAGTAAGTGCTCAATATATATGATTGAATTGATTAAGGTGGCTGGCAGAGGCAAGAATAGCTCTGCTGCTCCTCTCTTTCCATCTCTCTCTCTTTTTCTCTCTCACTCTCTCCCTCCTCTCTCTCTCTCTTTCTCTCTCTCTCTCTGTCTTTGTCTCTTTATGCAAAAAGTGCAACACGGTAGGGGCACACAGTACATTTTCGGTACGTGCTCCATTTGCACTCCACTCCTTCCCCTTGAAAATGGCACTGTTGCCTATTCACTTCATCCGGTAATACCCCTCAGATGGGATAGAAATTGACCA
Source organism: Tachyglossus aculeatus (assembly GCF_015852505.1). NCBI lineage: Eukaryota > Metazoa > Chordata > Mammalia > Monotremata > Tachyglossidae > Tachyglossus > Tachyglossus aculeatus. Next base: position 4,968,741 of record NC_052101.1, on the reverse strand, counting down.
TTCCGAGGATCCTGAGACCACCATTTTTCCATCCCGAGGAAACAGGAACTAGCAGGATCGGAGAGGAGGGAAATCAATCTCACCGACGGCACAATAATCGAAAATGATTGCTCCCTCCAGCTACGGCTTAGTTCCTTCTCGCCATTCCTCAGGATAGATTTACATCTTTAGACCACGTCAGACATTCCCCAACGAGCTTCAGTGGAGAAACTTCCAAAATGCAGCCGTGACCAACTACAGGGAAAGGGAATCTAATTTGTGGAAGGCAAAGGGAATCAGTAAATAGCAGATAGTGAGAACCTACTGTGAGCAGAGCACTGTACTGAGCACGTGGGAGTGGGCTAGGATCATGGAGGGGAAATAAGCTTTTTCTTACCACTTGCATTTTATAGGTTATTTGTTAAGCACTTATTTGTGCCAAGCATTACTCAGTGGAAAGAGGATGGGCTTGGGAGCCGGAGGTCATGGGTTCTAATGCCGGCTCCGCCACGTGTCAGCTGTGTGACTTTGGGCAAGTCACTTCACTTCTCTGGGCCTCAGTGACCTCATCTGAAAAATGGGGATGAAGACTGTGAGTCCCATGTGGGACAACCCGATCACCTTGTATTCCCCCCAGCGCTTAGGACAATGCTTTGCACATAGTAAGCGCTTAACAAATGCCATCATCATTATTATTAGTATTGTAGAAAAATCAATCAATCCTATTTATCGAGTGCTTACTGTGTGCATAGCCCTGTACTAAGCGCTTAGGGGAGTTGGGAGACCTATTCCCCATCCACAATATGCTTACAGTCTAGAGGGAGAGACAGATATTAATATAGATAAGTAAATTAGGGATATGTATATAAAACTGTGGGGCTGAGGGAGGGATATATGCAGGAAATCCGAGTGTAAGGGCAACGCAGAAGGGAGTGGGAGATGAGGAAAAGGGGGGCTTAGTCTGGGAAGGCCTCTTGGAGGAGATGGGCCTAAAATAAGGCTTTGAAGGTGGGGAGAGTCATTGTCTATTAGCTATGAGGAGAGAGGGCATTCCAGACCAGAGGCAGGACTTGGGCGAGAGGACAGCAGTGAGATTCAGGTATAGTGAGTAGGTTGGCTTGGTAGAGGAGCGAATTGCTTGATCTGGGTGGGAGTAAGAAAGCAACGACGTGAGTTGTTTGGGGGCTGGCGGGGGTGGGGGGGTAAGGGAATTGAATTCTTTAAAGCCGATGGTAAGAAATTTGTGTTGGACTCATTTATTCAATTGTATTTAGTGAGCGCTTACTGTGTATAGAGCACTGTACTAAGTATATGGGAAGTACAATTCAGCAACAGAGACAACCCTGCCCACACCAGGCTCACAGTCTAGAAGGGAAGAGACAGACATCAAAACAAGTAAAAAGGCAGCAGTAGCATCATTATAAATAAGTAGAATTAGCTATATGCACATCTTTGATAAACATGTACATATATATACAAGTGCTGTGGGGTGGGGAGGGGGTAGAAAAAAGGGAGTGGGTTGGAGTGATGGGGAGGGGAGGGGGAGCAGAGGAAAAGGGGGCTTAATCTGGGAAGGCCTCCTGGAGGAGGTGAGGTTTCAGTAGGTCTTTGAAGGGGGGAAGTTTGGCGGATTTGAGGAGGGGGGGCATTCCAGGCCAGGGGAAGGATGTGGGCCGGGGGTCGACGGTGGGGCGGCGAGAACGAGGCCCATTGAGGAAGGTTAGCGGTGGCAGAGGAGCGGAGGGTGCGGGTTGGGCTGGAGAAGGACAGAAGGGAGGTGAGGTAGGAGGGGGCGAGGGGATGGACAGCCTTGAAGCCTAGAGTGAGGAGTTTTTGCTTGATGTGTAGGTTGACAGGCAGCCACTGGAGATTTTTGAGGAGGGGAGTAACATGCCCAGAGCGTTTCTGTACAAAAATAATCCAGGCAGCAGAGTGAGGTATAGACTGAAGTGGGGGGAGACAGGAGGATGGGGGATCAGAAAGGATGTGGAGGTGGATGAGCAACCACTGGAGGTTCTTGAGGGGGGAAACATGTCCTGAACGTTTTTTTAGAAAAATGATCTGGGCAGCAGAGTGAAGTGTGGGCAGAGTGGGGAGGGACAGAAGGCTGGGAGGTCAGCAAGGAGGCTGATACACTAATCAAGGTGGGAGAGGATAAGGGCTTGGATTAATGTGGTAGCAGTTTGGATGGAGAGGAAAGGGTGGATTTTAGTGATGTTATGGTGGTTGAATGAACAGGATTTAGTGACAGATTGAATATAGTGAAGCAGCGTGGCTCAGTGGAAAGAGCCCGGGCTTGGGAGTCAGAGGTCATGGGTTCAAATCCCGACTCTGCCAACTGTCAGCAGTGTGACTTTGAGGGAGTCACTTCACTTCTCTGTGCCTCAGTTCCCTCGTCTGTAAAATGGGGATGAAGACCTTGAGCCCCACGTGGGACAATCTGATCACCTTGTAACCTCCCCAGAGCTTAGAACAGTGCTTTGCACATAGTAAGCGCTTAACAAATGTCATCATTATTATTTATATGTAGGTTAAATGGGAGAGAGAGTCAAGGATAATGCCAAGGTTTCTGCTTTCATGGCAGGAAGGATAATGGTGCTGTCTACAGTGATGATAAAATCAGGGGGAGGATGGGATAGGGTGGGAAAATAAGGAGTTCTGTTTTGGACATGTCAAGTTTGAGGTGTTGGTGGAACGGGGAAATAGCGATGTCTTGAAGGCAGAAGAAAATGGGAGACTGCAGCGAGGGAGAGAGATCAGGGCTGGAGATGTACATTTGGGAATCATCTGCATAGAGGTAGTAGTTGAAGCCATGGGAGCGAATGAGTACTCCGAGGAAACGTGTGTAGATGCGAAATAGAAGGGGACCCAGAACTGAACCTTGAGGAACCCCTACAATAAGGGGATGGGAGGGGGAGGAGGAGTCTGCAAAGGAGACTGAGAATGAACAGCCGGAGAGATAAGAGGAGAACCAGGAGAGGACGGAGTCTGTGAAGCCAAGGTTGGATAATGTGTTGAGGAGAAGGGGGTGGTCCACAGTGTCAAAGGCAGCTGAGAGATCAAGGAGGATTAGGATGGAGTACAGGCCGTTGGATTTGGCAAGAAGGAGGTCATTGGTGGCCTTTGAGAGGGTGGGTTTCTGTGGAGTGAACTGGGCGGAGGCCAGATTGGAGCGGGTCGAGAAGAGAATTACATGAGAAGAAATGGAGACAGCAGGTATTGACTACTAGCTCATGGAGTTTGGAGAGGAATGGTAAGAGGGAGTTGGGGTGGTAACTGGAGGGAGCCATAGGGTCCAGGGAGGGCAGGGAGTTGTTGTTGTTGTTTTAGGATAAGTGAGACCTGCACATGTTTGAATATATAAGTACAAGCTAATCATTCCGCTCTCTCATTCACCCCTCACATCCAAGCCGTCACCAAAACCTGCCGGTCTCAGCTCCGCAACATTGCCAAGATCCGCCCTTTCCTCTCCATCCAAACCGCTACCCTGCTCATTCAAGCTCTCATCCTATCCCGTCTGGACTACTGCACCAGCCTTCTCTCTGATCTCCCATCTTCGTGTCTCTCTCCACTTCAATCCATACTTCATGCTGCTGCCCGGATTATCTTTGTCCAGAAACGCTCTGGGCATATTACTCACCTCCTCAAAAACCTCCAATGGCTACCAATCAATCTGCGCATCAGGCAGAAACTCCTCACCCTGGGCTTCAAGGCTGTCCATCACCTCGCCCCCTCCTACCTCACCTCCCTTCTCTCCTTCTACTGCCCAGCCCGCACCCTCTGCTCCTCCGCTGCTAATCTCCTCACTGTTAGGCCTCGCTCTCGCCTGTCCCGCCATCAACCCCCGGCCCACGTCATCCCCCGGGCCTGGAATGCCCTCCCTCTGCCCCTCCGCCAAGCTAGCTCTCTTCCTCCCTTCAAGGCCCTGCTGAGAGCTCACCTCCTCCAGGAGGCCTTCCCAGACTGAGCCCCTTCCTTCCTCTCCCCCCTCGTCCCCCTCTCCATCCCCCCATCTTACCTCCTTCCCTTCCCCACAGCACCTGTATATATGTATATATGGTTGTACATATTTATTACTCTATTTATTTATTTATTTATTTTACTTGTACATTTCTATCCTATTTATTTTATTTTGTTGGTATGTTTGGTTTTGTTCTCTGTCTCCCCCTTTTAGACTGTGAGCCCACTGTTGGGTAGGGACTGTCTCTATGTGTTGCCAATTTGTACTTCCCAAGCGCTTAGTACAGTGCTCTGCACATAGTAAGCGCTCAATAAATACGATTGATTGATTGATTAATCAGGTTGGACACAGTTCCTACCCCACATGAAGCTCACAGTCTAAGTAGGAAGGAGAAGAGGTATAGAACCCCCATTTTTCAGTTGAGGAAACTGAGGCCCTGAGAGGTTAAGTATCCCCCACTAGGCTGTAAACTCCTTTTGAACAGGGAATATGTTTGCTATTATATTGTACTCTCCAGAGAGCTTAGCTTAGAGTTCTGTACACAGTAAGCACTCGATAAATTTGATTACTAGATTAAGTAGCCTGCCAAACGTCACACAGCAAAGTGGCGGAGGCAGGATTAAAAGTTAAGTTTCCTGACTCCCATCCCCATGTTTTATCCAGTAGCCTGCACTGCTTCCTAAAGCACTAGGAGGATTTCTTCTTTCATGGATTCGTAGCAGAGGATTTTATGTTGCAGTTTGTCCCAAATTAATCCTTTAGTTTAACTGTGATGCCATGCATTTTCACATATACTTCTCCTACCCCATCCCCAGTTCAAAAGTGTCCAGAAGCTTTGGGTGATGAGCAGTTAAGAAATCAAAAAGGGTTATATTAATTGGAATTGAATCTGAGAAAATACAAGGGGCTGGAACTTCTCAATGATATTGTTGTCCCAGTGTTTGGATCTATTAGACTGAGGCTCACTTCAGGGGTTGAAATCAACGGGAACTCGATGGGTTTTAGAAAGAGTCTTGTTTCACCTCAGAAATACCAAGTAGCAGAGTGACTTTCGGGCCTTTAAAGCATTCCCTCGCCCAAGGAAGAAAAATATTCAAAATATTTCTAATTTCTACCATTACCATTTCTAATACTCGTTCCAATGAGAAAACCACCATTTTGAAAATGAATGAAAAATTGATCGACACTCCTTAACCCAAAGTGCTTTATGACTTTTTTTTTTGGTGATCTTCTAACGTGGACCAGATTTAAGTGCACTTTCTCCAGGTTTTCCTTTACACACACACTTACAATTCTACCAGCATTATCAGCTCCACCCAGGTTTGCCTCCGGGACAGTGAGTTGGACGTGATTGACTTTCACACAAAAACAAAACTGCAGGCGAGGTTTAATCCATTTGGCTCTGCCTTCTCAGTGAAAATAAATAACAATCTAAGAGAATTTTAACTAGATCAAATATGAAAATTGTAACCTGAGGAGAAGCTCGTTCTTCCTCATTTTGCATTTGGAGTTATAGTTTCTTATGATAAAATACTGATGCATTTATTACTATGAAATAAATTACACACTATCACATACTTCAGCAATATGTCCTGATTACAACCTTCCTGATAGATTGTAAACTCCTTGAAGGTAGGGATCATGGCCACTAATTTTACTGAACTCTTCCAAGGGTTCAGTACATTGCTCAGTACACAATAGGTGCTCAATAAATACCACTGGTTAATCGATTCTCTTTTACAAAATTGATAGGTCTTTTTCCCTTACGAACCCTACTAATAGATCATATAATAGCTACCTCATCTCCATGTTGATATCTTCCTCAATTTCAGGGAAGAATCAAGTGCTTTGGGTAGGGACCTTCTCTATATGTTGCCAACTTGTACTTCCCAAGCGCTTAGTACAGTGCTCTGCACACAGTAAGTGCTCAATAAATATGACTGAATGAATGAATGAATGAATGAATGAACAGGGAATAATTATGATTATGGTATTGGTTAAGCACTTACTAGGTGCCACGCACTGTTCTAAGCACAGGGGTAAATACGAGGTAATCAGGTTGCCCCATTTGGAGCTCACACTTTTAATCCCCATTTTACAAATGAGGTAACTGAGGCACAGAGAAGTTAAGTGGCTTACCCAAGGTCACACAGCAGACAAGTGGTGGAGCCAGGAGTAGAGCCCACATCTTCTGACTCCCGAGCCTGTTCCCTTTTCACTAAGCCATGCTGCTTCTCTTAATTAATAATTATGGAATTTGTTAAGTGCTTACTATGTGCCAAGCACTGTTCTAAGGTGATGGGGTAGATATAAAGTGATCAGGTTGTCCCACGTGGGGCTGACAGTCTTAATCCCCTTTTTACAGATGAGGTAACTGAGGCCCAGAGAAGTTAAGTGGTTTGCCCAAGATCACACAGCAGACAAGTGGCCAAGCCAGGATTAGAACCCGTGGCCTCTGACTCCCAATACAGTTGTTAGGCAAATTCTCTACCCACAGTGGGCTTACAGTCTAGATGGGGAGACAGACATTAATATAAATAAATAAATTTATGGCTACGGACCTAAGTGCCGTGGGGCTGAGGGAGGGGTGAAAATCCAAGGGCAAGAGTGACGCAGAAAGGAGTGGGAGAAGAGGAAATGAGGGTTCAGTTGGGCAAGTCCTCTTGGATATGTGCCTTAAATAAGGCTCTGAAGTTAAGGAAAAGGGAGGGAATACCAGGCCAGAGGCAGGGCCTCTGTTTAGAGGAAGGAGTTTTGATATATAAACTCCTACATACCCTGTTACTTATGTAATAACCTTTGCGGAAATCCCCTTTCCCATCTCCCTCCTATCTGCGATATATCTTAGTGGCCGCTAACTCTGTTTCCTCTCCCAAGCCCTTCATACAGTATTCTGACCACAGCAGCCGCTCAATAAATCCCATCGATTGATAGATTAACAGAAGATCGCTCTATTGGAAGGCCAAAAGAGAACTGCTTATTTTTGTCTTCATAAATGGAAGAAAAATGCAACTGATGGAAAAAAACGTTAAAATTTTTCTAAGACAGGGAGGGTTGAAAAGCCCATAGCAGCCATAACCTTCAGGGGTAGATCTAAGGAGAGTTGCTTGCCTCACAACTTTTTTCCTTGTGAAGCTAATTCATTTCAGCACGTGCCTTCAGATTTTAGCCTAATGAGAGGAGCAGAAGCAGGTGAAGTGCCCAGGAAACTTGTCATCCTTGCATGTCAAATGATGGAGGTGTGCCTTCAGGAACTGCGCTATTACCTCATCCACATTTTTCACAGGGACGACAGATTTTCTCCCTTCCCATTCTCTTTGTTTTTTTCATATTAGGTGAAGGGAAGCACAGAGCCAGAAGAGCAGAGAGGCAAAGCAGAAGGGGAGAAAAATGAGCCTGGATTAATACAGCTGGCTGATCTTCCCCAGAAAGCCTTATTCTCCTTTTCCCTCCGGAGCTTCACTTGTAGAGTCAATGTGGGAATGATTGTGTCCGGAAGAAGGGAATACTTTTTGTTTGCGTGTTTGTTCACCTGCCTGGGGTGGGCTTCTTTGCCCTAACAAAGGATGCAGTCTAAACTGGAAACGTGATACCTGCAGTCCATTAGTTTAGCTGAGAATAAATCTGTCCAGATTCAAGCAGGCGGAATTGTTTCTCCAAGAGCAAATGAGTGGCTGACAATTTATAACAGAGCGGAGGAAGGAGGGCTAGATCTTACCTGGGTTTTGTCCAGGGGCTGTGACAATTTAGCATAAGAAACACAAGAGGCTCCCACATTCTTTCTAGTAATAATTAATATTATGGTACTTGTTAAGTGCTTACTATGTGCAAGCACTGTTCTAAACGCAGGGATAGTTACAAATTAATCAGGTTAGACACAGTCCCTGTTCCACTTGGGGATCACACTCACTCCCCATTTTACAGATTAATTAATAATGGTGTTTATTAAGCGCTTACTATGTGCAAAGCACTGTTCTAAGCGCTGGATGAGGTAACTGAGGCCCAGAGAAGTGAAGTGACTTGCCCAAGGCCACACATCAGACAGGTGATGGAACTGGGATTAGAACCCAGATCCTTCTGACACCGAGCTGGGATAACCACTGAGACACGTTGCTTCTCTTTCTCCATCAGTGGTGATTTTTCTTCGCCCGCGGTTAGGAGAACCTCCGGTGGGTATCTGCAGTGTGGCTTAGTGAAAAGAGCAAGGGCTTGGGAGTCAGAGGTCATGCGTTCTGAGCACAGATCTGCCACTTACCAGCTGTGTGACTTTGGGCAAATCACTTCACTTCTCTGTGCCTCAGTTCCCTCATCTGCAAAATGGGGATTAAGACTGTGAGCCCCATGTGGGGCAACCTGATTACCTTATCTCTACTCCAGTGCTTAGAACGTTGCTTGGCACACAATAAGTGCTTAATAAATGCCACCATTATTATTATTAGCCATTCACCACTCAACCAATTAGTAAATAATATTTATTGGTTTCATGCTGTGGGCAGAGCATTGTACTAAATTCTTGGAAGAGTACGATACAACAGAGTCGGTAGACACGCGCCCTGCTCACAATGAGCTTACAGTCTAGAGGGCGAGACAAACTTGAAATAACATATAATCTACAATTCATAGCTATGTATATGTGTTGTGGGGCTGAGGGTGGGATGAATAATAATAATAATAATAATGGCATTTGTTAAGTGCTTACTATGTGCAAAGCACTGTTCTAAGCACTGGGGAGGTTACAAGGTGATCAGGTTGTCCCCCGGGGGCTCACAGTCTTAATCCCCATTTTACAGATGAGGCAACTGAGGCCCAGAGAAGTTAAGTGACTTGCCCAGAATCACACAGCTGACAACTGGCGGAGCCGGGGCTTGAACCCACGACCTCTGACTCCAAAGCCCGTGCTCTTTCCATTGAGCCACACTGCTTCTCTACCAAAATACCAAATGTCCAAAGTGCTTAAAGGGTATGGATTTAAGTACAGGGGTGATGCAGAAGGGAGAAGGAGCGGAGCAAAGATCTTAATAAGGGAAGGCCTCTTGGAAGAGACGTTCTTTTAACAAGGTTTTGAAGGTGAAGAAAATGGAGATCTGTCAAAGATGAATAGGGGAGGGAGTTCCGGGCCAAAGGGACGACACTTGGCAAGAGGTCAGCAGGGAGGTGGGTTCAATCGAGGCACAGGTAGTATCTTGGCATTAGATGAGCTAAACAAGCAGGTTGGTTACAGTAATAATAATAATAATTCTGATTGTGATTCTGTGAGAGACTGTAGGAGAGAGATCGTAACAATGGTAACGGAAGAACTGTTAGAAAGGTTGCGGATTATGGCAGAGGACGGGACGTTCTGGAGAAAGTCTATCTGTGGAGTCCCTATGAATTGGAAACGACTCGATAGCACTTAATAACAATAATAATAAACTATCCCAATGTGGCCTCCTTGTCTCTAAAAACTGACTTATGTGAGTTGAGGCAAGGTCATTCTGGTCTTTCCCACTTCTGTATCTTTTGTCTCTATTCTGAGCTTTGCTCCATGCTGTTCAATTCATTATTATGCTTTAATCAATCAATCAATCAATCGGATTTATTGAGCACTTACAGAGAACTGTACTAGGCACTTGGGAGGGTACAATATAGCAGAGTTGGTAGACACGTTCCCTGCCCGTAAGCTTACAGTTAAGAGGGGAAAAGAGACATTATTATAAATTAATTAATTGCAGAGTTTATAAGTGCCATGGGGCTGGACAGTGGAGGGTGAATAATAATAATAATAATGTTGGTATTTGTTAAGCGCTTGCTATGTGCCAAGCACTGTTCTAAGCGCTGGGGTAGATACAAGGTAATCAGGTTGTTCCACGTGGGGCTCACAGTCTTCATCCCCATTTTACAGATGAGAGAACTGAGGCCCAAAGAAGTGAAGTGACTTGCTCAAGGTCACACAGCTGACAAGTGGCTTAGAACCCATGACCTCTGGCTCCTCAGCCCGGGCTCTTTTTCTTGAGCCACGCTGCTTCTCTAAATAAAGGGAACCGGTCAGGGTGATGCTGAAAACAGCGGGAAAAGAGGAAAAGAAGGCTTTGTCAGGGAAGGCCTCTTGGAGGAGATGGGCCTTCGTTAAGGCTTTGAATGCGGGGGAGAGGAATTGTCTGTTGGATATGAAGACGGAGGGTCGTTCCAGAACAGAGGCGGGATGAGGGCGAGAGGGCAAGATAGATGAGATAGAGGTGCGGTGAGAAGACTGTGAGAAGACTGCTTCTACACTGTGAGCCCACTGTTGGGTAGGGACCATCTCTATGTGTTGCCAACTTGTACTTCCCAAGCGCTTAGTACAGTGCTCTGCACCCAGTAAGCGCTCAATAAATACAACTGAATGAATGAATGACTGGCAATACAGGGGAAAAGTGTGCAGGCTGGGTTGTAGTGGGAGAGCAGCGACACGAGGGAGGAGGGGGAAAGGGGATTGACTGCTTTATGATGGTGAGGAGTTTCTGTAGGCCTTCCCAGACTGAGCCCCCTTTTTCCTCTCCTCCTCCCCATCCCCCCCGCCCTACCTCCTTCCCCTCCCCACAGCACCTGCATATATGTTTGTACAGATTTATCACTCTATTTATTTTACTTGTACATATTTATTATTCTATTTATTTTGTTGATGATGTGCACCTAGCTTTATTTCTATTTATTCTGATGACACCTGTGCACGTGTTTTGTTTTGTTGTCTGTCTCCCCCTTCTAGACTGTGAGCCCATTGTTGGGTAGGGACCGTCTCCCTATGTTGCCGACTTGTACTTCCTAAGCGCTTAGGACAGTGCTGTGCACACAGTAAGAGCTCAATAAATACGATTGAATGAATGCAGAGGTGGATGGGCAACCACTGGAGGTTCTTGAAGGGTGGGGAAACACGGCCTGAATGTTATTGGAGAAAAATGATCCGGGGAGCAGAGTGACACGTAGACTGGATGGGGAGTGACAGGAGGCAGAAAGGTCAGAAAGGAGGACGATTCAGTAATCAAGGAGAGATAGGATAAGTGCTTGGATTAACGGGGGCACAGTTTGGAGAGGAAAGGGCAGATTTTAGTGATGTTGCAAGCTTGAACGAACAGGATTTAAGGGTAGACTGAATATGTAGGTTGCAAGAAAACACTCATTAACTGGAGAAAACATCCGTATAAAATGGCACAGTGATTTTTGCAGGATTAAATCTATCACCTGACTGCACGATTGGTCCTTACCTAGTGAGAGAAATTTGAAAGCCGAGCGGAATCCCACAGGAGGCCATAAATTAAGATGCGGATTGAGCCCTGGTTTGAGGAAGGACGTGGTAGATTAAAAAGCTGCTGCGGTGAAATCCAGCAGACTCTACACAGTCGTTCCATAGCCCTACCATGGAAGCAGCATGGCCCTAACATGTAGTATATGGGCCAGAGAGTCAGTTGGACCTGGGTTCTAATCCTGGCGATGCCACCTCTCTGCTGGATGTCGTTGGGCAAGTCCCTTCACTTCTCTGTGCCTTGGTTACATCTATTTATCGAGCGCCTACTCTCTGGAGAGCTTTTTACAAAGTGTTTGGGGGACTACAATAGTAAGGAGACACAATTCCGACCTCAGAGAGCTTCCAATCTAGCAGGGGAGATGGACACTAAAATAAATTACAGGTAAGGGAAGCAACAAGATGGTAAAGATGTGGACATTATTGCTGTAGGGAGAGGGAGGAGAGAGGGGAGAGGTGGAGTATTTACGTGCTTAAGTGATTAATTAATTAATTATGGTATTTGTTAAGTGCTTGCTATGTGCAAAGCACTGTTCTAAGCACTGGGGGGATACAAGGTGATCAGGTTGTCCCCCGTGGGGCTCACAATCTTAATCCCCATTTTCCAGATGAGGTAACTGAGGCCCAGAGAAGTGAAGTGACTTGCCCAAAGTCACACAGCTGACAAGTGGCAGAGTCAGGATTAGAACCCATGCCCTCTGACTCCCAAGCCCGGGCTCTTTCCACTGAGCCACGCTGCTTCTCTTCCTCTCCTCTCCTCCCCTTCCTTCCTCTCCCCCTCATCCCCCTCTCCATCCCCATCTTACCTCCTTCCCTTCCCCACAGGACCTGTATATATGTATATATGTTTGTACACATTTATTACTCTATTTATTTATTTATTTATTTTACTTGTACATATCTATTCTATTTATTTTATTTTGTTAGTATGTTTGGTTTTGTTCTCTGTCTCCCCTTTTAGACTGTGAGCCCACTGTTGGGTAGGGACTGTCTCTAGATGTTGCCAACTTGTACTTCCCAAGCGCTTAGTACAGTGCTCTGCACACAGTAAGCGCTCAATAAATACGATTGATTGATTGATTGATTCTCTCCAAGCTGCACTAGGGAGGTGAGGAGGAGGAAGGGAGACATAGAAAGGGAGGTGATCGGCTAGTGAGGGCAGGCTTCCTAGAGGAGTCGAGATTGCAATAAAGTCCTCGAGCCAAGAACGTCCTTACTAATCAATTATTCTCTTCAGCTCCCTGGAGTTTAACCCTGCTTCCCTCACCATCATCATCATCAATCGTATTTATTGAGCGCTTACTGTGTGCAGAGCACTGTACTAAGCGCTTGGGAAGTACAAGTTGGCAACATATAGAGACAGTCCCTACCCAACAGTGGGCTCACAGTCTAAAAGACTCACGCTCGAAGAGACTAATATCCTGAGCCACCTCCCCACGTAGGACTTTCGGATGATAGGTCTGAGGCATCCCACTTAGAGAAGGATTTGCACTTGAATTGTTTTGCAGTAGTGGTGATGGTTTTCACTGAGCCATCCGCACTCTCTAGTCAACCCCCCCGGGAAGCCTTTCACGTGCATGGCCTAGTGGATAGAGTACGGGCCTGGGCGTCAGGAGGACCTGGGTTCTAATCCCAACTCTGTCACCTGTCTGCTGGGTGACCTTGGGCCAGTTACTTAACTTCTCTGTGCCTCAGTGACCTCATCTGGAAATGAGGATTAAGACTGTGAGCCCCATGTGAGACAGGGATTATGTGCATCCCAATTTGCTTGTATCCACCCCAGCGCTTAGTACAATCCCTGGAACATAGCACTTAAAAAATGTCATAAGTATTATTAATATTATGTTTAGTTTGCCACCTATGGCCATTAAGTATGTTGAAGCAGCGTGGCTCAGTGGAAGGAGCCCGGGCTTTGGAGTCAGAGTTCATGGGTTCAAATCCCAGCTCTGTCAATTGTCAGCTGTGTGACTTCGGGCAAGTCACTTCACTTCTCTGTGCCTCAGTTACCTCATCTTTAAAATGGGGATTAAGACTGTGAGCCCCCTGTGGGACAACCTGATCACCTTGTAACCTCCCCAGTGCTTAGAACAGTGCCTTGCACTGGAGAGTACGAAAAAAAAATAGACACATTCCCCGCCCACAAGGAGTTTATAGTCTAGAGGGTGGGGGAGACAGACGTTAATATAAATAAAATGACAGATAGGACCATAAGTGCCGTGGGGCAGGAATAGGGGGAAGAGCAAAGGGAGCAAGTCGGAGCGACGCAGAAGGGAGTCGGAGAGGAGAAAAGGCGGGACAAAATCATATTGAAAAATTCGCAAATTGGAAAAGAATGCCAAGTCAGGATTTTGTGCACATTGAAACACACTGGAATAGGCACTTGGGAAACACAGGAGTGGAAGGAAATCCCTGCCTTTGGAGATTTTATAATCTGCTCAGAAGGCAAGGCACCATGAACTGATAAATAAGCAACGGTAAGGCTCTGTGAGAAGGTACAGTTACCAGAGCCTGGCTGAGATTGAACTGAGGTTACTTTACTGTACATTGCTCTTGGGGAAAAATCACAAAGATTATTGAGTTCATACCTGAAAAGCCTCTAAACATTTATCAAAGATAAGAGTAGAATCTATTATCATCCAGAGGAAATCAAGAGAAAGGATCTAGGAATATCCCTTTTCAGGTTTTTTGCTTTTGAACACGGAAAATTTTGGTTAATTGTAATCAGAAGCTAATATGAAACATTTAAAACTGTGATCAATCAGTGGTCTTTACTGAACGTTTACTGTGTGCCGAGCACGATACTAACATAAAATCTCAAACTGTGATTCTCTCTATCCAAATCAGGGAATGTGGTTTGATTGTTCCTATTGACCTGACAGTTGGAAATGATTTATTTTTCATTCCAACAACCTAGAGAAGCAGCATGGCCTAGGGCACGGCCTGCAAGTCAGAAGGACATGAGTGCTAATCCTGCCTCTGCCACTTCTCTACTGTGTGACCTTGGGTAAGTCACTTCACTTCTCTGGGCCTCAGTTGGCTCCGTCTGTAAAATGGGGATCGAGACTGTGAGCCCCATGTGGGACGGGGACTGTGTCCAACCCGATTTGCTTGTATCCATCCCAGCGCTTAGTACAGTGCCTCACACATAGTAAGCACTTAATGCATACCAAAATTATTATTGTTATCATTATTATCGCTATTATGTCTCAGCATAAGACGCAACCTGCCAGAATGATCCTCGCTTCTAAGCCCTTCACTTTTCTGACACGATAGCGATAGTGGAACGTACATGCCAAAGCCAAGTTTTCATGGTAGATCACACTGGGAAAATCATTCCAGACAGGAAAATTACCTCCACCTAATAGTTAGATTCACTGCAGGATTCCAATCCTCTATTCTCTAGACATTTCTCAGTGCATTCATTAAAATGGTGCTTTTAACCGCCAGCTTAGATGATTTAACATATGTACTCCTTTGGCATGAAAACACAGAAAGGAGATAAGAAAAATTCTGCTTTGTCTTCAGACTCAGGCCAGGGAAGGGTCGTAATTGAGGGAGTTTTTGTCATATTTACTCATCCATTTATTCATTCAATCGTATTTTTTGAGTGCTTACTGTGTGCAGAGCACTGTACTAAGCGCTCCCTCCCCCTTCATATCCAATCAGATCCTGCTCTCTTCATCTTCAGTTCTACCAAAGTCCCGTCTCCTTCAGGATGTCCTCCTTGACTGACCTTTCTTTTCCCCACCCTATTCTCTCTCTCCACTGTGTTATCAAGGCACTTGGGTCAATAATAATAATAATAATAATAATAATAATAATAATACCAATAATACTAATGGTACTTGTAAAGTGTCTACTATGAGCCAAGCACTGTTCTAAGCACTGGAGTAGGTACAAGTTAATCAGATTGGACACAGCCCCTGTTCCCTATAGGGCTCACAGTCTCAATCCCCATTTTACGGATGAGGTAACTGAGGCCCAGAGAAGTCGTGTGACTTGCCCGAGGTCACCACAGCAGACATGAGGCGGAGGCAGGATTAGAACCCAGCTCCTTCTGATTTCCAGGCCCATGCTCTATCCTTTAAGCTATGCTGCTTCTTCCTGCCCCCCTTAAGCCTTTCTGATATTTCACCCCACCCTCATCCCCACAGTCTTTATGTACAAATCCTTAAATTTTGTTGCTTCCCCTAAATTAATGCCTGTCTCTCCCGCTAGACTGTAATCTCCTTGAGGACAGAGATTGTACCTAGCAATACTATTGCTAGGAGCAATTAGAGGAGCAGCGTGGCTCAGTGGAAAGAGTCCAGACTTGGGAGTCAGAGGTCATGGGTTCTAATCACAGCTCTGCCACTTCATTCATTCATTCAATCGTATTTATTGAGCTCTTACTGTGTGCAGAGCACTGTACTAAGCACTTGGGAAGTACAAGTCAGCAACATCTAGAGACGGTCCCTATCCAACATCGGGCTCACAGTCTAGAAGGGGGAGACAGACAACAAAACAAAACATGTGGACAGGTATCAAGTCATCAGAATAAACAGAAGTAAAGCTAGATGCACATCATTAACAAAATAAATAGAATAGTAAATATGTACAAGTAAAATAAATACAGTAATAAATCTGTACAGGTGCTGTGGGGAGGGGAAGGAGGTAGGGCGGGGAGGATCAATCAATCAATCAATCAATCGTTTTTATTGAGCAATTACTATATGCATAGCACTGTACTAAGCGCTTGGGAAGTACAAGTTGGCAACATATAGAGACAGTCCCTACCCAACAGTGGGCTCACAGTCTAGACGGGGGAGACAGAGAACAAAACCAAACATATTAACAAAATAAAATAAATAGAATAGATATGTAGGATGGGGATGGGGAGTCGCACTTAGCTGTGTGACTTTGGGCAAGTCACTTAACTTCTCTGGGCCTCAGTTACCTCATCTGGAAAATGGGGATTGAGACCGTGAGCCCCACGTGGGACAACCTGATTACTTTGTACCTACTCCAGCACTTAGAACAGTGCTTGGCATGTAGTAAGTGCTTAACAAATACCATCATCATCATCATTATTATTACTGTTCTCTCCCACATACTCTCTGCGCACAGTAACTAATCAATAAACACCACTGATTAAAATTCATCAAAGGCTAACCATAAAAAAAATCAATCAATCAATCTTTTCACTGGCTTTCTCCCCAACTCACACTTTTGGTTCCTTTCAAATTCATCTCCTAAACTGCGCCTCCTTCTCACCTATCTGGCATCTGATCTTCATCCTGGAGCTCCCTCCCCTTTCAAACACAAAAGGCCCTTCTTCAAACTCCTTCCAAATCCCCCCTCCTCCATGTAGCCCCTTCCAATAAATTCCTAGCAGCTTGACAGCCATCCAGAGTCCTTTTACCCATCAATCAATCAATGGTATTTATTGAGCACTTATTGCATGCAGATCCCTATATTAGGCACTTGGGAGAGTACGATAGAACAGTATCTCAGAGTTGGTAGAAACAGTCTATCCACAGCGTTTATGCATATATTTACGCGTAGACTGTGAGCCCCATGAAAGACAGGCTGGCATCCGATCAAATTAACTTATTTCTAGGACATTTGCCATTGGCCCCACCCCCAAAGCTTACGCACATATCTTTATATATAATAAACTACTTAATTATTCATATTAAGGTCTGTCTCCTCCTCTACACTGTAAGCTTGTTATGGGCAGGGAACGTGTCTGCTAATTCTGCTGTATTGTCGTCTCCCTGGCTCTTCTAGTCCAGTGAGCCCACTGTTGGGTAGGGACTGTCTCTATATGTTGCCAACTTGTACTTCCCAAGCGCTTAGTACAGTGCTCTGCACACAGTAAGCGCTCAATAAATATGATTGATGATGATGTTGGGTAGGGACTGTCTCTATATGTTGCCAACTTGTACTTCCCAAGCGCTTAGTACAGTGCTCTGCACACACTAAGCACTCAATAAATATCATTGATTGATTGCTCTGCACATAGTAAGTGCACAATAAATACCACTGATGGATTCTACCTCAGCGCTTAGAACACTGCTTATCACGTAATAAGTACTTAACAAGAACCATAATTAGGATGATGCTCTGTACACAGTAGGCGCTCAATAAATACCATTGAATGAATGATGATTTTTCTTCACTTATCTTTCACTTATCTTCACCTGTAGCTATTTCAGCTAACTCATTTGGCCATGTCTGTGCTACTATCTCCACTTCCTTCCACTATTTGTAAATCATTTATATCTGCACGTCTCCCCCATTAGACTGTAAACCCCTAAAGGACAGGGACTAAGCTTTTTTGCTTGTAGGGCAGTCCATTCATTCATTCAATCATGTTTATTGAGCGCTTACGTGTGCAGAGCACTGTACTAAGTGCTTGGGAAGTACAAGTTGGCAACATATAAAGATGGTCCCTACCCAACAACAGGCTCACAGTCTAGAAGGGGAGATGATACCACTGACTGACTAATTAAGCGAAGACTTCTTACACTTTATGTGAAGACTCCCTCATGCCTTTCTCAGGTATTATGATGATAATAATAACAATAGTATTTTTTAAGCGCTTACTATGTGCTAGGTACTGTACTAAGCACTGGGCTAGATACAAGAAAATTGGGTTATTAATAATAATAATAATAATGGTATTTGTTTAGCACTTGCACTATGTGCCAAGCACTGTTCTAAGCACTGGGGTAGATACAAGGTAATCAGGTTGCCCCATGTAGGGCTCACAGTCTTAATCCCCATTTTACAGATGGGGTAACTGAGACACAGAGACGTTAAGTGACTCATCCAAAGTCACACAGCTGGTAAGTAGCAGAGCTGGTATTAGAACCCCACATCCTCTGACTCCCAAACCCGGGCTCTTTCCACTCAGCGACGACACAGTCCCTGTCCCACGTGGGGCTCACGGTCTCAATCCCCATTTTACAGATGAGGCAACTGAGGCACAGTGAAGTGCAGTGACTTGCCTAAGGTCACACAGCAGACAAGTGGCAGAGCCAGGATTAGAACCCAGGACCTTCTAACTTCCAGGCCCGGGCTCTATCCATGAGGCTATGCTGCTTCTCTATGTTATCTGAATGAAAAACAAATAATTTCCACAGTTCAGGTCAATAGGAGCAACCGAGCCACATTCACTTGGCTTGTGAAGAGAAGCAGCGTGGCTCAGTGGAAAGAGCCCGGGCTTTGGAGTCAGCGGTCATGGGTTCGAATCCTGACTCCGCCACTTGTCTGCTGTGACACATTAGGAAAGTCACTTAACTTCTCTGAGCCTCAGTTACCTCCTCTGTAAAATGGGGATTAAGACTGTGAGCCCCACGTGGGACCTTGTATCCCCCCAGTGCTTAGAACATAGTAAGTGCTTAACAAATGCCATCATCATTATTATTATTATTTCCTGATTTGGATAGAGAAGAATCACAATTCGAGATTTTATGATATTGTGAAAAAAAGAAATGCAGCAGATCAATGTTTTGTCTTTGAATGAGACCCAATTAATTACTGGCCATCTCTGACCGGGTAGTTCCATCGATTTGACCTTTATTTGCTAAAATATTTAGGTGGCCCAAAAAGATGGATGGGTGACTTTCAGTGATTGATTAGAGCAATCGCTTTGATCGTCTGCTTTTTCTGGCAGAATTCATAACCAACGCAGGAACGGAGAAAATAATAGGAAGGAGTGAAGGGAGGCAGGGAATCATCCAGTCCACGTTCCATTTTTCAAAAGACCCGGGATATCGGGGCAGATTAATGGAAGAAAAGCGAAGACGGGTTTGGCTCTGCAGTTTCATTTCAAGTTTGGAATCCCAGCCGAGAATGGAAGGAAGCTTCTTCAGCCTTCCAGTCACTCATTCAATCATATTTATTCAATCATATTTATTGAGCGCTCACTGGGTGCAGAGCACTGGACTGCAAGCTCGCTTTTAGACTGTGAGCCCACTGTTGGGTAGGGACTGTCTCTGTATGTTGCCAACTTGGACTTCCCAAGCGCTTAGTACAGTGCTCTGCACACAGTAAGCGCTCAATAAATGCGATTGATTGATTGATTGATTGATTGACCAAGAGCTTGGGAAAGTACAATATAACAACTAACACATTCCCTGCCAACAACGAGCACTTACAGCCTTTACTGGAAAGCTGTTCTCATTAGGAATTTGCCCTTCTCCCTTTTTAGTGGGGGTTAAGTACTCTCCTTTCCTGCCTTTAGGCTCTTTGCTCTGTGCCCGCTCCGGACTGTAAGCTCGCTGTGGGCAGGGAACGTGTCTGCCAACTCTGTAGACAGTGTAAAATGGGGATTAAGATTGTCAGCCCCGTGTGGGACAACCTGATCACCTTGTATCCCCCCAGCACTTAGAACAGTGCTTTGCACATAGTAAGCGCTTATCAAATACCATTATTATTATTATTATTACTCACCCCACCCTCCTTCAGAGCCTCAGAGGCCTTCCCTGACTTAACTCTCATTTCCTCTTCTCCCACTCCCTTCTGCTTTACCCTTGTGCTTGGATTTTCTCCCTTTATTCACCCCTCCCTCAGCCCCACAGTATTTATGTGCAGATCCATCGCGTATTTATTTATATTAACGTCTGTCTCCCCCTATAGAATGGAAGGTCATTGTGGGCAGGGAACGTGTCTGCCAACTCTGTTATAGTGCACCCTCTCAAGCTCTTAGGACAGTGCTCTGCACACAGGAAATGCCCAATAAATACTATTGATTGGCTGTAATCAATAGTATTTTTAGACTGTGAGCCCACTGTTGGGTAGGGACTGTCTCTATATGTTGCCAACTTGTACTTCCCAAGCGCTTAGTACAGTGCTTTGCACACAGTAAGCGCTCAATAAATATGATTGATTGATTGATTGATTGTAATGTAGTACTCTCCCAAGCACTTAGTACTTAGTACTGAGAGGCAGCGTGGCTCAGTGGAAAGAACATGGGCTTTGGAGTTAGAGATCAGGGGTTCAAATCCCGGCTCTGCCGCTTGTCAGCTGTGTGACTTTGGGCAAGTCACTTAACTTCTCTGTGCCTCAGTTACCTCATCTGGAAAATGGGGATTAAGACTGGAAGCCCCCCATGGGACAACCTGATCGCCTTGCAACCTCCCCAGTGCTTAGAACAGTGATTTGCACCTAGAAAGCGCTTAATAAATGCCATCATTATTATTATTATTATCAGAGGAAAGAGCCTGTCTCCCCCTTCTAGACTCTGAGCCCATTGTTGGGAAGGGATTGTCTCTATCTGTTGCCACAGAGTGGCTCGGTGGAAGGAGCCCTGGCTTGGGAGTCAGAGGTCATGGGTTCTAATCCTGTCTCCGCCACTTGTCAGCTGTGTGACTATGGGCAAATCACCTAACTTCTCTGTGTCTCAGTTACCTCATCTGGAAAATGGGAATTAAGACTGTGAGCCCCACGTGGGACAACCTGATTACCTTGTATCCTCCCAGCACTTAGAATAGTGCTTGGCACATAGTAAGTGCTTAACAAATGCCATCATCATTATTATTATTACTGTGTTCTGCACACAGTAAGCGTTCAAAAATAATGACTGATTGACTGTAATAGTGTACTCTTCCAAGCACTTAGTACAGTACTCTGCACGCCGTAAGCTCTCAACAAATTCAATTAATTAAAGGATTGAATGACATGACAAGTTCTGGCTTGGAGCTCTCTCCCTCTTTATATCCAACAGACAATCACTCCCAACATGTTCAAAGCCTTATTGAAGAAACACCTCCTCCAAGAGGCCTTCCCTCACTAAACCCACATTTCCTCTTCTCCAACTCCTTCTGTGTCATCCTTATTCCCTTTATTCACCCCTCCTCTGCCCCGCAGTACCTATAATAACATTAATAATGACATTTTTAAGCACTAAGTGCCAGACACTGTACTAAGCACTGGGGTGGACACGAGCAAATCGGGTTGGACACAGTCCCCGTCCCACATGGGGCTCGCAGTCTCAAACCCCATTTTACAGGTGAGGTCACTGAGGCACAGAGAAGTGAAGTGACTTGTCCAAGGTCACACAGCAGACAAGCGGCAGAGTCAGGATTAGAACCCACGATGTTCTGTCTCCCTGGCCGGGGCTCTATTCGCTGCTTCCCACTGTCCATATTCTCATTTATTTGTTAATTTTTATGTCTGTCTCCCCCTCTAAATTGTAAGCTTGTCGTGGGCAGGGAACATACCTACCAACTCTGTTACATTTTACAATCCCAAACGCTTAGTACAGTGTTCTGCAAACTGTAGACACTCAATACATGTGATTGATCAACCGAGGTTACTTGCAGTTTGGAGAAATGAGACAAGGGATGTGGTCCTCTTTAATGAGAAATAATAATTATGTAATAAATAAAGAGCAATGGCAGAAAACTTGGGAGTTTCGCTCTCTTTATTTAGGCCAAAACCCAGCTTATACCAGTTCTAGAATATTAACCACGATCCTCATTTGAGCTAAACACAAGCACGGTTGGATGCTGAGATGAACAGGTCATTTATCTTAACAGGAATAGATTTATTTGGAATAAAGCTATTAAAAAAAGGAATACAGGGTTTAAAGGGACCTGGCCAGGTTTTTGAGGGAAATGAAGTCTCTTTTTATTCTGAATGCTGCCTTAAAGTGTTAAAGGCAAAGCATTTTTAATTATTAAAATGAGAATCCAAAACCCCGTTGGTCAAAAGACCAAAAAGAAACCTCATATAGTTTCTCTTTTCAGAACCTGAAAGATGGACTAGAGTAAAACAAAAGAAAATAATAATCAATCAATCAATCGACCAATGGTATTTATTGAGCATTTACAAAGCGTAGAGCACTTGGGAGAGTAAAATATGAGAGTTAGCAATTTCCCTTCCCATAAGGAGCTTAATCTGTGAAATCCGTCTTGATAGATACCAAACTTCAAATGATAGGCTGTGAAAATTATAGGATATTTAAATTCAAACCAAACCATTTTCATTATTTTTTTTTTGATAATATCATTTAAAGCATTTTGGCCAAAGAAAATCACAGTCTTTGATCCTAGCTAGCTTTTGGTTGGCAAATTTTAAATTAATTTTTTACTAAAAAAGGCACCCCAAAATGCATGTGAGCCCGTTGTTGGGTAGGGACTGTCTCTATATGTTGCCGACTTGTACTTCCTAAGCGCTTAGTACAGTGCTCTGCACACAGTAAGTGCTCAGTAAATACGATTGAATGAATGAATGAATGAATTTGAAAATAACTTGGTGAAACAGGAAAGAGATCATGAAAAACAGTCCTTAATCTTACATAGTACATGAAATCTACATGTTACATGATTATCTACCATTAATAATTCACAAAAATAATAATAATAATGGCATTTATTAAGCACTTACTATGTGCAAAGCACTGTTCTAAGCGCTGAATGGACTTTTTCCAGGAAGGCCCGGCCGCAGGCACCGCTGGGATTCGAACCCAGGATCTCCTGTTTACTAGACAGGCGCTTTAAAATATTAACCAGGCTTTCAGTATGTATTTATTACCAGTGTATAATGAATTAACTTCATCATTGTGGGCAGGGAACATGTCTGCCGACTTTTTTTTTATGGTATTTGGTAAGCACTTACTATGTGCCATAAGAAACAAACAAAAAACAATGAGAATGGCAGCTTGCCTTGGTTGCTAGATGTAACAGTTGATTGAAAAGATGGTCAATAAGGTAATAACATCAGTGCCTTATGTATGATTGCAGAGGGAAATAGTACCAGCCTGGATGGGTGAACAACCTATAATAATAATTATTATTATTATTATGGTATTTGTTAAGCACTTACTATGTGCTTAACATAGTAACAGAGAAGCAGCGTGGCTCAGTGGAAAGAGCACGGGCTTTGGAGTCAGAGGTCATGGGTTGAAATCCCGGCTCCACCACTTGTCAGCTGTGTGACTTTGGGCAAGTCACTTCACTTCTCTGGGCCTCAGTTACCTCATCTGTAAAATGGGGACTGTGAGCCTCCCTTGGGACAACCTGATCACCTTGTAACCTCCCCAGCGCTTAGAACAGTGCTTTGCACATAGTAAGCACTTAATAAATGCCATCATTATTATTATTATTATGTGCCAGGCACTGTACTAAGCGCTGGGGTGGATACAGGCAAATCAGGTTAGACACAGTCCCTGTCCCACGTGGGGCTCACAGTCTCAATCCCCATTTTACAGAGGAGGTAACCGAGGCCCAGAGAAGTGAAGTGACTTGCCCAAGCTCACACAGCAGACAAGTGGCAGAGCTGGAATTAGAACCCATGATCTTATGACTCCCAGTCCTGGGCTCTAACCACTCCTTCATTCAATCGTATTTATTGAGCGCTTACCCTGTGCAGAGCACTGTACTAAGCGCTTGGGAAGTACAAGTCGGCAACACACAGAGACAGCCGATTAAGATAAAGCTAATATTTAATCAATTCCACAATCAATCATTTAATCGATGGTGGTTATTGGGCGCTCACTGTGTGCAGAACACTGTAGTAATCACTTGGGAGCATGCGATACGATATTGCTATGTTGTACTCTCCCAAGCACTTTTGCATTCATTCATTCATTCAATCGTATTTATTGAGCGCTCACTGTGTGCAGAGCACTGTACTAAGCGCTTGGGAAGTACAAGTCGGCAACACATAGAGACAGCCGATTAAGATAAAGCTAATATTTAATCGATTCCACAATCAATCAGTTAATCGATGGTGGTTATTGGGCGCTCACTGTGTGCAGAACACTGTAGTAAGCACTTGGGAGCATGCGCTACGATATTGCTATGTTGTACTCTCCCAAGCACTTTTGCATTCAGTCATTCATTCAATCGTATTTATTGAGCGCTTACTGTATGCAGAGCACTGTACTAAGCGCTTGGGAAGTACAAGTCGGCAACACACAGAGACAGCCGATTAAGATAAAGCTAATATTTAATCAATTCCACAATCAATCATTTAATCGATGGTGGTTATTGGGCGCTCACTGTGTGCAGAACACTGTAGTAAGCACTTGGGAGCATGCGCTACGATATTGCTATGTTGTACTCTCCCAAGCACTTTTGCATTCATTCATTCATTCAATCGTATTTATTGAGCGCTTACTGTATGCAGAGCACTGTACTAAGCGCTTGGGAAGTACAAGTCGGCAGCACACAGAGACAGCCGATTAAGATAAAGCTAATATTTAATCAATTCCACAATCAATCATTTAATCGATGGTGGTTATTGGGCGCTCACTGTGTGCAGAACACTGTAGTAAGCACTTGGGAGCATGCGCTACGATATTGCTATGTTGTACTCTCCCAAGCACTTTTGCATTCATTCATTCATTCAATCGTATTTATTGAGCGCTTACTGTGTGCAGAGCACTGTACTAAGCGCTTGGGAAGTACAAGTTGGCAACATTTAGAGACGGTCCCTACCCAACAGCGGGCTCACAGTCTAGAAGACTGTAAGCACATAGTAAGTGCTCAATAAATATGATTGAATTGAATTAAATTGGAATTGGTAGGCATATTTCCTGCACATGAGGAGCTTACAGTCTAGAGGGGGAAGGTGGACATTGAAATAAATTACAAATAGAGGAAATAGCCTTTTATAAGGGTTTGTCCATAAGTGCTTGCTGCTGAGTAAGGTGAGTGTATCAGTTGCTTTAACCGAGAGAAACAGCGTGGCTCAGTGGAAAGAACCCGGGCTTTGGAGTCAGACGTTATGGGTTCAAATCCTGGCTCTGCCAATTGTCAGCTGTGTGACTTTGGGCAAGTCACCTCGCTTCTCTGGGCCTCAGTTCCCTCATCTGTAAAATGGGGATTAAGGCTGTGAGCCCCCCGTGGGACAACCTGATCACCTTGTAACCTCCCCAGCGCTTAGAACAGTGCTTTGCACATAGTAAGCGCTTAACAAATACCATCATCGTTATTATTATTATTTAAAGGGGAGAGATCCAAGTGCAAGAGTCATGCAGAAGGGAGAGCTAGTAGAGGAAATGAGGAGTTAGTCAGAAGAAATGGAGGAGATGTGGTTTCAGGAGCGCTTTGAAGGTGGAGAGAGTGGTCAGCGTGGCTCAATGGAAAGAGCCCGGGCTTTGGAGTCAGAGGTCCTGGGTTCAAATCCTGGCTCCGCCAATTGTCAGCTGGGTGACTTTGGGCAAGTCACTTCTCTGGGCCTCAGTTACCTCATCTGTAAAATGGGGATTAAGACTGTGAGCCCCCCGTGGGACAACCTGATCACCTTGTAACCTCCCCAGCGCTTAGAACAGTGATGATGATGATGGCATTTATTAAGCGCTTACTATGTGCAAAGCACTGTTCTAAGAGCTGGGGAGGTTACAGGGTGATCAGGTTGTCCCACGGGGGGCTCACAGTCTTCACCCCCATTTTACAGATGAGGGAACTGAGGCACAGAGAAGTTAAGTGACTTGCCCAAAGTCACACAGCTGACAATTGACGGACCCGGGATTTGAACTCATGACCTCTGACTCCAAAGCCCGGGCTCTTTCCACTGAGCCATGCTGCTTCTCTAACAGTGCTTTGCACATAGTAAGCACTTAATAAATGCCATTATTATTATTATTATTATTATTATTATTATTATTATTATTATCATTACTATTATTATTATTATCTGTCTGATATCAACAGGGAAGGAGAACTAGGCCTGAAGGAGGATGTGGGCATGGGCTCAGCGGTGAGACAGATGAGAACAAAGTACACTGCTTAGGTTGGCGTTACATGATCCAAGTCCATGGTTGGATTGTAATAGGAAAGGTTAGCAATCAATCTATCTATCATTCATATTTATTGAGCACTTACTGTGTGCAGAGCACTGTACTAAATGCTTGGGAGAGTGCACTGTAGCGGAGTTGGTAGACACATTCCCTGCCTGCAAGAAGCTTCTAGACTGTGAGCCCACTGTTGGGTAGGGACCGTCTCTATATGTTGCCAACTTGCACTTCCCAAGTGCTTAGTACAGTGCTCTGCACACAGTAAGTGCTCAGTAAATACGATTGAATGAATGAATAAGAAGCTTGCGGTCTAGAGCAGGAGGCAGACATTAATATAAAGAAAGAAATTCCAGGTTTAAGCACTGTGGGGCTGAGGGTGGGATAATAATAATAATGACAGCATTTATTAAGCGCTTACTATGTGCAAAGCACTGTTCTAAGCGCTGGGGAGGTTAACAAGGTGATCAGGTTGTCCCACGGGGGGCTCACAGTCTTCATTCCCATTTTACAGATGAGATAACTGAGGCCCAGAGAAGTTAAGTGACTTGCCCAAAGTCACACAGCTGATAAATGGCGGAGCCGGGATTTGAACCCATGACCTCTGACTCCAAAGCCCGGGCTCTTTCCACTGAGCCACGCGGCTTCTCCAGCATAAATCCTGCTTCTCCAGGATGAATAAATGTTGCAAATCCAAGTATCGGGGGATGTGAAAGAGCAACGTATCACCCCTGCAGGAGTGCAAATATCGGGGTTTTTTTTCTCTCCATTACCTCCCAATGGGGGAATTGCTAATCTTAGAACAACACATTCATTCAATCGTATTTATTGAGTGCTTACTGTGTGCAGAGCACTGTACTAAGCGCTTGGGAAGTACAAGCCGGCAACATATAGAGACGGTCCCTACCCAACAACGGGCTCACAATCTAGAAGGCGGAGATGCACAACAAAACATGTAGACGGGTGTCAAAACCATCAGAATAAATAGAATAATCGCTGCACATCATTAACAAAATAAATGAAATAATAAATATGTACGAGTAAAATAAATAGAGTAATAAATCTGTACAAACATATACAGGTGCTGTGGGAAGGGGAAGGAGGTAGGGCGGGGGGGATGGGGAGGAGGAGAGGAAAAAGGGGGCTCAGTCTGGGAAGGCCTCCTGGAGGAGGTGAGCTCTCAGTAGGGCTTTGAAGGGAGGAAGAGAGCTAGTTTGGCGGATGGGTGGAACACGTGAACAACACTTTTTTCATAGTAATAAACTTCTTCCAGAATTTCCCCCAAAGCCCTTTTTTTATCAGTGGGCGTGGGGTCTGGATTTTTGGTGACATTACTGCTCCTTTCAGTTCTGGAAGGAAACAGCAGGAAAACAGGTCTGTGTCTGTGCTCTCTGATCAATCAATCAATCAATCAATCGTATTTATTGAGCGCTTACTGTGTGCAGAGCACTGTACTAAGCGCTTGGGAAGTACAAGTGGGCAACGTATAGAGACAGTCCCTACCCAACAGTGGGTTCACAGTCTAAAAGGGGGATGCCTTTGCAAACGAGATCTTACCCTCTGCGGAGGGTTTTCCCCAAGGTAAAATGTTTTAATGAATAACCGCATCTCAGCTGCTCTTGGGAAAGAAACGATTTAGGCCAAATCTACAAGGAATTTTCTCCAGAGGAAATGGAGTCTATCCAAAGATCAGACCGCATTTCTCCATGGGTGTTACAGGACTCTGATTAGGACACCGAAAATGAAGGAAAACGGTCAGGACTTTGCTACGGTGCACAGGAAGAAAAAACTGATCAATCATCATCATCATCAATCGTATTTATTGAGCGCTTACTGTGTGCAGAGCACTGTACTAAGTGCTTGGGAAGTACAAATTGGCAACATATAGAGACAGTCCCTGCCCAACAGTGGGCTCACAGTCTAAAAGGGGGAGACAGAGAACAAAACCAAACACACTAACAAAATAAAATATATAGAATAGATATGTACAAGTAAAATAAATAGAGTAATAAATATGTACAAATATATATACATATATACAGGTGATGTGGGGAAGGGAAGGAGGTAAGATGGGGGGGATTGAGAGGGGGACGAGGGGGAGAGGAGGGAAGGGGCTCAGTCTGGTAAGGCCTCCTGGAGGAGGTGAGCTCTCAGTAGGGCCTTGAAGGGATCAATGAATCAATCAATCAGTCAGTGGTATTTACTGTGCACTTACTATGTGCAGAGCACTGTACTAAGCGCTTGGGAGAGCACAATACAATGGAATCAGCAGACACGCTCCCTGCCCAAATTGAGGTAATAGTCTGATCCAGCTGGAGCAAAGGAAGTTTCTAGCCTTTAAAAGTGGTCACAAAAATAGCACTAAAAAATATGCTCCCCCGTTTCCAATATCTGCCTGCTCTTGTTCAGGGAGAAGCAGGGAAGCCTAATGGATAGAGCAGGGGCCTGGGAGTTAGAAGACCTGGGTTCTTAGCTCTGCCGCTTGCATGCTCTGTGACCTTGGCAAGTCACTTAACTTCTCTGGGCCTCAGGAGTCCCATCTGTAAAGCGGGACTTAACAAATACCATATTATGTTATGCTTCTCTGCATGCAGTATACTCTCCGTAAATACCACTGATGCGCACAGTAGACTCTCCATAAATTGATTAATGGGGATGAAGGCTGTGAGGCCGGAACTAGTAATAATAATAATAAAAGTTTGGTATTTGTTAAGTGCTTACTATGTACCAAGCACTGTTTTAAGCGCTGGGGAGGATACAAGGTGATCAGGTTGTCCCATGTGGGGCTCACAATCAATCCCCATTTTACAGATGAGGTCACTGAGGCCCAGAGAAGTGAAGTGACTTGCCCAAAGTCACACAGGTGACAAGTGGCAGAGCCGGGATTTGAACCCATGACCTCTGACTCCCAAGCCCGGACTCTTTCCACTGAGCCATGCTGCTTCTCTTAACTAAACAGGACTGTGTCCAAACCTGATTATGAGTCTCTACTCCAGCATTTAGTATAGTGCCTGGCACATAATAAGCCCTTAATAATAATAATAATAGTAATAGCATTTGTTAAGCACTTGCTGTGTGCAAAGCGCTGTTCTAAGCACTGGGGGGGACACACAAGGTGATCAGGTTGTCCCATGTGGGGCTCACAGTCTTAATCCCCATTTTACAGATGAGGTAACTGAGGCTCAGAGAAGTTAAGTCACTTGCCCAAGGTCACACAGCTGACAATTGGTGGAGCCGGGACCCCAAGACTGTGCTCTTTCCACTGAGCCACGCTGCTTCTCTGCTGCTTCTTAACAAATAACATTAAAAGAAAAAGAAGCCAACTAGTTCATTCATTCATTCATTCATTCAATCGTATTTATTGAGCGCTTACTGTGTGCAGAGCACTGTACTAAGCGCTTGGGAAGTCCAAGTTGTCAACACGTAGAGACGGTCCCTACCCAACAGTGTGCTCACAGTCTAGAAGGGGGAGACAGATAATAAAACAAAATATATTAACAAAATAAAATAAATAGAATAGTAAATATGTACAAGTAAAATAAATAGAGTAATCAATCTGTGCAAACATCTATACAGGTGCTGTGGGGAGGGGAAGGAGGTAGGGCGGGGGGGATGGAGAGGGGGAGAGGAAGGAGGGGGCTCAGTCTGGGAAGAACAACAAAGCTGAGAAGCAGCGTGGCTCAATGGAAAGAGCCCGGGCTTTGGAGTCAGAGATCATGGGTTCAAATCCCTGCTTCGCCGACTGTCAGCTGTGTGACTTTGGGCAAGTCACTTCACTTCTCTGGGCCTCAGTTACCTCATCTGTAAAATGGGGATTAAAATTGTGTGAGCCCCCCGTGGGACAACCTGATCACCTTGGAACCTCCCCAGCGCTTAGAACAGTGCTTGGCACATAGTAAGCGCTTAACAAATGCCAACGTTATTATTATCTCTGCTCTGCCTTCCTGTCAGTCCTGGATCTCTCAAAATGACTGGTTCTCTCTGAAGGATTGTGTCTCATCAACTGCAATCGCAGTGGGGACAAGGACCGTGGCTCAGTGGAAAGAGCCCGGGCTTTGGAGTCAGAGGACATGGGTTTGAATTCCGGCTCCGCCACATGTCTGCTGTGTGACCTTGGGCAAGTCACTTCGCCTCTCAGAGCCTCAGTTACCTCATCTGGAAAATGGGGATTAAGACTGTGAGCCCACGTGGGACAACCTGATCACCTTGTATCCCCCCCAGGCGCTTAGAACAGTGCTTTGCACATAGCAAGCACTTAGCAAATGCCTTTATTATTATTGGAGCAAGTCAGCGTGGCTCAGTGGAAAGGGCCCGGGCTTTGGAGTCAGAGGTCATGGGTTCGAATCCTGGCTCCGCCACATGTCTGCTGTGTGACCTTGGGCAAGTCACTTAACTTCTCTGAGCCTCAGTTTCCTCATCTGTAAAATGGGAATTAAGACTGTGAGCCCCACGTGGGACAACTTGATCACCTTGTATCCCCCCCAGCGCTTAGAACAGTGCTCTGCACATAGTAAGCGCTTAACAAATGAAAAAAAAAATCGCACCACATTCCTGGGACCAGCCAATGAATGGTATTTACTGAGCGCCTACTAGAGAAGCAGCGTGGCTCAGTGGAAAGAGTGCGGGCTCGGGAGTCAGAGGTCACGGGTTCTAATTCCAGCTCTGCTACTTATCGGCTGTGTGGCTTTGGGCAAGTCACTTAACTTCTCTGGACCTCAGTTCCCTCATATGTAAAATGGGGATTAAGACTGTGAGTCCCCCGTGGGGCAACCTGATCACCTTGTAACCTTCCCTGTGCTTAGAACAGTGCTTTGCACATAGTAAGCGCTTAATAAATACCATTATTATTATTATTATTATTATTCTCTGGGCCTCAGTTACCTCATCTGTAAAATGGGGATTAAGAATGTGAGTCCCCCGTGGGACAACCTGATCGCCTTGTAACCTTCCCAGCGCTTAGAACAGTGCTTTGCACATAGTAAGTGCTTAATAAATGCCATCATTATTATTATTATTCTCTGGGCCTCAGTTACCTCATCTGGAAAACGGGGATTAAGACTGTGAGCCCCATGTGGGACAACCTGATTACCTTGTTTCTCCCCCAGCGCTTAGAACAGTGCTTGGCACATAGTAAGTGCTTAACAAACACCAAAATTATTATTATTATTACTATGGTGCAGGGTGCTGTACTGAGTGCTTGGAGGAGTATAATCCAACAGGTTTAACAGGCATAGTCAGGGCCCACAAGAAGCTTCCAGTCGAACTGGCTTTACCTGTTTCACCTGACAATGTGAGGAAGGCCACGTAAGCAGCTCCTCAATGCCTCCGAGTACGGCATTCCCAGGACAGCGGGTCCTCTCATCTCGGTGGAGTCACGGAAGCCGAATTCCCAGCGAATTGCCGGTAATAACCTTGGCATCCAAGCATGAAAACTCCACAGGGAGTGTGTCAGGGCTGTCAGGCTCCATCTACTAGGGCAGCTTCTCTCCTGCCTAAACTGATTCTTTGAAACAGCGATACTGGAAAGAGCAATCCAAACTGGCGGCCTCAAAAAAGCGCCTTCCCGTCATTCCTTGGAATTCCAACTTGTGGGGAAGCGACGAAGCGTAGGAGACCTTTTCCGGGGATCGGAAGGGTGCTTCTGGATTTGAATGCAAGCGTCCAAACGTAGTTCCTGCCTGGGGAAATGCTGCCTTGAAATCAGTTCCTGCACAGTTGGTGACACATCATCATCAATCGTATTTATTGAGCGCTTACTATGTGCAGAGTACTGTACTAAGCGCTTGGGAAGTACAAATTGGCAACATCTAGAGACAGTCCCTACCCAACAGTGGGATATGTCCTGCTTCTTGTTGTATTTATTGAGTGCTTACTGTGCACAGAGAGCACTGTACTAAGTGCTTGGGAGAGTACAATAGAACAGGATAATAGACACATTCCCCGCCCACAGTGAACTTACAGTCTAAGGGGGAGACAGACATTAATAGAAATAAATGACAGATATGTCCGTAAGTGCTGTGAAGCTGGGAGAAGGGATGAATAAAGGGAGCAAGTCAGGGCGACGCAGAAGGGAAGTGAAGAAAAAGAAAAGAGGGCTTAGGTATGGAAGGCCTTTTGCAGGAGATGTAAAAGAAGCAGCGTGGCTCAGCGGAAAGAGCCCAGGCTTTGGGGTCAGAGGTTGTGGGTTCAAATCCCGCTCCGCCAATTATCAGCTCCTCGTCCCCCTCTCCATCCCCCCCACCTTACCTCCTTCCCTTCCCCACAGCACATGTATATATGTTTGTACATATTTATTACTCTATTTATTTATTTATTTATTTTACTTGTACATATCTATTCTATTTATTTTATTTTGTTAGTATGTTTGTTTTTTTTTGTTGTTGTTGTTTTTTTCTCTGTCTCCCCCTTTTAGACTGTGAGCCCAATGTTGGGTAGGGACTGTCTCTATATGTTGCCAATTTGTACTTCCCAAGCACTTAGTACAGTGCTCTGCACATAGTAAGCGCTCAATAAATATGATTGATTGATTGACTGATCAGCTGTGTGACTTCAGGCAAGTCACTTCACTTCTCTGTGCCTCAGTGACCTCATCTGTAAAATGGGGAATAAGACTGTGAGCCCCCCGTGGGGCAACCTGATCACTTTGTAACCTCTGCAGCGCTTAGAACAGTGCTTTGCACATAGAAAGCATTTAATAAATGCCATTATTATTATTATTATTATTATGTTCCTTCATTAAGGCTTTGAAGGAGGGGAAGAGTTGTTGTCTGTCAGAGAGAAGCAGCGTGGCTCAGTGGAAAGAGCCCGGGCTTGGGAGTCAGAGGTCGTGGGTTCTAATCCCAGCTCCGCCACTTGTCAACTGTGTGACTTTGGGCAAGTCACTTAACTTCTCTGTGCCTCAGTTACCTCATCTGTCAAATGGGGATTAAGATTGTGAGCCCCATGTGGGACAATCTGATCACCTTGTATCCGCCCAGCGCTTAGAACAGTGCTTCACATGTAGTAAGCGCTTAACAAATACTTTCATTATTGTTATTATATGTGGAGGGAGGGCGTTCCAGGCCAGAGGCAGGACTTGGGTGAGAGGTCAGCGGTGAGACAGATGAGATGGAGGGAGAGTGAGGAGGGTGGCATTAGAGTAAGCAGCATGGCTCAGTGGAAAGAGAAGGGGCATTGGAGCCAGAGATCATGTGTTCAAATCCCGGCTCCGCCACTTGTCAATCAATCAATCAATCGTATTTATTGAGCGCTTACTATGTGCAGAGCACTGTACTAAGCGCTTGGGAAGTACAAATTGGCAACACATAGAGACAGTCCCTACCCAACAGTGGGCTCACAGTCTAAAAGGGGGAGACAGAGAACAGAACCAAACATACCAACAAAATAAAATAAATAGGATAGAAATGTACAAGTAAGATAAATAAATAAATAAATAGAGTAATAAATATGTACAACCATATATACATATATACAGGTGCTGTGGGGAAGGGAAGGAGGTAAGAAGGGGGGGATGGAGAGGGGGAGGAGGGGGAGAGGAAGGAAGGGGCTCAGTCTGGGAAGGCCTCCTGGAGGAGTTGAGCTCTCAGCAGGGCCTTGAAGGGAGGAAGAGAGCTAGCTTGGCAGAGGGGCAGAGGGAGGGCATTCCGGGCCCGGGGGATGACGTGGGCTGGGGGTCGATGGCGGGACAGGCGAGAACGAGGTACGGTGAGGAGATTAGCGGTGGAGAAGCGGAGGTTGCGGGCTGGGCAGTAGAAGGAGAGAAGGGAGGTGAGGTAGGAGGGGGCGAGGTGATGGACAGCCTTGAAGCCCAGGGTGAGGAGTTTCTGCCTGATGCACAGATTGATTGGGAGCCACTGGAGATTTTTGAGGAGGGGAGTAATATGCCCAGTGCGTTTCTGGACAAAGATAATCCGGGCAGCAGCATGAAGTATGGATTGAAGTGGAGAGAGACACGAGGATGGGAGATCAGAGAGAAGGCTGGTGCAGTAGTCCAGACGGGATAGGATGAGAGCTTGAATGAGCAGGGTAGCAGTTGGGATGGAGAGGAAAGGGCGGATCTTGGCAATGTTGCGGAGCGGAGACCGGCAGGTTTTGGTGACGGCTTGGATGTGAGGGGTGAATGAGAGAGCGGAGTCGAGGATGACACCAAGGTTGCGGGCTTGTGAGACGGGAAGGATGGTAGTGCCGTCAACAGAGACAGCTGTGTGACTTTGGGCAAGTCACTTAATTTCTCTGTGCCTCAGTTACCTCATCTGTCGAATGGGGATTAAGACTGTGTGCCCCACGTGGGACAACCTGATCACCTTGTAACCTCTCCAGTGCTTAGAATAGTGCTTTGCACATAGTAAGCGCATAATAAATGCCTTATTATTATTATTATTAGAGGAGCAAAGTGGGTGGGCTGGAGTTGTAATAGGAGAGTAGCAAGGTGAAGTAGGAGGCTGAAATGAGATGAACCAGAACTCACTACACCAACCGCACTCCCGGCCTCTCTCTCCCGATGGGGGCTCATGTTCACCCACTTCCCAGGACTCACGGGGAAAGGTGGTGGAAAACTGAGGAGGCAACATGGCCTAGTGGAAAGAGCCCAGGCCTGGGAATCAGAGAACCTGGGTTCTAAACCCGCTCTGCCACTTGTCTATTCAGTGACCCTGGGCAAGTTGCTTCACTTGCCCAAGCAAGAGAAGCACCATGGCCCAGTGGAAAGAGCCCGGGCTTTGGAGTCAGAGGTCGTGGGTTCAAATCCCGGCTCCGCCAATTGTCAGCTGGGTGACTTTGGGCAAGTCACTTCACTGGGTCTCAGTTAACTCATCTGGAAAATGGGGATGAAGACTGTGAGCCCCCCCCCCATGGGACAACCTGATCACCTTGTAGCCACCACAGTGCTTAGAACAGTGTTTTGCACACAGTAAGCACTTAATAAATGCCATCATTATTATTATTACTGTTCACTTCACAGATTAGGTCTATGAGCCCCACGTGGGACATGAACTGTATCCAACCTGATTACATTTCCAGCCCTGATCTCTCTCCGTCTCTACAGCCTCACATCTCCTCCTGCCTTCAAGATATCTCTACTTAGATGTCTTCGCATCACCTCAAACTTAACATGTCCAAAACAGAGCTCCTTATTTTCCCATCCAAACCCTGTCCTCCTCCTGACTTTCCCATCACTGTAGACAGCACCACAATCCTTCCTGTCTCACAAGCCCATAGCCTTGGCATTATCTTTGACTTTTCTCTCTCATTCAAGAGCCCGGGCTTTGGAGTCAGAGGTCAGGGGTTCAAATCCCGGCTCCACCAATTGTCAGCTGTGTGACTTTGGGCAAGTCACTTAACTTCTCTGGGCCTCAGTTCCCTCATCTGTAAAATGGGGATTAAGACTGTAAGCCCCACGTGGGACAACCTGATCACCCTGTAACCTCCCCAGCGCTTAGAACAGCGCTGTGCACATAGTAAGTGCTTAATAAATGCCATTATTATTATTATTACTATTAAAATGGGGATTAAGACTGTGAGCCCCCCGTGGGACAACCTGATCTCCTTGTATCCCCCCAGCCCTTAGAACAGTGCTTTGCACATAGTAAGCACTTAACAAATACCATCATTATTATTATTATATTCAATCCGTCACTAAATCCTGTCAGTCCCACCTTCAGAACATCTGCTGAAGGCCCTACTGAGAGCTCACCTCCTCCAGGAGGCCTTCCCAGACTGAGCCCCCTCCTATCTCTCCCCCTCATCCCCCTCTCCATCCCCCCATCTTACCTCCTTCCCTTCCCCACAGCACCTGTATATATGTATATATGTTTGTACAGATTTATTACTCTATTTATTTATTTATTTATTTTACTTGTACATATCTATTCTATTTTATTTTGTTAGTATGTTTGGTTTTGTTCTCTGTCTCCCCCTTTTAGACTGTGAGCCTACTGTTGGGTAGGGACTGTCTCTATATGTTGCCAATTTGTGCTTCCCAAGCTCTTAGTACAGTGCTCTGCACATAGTAAGCACTCAATAAATACGATTGAGGATGATGATGATGATCTGTTAAAAAATCCACCCTTTCCTCTCCATCCAAATGGCTACCACGTTAATACAATCACTCCTCCTATCCTGATTGGATTAGTGCATCATTCATTCAATCGTCTTTATTGAGCATTTACTGTATGCAGAGCACTGTACTAAGCACTTGGGAAGTACAAGTTGGCAACATATAGAGATGATCTCTACTCAACAACGGGATCATCAGCCTCCTTGCTGCCTCCCAGCCTCCCGTCTCTCCCCACTCCGATCCATACTTCACTCTGCTGCCTAGATCATGTTTCTATAAAAACGTTCAGGACATGTCACCCCACTCCTCCAAAAGCTCCAGTTGCTGCCCATCCACCTCTGCATCAAACAAAAGCTCCTCCCCATTGGCTTTAAAGCAGTCCATCACCTTGTCCACTCCGACCTCACCTCACTCTCTCCTACAACCCAGCCCTCACATTTCATTCCTCTAGTGCTAACCTTCTCACTTTGCCTCCGTCTCACCTGTCTCTCCGCCAACCCCTAACCCACATCCTGCCCCTGGCCTGGAAGACCCTTCCTCCTCAAATCTGACAGCCAATTGCTCACCGCTGCTTACTGAAGGCCCATCTCCTCCAAGAGGTCTTCCCAGACCTCATCTCCTCACTTTTCTTCATCTCCCACTCCCTTCTTTATCACTCTGACTTGCCCCCTCTGCTCTTCTCCCTTCTCAGCCCCACAGCACTTATGTACAAATCTGTAATTTTATTTACTTATATTGATGCCTGTCTCCCCCTGACCCACTGTGGGCAGGGAACGTCACTGCTTACTGTTGTCCTGTCCTCTTCCAAGCACTTAGTACAGTGCTCTGCACAGTAATACTACTAATAATTATGGTATTTAATAATAATAATGATGATGGCATTTATTAAGCGCTTGCTATGTGCAAAGCACTGTTCTATGCACTGGAGAGGTTACAAGGTGATCAGGTTGTCCCACAGGGGGGCTCACAGTCTTCATCCCCATTTTCCAGATGAGGCAACTGAGGCACAGGGAAGTGAAGTGATTTGCCCAAAGTCGCACAGCTGACAATTGGCAGAGCCGGGATTTGAACCCGTGAACTCTGACTCCAAAGCCGGGGCTCTTTCCACTGAGACATGCTGCTTAACTATTTGTTAAGTACTTACTGTGTGCCAGGCACTGTACGAAGCACTGGGGTGGTTACGAGCCAATCAGGTTGGACACAGTCCCTGACCCACGTGGGGCTCACAGTCTCAATCCCCATTTTACAGATGAGGGAACTGAGGCCCAGAGGAGTGAAGTGACTTGCCCAAGGCCACCCAGCAGACAGGTGGTGGAGCTGGAATTAGAACGCATGATCTCCTGACTCCCAGTTTCCACTACGCCATGCTTCTTCCCTTCCCCCCATTGTTTTCAGAAACAGCGAGCGTACAGTGTTGTCGGCTGGTTATGGGGTTTCGGGGATCGTCTCTTCCAGAGACCCCTTTTCTCCCTGCCAACTATCTCACCCTAAGAGTTTTGGGGATCAAGGGGATCAAGTGATATGTTGCCAATTTGTACTTCCCAAGCGCTCTGCACATAGTAAGCGCTCAATAAATACGATTGATGATGATGATGAAGTGAGAGAGTGCGGATGTCTCAGAGCAATCCATCCCCACTCCTGGAAAATCACGGCAAATGCACCTGACGTGTTGCTGAGGGAAAGACAGCAGTGTTGTTCGCCACCCTTTGTGTCAGAGCAAAATTCACCCCGAGTGGTTCGGGACCAGAGAAGGCATCTCCTAGGTTTTCAGGAGAAGCAGCGTAGCTAGGTAGAAAGAGCACAGGTTTGGGAGTCAGAGGTCATGAATTCAAATCCCGGCTCTACCATTTGTCTATTTACTCTATTTATTTATTTATTTATTTTACTTGTACATATCTATTCTATTTATTTTATTTTGTTAGTATGTTTGGTTTTGTTCTCTGTCTCCCCCTTTTAGACTGTGAGCCCACTGTTGGGTAGGGACTGTCCCTATATGTTGCCAACTTGTACTTCCCAAGCGCTTAGTACAGTGCTCTGCACACAGTAAGCGCTCAATAAATACGATTGATGATTATGATGATGATTTGGCAGCTGTGTGACTTTGGGCAAGTCACTTAACGTCTCTGGGCCTCAGGTACCTCATCTGTAAAAAGGGGATTAAGAATGTGAGCCCCACGTGGGACAATCTGATAACCTTGTATCTATCCCAGCGCTTTGAACAGTGCTTGGCACATCGTAAGTGCTTAACAAATACCATTATTATTAATATTATTATTATTAATAATAACTGTCGTATTTGTTAAGCGCTTACTATGTGCCAGGCACTGTTTTGTTTTGTTTTGTTTTGTTTTTAAATGGTACTTGTTAAGCGCTTACTATGTGCAAAGCACTGTTCTAAATGCTGGGGAGGTTACAAGGTGATCAGGTTGACCCACAGAGGGCTCACAGTTTTAATCCCCATTTTGCAGATGAGGTAACTGAGGCCCAGAGAAGTGAAGTGACTTGCCCAAAGTCACACAGCTGACAGTTGGTGGAGCCGAGATTTGAACCCCTGACCTCTGAGTCCAAAGCCCGGGCTCTTTCCACTGAACCACACTGTTGTACAGTGCTCCAGTGCTTAGAACAGTGCTTTGCACATAGTAAGAGCTTAAATATCATCATTATTATTATTATTATTATTGTTCTAAATGCTGTGGTAGATACAATGTAGTGTACAACAACAACAACATAATCAGGTTGGATACAGTCCCTGTCCCACATGGAGCTCACAGTCTTAATTCTCATTTTCTAGATGAGGCAACTGAGGCATAGAGAAGCGAAGTGATTTCCCCAGGGTCACACGGCAGACAAGTGGCGGAGCTGGGATTGGAACCCAGGACCTTCTAACTCCCAGGCCCGGGCTCTATCCACGGGAGAAGCAGCGTGGCTCAGCGGAACAAGCCCGGGCTTTGGAGTCAGAGGTCATGGGTTCAAATCCCGGCTCCGCCAATTGTCAGCTGTGTGACTTTGGGCAAGTCACTTCACTTCTCTGTGCCTCAGTTACCTCATCTGTAAAATGGGGATTAAGATTGTGAGCCCCACGTGGGACAATCTGATCACCTTATATCCCCCCCAGCGCTTAGAACAGTGCTTTGCACATAGTAAGTGCTTAACAAACACCATCATTATTATTAGTAGTAGTAGTATTAGGCAACACTGCTTCTCGAGATCACACGGCAGACAAGTGGCAGAGCCGGGTTTAGAACCCAGGACCTTCGGATTCCCAGGCCCGTGTTCTATCCACTAGGCCATGCTGCTTCTCGTGAGTGATTCTCAGTGACACTGACAGTCGTGGATATAATTTCAGTATGAACAGTGGCATTTTCAAACCCAAGGGAGACCACGCGACCTAATCATTCAATCAATCAATCGTATTTATTGAGCGCTTACTGTGTGCAGAGCACTGTATTAAGCGTTTGGGAAGTACAAGCTGGCAACATATAGAGAAAGTCCCTACCCAACAGTGGGCTCACAGTCTAAAAGGGGGAGACAGAGAACAAAACCAAACATATTAACAAAATAAAATAAATAGAATAGATATGTACAAGTAAAATAGAGTAATAAATATGTACAAACATATATGCATATATCTGTGAGCCCCACGTGGAACAACCTGATTACCCTGTATCTACCCCAGTGCTCAGAACAGTGCTTGGGACATAGGAAAGCGCTAATGGAAGAAACACTGACCTAAGAGTCAGAAGATGTTGCCAATTTGTACTTCCCAAGCGCTTAGTACAGTGCTCTGCACATAGTAAGCGCTCAATAAATACGATTGATGATGATGATGATGATGAAGACCCAATTATTTTTTTTAATGGCATTTATTAAGCGCTTACTATGGGCAAAGCACCGTTCTAAGCGCAATTTCCAATCCCAGCTCTGGTCCTGGGCCTTCTGTGTGATCCTGGACAAGTCATTTCACCTCTCCATGCCTCAGTTTCTTCATATGTAAATAGGCAATAAGATGCCTGCTCTCTATCATGCTCTTTGATTGTAAACCTTCTGTCCAATTTGATTATCTTTTTATCTGCCCTGGTGCTTAGCACAGCACATGGCATGGAGTATAAGCACTTAATGGATGCCATAATTAATCAATTTATTGGAGGACAGCTCCAGAGAAGCAGCTTGGCTTAGTGGATAGAGCCCTGGCCTAGGAGTTAGAAGTTCATGGGTTCAAATCCCGGCTCCGCCACTTGTCTGCTGTGTGATCTTAGGCAAGTCACTTCACTTCTCTGTGCTTCAGTTACCTCATCTGTAAAATGGGGAATAAGAGTGTGAGCCTTCTGCAAGACAGAGACTGCATCCAACTCGATTTCCTGTATCCACCCCGGCGCTTAGTATGGGGCCTGGCACATAGTAAGCGCTTAACAAATACCATTATTATCATTATTATCATTATTACACGACCAGCTGCACAGATCCTCTCTCATTTTCCCAGGCATGCTTGCCTCCTCCAGAGCAGGATGAAATACTTCATCCTCTGGGAATTTGATCTGATTTCCTACGAAAAACTTGCATGCGATTTGGAATAAGAAAGCAGGTGTCTGAGATGACGTGGGTTAATTAATCCAAGTGTTGATTGCTGATTGCAATCTGACGATGTTAATGCCCATTGGAGCGTGGTGCGATTCTAACCCAGGTCCTGACTTGTTGAAAAATCCCCTTTGGATCAACAATCCACTGTAAACGAATTTCTATTCCATCTTGACTTGCTTGGCCACGCATTACAACGATGGGTGGGAAAGGTGAAAAATAGATGTTTAGACTGGCGACCTTCTGATGAAATGCTGGATTTCTTAGATCTTCAGCTTAAAAGTATCTGGCCAAATCTGACAACTTGTGCAGGGAAGCCAAGAACCACCACCAAAAGGAGAATTTCTTTATACAAAAAGAAGATGAGTTCAGGTTATCTGCCCTCTTCAGAAATACAAAATCTAATAGAAGACTCTAAACATTTTCCCCAGTATTCCCAAATACTTTGTTGAGCATCCCCTTTATAGTCTTAGCGTGTTGTGGGTAGGGAATGTTTCTGCCAACTCTTTACGGTACTCTTCCAACCGCTTAGTTCAGTGCTCTGCACAAGGTAAGTGCTTAGAAAATACCATAGATGATTATTAAAGCTAAACTATAAACTCACTGAGGCTAGCGATCACGTCCACTGATTCAACAGTAAAAATAATACCTTGGTTTTGGTATCGTGCTTTTATAGCCAAAGTGCTCTCACATTACTTACCTCAGTTTTGTCCTCACAACAACCTACTCTCCCAAGTGCTTAGCAAAATGCTCTCCACTCAGTAGCTGCTCCTGGAAAAAGATGAATTTGGTTGCTGAATTGAAGCTCTGAGATAGCCAGACTGCTTCTTCCTCTCCTGACAAATATTTTAATTTCCTGGAATCATCATTTAACCTAAATTCAATTGTTCTCCCAAACAAGTAAAACCCAAGTAGGCCTCCTTTTCAATCAGCGGCATTTCCCTTCGGTTTTAAATTAGCGAATTCCTTCGGCTCTTTTATGTCTAAGTAGGCTTCCTTTCTCACTCATTAGACTGTATTCTTTTCCTAAATTCGCTCCAGGAACCAGAGGGTGCTTCCGTACCCCATACAGCAAGCCGTCAGTCGGCTTGCGCGCGGTTATAGGATTAAACCAAAGACGGTTATTCTGCTCACGTTCATCTTTCTCTCCTTCCTGCTAAGAGCACTTTCTGTACTCTTAGCAGAGCACGGTGTCATCCTGACAGTCCTTAGTGCTCTTTCTGTACTCTCTGAGAGGCTGGGGGTGTTACTAGTGCCAAGTATTTATCCTACGTGGCTTTGATTACCCTATCAACCTCTTTGCTGACCTCCCACCCTCCTGTCTCTCCCCGCTCCAGCCCATACTTTAACGCTAATCTCACTGTACGTGTCCATCTCATCTATTTCACCTCTGACCCCTGGCCCACATCTTCCCTATGGCCTGGAATGCCCTTCCTCCTCAAATCTGACAGAATATCACTCTCCCCCCTTCAAAGCCTTATTGGAGTACATCTCCTCCAAGGGGCCTTCCCTGACTAATCTCCCCTTTCCTCTTCTCCCACTCCTTTCTGCATCACCCTGATTTGCTCTTTTTACTCTTCCCCCCTTCCAGCCCCACACTACTTATGTCCATATCTATTTATTTATTTCTATTAAATAAAGAGAAGCAGCGTGGCTCAGTGGAAAAGAGGAGGCCTTCCCAGACTGAGCCCCTTCCTTCCTCTCCCCCTCCTCCCCCTCTCCATCCCCCCCATATTACCTCCTTCCCTTCCCCACAGCACCTGTATATATGTATATACGTTTGTACATATTTATTACTCTATTTATTCATTTATTTATTTATTTATTTTACTTGTACGTATCTATTCTATTTATTTTATTTTGTTAGTATGTTTGGTTTTGTTCTCTGTCTCCCCCTTTTAGACTGTGAGCCCACTGTTGGGTAGGGACTGTCTCTCTATGTTGCCAATTTGTACTTCCCAAGCGCTTAGTACAGTGCTCTGCACACAGTAAGCACTCAATAAATACGATTGATGAAAAGAGCACTGGCTTTGGAGTCAGAGGTCATGGGTTCAAGTCCTGGCTCCGCCAATTGTCAGCTGTGTGACTTTGGGCGAGTCACTTCACTTCTCTGGGCCTCAGTTCCCTCATCTGGAAAATGGGGATGAAGACTGTGAGCCCCCCGTGGGACAACTTGATCACCTTGTAACCTCCCCAGCACTTAGAACAGTGCTTTGCACATAGTAAGCACTTAATAAATGCCACTATCATTATTATTATTATTTATGTCTTTCTCCATGCCTCTAGACTGTAAGCTCATCATGGACAGAAAATGTGTCTGCTTCTGGTTATATTGTACTCTCCTAAGCACTTAGTATAGTGCTCTGCACACAGTAAGCGCTCAATAAATACAAGTGATCATCTGATGGATTGATTAATCAGGGGATTGTCTGTAGCTGCACCTCCTGAGCGGGATTCGCTCTTGGCAGCCCCTGTCTTTGCTGGTTATGGTTTCCACTCATTCAGAGGACTAGGATAAATGCTCTACTCCTCAGAGAACATTCTGAGAAGGAGAAGCAGCGTGGCTCATTGGAAAGAGCATGGGCTTTGGAGTCAGAGGTCATGGGTTCGAATCCCGGCTCCACCACATGTCTGCTGTGTGACCTTGGGCAAGTCACTTAACTTCTCTGAGCCTCAGTTCCCTCATCTGTAAAATGGGGATTAAGACTGTGAGCCCCACGTGGGACAACTTGATCACCTTGTATCCCCCCCAGCGCTTAGAACAGTGCTCTGCACATAGTAAGTGCCTAACAAATGCCATCATTATTATTATTATTATTCTCCCCACCCACAGTTCCTCCTCTTGAAAGACCATGCAGCCCTGAAGGAAACTGTCCGCGGGTTCTAAGAGTTTCATCCTTGGGGATTTCTGTGGCTCTAGTTTCCAGGAGGCAACAAGGTAGGGACCGTCTCTATATGTTGCCAACTTGTACTTCCCAAGCACTTAGTACAGTGCTCTGCACACAGTAAATGCTCAATAAATACGATTGAATGAATGAATAATACTAATAATAATAATGACATTTATTAAGCACTTACTATGTGCAAAGCACTGTTCTAAGCACTGGGGAGGTTACAAGGTGATCAGGTTGTCCCACGGGGGGCTCACAGTCTTAATCCCCATTTTCTAGATGAGGTAACTGAGGCCCAGAGAAGTGAAGTGACTTGCCCAAGGTCACACAGCTGACAGCTGGCGGAGCTGGGATTTGAACCCATGACCTTTGACTCCAAAGCCCGGGCTCTTTCCACTGAGCCGCACTGCTTCTCATGAATGAACAAGGTTGCATTCAAACCAACGAGGCAGGTAGGCAAACCGAAGAAAATGGGGGAGCGTATGCAGTGACAGCCTGGGCCCCCTCAGAGGTAAAACCTTCCATGTCTGCTCTGCTTTCTTCTTTTCTTAACGGTATTTGTTAAGTGCTTACTATACGCCAGGCACTGTGCTAAGTGCTAGAGTAGATACAAGACAATCGGGTTGGACATAATCCACGTCCCACATGGGGCTCACAGTCTTAATCCTCAAATTTTACCGATGAGGGAACTGAGGCACAGAGAAGTGAAGTGACTTGCTCAAGGTCACGTGGCAGACAAATGGTGGAGTGGGGATTAAAACCCAAGTCCCTCCATCTCCCAGACCCCTATGCCATCAACTAGACCATGCTGATGCTCTGTCCTGGTACAGTTGTATTGTGAGGGGTGTTTGGGTTTTTTCTTGTTTTTTTATGGTATTTGCTAAGTGTG
This sequence comes from Tachyglossus aculeatus, assembly GCF_015852505.1. Lineage (NCBI taxonomy): Eukaryota > Metazoa > Chordata > Mammalia > Monotremata > Tachyglossidae > Tachyglossus > Tachyglossus aculeatus. Next base: position 4,924,406 of record NC_052101.1, on the reverse strand, counting down.
TACTACAATGCACTGGGCACTGTACTAAGCACTGAGGTAGTATAAGCGAATCAGGTTGGACACAGTCCCTTTCTCCCATGGGGCTCACAGTCCCTATTTTATGCATGAGGTAACTGAGGCACAGAGAAGTGAAGTGACTTGGCCAAGGTCACACAACAGGCAATTGGCAGAAGCAGCATTAGAACCCAGGTCCTTTTGATGCCCAGGCCAGGGCTGTATCTACTAGGCCAAGCTGCTTCCCTTGTTCATTCATTCTTTCATTCAATCGTATTTATTGAGCACTTGCTTTGTGCTGAACACTTTACTAAGCATTTGGGAGAGTACAATGTAACAATAGATACATTTCCTGCCCAGAAAGAATTAATACTATAGAGGAGGAGAGAGACATTAATATCAATCAATAAATTACAGACATATTCAGATCTACACATATGTGCTGTGGGGCTACATCTCTGCCCTAGCTCTCTCTCCCTCCCTCCAGGCTCGGGTCTCCTCCTGCCTTCAGGACATCTCCATCTGGATGTCTGCCCGCCATCTAAAACTCAATATGTCCAAGACGGAACTCCTTATCTTCCCTCCCAAACCCTGCCTTCTCCCTGACTTTCCCATCACAGTAGACGGCACTACCATCCTTCCCATCTTACAAGCCCGCAACCTTGGTGTCATCCTCGACTCCACTCTCTCGTTCACCCCTCACATCCAATCCGTCACCAAAACCTGCCGGTCTCACCTCTGCAACGTCACCAAGATCCGCCCTTTCCTCTCCATCCAAACCACTACCTTGCTGGTTCAATCTCTCATCCTATCCCGACTGGATTACTGCACTGGCCTCCTCTCTGATCTCCCATCCTCCTGTCTCTCCCCACTTCAGTATATACTTCATGCTGCTGCCCGGATCATCTTTGTGCAGAAACGCTCTGGGCATGTTACTCCCTTCCTCAAAAATCTGCAGTGGTTGCCCGTCCATCTAGGAATAAAGCAAAAACTCCTCACCATCGGCTTCAAGGCTGTCCATCCCCTCGCCCTCTCCAACCTCCCCTCCCTTCTGTCCTTCCCCAGCCCAGCCCACACCCTCCGTTCCTCTGCCGCCACTCACCTCCTCACTGGGCCTCGTTCTCACCCGTCCCACCATCGACCCCCAGCCCACGTCCTCCCCCGGCCTGAAATACCCTCCCTCCGCACATCCACCAAGCTAGCTCTCTTCCTCCCTTCAAAGCCCTACTGAGAGCTCACTTCCTCCAGGAGGCCTTCCCAGACTGAGCTCCCTTTTTCCTCTCCTCCTCCCCATCCCCCCCGCCCTACCTCCTTCCCCTCCCCACAGCACCTGTATATATATTTGTACAGATTTATTACTCTATTTATTTTACTTGTACATATTTACTATTCTGCTTATTTTGTTAATGATATGCATATACTTTAATTCTATTTGTTCTGACAATTTTGACACCTGTCTACATGTTTTGTTTTGTTGTCTGTCTCCCCCTTCTAGACTGTGAGCCCATTGTTGGGCAGGGACCGTCTCTATGTGTTTCTGACTTGTACTACCCAAGTGCTTAGTACAGTGCTCTGCACACAGTAAGGGCTCAATAAATATGTTTGAATGAATAAATGGGGCTGGGAGGGAGGACGAATGAAGGAGCAAGTAAGAACAGCACGGAAGGGATTGGGAGAAGAAGAGAGGAGGACTTAGTCAGGGAAGGCTTCTTGGAGAAGATGGGCCTTCAATAAGGCTTTGAAGTCGGGGAAAGCAATTATCTGTCTGATATGAGGAGGGAAGGTGGTCCAGATCAGAGGTAGGATGTGGGCGAGAGGTCAGTGGCAAGATAGATTCATTCATTCATTCAATTGTATTTATTGAGCACTTACTGTGTGCAGAGCACTGTACTAAGCACTTGGGAAGTACAAGTTGGCAACATATAGAGACGGTCCCTACCCAACAACGTGCTCACAGTCTAGATGAGATCAAGGTACAGTGAGAAGGTGAGTATTAGAGGATTGAAGTGAGTGGGTTGGGTTATAAGCAGGAGAGAAGAGAGGTGAGGTAGGAGGGGGCAAAGAGATGGATGGCTTTAAAGCCAATGGTGAGGAATTTCTGTTTGTTGTGGAGGTGGATGAGCAACCACTGGAATTCCTTGAGGAGTGGGGAAACAGAGTCTGAATGTTTCTGAAGGAAAATGACCCGGGCGGCAGAATGGAGTATGGACTGGAGGGGGAGAGAAAGGAGGCAGAGAGGTCAGCAAGGAGGCTGATACAAAAATCAAGGCGGGACAGGATAAGCGCTCGTATTAATGTGGTAGCAGTTTGGATGGAGAGGAGGGGGCGGATTTTGGCGATGTTATGAAGGTAGAACTGACAGCAATTAGTGATGGTTTGAATATGTGGGTTGAACATGAGAGTGGAGTCAAAGATGACACCAAGGTTGCGGGCTTGTGAGACAGGAAGGATGGTGGTGCCGTCTACAGTGATGGGAAAGTCAGAGGGAGGACAGGCTTTGGATGGGAAGATAAGAAGCTCGGTTTTAGCCGCATTACATTTGAGGTGATGGGAGAACACACAAGTAGAGAGTGTACTCTATCTGCTATATCAAGGCCTCTCTTTTCCCTTGAGTCATTCTTCCAATCAATCCTTATTGATCGCTTGTTATGTTCAGAGTACTGTTCTACACACTTGGGAAAGTACGATAGAATAGTCGATAGGGATCCTGCCTTCTGAGAACTTACAGTCTAGTTGGGGGGACAGAAATAAAATAGCTTGCAGAGAGGAGGAAGGGAGAATCAGCCTGGTCTAGTGAAAAGAACACGGGCCTGAGACCATTCTAAGCCCATCTCTTCTACTTAATAATAATAATTGAGATATTTGTTAAGTGCTTACTATATGCTAAGCACTGAGCGCTGGGGTAGAGAGAAAACAATCAGGGCTCTCATGGGGCTCACAACTCTTGTGTGCGGTGTGACCTTGAATAAGTCACAGTTTTTAGACTGTGAGCCCACTGTTGGGTAGGGACTGTCTCTATATGTTGCCAACTTGTACTTCCCAATCGCTTAGTACAGTGCTCTGCACACAGTAAGCGCTCAATAAATACGATTGATTGATTGATTGAATAAGTCACGTAACTGCCCTGTGGCCCAGTTTTCTAATGGGGATAAAATACATCTTCTCCCTCCCACTTAGACTGTGAACCTCATATGGGACAAGGGCTGTGTCTTATCTGCTTATCTTCTAGACTGTGAGCCCACTGTTGGGTAGGGACCATCTCTATATGTTGCAAACTTGTACTTCCCAAGCGCTTAGTCCAGTGCTCTGCACCCAGTAAGTGCTCAATAAATACGACTGAATGAATGAATCTGCTTATATTATATCTACCCCAGGACTAAGCACGTAGTAAGTGCTTAATCAATCAAAGGTATTTATGTATTGAGTGTTTTCTGTGGGCAGAGCACTGTACTCAGTCTACAGAACTAAATACAAATACCATAAGCCCATTCATTCATTTAATCATATTTATTGAGCGCTTACTGTGTGCAAAGCACTTAATAAGCTCATTATGAGGAGAGACTATGCCTGCTAATGCCGTTGTATTGTACTCTCCCAAGTGCTTAGTGTAGTGCTCTGCACTATACTAAATGCTCAATAAATACCGCTGTGAGATTGATCGGACTGTGAGCCCGTTGTTGGGTAGGGATTGTCTCTATCTGCTGCCGAATGGTAATAATAATAATAACAATAATTTTGGCATTTGTTTAATGCTTACTAGGTGCCAAGCACTGTTCTAAGCACTTACTAGGTGCCAAGCACTGTTCTAAGCGCTGGGGAGGATACAGGCTGATCAGGTTGTCCCATTTGGGGCTCACAGTCTTAATTCCCATTTTACAGAAGGTAACTGAGGCACAGAGAAGTGAAGTGACTGGCCCAAAGTCACCCAGCTGACAAGCGGCGGAGCCGGGATTAGAACCCATGACCTCTGACTCCCAAGCCTTTCCACTGAGCCATGCTGTACTTTCCAAGTGCTTAGTACAGTGCTCTGCACACAGTAAGCGCTCAATAAATACGGTTGAATGAATGAATGATTAGGAAGGAAAAGGGAGTTGTGTATGTTTGTGCTGAAGTAGCAGGGTTTGGGAGCTATGCGTGATTGTCAGTGCCTCAGCGTTCAAGAAACAAGCTCGCTGTGGGCAAGGAACGTGTCTACCATCTCTGCTATATTGCACTCTCCTAAGCACTTAGTACAGTGCTCCTGGACACAGTAAGTGCTCAGTAAATACTGTGGATTGATTGAATGAAGCAAGAGGAGCTGGACTGGCTGTTGGGGATATAATAATAATAATAACAATGGCATTTGTTAAGCGCTTACTATGTGCAGAGCACTGTTCTAAACACTGGGGGGGATCAAGTTGTCCTACGTAGGGCTCACAGTCTTAATCCCCATTTTACAGATGAGGTAACTGAGGCTCAGAGAAGTGAAGAGATTTGCCCAAGGTCACACAGCAGACATGTGGCAGAGCTGGGATTCGAACCCATGACCTCTGACTCCAAAGCCCGGGCTCTTTAAACTGAGCCACGCTGCTTCTCTAAGGTGGAGAGTGGTAGTAGTAGTAATAGTATTTGTTGAGCGCTTCGGGAAGGAGACATTCATTCATTCGATCGTATTTATTGAGCGCTTACTGTGTGCAGAGCACTGGACTAAGCGCTTGGGAAGTCCAAGGCGAGGGTGACCTTGAACAAATCCCTTCGCTTCTCTGGGTCTCCGTTTCGGAAGAATGCAGCTTCAATGCTGGTCCCGGGACCTGGGTTCTAATCCCGGCTCCTCCACATGTCAGCGCCGTGACCTTGGGCAAGTCACTTCACTTCTCCGGGCCTCAGTGACCTCATCTGGAAAATGGGGATTGAGACCGTGAGCCCCAGGAGGAAATATCTTGGAAACACCCCAGAATTTTAGAACAGTGCCTGGCAGTTAGTAAGCACTTCACAGACACCATTATCATCGCCATTAGACTGTGAGCCCCGTGTGGGACGGGGACGGTCGTGTCCGACCCGATGATCTATTACTCTATTACTCTATTACTATCTATTCTAATAGATCTATTACTCTATTTATTTATTTTACTTGTACATATCTATTCTATTTATTTTATATTGTTAGTATGTTTGGTTTTGTTCTCTGTCTCCCCCTTTTAGACTGCGAGCCCACTGTTGGGTAGGGACTGTCCCTACATGTTGCCAATTTGTACTTCCCAAGCGCTTACTACAGTGCTCTGCACATAGTAAGCGCTCAATAAATACGATTAATGATGATGATGATGATCTCGTATCGGCCCCAGCGCTAGGTTCAGCGCTTGGCACAGAACAAATCCTGTGTTCTGGATTCAAATCCTGTGTCCTGGCTTCAAATCCCGGCTCCGCCAATTGTCAGCTGTGTGACTTTGGGCAAGTCACTTCACTTCCTTCAGTTCCCTCATCTGGAAAATGGGGATGAAGACTGTGAGCCCCCTGTGGGACAACCTGATCGTCTTGTAACCTCCCCAGCGCTTAGAACAGTGCTTTGCACATAGTAAGCGCTTAATAAATGCCATTATTTAAAAAAAAAACAAAAAAACAAGCACCGGAGAGATGGCCCGGTTCCTTTTTTTTATGCCTAGCAGAGGCAGGGGTGATTTGAAAGGCAAGGCTTCTGCTCGTGCCTCGCCTGCTGATTGAGAAGCCGCAGTTTTCCGGCTCTACCTCCCTCCGATCCAGTCAAGCGGCTCGGAGAATTTGGGTCACTGCGCTAGACGGAAAGGTGGCTCTGTGCGGGTGGGAAGCCCGAAGGCAGGGAGGTGTGTGGCTGTTGGAATGGGGGAGGCCTTTCGTCGCAGTGTGGGAGTGAGAAGGAGAGACAGGGAGAGAGTGTATGTCTTGAGCTGGGCCATGCTGGGCTGTCTGGGAGGAAGGAAGGGAAAAGTGAGGAGGAAAAGGCCAGTCCCTGGAGCTGCCTCTGCCTTCCTTCATCATCATCATCAATCGTATTTATTGAGCGCTTACTATGTGCAGAGCACTGGACTAAGCACTTGGGAAGTACAAATTGGCAACATATAGAGACAGTCCCTACCCAACAGTGGGCTCACAGTCTAAAATGGGGAGACGGAGAACAAAACCAAACATACTAACAAAATAAAATAAATTAAATAGATATGTACAAGTAAAATAAATAGAGTAATAAATATGTACAAACATATATGCATAAATACAGGTGCTGTGGGGAAGGGAAGGAGGTAAGATGGGGGGAATGGAGAGGGGGAGGAGGGGGAGAGGAAGGAAGGGGCTCAGTCTGGGAAGGCCTCCTGGAGGAGGTGAGCTCTCAGCAGGGCCTTGAAGGGAGGAAGAGAGCTAGCTTGGCGGATGGGCAGAGGGATTGGGCATTCCAGGCCCGGGGGAGGACGTGGGCCGGGGGTCGATGGTGGGACAGGCGAGAACGAGGAACGTTGAGGAGATTAGCGGCGGAGGAGCGGAGGGTGCGGGCTGGGCTGGAGAAGGAGAGAAGGGAGGGGAGGTAGGAGGGGGCGAGGGGATGGATGGACAGCCTTGAAGCCCAGGGTGAGGAGTTTCTGCCTGATGCGCAGATTGATTGGGAGCCACTGGAGATTTTTGAGGAAAATCAAAAATAAGGCTTCCTTCAGCCTCATCCTCCTCTGAAACATCTCCCCCTTCTCACTGGGAACGTGCCGGTTTGCCCCAGATGAAGGAGGGACAAGGAGAAATGGCCTCGCCCCTCCCCGGTGTGGCCTCTAATAATAATAATAATAATAATAATAATGGTGACATTTGTTAAGCGCTTACTACATGCCAAGCACTGTTCTAAGCGCTGGTGTAGATACAAGGTGATCAGGTTGTCCCACGGGGGGGCTCGCAGTCTTCATCCCCATTTACCAGATGAGGGAACTGAGGCCCAGAGAAGTGAAGTGACTTGCCCCAAGTCACACAGCTGACCAGCGGTAGAGCTGGGATTCGAACCCATGACCTCTGACTCCAAAGCCCGGGCTCTTTCCACTGAGCCACGCTGCTTCTCTCTGCTTTGCTGCCTCTACCCCAGCCTCTGCCCAGCCCTCCTTCCCTGAGCAAGGAAGCCCTGAGTGGCCACCGCTTTCCCGATCAGCTGGCCAGGGCAGATCCAGACTCAATCAATCAATCATTCACATTTAGTGAGCGCCTACTAAGGCTTGGGAGAGTACAATATAATAATAATAATAATAATAATAATAACAGTATTTGTTAAGTGCTTACTCTGTGCCAGGCAGGGATGGATGCAATCAATCCATCAATCAATCAATCGTATTTATTGAGCGCTTACTGTGTGCAGAGCACTGTACTAAGCGCTTGGCAACATGAGGATGCAAGGAAATCAGGTTGGACACATTCCCTGTCCCCTGTGGGACTCACAGCCTCAATAATAACAACAGAATAATAATAATAATAACAGTATTTGTTAAGTGCTTACTTTTTGCCAGGCTGGGATGGATGCAATCAATCCATCAATCAGTCGTATTTATTGAGCGCTTACTGTGTGCAGAGCACTGTACTAAGCGCTTGGCAACATAAGGATGCAAGGAAATCAGGTTGGACACATCCCCTGTCCCCTGCGGGACTCACAGCCTCAATTAATAACAATAGAATAATAATAATAATAACAGTATTTGTTAAGTGCTTACTCTGTGCCAGGCTGTGATGGATGCAATCAATCCATCAATCAATCGTATTTATTGAGCGCTTACTGTGTGCAGAGCACTGTACTAAGCGCTTGGCAACATGAAGATGCAAGGAAATCAGGTTGGACACATTCCCTGTCCCCTGCGGGACTCACAGCCTCAATAATAACAATAGAATAATAATAATAATAACAGTATTTGTTAAGTGCTTACTTTGTGCCAGGCTGGGATGGATGCAATCCATCCATCAATCAATTGTATTTATTGAGCGCTTACTGTGTGCAGAGCACTGTACTAAGCGCTTGGCAACATAAGGATGCAAGGAAATCAGGTTGGACACATTCCCTGTCCCCTGCGGGACTCACAACCTCAATTCCCCGTTTTACAGGTGAGGGAACTGAGGCCCAAGAGAAGTGAAGTGACTTGCCCCAATTCACGCAGCAAACAGTTGGCAGAGCCGGGATTAGAACCCATGACCTCCTGACTTCAAGGCCTGTCTGGTACACAATGCTGTTTAGATAATAATAATGATAGTAATATAATAGTAATAATAATGATAGTAATAATAATAATAATAATAATAATAATAATAATAATGGTATTTCTTAAGTGCTAAATGTGTGCAAAGCACTGTTCTAAGTGCTGTGGGGATACTAGGTGATCAGGTTGTCCCACGTGGGACTCACAGTCATCATCATCCCCATTTTACAGATGAGGGAACTGCGGCACAGAGAAGTGAAGTGACTTGCCCAAAGTCACACAGCTGACAAGTGGCGGAGCTGGGATTTGAACCCATGACCTCTGACTGCCAAGCCTGGGCTCTTTCCACTGAGCCACACTGCTTCTCTTAACAAATGGTATTTGTTAAGCGCTTATTATGTGCCAGGCACTCTACTCAGCGCTGGGGTGCTGGGAAGCAGCACAGCCTAGTGGCAAGACCACGGGCTTGGGAGTCAGAGGTCATGGGTTCGAATCCCAACTCCAGCACTTATCAGCTGTGTGACATTAGGCAAGTCACTTAACTTCCCTGGGCCTCAGTTCCCTCATCTGTAAAATGGGATGAAGACTGTGAGCCCCACGTGGGACAATCTGATCACTTTGTATCTACCCCAGCGCTTAGAACAGTGCTTGGCACATAGTAAGTGCTTAACAAATACCAACATTATTATTATTATTATTACAAGCAAATCAGTTTGGACACAGTCCCCGTCCCCCATGGGGCTCACAGTATCAGTCCCCATTTTATAGATGAGGCACAGAGAAGTGAAGTGACTTGCCCAAGGTCACACAGCGGACAAGTGGCGGAGCTGGGATTAGAACCCATGACCCTCTAGCTCCCAGGCCCGGGCTCTAGCCACTCCACCATGCTGCTTTTCTGTGCACTGCACTATGGAAAGCTGTTGTTGGTAATAATAATAATAATAATAATAATAATGGTATTTATTAAGTGCTTACTATGTGCAAAGCACTGTTCTAAACGCAGGGGAGGTTACAAGGTGATCAGGTTGTCCCACGGGGGGCTCACAGTTTTAATCCCCATTTTACAGATGAGGGAACTGAGGCCCAGAGAAGTGAAGTGACTTGCCCAAAGTCACACAGCTGTCAGTTGGCAGAGGGCACACAGAAGGACAGAGAGGGGGGGCTCACAATTTTAATCCCCATTTTCCAGATGAGGGAACTGAGGCCCAGAGAAGTGGAGTGACTTGCCCAAAGTCACACAGCTGGCAGTTGGCAGAGGGCATGCAGAAGGACAGAGAGGGGGGGCTCACAGTTTTAATTCCCATTTTCCAGATGAGGGAACTGAGGCCCAGAGAAGTGAAGTGACTTGCCCAAAGTCACACAGCTGGCAGTTGGCAGAGGGCACGCAGAAGGACAGAGAGAAGGTGACCACCAGTCTCACTTTAAGTGGGAGGGTCGCACTTTGAGAAGCAGACCGGCCTAGTGGAAAGAGTCTGGGCTGGAGAATCAGGAGTTGAGTTCTAATTACATTTATATTTATATACAAGCTCACTGTGAGCAGGGAATGTGTCTGTTTATTGTATTGAGAAGCAGCGTGGCTCAGTGGAAAGAGCACAGGCTTTGGAGTCAGAGGTCAGGGGTTCAAATCCTAGCGCCGCCAATTGTCAGCTGGGTGACTTTGGGCAAGTCACTTCACTTCTCTGGGCCTCAGTTCCCTCATCTGGAAAATGGGGATGAAGACTGTGAGCCCCCCGTGGGACAACCTGATCACCTTGTAACATCCCCAGCGCTTAGAACAGTGCTTTGCACAAAGTAAGCGCTTAATAAATGCCATCAATATGATTATTATTATTACTCTCCCAAATGCTCAGTACAGTACTCTGCATTCATTCATTCATTCATTCAATAGTATTTACTGAGCACTCACTGTGTGCAGAGCACTGGACTAAGCGCTTGGGAAGTACAAGTCGGCAACGTATAGAGATTGTCCCTACCCAACAATGGGCTCACAATCTAGAAGCACACAGTAGTGGCGAGAGTAGTAATAGTTGTAGTATTTATTAAGCACCTACTGTGTGAAAATCTCTGAATTAAGCCCTGGAAATAGACAGAACCTCGCCTCCCCGCCTCCTTTCCCCTCAGCCCCAGAGGTTAACGATTGGGCTGAGGGGCAGAGGAATTGATGATAGATCCATAAGGAAGCATGAAAACCAGAATATAAGAGACAAGGATACTGATAAATACACCAGGAACAGCAGAGCAGTGAGACCGGAGGAGAATAATGATAATAATTATGGTATTTTTAAGCATTTACTATGTTCCAGGCCCTGTACTAAGCAGTGGGGTGGATACAAGCTCTGTCAATCAATCAACTAATCAATCAACCGTACTTATTGAGCACTTACTGTGTGCAGAGCACTGTACTAAGCGCTTGGGAAGTACAAGTTGGCAACACATAGAGACAGTCCCCACCCAAAAGTGGGCTCACAGTCTAGAAGGGGGAGACAGAGAACAAAACCAAACATACTAACAAAACAAAATAAATAGAATAGAGATGTACAAGTAAAATAAATAAATAGAGTAATAAATATATACATATATACAGGTGCTGTGAAAGAGGAGTAAATATGTGCAAATAAAATAGAGTAATACAGCTGTACAAATATATCCAAGGGCTGTGGGCAGGCCCCGCCCGGGCTGGACGGGGGGAGAACAAAACAAAGCATATTAACAAAGCATATTAACAAAATAAAATAAATAGAATAAATACGTACAAATAAAATAAATAAATAAATAGAGTAATAAATATGTAAAAAATCTGTCCCATACAGAGCTCACAGTCTTCATCCCCATTTTACAGATGAAGGAAGCACTGTTCTAAGTACTGGGGTAGATACAAGATTATCAGATTGTCCCACGTGGGGCTCACAGTCTTCATCCCCATTTTACAGATGAGGGAACTGAGGCCCAGAGAAGTGAAGTGCCTTGCCCAAGGCCACACAGCAGACAGATGGTAGAGTCGGAATTAGAACTCATGACCTTCTGATTCCCAAGCCCGATCTCTATCCTCTACGCCACACTGCGACACTCTCCAAAATCACACCTGGGCCTTTCTTCTGTTTCTGAGATCTATAAGGTTGTATTCCCTCAGTGGAAAGAGCCCGGGCTTTGGAGTCAGAGGTCATGGGTTCGAATCCCGGCTCCGCCACATGTCTGCTGTGTGACCTTGGGCAAGTCACTTTACTTCTCTGAGCCTCAGTTACCTCATCTGTAAAATGGGGATTGAAGACTGTGAACCCCACATGGAACAACCTGATCACTTTGTATCCCCCCCAGCGCTTAGAACAGTGCTTTGCACATAGTAAGCGCTTAACAAATGCCAACATTATTATTATTATTATTCCCCTGGCACAGCAAGAAAGGAAGCAGTGTGGCCTAGTGGAAAGAGCCCGGGCCTGCGAATCAGATTATCTGGGTTCTAATCCCAGCTCTGCACCTCGTCTGCTGTGTGACCTTAGGCAAGTTGCTTAACTTCACTGGGCCTCAGTTATCTCAGCAGTAAAAATGGGGATTAAAACTGTGAGCTTCATGTGGGACATGGAATATATCCCACTTAATTAGCTTGTATCTAACCCAGCGCTTATTGCAGTCAGTGCTTGATGCATAGTAAGCACTTAAACGTCAGAGAAGCAGCGTGGCTCAGTGGAAAGAGCCCGGGCTGGGGAGTCAGAGGTCATGGGTTCAAATCCCGGGTCCGCCACCGGTCAGCTGTGTGGCTTTGGGCAAGTCACTTCACTTCTCTGAGCCTCAGTTCCCTCATCTGTAAAATGGGGATTGACTGTGAGCCCCAAGTGGGACAACCTGGTCACCTTGTATCCTCCCCAGTGCTTAGAACAGTGCTTGGCACATAGTAAGCGCTTAACAAATGCCATCATTATTATTATTATTATTATTATTATTATTATTATTAAATGTCATGTCCCCCCATCTAGACTGTGAGCCCGTTGTTGGGTAGGGACCGTCTCTATATGTTGCCAACTTGTACTTCCCAAGCGCTTAGTACAGTGCTCTGCACACAGTAAGCGCTCAATAAATATGAGCCCACTCTTTTAGACTGTGAACCCACTGTTGGGTAGGGACTGTCTCTATATGTTGCCAATTTGTACTTCCCAAGCACTTAGTACAGTGCTCTGCACATAGTAAGTGCTCAGTAAATACGACTGAAGATGAGGAGGAGGAGGAGGAGGCAGGGAAGGAGATAAAACGCCATTTGGCCCAAGTCAGTAGAAGGACAAATCCAATGTGTTTATGTTTGGGTTTTGTTTTTAATTTAGTATCCTTTTAGGCTTTACTCTGTAACTTTGCCAAGCTCCTGGCCTGATCCTAGAGAAACTCCCCAGGATTTGATGATGATGATGATGATGATTTGGTGTATTCAGTTATAAAATGGGAGGTTCAAAGGTACTTTGTGATTCTCAGAATAAGACAAAAACTGCAGAAAATGACTGATGGGGTGAATATAAAACCCTCCCACAGGTTTGGTAAAAGCTGCAGATAGCACTGAACTGAGAGGACTGCAAACAGATAGCAGAATCAAACAATAGGTCCAAGGCTAATTAGAAATCAGTACCAAAATTGAAATACTTGGAAAATCCTGGTGAAGCGATTGGAAAGTAAAAGTCATCATCATCATCATCAATCGTATTTATTGAGAGCTTACTGTGTGCAGAGCACTGTACTAAGCGCTTGGGAAGTACAAATTGGCAACATATAGAGATAGTCCCTACCCAACAGTGGGCTCACAGTCTAAAAGGGGGAGACAAAACCAAACATCCTAACAAAATAAAATAAATGGAATAGATATGTACAAGGAAAATAAATAAATAAATAGAGTAATAAATATGTACAAACATAAATACATATATACAGGTGCTGTGGGGAAGGGAAGGAGGTAGCCCAGAATGACACGGGGGAAGCAGCCCCACCTGGAAAGCGGGAATATTCACCCGATACCTTGGAGTGACAGTGAAAAGCAAATTAGAACCAAGATTACACTCAAGGGAAAAAGGCACGTGCGATTTTCTGCTGGATCCGGAGCGGCAGCATAATACAAAGCAAAGAGTATGTAGTTGTTTTCCACACAGCTGGACTGGAGCCCAAACGCAGAGCATGCGTTTGCTTTAAAGATTTTCATTACCTGTGGCAGGAGTGAAATCAGACAAAAGGCCCCAAATGAAGGAAAATGAGAAAATAAATAACAGGTGTCTGCTGAAAATAGACGGGAGACCATGTGGTAAATCACGGGGCTCCGCTGCACTCTTGGCTGTCACTCTGCCCTACGCCGCTCACTCACCTCCCCAGACCTATATTTTCTTGTCAAAAGATGCAGCAGTAGCAGTAGTGGATGTATCATCATCATCAATCGTATTTATTGAGCGCTTACTATGTGCAGAGCACTGTACTAAGCGCTTGGGAAGTACAAATTGATCTGGTAACATTTATTGAGCACCCACTGGGCGTCGTGCACAGTCCTTGACACTTGGGAAACACCAAGCAAAGAAGTGCAAGATGAAGACTAGCAATAATAATAATAATGAATAATAATAATGATGGTATTTGTTAAGCGCTTACTATGTGCCAAGAGCTGTTCTAAGCGCTAGGATGGATAGAAGGTAATAAGGTTGTCCTATGTGGGGCTCACAGTCTTAATCCCCATTTTTCAGATGAGGAAACTGAGGCATGGAGAGGTGAAGTGGCTTGCCCAAGGTCACACAGCGGACAAGTGGCGGAGCCGGGATTAGGACCCACGTCCTCTGACTCCCAAGTCCGTGCTCTTAAAAATTGTGGTGTTTGTGAAGCGCTTACTATGTGCCAGGCACTGTAGTAAGCGCTGGGTATTTATTTATTTTACTTGTACATATCTATTCTATTTATTTTATTTTGTTAATATGCTTGGTTTTGTTCTCTGTATCCCCCTTCTAGACTGTGAGCCCCCTGTTGGGTAAGGACTGTCTCTATGTATTGCCAACTTGTACTTCCCAAGCGCTTACTACAGTGCTCTGCACACAGTAAGTGCTCAATAAATACGATTGATGGATTGATTGAGTGATTGACAAGCAAATCAAGTCATAGCCCCTCTGGACCATAAGCTCGTTGTGGGCAGGGAATGTGTCCATTTAGAGAAGCAGCGTGGCTCAGTGGAAAGAGCCTGGGCTTTGGAGTTGGAGGTCATGGGTTCAAATTCCAGCTCTGCCGCTTGTCAGCTGTGCGACTTTGGGCAAGTCACTTCACTTCTCTGGGCCTCAGTGACCTCATCTGTAAAATGGGGATGAAGACTGTGAGCCCCCCATGGGACAACCTGATCACCTTGTAACCTCTCCAGCGCTTACAGCAGTGCTTTGCACATAGTAAGCGCTTAATAAATGCTTTCATTATTATTATTGTTATTTTGTACTCTCCCATGCACTTATTACAGTGCTGTGCATGCATTAAGCACTCAATAAATATGATTGAATGAATGAAAGTTGGACGCAGTCCTTGTTCATATGGGGCTCTGAGTCTTCATCCCAATTTTACAGATGAGGTAACTGAGGCCCAGAGAAGCGAAGTGACTTGCCCAACGTCACAAGGCAGACAAGTCGCGGAGAAAGGAGTCTAATCTAGGTTATACTGGCTCTGAGGCCCGTGCTCTATCCGCTAGGCCATGCCGCTTCTCCTGGGAACCCCAAAATGTCACCCTCTCTCCTGGCATGAAGGGCGGATGGGGGAAGGGGAGGGAGTGAGCCCACTGTTGGGTAGTCACCGTCTCTATAAGTTGCCAACTTGTACTTCCCAAGCGCTTAGTACAGTGCTCTGCACACAGTAAGCACTCAATAAATATGATTGATTGATTGAAAGATGGGGCTCTGAACACCTGGGTGCCCCGTTCTTCGTTAGAATCCCCCCTGGACTGTGAGCTCGTGGAGGGCAGGGGTCACATTTTACTAATTCCATCCTCCTCTTTACCAATTCATTCAATCGTATTTATTGAGCGCTTACTGTATGCACAGCACTGTACTAAGCGCTTGGGAAGTCCAAGTCGGCAACATATAGAGACGCTCCCTACCCAGCACAGTTTAGAAGAGGGAGACGGACAACAAAATGAAACACCTGGACAGGCGTCAAGTCGTCAGAATAAATAGAAATAAAGCTAGAGGCACATCATTAGCAAAATAAATAGAATAGTAAATAGGTACAAGTAAAATAAATGGAGTAATAAATCTGTACAAACATATATACAGGTGCTGTGGGGAGGGGAAGGAGGAGAGGAAAAAGGGGGCTCAGTCTGGGAAGGCTTCTTGGAGGAGGTGAGCGCTCAGTAGGGCTTTGAAGGGAGGAAGAGAGCTATTCTATTCATTTTATTTTGTTAATATGTTTGGTTTTGTTCTGTCTCCCCCTTCTAGACTGTGAGCCCACTGTTGGGTAGGGACTGTCTCTATACGTTGCCAACTTGTACTTCCCAAGCGCTTAGTACAGTGCTCTGCACACAGTAAGCGCTCAATAAATACGATTGATTGATTGATTGATAGTTTGGCGGATGTGTGGAGGGAGGGAATTCCAGGCCAGGGGGAAGACGTGGGCCGGGGGTCGACGGTGGGATGGGCGAGAATGAGGTAAGCGTTTGGCGCTTAGCACAGTACTCTGCTCTCGAACAACTGTGGATTGAAGGATGGATTGGGAAGGGAAGGAAGGAGGATCCAAGTAGTCCTGCTCAACCCCAAGGGCCATCTTTTCCTTCCACCTGACGGAAAAATCGCGGTGACATCGAGCGACGTTCCTGGAGATTCTCCGCCCCAAATCCCAGCTGAAAGAGCCGCCAGAGTCATTTTGTAATAATACTAATGTTGGTATTTGTTAAGCGCTTACTATGGGCCAGGCACTGTTCTGAGAGCTGGGATAGATACAA
Source organism: Tachyglossus aculeatus (assembly GCF_015852505.1). Lineage (NCBI taxonomy): Eukaryota > Metazoa > Chordata > Mammalia > Monotremata > Tachyglossidae > Tachyglossus > Tachyglossus aculeatus. The sequence goes on along the minus strand of NC_052101.1, from coordinate 4,908,323 downwards.
GGTGATCAGGTTGTCCCACGTGGGGCTTACAGTCTTCATCCCCCTTGTACAGATGAGGGAACTGAGGCCCAGAGAAGCTAAGTGACTTGTCCAAGGCCACACATCTGGCAAGCAGCAGAGCCGGGATTATTCATTCATTCATCCAATCGTGTTTATTGAGCGCTTACTGTGTGCAGAGCACTGTACTAAGCGCTTGGAAAGTACAATTCAATTAGAACCCACGACCTCAGAGGTCATGGGTTCGAATCCCGGCTCCATCACAAGTCTGCTGTGTGACCTCTGGCAAGTCACTTAACTTCTCTGAGCCTCAGTTCCCTCATCTGTAAAAATGGGGATTAAGACTGTGAGCCCCACGTGAGACAACTTGATCACATTGTATCCCCCCCAGAGCTTAGAACAGTGCTTTGCACATAGTAAGTGCTTAACAAATGCTATCATCATCATCATCAGACCCCATCAGACCCTTCTAGGTTCTAAAGTCCTCCACCCTCCCATTTTTTAACCATAATAATAATAATAATAATAATGGGATTTATTATTACTGTGTGCAAAGCACTGTTCTAAGCGCTGGGGAGGTTACAAGGTGATCAGGTTGTCCCACGGGGGGCTATACGTTTCGGGGTGTCCTCAGTGCTTCCCAAATCCTTAAATCCCAAATTTCTGACACCGCTCTTCAACCGAGCCCAGGAGTCTCCCCAAAGGCGTGGGGGGGATCAGGGACCACCCCATCATCCCCACCTCCTAATCTTCCGGACAAAGTGAAGAGAAGTAAAGTGGCTCGGTGGAAAGAGCACGGGCTTTGGAGCCAGAGGTCATGGGTTCGAATCCCGGCTCCGCTCACCTCCTCCAGGAGGCCTTCCCAGACGGAACCTGTATATATGTTTGTACGTATTTATTACTCTAATTATTTTATTTGTACATGTTCTATTTATTTTATTTTGTTACTATGTTTTGTTTTGTTGTCTGTCTCCCCCTTCTAGACTGGGAGCCCGCTATTGGGTAGGGACCGTCTCTATATGTTGCCGACTTGGACTTCCCAAGCGCTTAGTACAGTGCTTTGCACACAGTAAGCGCTCAATAAATACGATTGAATGAATGAATGTCTGTTGTGTGACCTTGGGCAAGTCCCCCCCGCCTTACCTCCTTCCCCTCCCCACAGCACCTGTATATATGTTTGTACAGATTTATTACTCTATTTTATTTGTACATGCTTACTCTATTTTGTTTTGTTCTCTGTCTCCCCCTTCTAGACTGTGAGCCCACTGTTGGGTAGGGACCGTCTCTAGATGTTGCCAACTTGGACTTCCCAAGTGCTTAGTACAGTGCTCTGCACACAGTAAGCACTCAATAAATACGATTGAATGAATGAAAGAATGAAAAATCACTTAACTTCTCTGGGCCTCAGTTCCCTCATCTGTAAAATGGGGATTAAGACTATGAGCCCCACGTGGGACAACCTGATCACCTTGTATCCCCCCGCCCAGCGCTTAGAACAGTGCTTTGTACATAGTAAGCGGTTAACATATGTCATCATTATTATTATTATAAAGTGGTCCACCCCACCCCCTCGGATTCCCTACTTCCCCTGTCTCCCGGGCTCCTGGAGATTCTTCAGTTACAGGGTAACGACGGCATGTATTTAAACTTGATAAACATAATTACTATCAACATTTAATTGATTCTTGATTACAATCAATTATATTTCTGAAACAATCAAGCATCCTACAATTAAAAATAATTGATTCATTAGTGCACCCCTTACTAGACAATTACACAAATGCATTATTTATGTAATTAGACCCATTTACAGTTCATTATTCCACATTTTATGCTATTGTTACGGGGCTTCAAAAAACTCTCGACTTCCTTTTTTAATCTTCCTTGGGCTGATCCTGAGATGGATCTCCATGCTTGTTTTCTATATCCAGTTGGAAATTGGAAAATGCCCCGAATGGTCCTATTAAGTTTATAAAAGCAAAACTGAAAAAATTTCAGTCGATTTAAAAACAATAATCCACTAATTTTTCTGCCACGCTTTGCAAAGGAAAAGGTGATGAGGAGCAGTCCAGTCATAAGAGCCCGAGCCTGGGAGCCAAAGGACCTGGGTTCTAATCTCAGCTCTGCCTGCGGCGTGGCCTTGGGCAAGTCACCTAACTCCTCTGGGGCTCAGTTACCTCATCTGTAAAATGGGGTTTCAATATCTGCTCTCTCTATTACTTAGCTTTTCATTCATTCATTCATTCAATCGTATTTATTGAGCGCTTACTGTGTGCAGAGCACTGTACTAAGCGCTTGGGAAGTCCAAGTGGGCAACACATTGAGACGGTCCCTACGCAGCAGTGGGCTCACAGTCTAGAAGGGGGAGACGGACAACAAAACAAAACAGATTAACAAAATAAAATAAATAGAATAAATATGTACAAATAAAATAGAGTAAATAAATAAAGAAATAGAGTAGCTTTATGTGGGACAGGGACTGTGTCATCATCATCACCATCACTATTACTCTATTTATTTATTACTACTCTATTTATTATTACTCTATTATTACTCTATTTATTTTACTTGTACATATCTATTCTATTTATTTTATTTTGTTAGTATGTTTGGTTTTGTTCTCTGTCTCCCCCTTTTAGACTGCGAGCCCACTGTTGGGTAGGGACCGTCTCTATATGTTGCCAACTTGTACTTCCCAAGCGCTTAGTACAGTGCTCTGCACCCAGTAAGCGCTCAATAAATACGATTGATGATGATGATGATCACCATCAATGGTATTGATTGAGTGCACATAATAATAATGGCATTTATTAAGCGCTTACTATGGGCAAAGCACTGTTCTAAGCGCTGTGCAGAGCCTTGTACTAAGCGCTTCTACTTTCCAAGTGCTTAGTACAGTGCTCTGCACATAGTAAGCGCTCAATAAATACAATTGAATGCATGAATAAACCAATAGGGAGAACAGAGTTTACAAACAAGTTTTTTTAATGGTATTTGTTAAACCCGATGTTCTCCAGAGCTTAGAACAGTGTGTGACACATAGAAGCGCTTAAGAAATACCAGTTATTTTTATTATCATATCGGTATCACTATTATCATGAGAAGCAGCTTGGCTTTGTGGAAAAAGCACGGGCTTGGATTCTAATCCCGGCTCCGCCGTGTGTCAGCTGTGTGACTGTGGGCAAGTCACTTAAATTCTCTGCGCCTCAGTTCCCTCATCTGTAAAATGGGGATTAAGAATGTGAGCCCCTCGTGGGACAACCTGATCACCTCATATCTATCTCAGCACTTAGAACAGTGCCTGGCACACAGTAAGCACTTAACAAATATTATTATTATTATTATTATTATTATTGTTGTTGTTGTTGTTGTTATTGTTATTATCATTATTTTGATCAACTTTTTTGTTCCGACCAATATTTTGTTGGCTGACCAGAACAGCTCAGACAGCTTAGACGTATCCCTGAATAAGAACCTGCCCGGAGACACGTTACCTCTTCAGATATATATTTAAAATATGTATATTGGAACAGTGCTTGGTACACAGTTAGTTCTTAACAAATGCCATTATTATATATATATATATAATACAACCTGGCTTTTTATATATGCATATATGATTATATTATTACAATATTATATTATTATAATTATTAATATATAATTATATTAATATTGGTATAATTGATTAATATAATATATGCTTGTATAATTATATACACATATATATACATGTACAACCAGATTAGCATATTTATTCGCACAGCCAGATTAACTTGTATTTATCCCAGTGCTTAGAACAGTGCCTGGCATACAATGTGTCTATCAAATGCCATTTTTTAAAAAGGGATGAGATCTGAGTGCTTAGTATGGTGCTTTGCCCACAGTAACCACTCAATAATAATAATGGCATTTGTTAAGCACTTACTATGTGCCAAACACTGTTCTAAGTGCTGGGGAGGTACAAGGTAATCAGGTTGTCCCATGTGGGGCTCACAGTCTTAATCCCCATTTTCCAGATGAGGTAACTGAGGCACAGAGAATAATAATAATAATAATAATAATAATAATATTCATTCATTCATTCATTCATTCAATTGTATTTATTGAGCGCTTACTGTGTGCAGAGCACTGTACTAAGCGTTTGGGAAGTACAAGTTGGCAACAGATAGAGATGGTCCCTCCCCGACAAAGGGCTCACAGTCTAGAAGGGGGAGACAGGCAACAAAACAAAAATAATGGCATTTGTTAAGTGCTTACTATGTGCCAAGCACTGTTCTAAGTGCAGGGGAGATACAAGGTAATCAGGTTGTCCCACGTGGGGCTCACAGTCTTAATCCCCATTTTCCAGATGAGGTAACTGAGGCACAGATAATAATAATAATAATAATAATAATAATAATAATAATAATAATAATGGCATTTGTTAAGCACTTACTATGTGCAAAGCACTGTTCGAAGCGCTGGGGAGGATACAAGGTGATCCGGTTGTCCCTCGTGGGGCTCACAGTCTTAATCCCCATTTTCCAGATGAGGTAACTGAGGCACAGAGAATAATAATAATAATAATAATAATAATAATAATAATAATAATAATAATATTCATTCATTCATTCATTCATTCAATTGTATTTATTGAGCGCTTACTGTGTGCAGAGCACTGTACTAAGCGTTTGGGAAGTACAAGTTGGCAACAGATAGAGATGGTCCCTCCCCGACAAAGGGCTCACAGTCTAGAAGGGGGAGACAGGCAACAAAACAAAAATAATGGCATTTGTTAAGTGCTTACTATGTGCCAAGCACTGTTCTAAGTGCAGGGGAGATACAAGGTAATCAGGTTGTCCCACGTGGGGCTCACAGTCTTAATCCCCATTTTCCAGATGAGGTAACTGAGGCACAGATAATAATAATAATAATAATAATAATAATAATAATAATGGCATTTGTTAAGCACTTACTATGTGCAAAGCACTGTTCGAAGCGCTGGGGAGGATACAAGGTGATCCGGTTGTCCCTCGTGGGGCTCACAGTCTTCATCCCCATTTTACAGATGAGGTAACTGAGGCACAGAGACGTTAAGTGGCATGCCCAAAGTCACACAGCTGACAAGTGGAGGAGGCGGGATTTGAACCCATGACCTCTGATTCCCAAGCCCGTGCTCTTTCCATTGAACCACACTGCTTCTCAATAAATACTACAGAATACTATAGATACTATACTATATATATACTATATATAGTACTATATATAGTATATATACTATACTATATTATACCATATACTATATATAGTACTGTATATAGTATATATATATGTGTATATATATATACTATACTATATTATATTATACTATAGTATAATAAATACTATAGAATCTGAGGTCCAGAGAGGTAAAGTGATTTCAATGAAGTCACTCACACTGGTAAAAGGAGTAGAGCCGGAGCTAGAACCTAGATTTCCTAAATCCTAGTCCCGTGTTCATTCATTCATTCATTCATACTTATTGAGCGCTTACTGTGTGCAGAGCACTGTACTAAGCGCTTGGGAAGTACAAGTTGGCGACATATAGAGACGGTCCCTACCCAACAACAGGCTCACAGTCTAGAAGGAGGAGACGGACAAAACAAAACATGTAGACAGGTGTCAAGTCGTCAGAACAAATAGAATTAAAGCTAAATGCACATTATTAACAAAATAAATAGAATAGTAAATACGTACAAGTAAAATAAATAAAGTGATAAATCTGTACAAACAGATATACAGGTGCTGTGGGGAGGGGAAGGAGGTAGGGCGGGGGGGATGGGGAGGAGGAGAGGAAAAAGGGGGCTCTTTCCACACAGTTCATGCTGCCTTCTTATTTAATTAAATGGGTAATTCACCCTGCTTTGATTTTTCAATAAAGTTTATGCTATTTCCCAATTCTCTGCACAGAATAAAAAGTCAATCCACTGAGCAAACCATAAAACAGAGCACTGCTGAAAGAAAGCAAACTAAATATTTTTCTGGGACCAACCAGTGTTCCAGTTTCCCTGACACCAGAGTGTGCAATGGGACCTTGGGTTTTGGGGGGCTTCTGTGGAATTGAAATCTTGGTGCCCGTGAAAATCTACAAACATTTTAACAGTAAAAATGAACCAATCCCCCTACGCGTCACCACCTCTTCCCGCAGATCAGATTTATGTTTTCTAATTGTTTTCCAATCCTTGTTTTGAAGAGGATATTGAAAATGTCATGCCTTCTGTAGACACTGAAAATCTGCTCTATGATTATATCCACAGAATTCCCACGATCCCCTTTACAAGGTCTCGGCACAGGCCTCTTTCTCCCCACATATCGCTCTCCCCATATTCAAATCCTGATTAAAATTATATTTCCTTCAGAAGGCCTTCCCCCCCCACCCCCTCGTTTTCCCTATTTGCCCTCCCCTGGGTGTTGCCGATGCATTTGGATCAGTGGAAGCCAACTTATGTTGCCAACTTGTACTTCCCAAGCGCTTAGTACAGTGCTCTGCACACAGTAAGTGCTCAATAAATATGATTGTGTATGTTTGTACATATTTATTACTCTATTTATTTATTTATTTTACTTGTACATACCTATTCTATTTATTTTATTTTGTTAATATGTTTGGTTTCGTTCTCTGTCTCCCCCTTCTAGACTGTGAGCCCACTGTTGGGAGGGACCGTCTCTATATGTTGCCAACTTGGACTTCCCAAGCGCTTAGTAGAGTGCTCTGCACACAGAAAGCGCTCAATAAATATGATTGATTGAATGAATGAATAGAAGCAGTGTGGCTCAGTGGAAAGAGCCCGGGCTTTGGAGTCAGAGGTCATGGATTCAAATCCCGGCTGCTCCACTTGTCAGCTGTGTGACTTTGGGCAGGTCACTTCACTTCTCTGGGCCTCAGTGACCTCATCTATAAAATGGGGATTAAGATTGTGAGCCCCACATGGGACACCCTGAGCACCTTCTATGCTCCCCAGCGCTTAGACCAGTGCTTTGCACAAAGTAAGAGCTTAACAAATACCAAAATTATTACCATTATTACCAAGCGTTTAGAGAATGCTTGGCACATATTAAGCACTTAACAAATACCAAAATGATTACTATTATTACCAAGCACTTAGAGAATGCTTGGCACATATTAAGCACTTAACAAATACCATTATTATTATTATTATTATTATTATTATTATTATTATTATTACCACCCCTTAGGCACTCTGATGCTCATCCCCTTCCCCAGCCCCACAGCACTTATGTACATAGCCTTATTCTCCGCCATTTCTCCAGTCTGTAATTTATTTCAAATGCCTGTGTCTCTGGAAAAGTGTCTTCTCCAGAGAATTACAATACGATAAATTAGAGTTGGTAGACACATTCCCTACCCACAAAGAGCTTAAAGTCTAGAGGGACATGTGTCTACCAACTCTAATTTATCATATTGTAATTCTCTGGAGAAGACACTAATGCTAGGAAAGGTCCAGGGAAAATGGGGAAGAGGCAAACCGGCAGCTAGATGGAGAGAGACCAGAACAGCGATAACGGAAGAACCGTTCGAAAGGTTGGGGATTATGGAAGAGGACAGGATGTTCTGGAGAAAGTCGATCCATGGAGTCGCTATAAATCAGAAACGACTTGACGGCACTTAATAATAATTAATAAATTATTTAGTTACATCCATGTCTGTCTTCCCATCTAGACTGTAAGCTCCTTGCGGGCAGGGAACATAGCTACCAACTAGAGAAGCAGTGTGGCTCAGGGGAAAGAGCCCGGGCTTTGGAGTCAGAGGTCACGGGTTCAAATCCCGGCTCTGCCAACTGTCGGCTGTGTGACTTTGGGCAAGTCACTTCACTTCTCTGGGCCTCAGTGACCTCATCTGTAAAATGGGGGTGAAGACTGTGAGCTCCCCAAGGGACAACCTGATCACCTTGTAACCTCCCCAGTGCTTAGAACAGTGCTTTGCACATAGTAAGCGCTTAATAAATGCCATCATTATTATCACCAACTCTGTTGTACTGTACTCTCCTAAGCGCTTCGTTCAGCAAGTACTAAGCACACACAAGTGCTCAATAAATACCACTGAGTGACAGAGTGATTGATTCTTGGAGTTGAATTGTCTGATCCAATCCAGCCTAATGACGTCTACTAGAGCATTTGAGACTGAAGCCCCATGGCCCTGACAAAATCTTCTGAGCTCATTCAATCGTATTTATTGAGCGCTTTACTTGTGCAAAGCACTGTACTAAGCACCCAGAGTTTCTAAGAGGGGGGCAAGGGGAGAGAGAGACGGCTTTTCTCTCCAAGAACGGCAGTACTTTGTGGTACCTTGATGTCGAGAGCTGTGGATTTGGTAATATATTTTGATTTTTTCACAGTTTTTGTTCTCCGCTTTAGAAAACCCCGCGTGGGACAAGAACCCTGCCTCAGTCGTGAACTTTCTATCTCCCCTGGCACTCAACACAGTGTTTCGCACAGAGTAAGTGCCTAAGAAGGCCGATGCTATTTACTGTTTCAAAATCTGATGCTTCCAGATCGTATTTTTAGTATCTCATGAACACAGCTGGAAACAGCTAACCTTGGTTTTTTAGGGGCTTGACAACAGGAATCCAACTAAGAACAATTCTATTTGAAGGAGTCACAATAACAGTTGACTGCATCCAGAGTGGAGGAGCGTTTATGTGTGTGGGTGTGTTTTAATGCCATAATGCAACACAATTTCCAGGTATGTGCTCCTCTTTTGTGTTTAGATCATATACATCAAAGAAAAAAAATATCAGTACCTTGATTTCATATAGTGATGACTTCGTAAGAGGTCAGGGTTCTCCGGGTAATTTTTTCTTTTCCATTCATCCTTCCAACTCCACAGCAAGCTAGGACACGTTGATCTCTATTTTATTCGCACAGAAACTGAAATAGGAAGAGGGTTTTGTTCAAGGTCACAGAAGCAGTAAGGATACCAGGTTCTAACGAGGTTGGCCCAGGGACCCGAAGATTAAAGATACAAGTGGGAAAAATAGAACTTATTAAGCGCCTGTTGAACTTAACACTGGAAAAGATGTAGACAAATAAGAGATAATCAGTCGATGAGAGAACGTACTGCAAACAGATCGCTGTACTAAGCACTTGGGAGATATGATAGAATGACAATAATAATAATTATGGTATTTGTTAAGTCCTTACTAAGTGTCAAGTGCTGCTAGAGGCCCTGGGATAGATACAAGGTAATCATCATTATCATTATCATTATCAATATCATCGTTATTATTATTGCTATTATAGAGGGGAAGACAGACATTAAAATGTGTTAAAAGAATAAATAATTGTATGCTTACTGTGTGCAAGGCATTGCACAAGATAATAATGATGGCATTTGTTAAGCACTTACTATGCGCAACACACTGTTCTAAGTGCTGGAGAGGTTACAAGGTGATCAGGTTGTCCCACGGGGGGCTCACAGTCTTAATCCCCATTTTACAGATGAGGGAACTGAGGCCCAGAGAAGTCAAGTGGCTTGCCCCAGGTCACACAGCAGACAAGGGGCAGAGCCGGGATTAGAACCCACATCCTCTGACTCCCAAGCCTGGGCTCTTTCCACTAAGCCACGCTGCTTCACGTGATCCTTGAACACATGATCTAAGAACACCTTGAGAGAAGCAGCATGGCTCAGTGGAAAGAGCCCGGGCTTTGGAGTCAGAGGTCATGGGTTCAAATCCCAGCTCTGCCAGTTGTCAGCTGTGTGACTTTGGGCAAGTCACTTAACTTCTTTGTGCCTCAGTTCCCTCATCTGTAAAATGGGGATAAAGAGTGTGAGCCCCCCATGGGACAACCTGATCACCTTGTAACCTCCCCAGTGCTTAGAACAGTGCTTTGCACATAGTAAGTGCTTAATAAATGCCAGTAAGCACTCAATAAGTACCACTGAATGATTGATTGATATAGCTCTATAAGATTGGTTATGGGCAAATACTGTGAAAATTCAACCAGATTAAAAAAAATTATGTATATATGTATATACGTTTGTACATATTTATTACTCTTACTTGTACATATTTAGCCAATTTATTTTATTTTGTTAATCTGTTTTGTTTTGTTGTCCGTCTCCCCCTTCTAGACTATGAGCCCGCTGTCGGGTAGGGACCGTCTCTATATGTTGCCAACTTGGACTTCCCAAGCGCTTAGTACAGTGCTCTGCACACAGTGAGTGCTCAATAAATACGACTGAATAAATGAATGAATGAATGAATGAACACCTGATCCTTGCCCTCAAAGAGCTTATCATCAATCATTCAAGCAAGCAAAGCAATCAGTGGCATTTATTGTGCGCTCAATGTGTGCAGAGCACCGCACTAAGCACTTGGGAGAGTTTAGGGAGCTTACAATCCAGCAGACTGGATGCTTAATAGAGAAGCAGTGTGGCTCATTCATTCATTCATTTATTCAATCGTATTTATTGAGCGCTTACTGTGTGCAGAGCACTGTACTAAGCGCTTGGGAAATACAAGTTGGGAACATATAGGGACGGTCCCTACCCAACAGTGGGCTCACAGTCTAGAAGGGGGAGACAGACAACAAAACAAAACATATTAACAAATTAAAATAAATAATAATAATAATGGTGGTATTTGTTAAGCGCTTACTGTGTGCCAAGCACTGTTCTAAGCGCTGATAGAATAAAATAAAATAAAATAAATAAAATAAATAGAATAAATATGTACAAATAAAGTAAGGAAATAAATCAGTAGAAAGAGCCTGGGCTTGGGAGTCAGAGGTCAGCTGTGTGACCTTGGGCAAGTCACTTCACTTCTCTGGGCCTCAGTTCCCTCATCTGTAAAATGGGGATGAAGACTGTGAGCCCCACGTGGGACAACCTGATGACCTTGTATCTCCTCCAGCGCTTAGAACGGTACTTGGCACATAGTAAGCTCTTAACAAGTACCAACATTATTATTATTAATAGAGACGAACTTCCTGGCTGAGTTTAACAGTAAGGGAGAAGTGGGAGTTGGTGACAGACAACTAGGGAACAATGAAAACGAAACAAAAAACCCACAAGTGACAAGGACACTGTTAAATGCGACAGGTCACTGTGAGTAGAGGAGAAGGATTACGCGCTCAATCCAACAACCACAGGTAGGGTCTCATTGATGTTCTAAAAGTTTCTGCTGTGAAAGAACTTCCTGGACTGGAGCAAGGGCTGATGAGAGACCCGATGGTGTGTTGGAGAAGCAGCGTGGCTCAGTGGAAGGAGCCCGGGCTTTGGAGTCAGAGGTCATGGGTTCAAATCCCAGCTCTGCTAATTGTCAGCTGTGTGACTTTGGGCAAATCACTTCACTTCTCTGGGCCTCAGTTACCTCATCTGGAAAATGGGGATTAAGACTGTGAGCCCCCCGTGGGACAACTTGATCCGCTTGTAACCTCCCCAGTGCTTAGAACGGTGCCTTGCACATAGTAAGTGCTTAATAAATGCCATCATCATCATCATCATCATCATCATCAATCGTATTTATTGAGCACTTACTATGTGCAGAGCACTGTACTAAGCGCTTGGGAAGTACAAATTGGCAACATATAGAGACAGTCCCTACCCAACAGTGGGCTCACAGTCTAAAAGGGGGAGACAGAGAACAAAACCAAACATACTAACAAAATAAAATAGGATAGATATGTACAAGTAAAATAAATAAATAGAGTAATAAATATGTACAAACATATATACATATATACAGGTGCTGTGGGGAAGGGAAGGAGGTAGGATGGGGGGGATGGAGAGGGGGACGAGGGGGAGAGGAAGGAAGGGGCTCAGTCTGGGAAGGCCTCCTGGAGGAGGTGAGCTCTCAGTAGGGCCTTGAAGGGAGGAAGAGAGGCTGGCGGAGGGGCAGAGGGATTGGGGGCATTCCAGGCCCGGGGGAGGACGTGGGCCGGGGGTCGATGGCGGGACGGGAGAGAACGAGGTATGGTGAGGAGATTAGCAGTGGCAGAGGAGCTGAGGGTGCGGGCTGGGCTGGAGAAGGACAGAAGGAAGGTGAGGTAGGAGGGGGCGAGGGGATGGACAGCTTTGAAGCCGAGGGTGAGGAGTTTCTGCCTGATCATCATCATCATCATCAAGGCAAGGGGGCAGTGAGAAAGAGGGCAGAGTGTCCCCAGCAGTTAGTTGTCCCCTGTAGAACAGGGAGATGAGGGGGGAAAGGGGTGGCTGGGAAGAAGCAGAGATCAAGAGAGAAGGAGCATTCATTCATTCATTCAATCGTATTTATTGAGCGCTTACTGTGTGCAGAGCACCGTACTAAGCGCTTGGGAAGTCCAAGTTGGCAACCTATAGAGACGATCCCTACCCAACAGCGGGCTCACAGTCTAGAAGGAGCAGAGAAGCGATGTGGCCTGGTGAAAAGGGCACACAGATGGGAGTCTGAAGGATCTGGATTCAAATCCCAGCTCTGCCACTTGTCTGCCGGGTGACCTCAGACACGTCGCTCAACTTTTCGGTGCCTCAGTGAGCTCATCTGTAAAATGGGGATTGTTGGACACAGACTGATTCTCTTGTATCTCTCCCTGTGCCTGGAGTATACTAAGGGCTTAACGAATACCATTTCGTTGACTGAGCCCCCTCCTCCTCCCCCCGCCCTACCTCCTTCCCCTCCCCACAGCACCTGTATATATGTTTGTACAGATTTATTACTCTATTTATTTTACTACTACATATTTACTATTCTATTTATTTTGTTAATATATTTTGTTTTGTTGTCTGTCTCCCCCTTCTAGACTGTGAGCCTGCTGTTGGGTAGGGACCGTCTCTATTTGTTGCCAACTTGTACTTCCCAAGCTCTTAGTACAGTGCTCTGCACACAGTAAGCACTCAATAAATATGATTGAATGAAAGAATGAATGAGTTTAAATTTTTATTATTTATTTATATTAATTATATTTATTTCTATCAATGGCTGTCTTCTCCTCTAGACTGTAAGCTCACTGTGGGCAGGGAATATGTCCATTATATTGTTATACTGAACTCTCCCAAGCACAGAACGTGCTCAATAAATGACTGATGGAGCCCATTGTTGGGTAGGGACCATCTCTATATGTCGCCAACTTGGACTTCCCAAGTGCTTAGTACGGTGCTCTGCACACAGTAAGCGCTCAATAAATACGATTGAATGAATGAATGAATGAATGATTTTTAAAAAAGGAGGAGGAAGACTGTGAGCCCACTGTTGCGTAGGGACTGTCTCTATATGTTGCCAACTTGTACTTCCCAAGCGCTTAGTACAGTGTTCTGCGCACAGTAAGCGCTCAATAAATACTATTGAATGAATGAATAGGGACGTTAAGTGACTTACCCAACGTCACATGGAGGGCATGTAGTGGATTCAGGGGACAATACATGCCCTCTGAAATAATAATAATAATAATAATGGCATTTGTTAAGCGTTTACTACGTGCAAAGCACTGTTCTAAGCACTGGGAGGGTACAAGGTAATCAGGTTGTCCCGCATGGGGCTCACAGTCTCAATCCCCATTTTACAGGTGAGGAAACTGAGGCCCAAAGAAGTTAAGTGACTTGCCCAAAGTCACACAGCTGATAAGTGGCAGAGTCGGGATTAGAACCCATGACCTCTGACTCCCAAGTCCAGGCTCTTTCCAATGTAGCCCAGGACGTCCAGCCCACCTGAGCTTGCTCTCAGACCCGTCGAGCTGGCCAAGTCCCCGTCAGTGAGCGTAGGGCCCCCGCTCTATCTGGCAACTGATGTTCCAAGAGGAGCCAAGGAAATGGACACGTCTGGATCTGGCTCCTGCAACCTTTCCACCCAGAATTGTATTTCACGTGACTCGGCGCAGAATTGCAGGCACCACAGAAAGAGGAAAGCTAGGTGGGCTCAAGAGATAACCCTCCTTTTTCATCCTTAGAGTCATCCTTTCTTCTAGACTGTGAGCCCACTGTTGGGTAGGGACCGTCTCTATATGTTGCCAACTTAGACTTCCCAAGCATTTAGTACAGTGCTCTGCACACCGTAAGCGCTCAATAAATACGACTGAATGAATGAACTGAGGCCCAGAGAAGTGAAGTGACTTGCCCAAAGTCACACAGCTGACAGTTGGCGGAGCTGGGATTTGAACCCACGACCTCTGACTCCAAAGCCCGGGTTCTTTCCACCGAGCCACGCTGCTTCTCCATGTGGCAGAGCCAGGACGAGGAACCAGGTCCTTTTGACTCCCAAGCCCAAGTTCTATCCATTAGGCCACACTTCTTCAAACGCGAACAGCAGAGTGGGGCCGGGCCGTTGATGCAGAGATACCAGCTCAGTGGGGCGAAAGGTCAGGTCACCCCATGTCCCACCAAGGCCCCACCCAAAGAACCCGGCAAACCCGGAGAGCCCGGGCCGCCACTCTCCACCTTCTCAATCGTCTTTCCTCTCCACGGCTGCGGAAAAATCGTTAAAACCTTCCACCTCAGAAAGCAGGATGCCTCCGAGCGCTTGATCTCAGCAGGCCGGTTCTGGGGATTTGAGAAGTCTGAGGAGCAGCGACGAGGAAGGAATTCATAATGGGCTTCGAGGGAAGCAGGAAACCGCAGCTGAGAATCTGGAGCGGTCCGGTTTCTGCCGCCTCTCCTCCCCCGTTATCCCCACGCCTGCAGAGGCCCCCGAACCTCTTGGCTTTTAGCTTGGAACAACCCCCCCCGCCTCGTCCACCCCCGAAATGGCAAAGCGTCTCCGAGTCCGATTCATCTCAACGGCGGGATCAATGCCGAGGTCCCACGGAGGACTGCCCATCGATCGAGGAGGTGACGAAAAAGATTCAATCATAAATATCGTCCTGATCTCTGGAGTTCTTTCCCTGGATTGCTTTCCGGGGCTAGGCTCTAGAACGAATGCCTTCTTCACCTTTCGCTCCCAGTGAAACGACTGGTTGCCTTGACCGTAACTGTATAGGCATCGTGGCGTTTAACATGCGCTTACTATGTGGAAGGCACTGTGGCCTAGAGAAGTGAAGTGACCGGCCTAAGGTCACACAAACCACATGGGGGGCACAGTCTTCCTCCCCATTTCATAGATGAGGCTACTGGAGACCCAAAGAAGTTCATTTATTCAATCCATCCTATTTATTGAATGCTTACTTCGTGCAGAGCACTGTACTAAGCACTTGGGAAGTACAAATCGGCAACATGTAGAGACGGTCCCTACCCAACAACAGGCTCAAGGGATTTGCCCATTCACGTCTGCATCCAGATGGACTGAAGATAATCACAACGGACACAGTCTCTGTCTTACCTGAGGCTCACGGTCTAAGAGGGAGGACAGGAGAACAGCTACTATCCATCAATCAATCGTATTTATTGAGGGCTTACTAGGTACTGAGCACAGCTACCATCCATCAATCAATTGTATTTATTGAGGGCCTACTAGGTACCGAGCACTGAACTAAACGCTTGGAAGGGTACGATAGAATTAGCAGACACGTTTCTTACCCATCCTGAGTTTACATTCTAGAGGGGGAGATCATCTTTTTGCAGAAATGCTCTGGGCATGTTACTCCTCTCCTCAAAAATCTCCAGTGGCTGCCTGTCAACCTACACATCAAGTAAAAACTCCTCACCCTGGGCTTCAAGGCTGTCCATCACCTCGCCCCCTCCTACCTCATCTCCCTTCTCTCCTTTCACAGCCCAGCCCGCACCCTCCGCTCCTCTGCCACTCACCACCTCACTGTACCTCGTTCTCGCCCATCCCGCCATCGACCCCCGGCCCACGTCCTTCCCCTGGCCCGGAATATCCTCCCTCCCCACATCCGCCAAGCTCGCTCTCTTCCTCCCTTCAAAGCCCTACTGAGAGCTCACCTCCTCCAAGAGGCCTTCCCACACTGAGCCCCCTTTTTTCCTCTCCTCCTCCCCATCCCCCCGCCCCACCTCCTTCCCCTCCCCACAGCACCCGTATATATGTTTGTACAGATTTATTACTCTATTTTACTTGTACCTATTTACTATTCTATTGATTTTGTTAATGATGTGCATCTAGCTTTATTGCTATTTATTCTGACGACTTGACACCTGTCCACATGTTTTGTTTTGTTGTCTGTCTCCCCCTTCTAGACTGTGAGCCCGTTGTTGGGTAGGGACCGTCTCTAAATGTTGCCAACTTGGACTTCCCAAGCGCTTAGTACAGTGCTTTGCACACAGTAAGCACTCAATAAATATGACTGAATGAATGAGATGATAATAATTATAATAATAATGGTATTTGTTAAGCGCTTACTATGTGCCAAGCACTGTTCTAACCACTGAGGTAGATACAAGGTAACCAGGTTGTCCCACGTGGGGCTTACACTCTTCATCCTCATAATAATAATGATAGCATTTATTAAGCGCTTACTATGTGCAAAGCACTGTCCTAAGCACTGGGGAGGTTAACAGGGTGATCAGGTTGTCCCACGGGGGGGCTCACAGTCTTCATCCCCATTTTCCAGATGAGGTAACTGAGGCCTAAAGAAGTTAAGTGACTCGCCCAAAGTCACACAGCTGATAAGTGTTGGAGCCGGTATTTGAACCCATGACTTCTGACTCCAAAGCCCGGGCTCTTTCCACTGAGCCACGCTGCTTCCCAACATCAGCAGATGTTGATATGAACGATTTATCACATATAATTTAAAGAATCATACTTGCTGTGCTGATCCAAGCACTCCCCCCATGCCACCTTGATTACTGCATCAGCCTCCTCGCTGACCTCCCTGCCTCCTGTCTCTCCCCACTCCAGGCCATATTTCACTCTGCTGCCTGGATCGTTTTTCAGTCTGTGTTTTTTTCCCACTCCTCGAGAACCTCAAGGGATTTTCCCACTCACGTCTGCATCCAGAAGAAACTCCTTCCCAGTGATTTGGAAGCAGTCAATCCCCTCGCCCCCTTCCAACCTCACCTCGCTGCTCTCCTACTATACAACCCAGCCCGCACACGTCGCTCCCCCTACTCACGGTACCTCAATCTCATCTTCCTCTCCACCCACCCCTTGTCCATAATCCCACCTCTGGCCTGGAATTACCCATTTCCTTCATACGCAAAAGACAATCACTTTCCTCACGTTTACAAATTTATTACAATTGTACCTTCTCCGAGAAGCCTTCCGTGACTGAGCCCACGTCTCCCCTACTCTCTCTCATCATCATCATCAATCGTATTTATTGAGCACTTACTGTGTGCAGAGCACTGTACTAAGCGCTTGGGAAGTACAAATTGGCAACATATAGAGACAGTCCCTACCCAACAGTGGGCTCACAGTCTCTCCTTTCTGTGTCAGCTACACACTTGGCTCCGTGCCTTTTAAGCACTGATATTCACCCTCTCAATCAATCAATCATATTTATTGAGCACTAACTGTGTGCAGACCTCTGTACTAATCACTTGGGAAGTACAAGTTGGCAACATATAGAGACAGTCCCTAGCCAACAGTGGGCTTTCATTCATTCATTCATTCAATCATACGTATTGAGCGCTTACTGTGTGCATTCATTCATTCAATCGTATTTATCATCATCATCAATCATATTTATTGAGCACTTACTATGTGCAGAGCACTGTACTAAACGCTTGGGAAGTACAAATTGGCAACATATAGAGAAAGTCCCTACCCAACAGTGGGCTCACAGTCTAAAAGGGGAGACAGAGAACAAAACCAAACATACTAACAAAATAAAATAAATAGGATAGATAAGTACAAGTAAAATAAATAAATAAATAAATAGAGTAATAAATATGTACATTTATGTATATTTATGTATATTTATGGAGCGCTTACTGTGTGCAGAGCACTGTACTAAGCACTTGGGAAGTACAAGTTGGCAACATATAGAGACGGTCCCTACCCAACAACCCTTCCCCATCCCAGAGCTTATATACATATCTATAGTTTATTTTAATGTCTGACTGTAATAATAATAATAATAACAATAACAGCATTTGTTAAGCACTTACTATGTACTGGGCACTGTACTAAGCGCTGGGGTGGATGCAAGCAAATCGGGTTAAGCACAGTTCCTGTCCTATGTGGGGCTCACAGTTTCAATCCCCATTTTCCAGATGAGGGAACTGAGGCCCAGAGAAGTGAAGTGACTTTCCCAGGGTCACACAGCAAGCAAGTGGCCGAGTGGGATTAGAACTCATGACCGTCTGATGCCCAGGTCCATGCCCTATCTACTATGTCACGCTGCTTCCCACGTAATCTAGACAAGAAGCAGCATGGTTTAGTGGAAAGAGCCCAGGCTTGGGAGTCAGAAGTCATGGGTTCTAATTCCAGTTCTGCCACTTATCAGCTGTGTGACTTTGGGCAAGTCACTTAACTTCTCTGTGCCTCAGTTACCTCATCTGTTAAATGGGGATTAAGACTGTGAGCCACTCATGGGACAACCTGATTACCTTGCATCTACCCCAGTGCTTAGAACAGTGCGTGGCACATAGTAAGCGCTTAACAAATACCATTATTATCATTATCCCCTTTTAGACTGTGAGCCCACTGTTGGGTAGGGACTGTCTCTATATGTTGCCAATTTGTACTTCCCAAGCGCTTAGTACAGTGCTCTGCACATAGTAAGCGCTCAATAAATACGATTGATGATGACGATGATGATTAATCACTTGTGGGCAGGAACTGTGTCTTCCAAATTCGGTCACATCGCACTCTCCCCAGGGCTTACTACAGTGCTCTTTGCACTGTAGTACTCAATAAATACCACCGACGGATTGATCCTCATTTTATAGATGAAGAAACCGAGGCCCGGAGAAGTGCAGAGCAGCCGGGGGTAGAACCGGGACTAGAACCCAGGTCTCCCAACTCCCAGACTCACCTCCTTCCCACTAGGCCTATCTCAGAGACGGAAAAACAGACAAGAGACACAGGGATGAAAATGTGGACTCCGTCATTTCAATCCATCGGTGGTATTGATTGAGATTTCCCGGGTGCTTTGAAGAACTCAATTCCTTCTCTCTCTCCTACCTTATCTTGCTGTTCTCCTACTGCAACCCATAGCACATAGAATTCGCTCCCCCTCGTCCCCCTCTCCATCCCCTCATCTTACCTCCTTCCCTTCCCCACAACACCTGTATATATGTATATATGTTTGTACATATTTATTACTCTATTTATTTATTTATTTATTTTACTAGTACATATCTATTCTATTTATTTTATTTTGTTAGTATGTTTGGTTTTGTTCTCTGTCTCCCCCTTTTAGGCTGTGAGCCCACTGTTGGGTAGGGACTGTCTCTATATGTTGCCAGCTTGTACTTCCCAAGCGCTTAGTACAGTGCTCTGCACATAGTAAGCGCTCAATAAATACGATTGATGATGATGATGATGATAGCACATATAATTCGCTTCTCTAATGCCAAACTACTCACAGTACCTCCATCTCGCCTGTCTAGCCGCCGACCTCATCATCAATCGTATTTATTGAGCGCTTACTATGTGCAGAGCACTGTACTAAGCGCTTAATCCCTCATCCCTCATCCCTCCTCATCCCTCCTCATAGCCAACAATGACTCTCTCCCCTTTCAAAGCCTTTTTGAAGGCCCATCTCCTCCAAGAGATCTTCCCAGACTAAACCCTCATTTCCTTTTTCCCCCACTCCCTTCCATGTCACCCTCGCACTTGGATTTGCTCCCTTTATTCCCCTCTCCCTCAGCCCCACAGCACTTACGTACACAGCCATAAATATTTATTTCTGTTTAAGGAAGCAGTGTGCCTCAGTGGAAAGAACCCGGGCTTTGGAGTCAGAGGTCATGGGTTCGAATCCCGACTCCACCACATGTCTGCTGTGTGACCTTAGGCAAGTCACTTAACTTCTCTGAGCCTCAGTTACCTCATCTGCAAAATGGGGATTAAGACTGTGAGCCCCACGTGGGACAACTTGATTACCTTGTATCCCCCCAGCGCTTAGAACAGTGCTCTGCACATAGTAAGCACTTAATAAATTCCATCATTATTATTATTATTATTATTAGTTAACTTCTCTGTGCCTCAGTTCCCTCATCTGTAAAATGGGGATTAAGACTGTGAGCCCCATGTGGGACAACCTGATCACCTTGTAAATGCCCCAGCGTTTAGAACAGTGCTTTGCACATAGTAAGCGCATAACAAATGCCATTATTATTATTATTATTTTTCCCCCCTCCATCCACCCATCTTACCTCCTTCCCTTCCCCACAGCACCTGTATATATGTATATATGTTTGTACAAATTTATTACTCTATTTATTTATTTTACTTGTACATATCTATTCTATTTATTTTATTTTGTTAGTATGTTTGGTTTTGTCTCCCCCTTTTAGACTGTGAGCCCACTGTTAGGTAGGGACTGTCTCTATATGTTGCCAATTTGTACTTCCCAGGCGCTTAGTACAGTGCTCTGCACACAGTAAGCGCTCAATAAATACGATTGATGATGATGATGATGATGAAGGTCTGTTTCCCTCTCTAAACGGTAAGCCTGTTGTGGGCAGGGAATGTGTCTACCACCTCTGTTGTATTATACTCTCCCAAGTGCTTAGGACAGTTCTCTGCACACAGTAAATTTTCAATAAATATGATTGATTGATTGATTGAGTGCAGAGAACTGTCCCAAGCGCTTCAGTGAGTACAATTCAAGAGTTGGTAGATAGGCTCTCTGTTTTAAAGTTTAGAGGGGGAGTAAATTATCAAATTACAGAATGGGGAAAGAAGAGAGGGTTAGGATATGTCCATGCCTACTGTGGGACTGATGGGGTGGGGATGAGGGAATCAATCAATCAATCGTATTTATTGAATCAATCAATCAATCGTATTTATTGAGCACTTACTTTGTGCAGAGCACTAAGCGCTTGGGAAGTACAAATTGGCAACATATAGAGACAGTCCCTACCCAACAGTGGGCTCACAGTCTAAAAGGGAAGCAGCATGACTCAGTGGAAAGAGCCTGGGCTTTGGAGTCAGAGGTCATGGGTTCAAATCCCAGCTCCGCCAACTGTCAGCTGTGTGACTTTGGGCTTGTCACTTCACTTCTCTGTGCCTCAGTTGCCTCACCTTTAAAATGGGGATTAAAACTGTGAGCCCCCCATGGGACAACCTGATCACCTTGTAAACTCCCCAGCGCTTAGAACAGTGTTTTGCACATAGTAAGCGCTTAACAAATGCCATTATTATTATTATTATGAGGGGGAAGGGGGTGAATATAAAAGGACTTTTACACCTGTCCTTCCAAATTGTAATTTGTCCATGTGTCCTCTAGACCGTAAAGCTCATCGTGGGCAGGGAATGTGCCTTTTGATTATTCTATTGTCCTCTCCCAAGCACTTAGTACAGTGTTCTGCACACAGAAAGTGCTCAGTAAATACAAACTGAATGAGTCCCCTCCAACAGCCCTGTTGGAACTCCCTCCCATGGACAGCCACCCTGAAGCCCCCTGGAAGGCCCCATGATTTAATAATAACAATAATAATAATAATAATAATAATAATAATAATAGCATTTGTTAAGCACTTACTATATGCCAAGCACTGTTCTAAGCACTGGGGGGAGATACAGGGTGACCAGGTTGTCCTACGTGGGGTTCACAATCTTCATCCCCATTTTACAGATGAGGTAACTGAGGCCCAGAGAAGTGAAGTGACTTGCCCAAAGTCACACTGCTGACAAGAGGCAGAGGCAGGATTAGAACCTATGAACTCTGACTCCCAAACCAGGGCTCTTTCCACTGAGTACTGAGCACAGTGCTCTGCACACAGTAAGCGCTCAATAAATACGATTGAATGAATGAATGAATGAGCCATGATTTGGAGAGGAAAATCTTTCCTGGGAAACGCCGGGCTCTTCGAGGGCGAGCGGGGCTGTTTAACCCCCTAAATGGCAACCGTCGACCATTGTTCCGCTCCTGCCTTGCGTAAAAAGGCATCCAACTGGTGGAGGAGACTACTTGGTTTTTCTTATTAAATGGCAGGATCACGTGGAGGGGCTGACACACTTTGGGGCCTCAAAACAGATGGGTTCGGGAACACTTGGCCTTCCCACTCAGGGGACAGATGAAAATCTCGCCGATTCCAACGCTGCCACCCAAGCACATTAATTCCAACCCCCGCCACAACACACTCGCATCCCCCAAGCCTTGCTAAACACCTTTTCACTCCGGCTTAAATTCATCAGTCCAGAGGGACTGATCCCAAAAAGACAGCTTCAGAGAGATGCTCGCCATTCTCCAAAGGGAAGCGGGCCCTTTGGGTACCTGGAGAGCTGAAGGCGGCCCTGCCAAAACATTCCCACCTGCACCCGTGTATTTTCTCATTATCTCTCAGCTCGTCATGCGAGAACAATCTGTCACTTCCTATGCTGCTTTCCCCCAAACCCTTAACCAGAAAATTCCCCGTGTCTCGAAAGGGCACGCTTTAGCTTTCCCTTTAAACTAAAATTTCAACTCTTTCTCATCTCTTTCCCCCCCGCCACACACAATGCTTATTTCTAAAGCCCTTAATTCAGCGCAGTTACCCCTATAATTGGTTTTTTAAAAGTCTCATCCTACGGCTCTCTAATTCTGGAAGCAGTTCTGGTTTTTTTTTCCCCCCCAGACAAACGGAGTTCTGCTGACATTTTGATTCTGCCTCAGAGATCCTTTAAATTCCACATCTGCTCTTGCCCTGCACGAGAGCGTTTGGGCCCGGGACAAAAGCCCCCGCAGACTCAAACTCACACCCCAAACTCACTATTAGCCCGAGAGAGCGAGCCACTGAAAGCCATCAATTTCACAAGCTCATGAAAATTTATTATGGAAATGTTGAGCGCTGCAGAATCCAAAGAGGTCAGCTTCCACGCATCAGTCCCCATTTTCCTTCCTGTACGTGGAAATGTTACCCGAAATGCCTCCTTTAGAAATGAGGGACAAAAATAAAACAAAGGGCATGAGATTGGTTGAGATGCCAGAAATTCTTAATTCCTCGGTCTATCCGTGTAAATGTGGCATCGGCAGATTTCATCACCCTCCCTTTTATCTCCCTTTAGCGCGAAGCCTTAGATTTCCTTTGACAAGGTCAGTGCCGGGAAGATGGAAAACACTCTTTACACACGCGATTTCATACATCATCCTCTTTTTCATTACGAACCCCACAGGCATCACCCGAGCCCCAGAAATGAGGAGAGAGAGAGAGAGAGAACCGGCAATTTATGAACTGTCCTAGAATCCTCTGGCTGATGACTTGAAAAGGGTACAAAAATTAGGACTCGGGCCTGAGAATAAAACAGCGGTTCGGGAACAATAAAATGAAACCAAACCCGAGCCTGTAAAATCACAGTGATTTTCCTGGGGGTTTCGAAAATATATTTTCCTTCTTCTGTGAATCCCTCAAAAGTATTTACTGGGCACTGACTGTGCAGAGCACTGAATTAAGAGCTTGGAGCAAACAATAGAGTTAGCTGAGGAGATGCCTGTCCTCAGCAAGCTTACAGTCTAGGCAGGGGAGACAGAAACCAAAATAAATTACAGATGGTGGGAGTAACAGCATTTAAAGATCTAAAAATGAAAATATTTTTATGGTATTTGTTTGGTGCTTTCTATGTGCCAGGTACTGTACTAAGCACTGTGGTAGATCCAAGCTAATCAGGATGGACACAGTCCACGTCCCACATGGGGCTCACAGTCTTAATCCCCATTTTACAGATGAGGGAACTGAGGCACGGAAAAGTGACTTCCCCAAAGCTTCGCCCCCACTCCCTCCCTCTGCTCTACCCCCTTCCCCTCCCCACAGAACCTGTGCATATTTGCACATATTTATTACTCTATTTTATTAATGATGTGTATATATCTATAATTATATTTATTTTGATGGTATTGACACCTGTCTACTTGTTTTGTTTTGTTGCCTGTCTCCCCCTTCTAGACTGTGAGCCCGTTGTTGGGTAGGGATTGTCTCTATACGTAGCCGAATTGTACTTTCCATGCGTTTAGTACAGTGCTCAGCACCCAGTAAGCGCTCAATAAATATGATTAAATGAATGGATGAATAATAGCAAGGGTGTACAATGACCCAAGCACTATGAACTAAGCACTGAGGTAGGTAAAAGATAATCAGGGCCTTCTTGGGCTCACAGTCTAAGTTGGCAGGAGAACAGGTATTGAATCCTCATTTTGCAAATGAGGGAACTGAGGCCCAAAGAAGCGAAATGACTCGGCCAAGGTCACACGGCGGTTAAATGGCAAGGCCGGGCTTACGATCCGGTCCCCCGATTCCCAGGCCCACGCTCTATCCACTAGCCCACGCTGCTTTTCTCTGCTTAAGGGCTACTTCAATCAATTGTATTTATTGAGCGCTTACTGTGTGCAGAACGCCATACTAAGCGCTTGGGAAGTACAAGGGCTCCTTTGGTTGCAGCAGGATAACATTATTGGCTATGAAAACTCACTCTCTCCCTTCCATAAATATATGAATCAAACCATTTTCCAAGAGGACAGCCTGCTGAAGGGATGATCTTCTCTCTATGTGTGTGTGACTGAAGAGATAGATGTCTGACCCGCAATTCCTTTGGCTTTGTTGGAGTCCTGATATTCCTTCTAGATCGCCGTCTCAGCCTCCTCACGGGTCTCCTTGCCTCCAGCCTCTCCCCTATCCAGTACGTACCTCACTTGGCTTCCGGGATCATTTTTCTCAAGGCCATCATTCGACAAGTCTCTCAATCGGTGAATCAATATTTAATGAGCACTTACAGTGTGAAGAGCTATGCGCTAAGCACCGGAGAGGCGACGTGGCCTCGTGGAAACGGCATGGAGCAACATTAGGAGACCCAGGCTCTAATCTCAGCTCCGCCAGTGGCTTGCTATACGGTCTCAGAGAAGTTACTTAACCTCTCTGGGCCTCACTTACCTCATCTGTAAAATGGGCCTAAAATGTCACCTCTCCCTCCCTCTTAGACTGTGAGCCCTGTGTAGGAGAGGAACTGTATTCAATCCGATTATAAACCCCATGCTTAGCCAGTCACATTTCATTCATTCAATCGTATTTATTTATATGTTGCCAACTTGTACTTCCCAAGCGCTTAGTACAGTGTTCTGCACAAAGTAAGCGCTCAATAAATACGATTGATTGATTGAGCGCTTACCATGTGCAGAGCACTTACTAAGTGCTTGTCTTTACTGAGTAATTACCATGTGCAGTGCACTGTATTGAGTGCTAGGGAGAGTACAATATAACAGACACATTCCCTGCCCACAATGAGCTTACCGTCTTATTTCTGGGAGTATAAATAGAGGTAGGAGAGATGGTTTTTACCATCAGGGAGCTTGAAAGTCCAACAAGGGAGACAAACACAGAGCAATTTAATGTAGAGAAAGAAGAGAAGGTAAAGATGGATATATGGTAAAATGTCCAAATAGTAAACTATTTAAATTGGTATGTACGGAAGTATTATGGGTAGCGAATAGAAATCTTCCTGGTTTACACATTTTTCCCCTCAACATACTAAAAACTTCTGACTTTTCAATCTAAGGTACTCTAATCAGCTCTCTCCCTCCTGCTTATCAGGTTACCTTTAGATTCACACTGTGTAAAAGTTCCTTGAGGGAAGGGTTCATGTTGACTATTTCTCTTAGACGCTCCAAAGTGCTTAGTGCAGTGCTCTGCAACAGGAAGGTGCTTCATAAATAATAATAATAATAATAATAATAATAATAATAATGGTATTATTTGTTAAGGTCTTACTATGTGCCAAGCACTGTTCTAAGTGCTGGGGGAGATACAAGGTAATCAGGTTGTCCCATGTGGGGCTCACAGTCTTCATCCCCATTTTACAGATGAGGGAACCGAGGCACAGAGAAGTTAAGTGATTTGCCCGAAGCCACACAGCTGACAAGTGGTGGAGCCAGGATTAGAACCCATGACCTCTGACTCCCAAGCCCGGGCTCTTTCCATTGAGCCACGTTGCTTCTCTATATCACTGATTGATTGATCCGGGACAATGTTGAAAATACTCTGAAAACATCATGCTTTAACTGGCAACAAGGAATCTCCCAGGGCCGTCTCCTCCCCACCAACTGCTATCCTCTCAAAACGGAGAAGAAGAAAGGGAAAATAAAATGAGCAAATCTATTATCAGTGATCAGAAACTTCTCCATAACTTAGAGTAATAATAATAATGATGGCATTTGTTAAGCGCTTACTATGTGCAAAGCACTGTTCTAAGCACTGGGGAGGATGCAAGGTGATCAGGTTGTCCCACGTGCGGCTCTTTGTACTTCCCAAGTGCTTAGTACAGTGCTCTGCACATAGTAAGCGCTCAATAAATACGATTGATTGATTGATTGATTGATTAGTCCCTCTTTTACAGATGAGCTAACCGAGGCCCAGAGAAGTTAAGTGTCTTGCCCAAAGTCACACAGCTGACAAGCGGCAGAGCAGGGATTAGAACCCATGACCTCTGACTCCGAAGCTCGGGCTCTTTCCACTGAGCCACGCTGCTTCCCATGTCCAGAATTCATATACCACTATCCTAAAATGTATTTCTTTGGAAGCCCCAACGACAATCATCTTTGAAATGAGAACATTTTCTGTATGGCTAATGGGTGAATTTTTTATTTACATTCCTATGTGAGTGGTCACTTTGGTTTCATCATTTTTTTAATGGTATTTGTTAAGCCATGACAACTGGAAACTTTAACATACGTGTAAGGGACGGAAGATTGAAGATTGAAAATATATGACAATTTTTCTCTCGTGGGATCGATGATAGTAACCAAGAAATACACCGAAGATTAATGTTAGGAAGACTTGCTATGAAGAGCCTGGAAAAAGTCATGAAACATGCTGATGCAACAATCGCCACAAAAATACTAATTGTCAACTTTATGGTGTTTCCAGTGACAATGTATGGATCTGAAAGCTGGACAGGGAAAAAAAAAAAAAACCAGGATAGGAAGAACATCGATTCTTTTGAAATGTGGTGTTGGAGAAGGCTTTTGCGAATCCCATGGACTGCTGGAAAGACAAACAGATGGATTTTGGAGCAAATTTAACCAAAGTGGTCTTTGGAAGGCCAAACAATTCCACTTAGATAAGCATATTTTGGACACATAATCAGGATGATGGATTCTCTGGAGAAGACACTAATGCTAGGGAAACTCCAGGGAAAACGGGGAAGAGGCAGACGGGCAGCTAGATGGATAGAGACCAAAAGAACGATAACGGAAAAACTGTTAGAAAGGTTGCGGATTATGGCAGAGGATGGGACATTCCGGAGAAAGTAGATCCATGGAGTCGCTATGATTCGGAACTGACTCAACAGCACATAATAAAAAATGATAATAATAATAATAATAATATTTATTAAGCAGTTAATATGTGCCGGGCACTGTACTACGTACTACGATAGACACAAGATAATCAAGTTCATTCATTCATTCAATCGTATTTATTGAGCGCTTACTGTGTGCAGAGCACTGTACTTCATTCATTCATTCAATCGTATTTATTGAGCGCTGTGTGCAGAGCACTGTACTAAGCGCTTGAAAAGTACAAGTTGGCAACATATAGAGATGGTCCCTACCCAACAGTGGGCTCACAGTCTAGAAGGGACGGAGTCCCTGTGTCATATGGGGCTCACAGTCTTAATCCCCATTTTACCGATGAGGAAACTGAGGCACAGAGGAGTGAAGTGACTTGCCAAGGTCACACAGCAGACAAGTGGCAGAACCGGGATTAGAACTCTGCACCTCAACTGCCAGGCCCATGCTCTTTCCACTAGGCCCCTACACTCATTCAAATGATCTTTTCTGGCACTAAAAATTTAACCTTAAAAAGTTCATAAAAAGTAAACACTGTGAATAGACTACTCAGAGACTTAATTATAATAATGATGGTATTTGTTAAGCGCTTACTATGTGCAAAGCACTGTTCTAAGCGCTGAATTAGTATCAGTGCAATGAATTTCTCTTCAATCTGGCCTATTTATGTTGGGGTTATTGGAACCTCAGTAAGCGTTTGGAAAGTACAATACATGGTCACTGAGAGGGATGGGAAAAGGCTGGAGAGGATCAGTCAATTAATCAACAGTATTTAATGAGCTCTTAGAGGACATGGGTTCTAATCCCACCTCTGCCACTTGTCAGCTGGGTGACGCTGGGCAAGCCACTTAACTTCTCTGGTCCTCAGTTCCCTCATCTGGAAAATGGGGATTAAGACCGTGAGCCCAACGTGGGGCAACCTTGTATCCACCCCAGCACTTAGAACAGTGCTTGGCACATAGTAACTGCATAACAATCAATCAATCAATCATATTTATTGAGCGCTTACTATGTGCAGAGCACTGTACTAAGCGCTTGGGAAGTACAAATTGGCAACACATAGAGACAGTCCCTACCCAACAGTGGGCTCACAGTCTAAAAGGGGGAGACAGAGAAAAAAAAAACCAAACATACTAACAAAATAAAATAGAATAGATATGTACAAGTAAAATAAATAGAGTAATAAATAAAAGTAGAGTAACAAATACCATCATTATTATTATTACAATGCTTTGCACATAGTAAGCACTAAATAAATGCCATTATTATTATTATTATTATTATTATTATTATTATTATTAGAGCTCTACTGTACTCTCGGGAGAATACAACAGAATAATAAAACAGCCACATCCCCTGCCCACAAGGAGACTAGAGGGGGAGACAGACATTAATATCTGTAAGCCCGCTTTTGGATCCTGGCCCGCTGTCTAGCCCTTCTAGACTGTGAGCCCACTGTTGGGTAGGGACCGTCTCTATATGTTGCCAACTTGTACTTCCCAAGCGCTTAGTACAGTGCTCCGCACACAGTAAGTGCTCAATAAATCCGATTGAATGAATGAATAATGTAAATAAATAAAATTGCAGATATTTACACAAGTGCTAAGTGCTGCGGGGCCGGGAGGGATTAGTAGACACGATCTCTGTAAACAGAGAAGACTGTGTTTTCTACAGACCTCCAAAAAAATCTTCAACCGTCATCAAACAATATTATGCATCCGCGTGACGCCCTTCTAGGTGTGATTCCACACCTATATGTTGCCAACTTGTACTTCCCAAGTGCTTAGTACAGTGCTCTGCACATAGTAAGCGCTCAGTAAATACGATTGATGACGATGATGATGATTCAAAATACATTCAAGGTCCTGGGAGAGATTCCGTTTGGGTCGCAGTCATTTCACTCGCCATGTTCCATCTCTCAACAGCGTGAATTAATCTTGCTAAACAAGCAGAGAACAAGCCTTGGGTGAAAAAAGAGCTGTTTCCAACCCGGTTTGCAACCTCTCTGACCCAGCAGGTAAATTCCCATTACGAAGCTCAGGTGCTTTCTTGCCCGATTCAGCTAATCTTCCTTTATCAATTCTCAGTTTCCCTGCCACTGACCTTCCAACATTCTCTGCCATTTCCCCTTTCTACCATTTATCCTCATGTCCGTCTCCCTGAGGACTGTCAGCTCCCTGCGGGCTGTGGGCAGGGATCATCATCATCAATCATATTTATTGAGCGCTTACTGTGTGCAGAGCACTGTACTAAGCGCTTGGGAAGTACAAATTGGCAACATATAGAGACAGTCCCTACCCAACAGTGGGCTCACAGTCTAAAAGGGGGAGACGGAGAACAAAACCAAACATACTAACAAAAGAAAATAAATAGAATAGGTATGCACAAGTAAAATAAATAGAGTAATAAATATGTACAAACATATATACATATATACAGGTGATGTGGGGAAGGGAAGGAGGTAAGATGGGGGGATGGAGAGGGGGACGAGCGGGAGAGGAAGGAAGGGGGATCATGTCTATCAACTCGACTGTATTTAGAGAAGCAGCTTGGCTCAGTGGAAAGAGCCCAGGTTTTGGAGTCAGAGGTCATGGGTTCAAAATCCACCTCTGCCACTTGTCAGCTGTGTGACTTTGGGCAATCAATCAATCAATCAATCGTATTTATTGAGCGCTTACTATGTGCAGAGCACTGTACTAAGCGCTTGGGAAGTACAAATTGGCAACACATAGAGACAGTCCCTACCCAACAGTGGGCTCACAGTCTAAAAGGGGGAGACAGAGAACAGAACCAAACATACCAACAAAATAAAATAAATAGGATAGAAATGTACAAGTAAAATAAATAAATAAATAAATAGAGTAATAAATATGTACAACCATATATACATATATACAGGTGCTGTGGGGAAGGGAAGGAGGTAAGATGGGGGGATGGAGAGGGGGACGAGGGGGAGAGGAGGGAAGGGGCTCAGTGTGGGAAGGCCTCCTGGAGGAGGTGAGCTCTCAGTAGGGCCTTGAAGGGAGGAAGAGAGCTAGCTTGGCAAAGGGGCAGAGGGATTGGGGGCATTCCAGGCCCGGGGGATGACGTGGGCCGGGGGTCGACGGCAGGACAGGCGAGAACGAGGTACAGTGAGGAGATTAGTGGTGGAGGAGCGGAGGGTGCGGGCTGGGCAGTAGAAGGAGAGAAGGGAGGTGAGGTAGGAGGGGGCGAGGGGATGGACAGCCTTGAAGCCCAGGGTGAGGAGTTTCTGCAAGTCACTTAACTTCTCTGTGCCTCAGTTCCCTCATCTGGAAAATGGGGATGAAGACTGTGAGCCCCATGTGGGACAACCTGATCACCTTGTGTTCCCCCCCAGCGCCTAGAACAGTGCTTTGCACATAGTAAGTGCTTAACAAATACCATTATTATTATTATTGTACTCTCCCGAGTGCTTAGTACAGTGCTCTGCGTATGGTAAGCGCTCAATATGAAGCAGCGTGGCTCAGTGGAAAGATCCCGGGCTTTGGAGTCAGTGGTCATGGGTTCAAATCCCGGCTCCGCCAATTGTCAGCTGTGTGTGTATGTCCACGGAATAATGCGATACCCAGAATCCCTCGCTTCGTTATGATATCCAGGATCCCTTGCTTTGTTATCAATCAATCGTATTTATTGAGCGCTTACTGTGTGCAGAGCACTGTACTAAGTGTTTGGGAAGTCCAAGTTGGCAACATATAGAGACAGGCCCTACCCAACAGTGGGCTCACAGTCTAGAAGGGGGAGACAGAGAACAAAACCAAACATATTAACAAAATAAAGTAAATAGAATAGCTATGTACAAGTAAAATAAACAGAGTAATAAATATGTACAAACATATATACATATATACAGGTGCTGTGGGGAAGGGAAGGAGGTAAGACGGGGGGGATGGAGAGGGGGAGAGAGGTTATGATGCCTAGAATTCCTTGCTCTGCTTTCTGCTCATGCGCCGTATATTTCTAACTGCGCCACACTGATGTAGGCCTTAGATAAGCCTTTGGCAAGCGGCCACATTTGTCTGGTTCTGTATAAAATCCCCCAAACACACCTGTTGCGGTGCGGATGCTCCACGGATGTCATCATCATCATCAATCGTATTTATTGAGCGTTTACTGTGTGCAGAGCACTGTACTAAGCGCTTGGGAAGTACAAGTTGGCAACATGTCCTGCGGAAGGGGGCTGTCCTTGCACCAGGAACTCAACCGGCCACCGCGAGATTAGAGGTGATATGAACCCCATTGCAAAGGCTCCTCTCTCTATCTTCGGTCTTGCCGAATCCAGAATGAATCTGCTTGGAGCTAAGCTCCTGCGTTACAGTGACTTTGGGCAAGTCACTTACGTTCTCTGGGCCTCAGTTACCTCATCTGGAAAATGGGGATTGACTGTGAGCCCCTTGTGGGACAACCTGATCACCTTGTAACCTCCCAGCGCTTAGAACAGTGCTTTGCACATAGTAAGCGCTTAATAAATGCCATTATTATTATTAAACACCATTGATTAATACCAATAAATACCATTAATAATAATAATAATGATGATGGCATTTATTAAGCGCTTACTATGAGCCAAGCACTGTTCTAAGCGCTGGGGAGGTTACAAGGTGATCAGTTTGTCCCACGGGGGGCTCACAGTCTTCATCCCCATTTTACAGATGAGGTAACTGAGGCACAGAGAAGTGAAGCGACTTGCCCAAAGTCACACAGCTGGCAAATGGCAGAGCCGGGGTTTGAACCCATGACCTCTGACTCCAAAGCCCAGGCTCTTTCCACTGAGCCACGCTGCTTCTCTGTGCTTTGAAGGCAAGTGTCATGAAAGCAACTCTGTGGAGCTGTCTGGAGGAAATGGAAGGTTTTTCCTCATAAGATTTGCTACCAGAAGGTAAAAAAAAACATCATTACTGTACCTTATTTAAAAAAAAATGGTATTTGTTACACGTGGCCTAGTGGAAAGAGTTCGGGCCCAGGAGTCGGAGGAACTGAGTTCTAATACCAGTCCTGCCAAGGCCTAGGATGATCTTGATACTTCAGGAGAAGGAGCATGGTTCAGTGGAAAGAGCCCGGGCTTTGGAGTTAGAGGTCATGGGTTCAAATCCTGCCTCCGTCAACTGTCAGCTGTGTGACTTTGGTCAAGTCACTTAACTTCTCTCTGCCTCAGTTCCCTCATCTGGAAAATGGGGATTAAGACTGTGAGCCCCCCGAGGGGCAACCTGATCACCTTGTAAACTCCCCAATGTTTAGAACAGGGCTTAATAAATGCCATCATTACTATTATTATTTGCTCTGTGCCCTTGGGCAAGTCACTTAAATGCTCTGGACTTCAGTTCTCTCATCTGCAAAATAATAATAAAAATAATAATAATTTTGGTGTTGGCTAAATGCTTACTACGTGCCAGGCACTGTATTAATTGCTGGGAGTGGATACAAGCAAATTGGACTGGATACAGGCCCTATTCCACAGGGAATTCACAGTCTCAATCCCCATTTGACAGATGAGGGAACCGAGGCCCAGAGAAGTAAAGTGATTTGCCCAAGGCCACACAGCAGACAAGTGGCAGAGCCGGGATGACAACCTTCTGACTCCCAAGCCTGGGCTCTATCCATTATGCCAAACTACCTGCACTCCCTTCCCCTTAGACTGTGAGTCTCATATGAGACAGGGACTGTGTCTGGTATGTTTGTATTGTCTCTTCCCCAGCATTTAGTAATAATAATAATAATGGCATTTATTAAGCGCTTACGTTCGGTTTTGTTCTCTGTCTCCCCCTTTTAGACTGTGAGCCCACTGTTGGGTAGGGACCGTCTCTATATGTTGCAAACTTGTACTTCCCAAGCGCTGAGTACAGTGCTCTGCACACAGTAAGTGCTCAATAAATACGATTGATTGATGATGATAATTGGAAATTATGAAAAAGCCTCCTCCCCTCCACCCCCTCGGTCTTCAGTCTTAGAAGTTCAGGTGTCACCGCGAGGCCCAAAGAGCAATTAGAGCAGCATTCGATCCCAGAGATCTCGACTGGGAGTTGACAACGTCTTTGACCTGGTGTGCCGTAGACTTCACTTCAGTGGAATCAACATTTAAATGAGTGGATTTTTTATTTTCCTATTTTGACGTGCCAGAAAGAGAAGGGGTTTTTTTTTTTACTGTTTGGTGGCAAAAATGCAGACTGATCAATGCACATTCAGCTGTGAAATTTCGATAGCACAAGTGCTCACATAATCATCATCATCATCATAACTGTAATAATAGTATTTAAGCGCTCACTATGTGCCCAGCACTACACTAAGCACTGAGCTAGATACAAAATAGACAGATCGGTCCCATAATAATAGATATAATGTTAAGCCTGTATATATAATAATTATAATAATAATAATAACAATAATGGCATTTGTTAAGCGCTTACTATGTGCAAAGCACTGTTCTAAGCGCGGGGGGGATACAAAGTGATCAGGTTGTCCCGCGTGAGGCTCACAGTCATCATCCCCATTTTAAAGATGAGGGAACTGAGGCTCCGAGAAGTTAAGTGACTTGCCCAAGGTCACACAGCAGACATGTGGCAGAGTAGGGATGTATATACGTTTGTGCGTATTTATTACTCTATTTATTTATTTTATTTGTACATATTTATTCTATTTTATTTTGTTAATATGTTTTGTTTTGTTGTCTCTCTCCCCCTTCTATACTGTGAGCCCGCTGTTGGGTAGGGACCGTCTCTATATGTTGCCAACTTGTACTTCCCAAGCGCTTAGTACAGTGCTCTGCACACAGTAAGCGCTCAATAAATATGATTGAATGAATGAATGAAAGAGCTTACTATGTACAAAGCACTGTTCTCAAGAGGCTCACAGTTTTGGTATTAATAATAATGGCATTTATTAAGTGCTTACTATGTGCATGTGCAAAGCACAGTTCTAAGCACTGTGCAGGTTACAAGGTGATCAGGTTGTCCCACGTGGGGCTCACAGTCTTAATCCCCATTTTACAGATGAGGTAACTGAGGCACAGAGAAGTTAAGGGACTTGCCCAAAGTCACACAGCTGACAATTGGCAGAGCCAGGATTCGAACCCCTGACCACTGACTCTAAAGCCCGGGATCTTTCCACTGAGCCACACTGCTGTTCTCCTGGAATCAATCAATCATATTTATTGAGCGCTTACTGTGTGCAGAGCACTGTACTAAGTGCTTGGGAAGTACAAGTTGGCAACATATAGAGACAGTCCCTACCCAACAGTGGGCTCACAGTCTAAAAGGGGGAGACAGAGAACAAAACCAAACATACTAACAAAATAAAATAAATAGAACAGATATGTACAAGTAAAATAAATAGAGTAATAAATATGTACAAACATATATCCATATATACAGGTGCTGT
Source organism: Tachyglossus aculeatus (assembly GCF_015852505.1). Taxonomy (NCBI): domain Eukaryota; kingdom Metazoa; phylum Chordata; class Mammalia; order Monotremata; family Tachyglossidae; genus Tachyglossus; species Tachyglossus aculeatus. Next base: position 4,873,664 of record NC_052101.1, on the reverse strand, counting down.
GGGGAAGGGGAGGAGGTAAGATGGGGGGATGGAGAGGGGGACGAGGGGGAGAGGAAGGAAGGGGCCCCTTTTACAGATGAGGAAACTGAGGTGCAGAGAAGCTAAGTGACTTGCCCAAGGTCACACAACAGGCGACACAGCAGGGAATAGAAGCTGAGTGTCCTGATTCCCAACCATGTGCTGTTCCCACTAGGTGACACTTTGTCTTGTAAAAGTAATAATAAGTAAGCTCATAACCATTACCATAATTGTTATGAGAATAGTAATGATGGTATTTGTTAAGTGCTTACTATGTGCAAAGCACTGTTCTAAGTGCTGAAGAACTGTTCTAAGCAGCATGGAATAGTGGCTAGAGCACAGGACTGAGAGTCGGAAGGAAATGAGTTCTAATCCCAGCTCCGCCACTTGTCTACTCTGTGACCTTGGGCAATTATAATAACAATAATGATAGCATTTATTAAGCGCTTACTGTGTGCAAAGCACCGTTCTAAGCGCTGGGGAGGTTACAAGGTGATCAGGTTGTCCCCTGGGGGGCTCACGGTCTTCATCCCCATTTTACAGATGAGGGAACTGAGGCCCAGAGAAGTGAAATGACTTGCCCAAAGTCACATAGCTGGCAATTGGCAGAGCCGGGATTTGCATCAATCAATCGTATTTATTGAGTGCTTACTGTGTGCAGAGCACTGTACTAAGCGCTTGGGAAGTACAAGTTGGCAACATATAGAGACAGTCCCTACCCAACGGTGGGCTCACAGTCTAGAAGGGGGAGGACCCCTGACCTCGGGCTCCAAAGCCCGTGCTCTTTCCACGCTGCTTCTCAATTCACTTCACTGCTCTGGGCCTCAGTTACCTCATCTGTAAAATGGGGATTGAGACTATGAACCCCATGAGGGACAGGGACTGCGTCCAGACCAAGCTGCTTGTATCCACCCCAGCGCTTAGTACAGCGCCTGGCACACAGTAAGCAGTTACCATCATTACTATTCCTATTATTAGAGAAGCAGCTTGGCTTAGTGGAAAGAGCACGAGCTTTGGAGTCAGAGGTCATGGGTTCAAATCCCAGCTCTGCCAATTGTCAGCTGTGTGACTTTGGGCAAGTCACTTCACTTCTCTGGGCCTCAGTTATCTCATCTGTAAAATGGGGATTAAGACTGTGAGCCCCCCATGGGACAACCTGATCACCTTGTAACCTCCCCAGCGCTTAGAACAGTGCTTTGTACATAGCAAGCGCTTAATAAATGCCATTATTATTATTATTATTATTACTACTCTGCGTTAAGCACCGTTCAAAGATGAGAGGCGAATCAGGAAAGACCGCCTGGAGAAGATGCGATTTCAGAAGGGCAGTGAAGATGGTGGGGAGAGGTGCTCAATAAATACGATTGATGATGATGATGGTCTGCCGGATGCGAATGGAAAGAGCAGTTCAGGCCGGACGGGAGAACACAGAAACAAGAAGTCGTCACGGGGAGAGACAGGAACAAGAAGGATATTTTAAATAGCTAATCTGGAATTCATGGGGGGTCCAAACCTGCAACCAGCAGCTTCGTCCGGAAGATGAGTCACCCGCGAGGACCCTGGAGAACAGATGAGGCGGCCACCAAAAGCACTCAAAGGCTACGTAAAAATGACAGGATTACGGAGGGCCGGCGCGCTTCCGAGCACCTTCTTTTGTGGCCTTCCAAAGGCCTAGGGCAGCCCACTCTCTTCTGCGACGCCGACCGTCACTATTCCGCACTCCAGGAAGAATTGACCACAGCTGGGCCTGAGGTAAATGAAGCCGAGGGGGAAGATGGCAACTCCCTAAGGCTGAAGACCATCCCGCAGCTCTGTGTGACAGCGGGGTTCAATGTCCTCGACGGGTGGGCCAGCTCTTCCATCCATCGATTGGATTTATTAATAATAATAATAATAATGGCACTTATAAAGCGCTTACTATGTGCAAAGCACTGTTCTAAGCACTGGGGAGGTTACAAGGTGATCAGGTTGTCCCCCGGGGGGCTCCCAGTCTTCATCCCCTTTTTCCAGATGAGGGAACTGAGGCCCAGAGTAGTGAAGTGACTTGCCCAAAGTTACCCAGCTGACAATTGGCAGAGCCGGGATTTGAACCCCTGACCTCTGACTCCAAAGCCCGGGCTCCTTCCACTGAGCCACGTTGCTTCTCATGAGCGCTTAGTGTGTGCCGAGCACTGTACTAAGAACTGGGGAGAGCCCGACGTAACAGAGTGGGTAGACGCGTTCCCTGCGTACAGTGAGCTTCATTAGTATTCCGACTGTGGGGTGAGGCTTGGAGGTGGTCCTGAGCTGCCTGATTAAAAATTAAACAAAATTCATATTCTTCCCATCGCCAAATGCCGATTCTTTTTCTTTTTGGCAAAACCCGCTTACAGACAGGATTCGCGCTTTGCTCAGAATCTCCCTACCTAACCCATAATAAGTGGGGAAGGTTAATCCATTCACCAAAGGTGGGCTTTTTAGACAATAAGGCTCCTATCCACTTCAGTTCTGAACTCCAGCTTTGAGGTCTGAAGGTTATCTCTCTCAAACTGTTTGTGTCCTCACCTGGGGACAGACAGAAATATATTGACATATTATTGATGGTGATGATAGCATGGGAAACCGGTCCTTGGCCTACAGCTGGCAGAGCAGTCTACAGCCGAGGCAGCTGGTACTGATTCTATCCTTCCTCCTCCTCTCCCCTCCACACACTGCTAATTAGCAACAGGATTGTTCCTGAGTGACCTGCTAACACAGACCTCTGTGGCTGAACCAGAGTCTGCTTGACACAGAGAGAGAGGAAGGGAGGGAGGGAGAAAGGTGAGAGGGAGAGAGGAGGAGGAATTGAAAGAGGGATGGAGGGTGAGAGAAAGGAGAGAAGGAGGAGAGGGAGAAAGGAGGAGGAAGAGAAAGGAGGAGAGGAGGAGGAGAGGGAGAGAGGAGGAGGAAGAGAAAGATTGAAAGAGGGATGGAGGGTGAGAGAAAGGAGAGAAGGAGGAGGAAGAGAAAGGAGGAGAGGGGGAGAGGAGGAGGAGAGGGAGAGAGGAGCAGGAGGAGAAGAGAGAAGAGGGGAGGAGAGAAAGGAGAAGAGAAAAGAGGAGGAGGAGGAGAGAAAAGAGGAGGAGAAGGAGGAGAGAAAAGAGGAGGAGAAGGAGAGAAAAAAGGAGTAGGAAAGAGAAGGAAGATGAGAGAGCATAGCACAGTGGATAGAGCATGGGCCCAGCAGTCAGACAATCATGGGTTCTCATTCCAGCTCCGCCACATGTCTGCTGTGTGACCTTGGGCAAGTCACTTTACTTCACTGTGCCTCAGTTACCTGATCTGCAAAATGGGGATTGAGACTGTGAGCCTCACATGGGACAGGGACTGTGTCCAACCTGACCTGCTTGTATCTACCCCAGAGTTTAGTACAGTGCTTGGCACATAGTAAGCAATTAACAAATACCACAATCATTACCACATTTAATCCAAGCACTTAGCCTATTCCTTCTTGGCTACTGCATCAGCCTCCCTGCTGACCTCCCAGCCTCCTGTCTCTCCTCACTCCAGTCCGTATTTCAGCCTGCTGCATGGAACATTTTTCTAAAAACACATTCAGGCCATGCCTCCCCACTCCTCAAGAGCCTCCAGGGGCTGCCCATCCAACCTCACTTCAAACAGAAACTCCTCACAGTCAGCTTTAGAGCACTCAATCAGCTAGCCTCCTCCTAGCTCACCTGATTTCCTATACAACCCAGTTTAAACATTTGGCTCTTCTAATGCCAACTTACTCCATATTTTTTTGACCCCGTGCCCACATCCTCCCCCTTGTCTGGTACTACCTCCCCCTTCATATATAGTAAGCGCTTAATAAATGCCATCATTATTATTATTATTAATGACAGAACTAATGCCAACTTACTCAACTACCTCCATCTTGTTTTGATTCCGCGCCCACATCCTCCCCCTTGCCTGGTACCACCTCCCCCTTCATATATAGTAAGCGCTTAATAAATGCCATCATTATTATTATTATTATTATATGACAGAACATCACTCTCCTCCCCATCAAATCCTTATTAAAATCAAACTCCTCCAAGGGGCCTTTCCTGACAATCTACCCCGCAGTGTGGCTCAGTGGAAAGAGCCCGGGCTTGGGAGTCAGAGATCATGGGTTCAAATCCCAGCTCTGCCAGTTGTCAGCTGTGTGACCTTGGGCTAGTCACTTCACTTCTCTGGGCCTCAGTTACCTCATCTGGAAAATGGAAATGAAGACTGTGAGCCCCATGTGGGATAACCTGATCACCTTGTATCCTCCCCAGTGCTTAGAACAGTACTTTGCACATACTAAGTGCTTAACAATAATAAGAATAATAATAATGGCATTTGTTAAGTGCTTATTATGTGCAGAGCACTGTTCTAAGCGCTGGGGGGATACAAGGTGATCAAGTTGTCCCACGTGGGGCTCACAGTCTTAATCCCCAATTTACAGATGAGGTATCTGAGGCTCAGATAAGTGACTTGCCCAAGGCCATACAGCAGACATGTGGTGGAGCCGGGATTCATTCATTCATTCAATCATATTTATTGAGCGCTTACTGTGTGCAGAGCACTGTACTAAGCACTTGGGAAGTACAAGTTGGCAACATATAGAGACGATCCCTACCCAACAGCAGGCTCACAGTCTAGAAGGGGGAGACAGACAACAAAACAAAACATATTAACAAAATAAAATAAATACATACAAATAAAATAAAAAAATGACCTCTGACTCCAAAGCCCGTGCTCTTTCCACTGAGCCACAACAAATACCATTATTATAAGGGCTTAGTACAGTGCTCTGCACACAGTAAGTGCTCAATAAATACGATTGAATGAATAAGGGGGCCTAAAAAGCTTTCCTCTCCTAAGGAACTGTTCTAAGGAATATCTAGTATTTATAAAACGTCTCAGAGAGCAGCATGGCCTAACTTTCTGTGGAAAGAGAACAGATCCGGGAGTCAAAAGGCCTCTATGCTCTAATCCTGGCTCTGCCGGTTGTCTGAGATTGGCCTTGGGCAAGTCAACTTAACTTCTCTGTGCCTCAGTCTCCTCATCTGTAAAATGGCAAGTCAATATCTGTGCTACCTCTTACTTAGACTTAGTCCTCTTACTTAGTCCCTACTTGGGTAGGGACTGTCTCTATGTGATGCCAATTTGTACTTCCCAAGCGCTTAGTACAGTGCTCTGCACATAGTAAGCGCTCAATAAATACGATTGATTGATTGATTAGACTGTGAGTTCCCTGTGAGATAAGGACTCATGTCTCAGCTGATTAACATATATCTCTGCCAACCTTTAGTACAGCGCTTGGCAGGTAGTAAGCACTCGGCAAATACCACGGTAATTGTTAGATTCATGGTTGGCAGATGCACTACAAGTATCATTGGATATTAGAAATTCAGAGATCATCATCAATCGTATTTATTGAGCGCTTACTATGTGCAGAGCACTGTACTAAGATGTCTACAGTGGGGCAGTGGGGCAATAATTCATGTGTGGGCTCCTGATTATTTTGTCAAAGGGTATTTCAGCATGGTTTAGTGGAAGGAGCACGGGGAGTCGGAGGATGTGGGTTCTAATTCTGGCTCCGCCACTTGTCAGCTGTGTGACTTCGGACAAGTCACTTAACTTCTCTGTGCCTCAGTTACCTCATCTGGAAAATGGGGATTAAGACTGTGAGCCCCACGTGGGACAACCTGATTACCTTGTAACTGCCCCAGCGCTTAGAACAGTGCTTGGAACATAGTAAGCGCTTAACAAGCACCATAATCATTATTATTACTCATTCAATCATATTTATTGAGCGCTTATTTTGTGCAGGGCACTGTACTAAGCGCTTGGGAAGTACAAGTTGGCAACACATGTATTGTTATTATTTCCCATAAGCCAGTGTAGAAAAAGCCCACAGTGCACCACTGAAATTTGACTCTCTAACCAGGAAAAGTGAAGTATAAATTTGCATCGCTGAGAATTGCCCAAAGAATACCAAAGTGTGAGAACTTTAAACAAATCCAAGGTGACAGGGTTAATCCATGTCACTTTGAAGTGAGTTATTTCCCTAGCATAGACTTGGTCAGAATGTTTATCCTCAAGATTTTTACTGATAAATGCATAATCAATCACTGTAGTGCCCCAGTTTACTAGACTTAAGCGTAATATTTTCTTTAAAAGATATTGGCTCCCTCTCGGACTGCCAAACCCGAGGGTTGATCTCCAACAGGTGGCCTTAGAAACATGGACAGTGCTGAAATAAAGTTAATTTTCCATCTAAATATTCATGTTTTCACCTGGGATACTCACCATTTGAAAATATTCATCCTGGGAAATTCCCAAGAGAGAGTACCTGAAGGCCAAGATGCTCAAAAGTAAAAGAGGACACTAAGGTGAACTATAAAGATTTTTTATGATATCATAAACAAATACCATAATTATTATTAGTATTATTGTGTGCAGAGTGTTAAGCGCTTACTGTTTCTAGATTGTGAGCCCGTTGTTGGGTCGGGACCGACTCTGTATGTTGCCAACTTGTACTTCCCAAGCGCTTAGTACAGTGCTCTGCACACAGTAAGTGCTCAATAAATACGACTGAATGAATGAGTGAATGAATGTGCCAGGCACTGTACTAAGCGCTGGGGTGGATACAGGCAAATCAGGTTGGAGACAGTCCCCGTCCCACGTGGGGCTCACGGTCTCAATCCCCATTTTACAGAGGAGGTCACTGAGGCGCAGAGAAGTGAAGTGACTTGCCCAAGGGCATACAGCAGACAAGTGGCAGAGCTGGGATTAGAACCCAGATCCTTCCAACTCCTAGGCTTGTGCTCTCTCTATCCACTAGAGAACACTGCCTCTCCACCGTCTTTTGATGTCCTTCTTGATAGGGGAGATTTGTACATTGTGGGCAGGGAGCGTGCGGAATTGTGTTTATTTATTGTTATATGATACAATCCAAAGTGCTTAGTACAGTGCTCTGTACAAGTGCTCAATAAACATGATTGTATGAGTGAATGAATGAATGAATAATAATAATAATAATGGTATTAATTAAGCATTTACTATATGCCACACACTATTCTAAGCGCTGGGGTAGATACAGGGTAATCAGGTTGTTCCCAGGTGGGGCTCACAAGTCTTAATCTCCATTTTACAGATGAGGGAACTGAGGCACAGAGAAGTGAAGCGACTTGCCCAAAGTCATACAGCTGACAGGCGGCGGAGTCGGGATTAGAACCCACGACCGCTGACTCCCAAACCCTGGCTCTTTCCACTGAGCCATGAATGAATATCTTCCCAAGACTACAGCCTCACTCTCCAATTTTACTAGAGTGAGTGGCCCCTACTTTTCATTTCTGGGGATGGCTTTATCTGCAGGTGATTCCTTCTAACCCCGCTTCCCACCTTGTAAGCACAACTTAAACAGCACCTATATGACAGTAAAAAGGCAATTCACATACGGCCATTTTCCATATGCTTATTAGGCAATAAGACACAACGGGGCCTGAATTATTACGGAATAATTCATGCCTAGGAGCGATTTTAGCCATAAAGTTGAAGGATTCATTATTACCCCACATTCAGTTCTATTGTTCTTTTTTTCTACTATAAAAATCATGTCTAAATCTCCTAAAACCGTCCTAGTTACCTCAAAAAGTGGATTGGGATATCAACCCAGACAGTTTTAACTACGTCAGATGCTGAGGACGAAGGAAAAGAGAGTGAGTTCTTTAATTTTAGATTGGATTCGTTTAAAAGGAGACGATGATGGATTGTCCGTTTTTCTTTTCACTTTGCTCCTTGCAGCATGGCGGGAGCGGGATTTCGCAGCCGTGAGTCACCGCTTGGGATATTCAGGATGCCGGGATTTTCGTCCTCTTGGGCGAGAAGGAACGAAGCATGGCTGCTCAGTTTTGCGCTGTGAATTTAAAAGCCTGCATTCATTCATTCATTCAATCATATTTATTGAGTGCTTACTGTGGGCAGAGCACTGTACTGAGCGCTTGGAAAGTACAATTCAGCAACAGATAGAGACGATCCCTACCCAACAACGGGCTCCGCTGAACTTGCCGCAAACCTGACCCACGCTTCATTCATTCGATCGTATTTACTGAGCGCTTGCTGTTTGTAGAGCACTGTACTAAGCGCTTGGGAAGTACGGATTGGCAACATATAGAGATGATCCCTACCAAACTACAGGCTCACAGTCTAAATTGAGGGGCCGCTGATTCAGAGAAGCAGCGTGGCTCAGTGGAAAGAGCCCGGGCTTTGGAGTCAGTGGTCACGGGTTCAAATCCCGGCTCTGCCAATTGTCAGCTGGGTGACTTTGGGCGAGTCACTTCACTTCTCTGTGCCTCAGTTCCCTCATCTGTAAAATGGGGATGAAGAGTGTGGGACAACCTGATCACCTTGTAACCTCCCCAGCGCTTAGAACAGTGCATTGCACATAGTAAGCGCTTAATAAATGCCATCATTATTATTATTATTCATGCCCACCCTTCTTTTTTTTTCATTTTTAATAGTTTTTATTAAGCACTTATTATGTGCCGGACACAAGCTCATCAGGTTGGACACAGATCATTTAATTCTATTTGTTCTGATGATTTTGACACCTGTCTCCATGTTTTGTTTTGTTGTCTGTCTCCCCCTTCTAGACTGTGAGCCCGTTGTTGGGTAGGGACCGTCTCCATAGGTTGCCGACTTGTACTTCCCAAGCACTTAAGTGTTCTGCACACGGTAAGCGCTCAATAAATACGATTGAATGACCGAATGAATGAATGCCCCCGAATAATGAGGCGCAGGCCATTGGATGTCCCAAGGATCGGACGGTAATGGGATAGGGAAGTCAAATCCAGTGCCGGGGCGACGATCAGTTCTTCCCTCTGCTTTCGGTGAAATCCATCGCTAATTTCCATCTCATTTGTGGAAGTCTACTATCTTCATCGGCGCTGCTGTGGAACAGAAGGAGCGCGACTCGTGATTTAGACATTCGTCTGGGCGACCGTTTTCTGGAGGCAGAGACATGAATTAGATGAATAAGAGAAGCGGTGTGGCCTAGTGGATAGATACAGACCAGGCCTGGGTGTCAGAAGGTCACGGGTTCTAATCCTGTCTCCGCCACTTTTTTTTTTTAAACGACATTTGTTAAGCGCTTACTATGTGCAAAGCACTGTTCTAAGCGCTGGGGGGGATACAAGGTGATCAGGTTGTCCCCCGTGGGGCTCACAGTCTTCATCCCCATTTGACAGATGAGGGAACTGAGGCTCCGAGAAGTTAAGTGACTTGCCCAAGGTCACACAGCAGACGTGTGGCGGAGCCGGGATTCAAACCCGTGACCCCTGACTCCAAAGTCCGGGCTCTTGCCACGCTGCCACTTGTCGGATGTGGCCTTGGGCACGTCACTTCATTTCTCTGGGCCTCCTCATCTATAAAATGGGGATTAAGACTGTGAGCCCCAGGTGGGACAGAGACTGGGTCCAACCTGATTGCCTTATATCTACCCCAGTGCTCAGAACAGTGCTCGATGCGTAGTGAGCACTTAACAAATAATAATTTTGGTATTTGTTAAGTGTTTACTATGTGCCAAGCACTGTTCTAAGCGCTGGGGAGGATACAAGGTGATCAGGTTGTCCCATGTGGGGCTCACAATCTTAATCCCCGTTTTACAGATGAGGTCACTGAGGCACAGAGAAGTGAAGAGAAGGGAAAAGAGCTAGCTCTCTTCCTCCCTTCAAGGCCCTGCTGAGAGCTCACCTCCTCCAGGAGGCCTTCCCAGACTGAGCCCCTTCCTTCCTCTCCCCCTCGTCCCCCTCTCCATCCCCCCCATCTTACCTCCTTCCCTTCCCCACAGCACCTGTATATATGTATATATGTTTGTACATATTTATTACTCTGTTTATTTTACTTGTACATATCTATTCTATTTATTTTATTTTGTTAGTATGTTTGGTTTTGTTCTCTGTCTCCCCCTTTTAGACTGTGAGCCCACTGTTGGGTAGGGACTGTCTCTATATGTTGCCAACTTGTACTTCCCAAGCGCTTAGTACAGTGCTCTGCACACAGTAAGCGCTCAATAAATACGACTGATGATGATGAGCCCCAGGTGGGACAGAGACTGGGTCCAACCTGATCGCCTTATATCTACCCCAGTGCTCAGAACAGTGCTTAGTCAGCGCTTAACAAATAATAATTTTGGTATTTGTTAAGCGCTTACTATGTGCAAAGCACTGTTCTAAGCGCTGGGGAGGATACAAGGTGATCAGGTTGTCCCATGTGGGGCTCCCAATCTTAATCCCCGTTTTACAGATGAGGTCACTGAGGCCCAGAGAAGTGAAGTGACTTGCCCAGAGTCACACAGCTGACAAGCGGCGGAGCTGGGATTTGAAACCATGACCTCTGACTCCAAAGCCTGGGCTTTTTCCACCGAGCCATGCTGCTTAATATTATCAATATCGTTGTTATTGTTATAATTATTACCATGTTACAGAGTTTTAGACATGTTCCCTATCCAGAAGTTGCATACGGTCCAGAGGAGGAAACAGACATTAAAATAAATTACGGATAATTTATTATTTATTAAGTGCTGTTCACCTCTCAGGCTGGCACCTGGAGAGTTTCCAGTCCTCTACCAGTCTCGGCTATGGGAGGGAGAGTTAAGCAGAGGCCTGTCCATTCCATCCCGAGCTTGGGCAGTGGCTAGCGAATGGAAGGCAATTTCTACAAGTCAAAACTCATCCGTGTTGGAGAGAGTCAAGGGCAGAGACTCAGGTTTACTGCGTGGAAGGAGGCGATGGTAAAAACTGCTTCCATATTTTCACTCTCTCGATCCACTACCAAAATTATCGCAGACGGAGAGCGGGGCGCTCTGGGAGAGATGTGTCCATGACGTCGCTGTGGGTCATCATCATCATCATCATCATCATCATCATCAATCGTATTTATTGAGCGCTTACTATGTGCAGAGCACTGTACTAAGCGCTTGGGAAGTACAAGTCGGCAACAGATAGAGACGGTCCCTACCCAACAGTGGGCTCACAGTCTAAAAGGGGGAGACAGAGAACAAAACCAAACATACTGACAAAATAAAATAAATCGGACACAGACGTAAGTGCTGTGGGGATGATGATGATGGAAAGAATAAAGGGTAAAAATCCAAGTGGAAGGACAACACCCAAGGAAGGGGGAGTTGGGGAAATGAGGGCTCGGTTAAGAGGAAGGCCTCTTGGAGGAGGTGCGATTTTCATGAGGCTTTGAAGGTGGGGAGAATGGAGGTCTCGAATTGCGACTTTGGTATTTTTTTCCAAAATCAAGCGATTTGGGGACACTAGTTTTGGTGGATGAATTCCACAAAGAAGCACAGTTTTATAGGAAACTCCACTCCTCTTTTATCATCCTTCGCTGCCCAAAATGATTTTTCAGGCCTCTTATCCCTTGAAGGGGGGAGGAAGCTCTGAGTCAGAGGTGAGCTGTGGGGGAGATGTTAGCGGTGAGATAGAAGAGATGGAGGTAGAGTGAATAGGTGGCATTAGAGGAGTGAAAAGAACGGGTTGGGGTTGGAGAAGGAAATTAGCGAGGTAAGATAGGAGGGGGCAAAGCAATTGAGTGCTTGAAAGCCGACGGTAAGGAGTTCCTGTTTGAGGCAGGGGTGGATGGGCAACCTCTGAAGGGTCTTGAGAAGTGGGGAGACATGGCCTGAACTTTTCTATAGAAAAATGATTTGGGCAGCAGAGTGAAGAATGGATTTAAATGGGGAGAGACAGGAGGCAGGGAGGTCAACAAGGAGGCTGATGGGGTAATCAAGGTGGGACAGGGTTAATAATAATAATGATGATGTCATTTATTAAGCGCTTACTATGTGCAAAGCACTGTTCTAAGCACTGGGGAGGTTACAAGGTGATCAGGTTGTCCCCCGGGGGGCTCACAGTCTTCATCCCCATTTTATAGTTGAGGTAACAGGCCCAGAGAAGTGAAGTGACTTGCCCAAAGTCACACGGCTGAAAATTGGCGGAGCCGGGATGTGAACCCGTGACCTCTGACTCCAAAGCCCGGGTTCTTCCCATTGAGCCACGCTGCTTCTCTAGTTAGTGCTCAGTAGCAAGGTAGCGTGGTAACAGTTTGGATGGGGAGGAAGGGAGGATTTTAGTCATATTGTGAAGATACAACCGACAGGATTTGGTAACAGATTGAATATGTGGGTTGAATGAGAGAGCTGATTCAATCAATCAATCAATCAATCGTATTTATTGAGCGCTTACTGTGTGCAGAGCACTGTACTAAGCACTTGGGAGTACAAGTTGGCAACATATAGAGACAGTCCCTACCCAACAGTGGGCTCACAGTCTAAAAGAGTCAGGAATAATGCCAAGGTTACGGGCTTGTGAGACAGAATATATATATGTATATCTTATATATATGTGTGTGTGTGTGTGTGTGTATGTGTGCGTGTGCGTATATACATATATGTCATACATATGTGTGTATATATACATACATATCTATATATACATATGTATACATCTGCCTCTCTATATAGGCCTGGGAGTCAAAGATCCTGAGTTCTAATTCTAGCTCTGTCACTTACCTTGGGCGAGTCATTCCATTCCATTTCTCAGGGCCTCAGTTTATCTGCATAATGGCAATTCCAGACCTGTTCTCCCCCCTACTTAGATGCGAGCCCCACGTGGGACCTAATGAGCTTGAGATTACTACAGGCCTTGGCATATAATAAGCACTTAACAAATATTATTATTTACAAAAAGTCACTGGGGGGTCTAGGTATGTTTGAGCCGTAAGGTGGACTCACTTGCGGAGAACAACTCTCTCTCCTAACTCCCAGATGCATGTTAAATAAGAATCATCATCATCATCAATCGTATTTATTGAGCGCTTACTGTGTGCAGAGCACTGTACTAAGCGCTTGGGAAGTACAAGAATCATAGTTCCATGGCGGAGTTCTGAAAAGCCAACTGGAATAATCACCGTCCGTAGGAAATTACTCTAGGTCACATCCCAGACAAGCTTCAAACTAGTGACTTGGAAGCCAAAGGTTCTAGATTTATTAGCAATTCCCCAAGTCAGACACCTTCCAGTAGAGAAAGATTCCACATAAAGTTAGGCTGAATGTGATCATCATCATCAATCGTATTTATTGAGCGCTTACTGTGTGCAGAGCACTGTACTAAGCGCTTGGGAAGTACAAGTTGGCAACATATAGAGACGGTCCCTACCCAACAGTGATCCTTCCAGCAAGTAAGAAGCCTAAGAGAGACTTCTCAAAAGACTTCTAGAAATGAGGTTATTTTGTTTAATATTTATTAGGCCCCCTTTCTGTTGCGTTGAATGAATATAAACACAGTCTCTCCTTTCTGGAGCCTCCCACAGTACTTTGCACATAGTAAGTGCTTAATAAATGTCATTATTATTATGATTATTATTATTACTGGAGGTGTACCAAGAGAAACAAAAAGACAGCAATGGGCCCAGAGCCAAAGAAAAGGAGAACTAGAAATGTCTAAGAAAGGGGAGAAACACTTCATGCTGAACTGAAATACCGAAATATTCAAGCGCCTTCTCTTCCCTTTATCGCTCTGATATTTCAGGAAGCGGATTTCCCCACAGCATCAAAACTCCGAGCTTATTTCTGGACTGTTTAAGGATAATGACATCTTTAGTTAGGATGAATATCCACCACAGGCCTGATTCTAGATTCTAACACAGTCAGGATGGGATTTTTCAAAACCCAAGGAGTAAGTCATCTATAAATAAATGGTAGTTACTGAGTGCTTACTATGTGCAGAACACTGTCCTCCCTTTCTTTCTCTCCTTTTCTTTTTCTTTCTCTCTTTTCCTCTCTCTTTCTCTTCTTGTCCCTGAGCCCTGAGTTACCAAGACTCTGGAAAGTCATTTCTCCTTTCAAGGGATAAGAGGCCTGAAAAATCATTTTGGGAAGCAATGGATGATAAAAGAGGAGTGGAGTTTCCTATAAAACTATGACTTCTTTGTGGAATTCATCCACTAAAACTAGTGTCCCCAAATCGGTTGATTTTGGGAAAAAATACCACAGTTGCAATTCGAGGCGGCCCCATAAACAGCTCAGGATGGAAATCCAAATGAACTTGGTATTAATAATAATTGTCAAGCGGTTACTAGGTGTCAGGCACTGTACTAAGCGCTGGGGTGGATACAAGCAAATCAGGTTGGACCCAATCCCTGCCTCACAGTCTCAATCCCCATTTTCCAGATGAGGTAACTGAGGCCCAGAGAAGTGAAGTGACTTACCCAAGGTCACACAGCAGACAAGCGGCGGAGCCGGGATGAGAACCCAGGACCTTTTGATTCCCAGACCAGGAAGCTGGGTGGATAGCAGCATGTGACCCTAGGCCAAATTCAGGTTTCCAGATCTGTAATGTTACTATATTACAATCTTTAATAATACCACTTTGAATTCCTTTTGCATTTTTCTTCCAAGAAGAGCAAAGCACTTAAAATGATTTTATGCCTCACGGCACCCCGGAAAGGTCGGTTCTATTAACCCTGGGGAAGCAGGTGAGATTTTTGTGCTGCAGAAGGAAACCGGGCCACGCGACCCTTGGGGTCGAACCTTCTTTTTTCCGATCTTCCAGAAGAAAATAGCGGGATTGCGTGAGGGCTCTGTGCCCTTTGGATTCCCCAAGGCTACTGACCCCGGAGATCTCACCCTGAAACTAGAGGATTTATGGGCTTTCCGTCTTCTCCCCTAATAATTGTTCCTTTAGCCTTCCAAGGCTTTCCGACGAGTTCACAATCTAGCGGAGGAAGACACGGGTTTCCTAGCTAGGGCTGCTAAGACACTCAGCATGTCCTGATGTCCGCTCACAAAATACACACACATATACATGCACACACGTGATAATGTAAGCTCCTTGTGGGCAAGGAATGGGTCATTTCTTTGGTTGGTACTTAATAATAGTAATAATAATAATGATGGCATTTTTTAATTCATTCATTCATTCCATTGTATTTATTGAGCACTTACTGTGTGCAGAGCACTGTACTAAGCACTTGGGAAGTACAAGTGGGCAACATATAGAGACGGTCCCTACCCAACAGCGGGCTCACAGTCCCTTCCCCACAGAACCTGTATATATGTATATATGTTTGTACATATTTATTACTCTATTTATTTATTTATTTTACTTGTACCTATCTATTCTATTTATTTTATTTTGTTAGTATGTTTGGTTTTGTTCTCTGTCTCCCCCTTTTAGACTGTGAGCCTACTGTTGGGTAGGGACCTATATGTTGCCAACTATATGTTGTCTCTATATGTTGCCAACTTGGACTTCCCAAGCACTTAGTACGGTGCTCTGCACACAGTAAGCGCTCAATAAATACGATTGATTGATAGAAGGGGGAGACAGACGACAAAACAAAACGTATTAACAAAATAAAATAAATAGAATAGTAAATTCTATTATGAAGTGCTTACTATGTGCCAAGTACCGATCTAAGCGCTGGGGAGGTTACAAGGTGATCAGGTTGTCCCACGGGGGGCTCACAGTCTTAATCCCCATTTTCCAGATGAGGGAACTGAAGCACAGAGAAGTGAAGTGACTTGCCCAAAGTCACACAGCCGACTCCAAAGCCCGGGCTCTTTCCACTGAGCCATGCTGCTTCTCTACGTACCAAGTACCTCGTACAATACGCTGCACCAAATGGCTAAGCCCTGTTTCCTCAATTGTAAATTGGAGATACCTGTTCTCATTCATTCACTCATATTTCTTGAGCGCTTATTGTGTGCAGAGCACTATACTAAGCGGTTGGGAAAGTACAATACAACAATAAGCACATTCCTTACCCACTGCAAGCTTACAGTTTGGCAGGGGAGATGGACAATAATAAAAATAAATTACATGCAGACACAAACAGGTAATGACATCTGTAAAAATATCTGTATGCACATATGATAATAGGCCTTTTCAGACTGAGCCCCCTCCATCCCTCCCACCTTACCTCCTTCCCCTCGCACAGCACCTGTATATATGTATATATGTTTGTATGTATTTATTACTCTATTTATTTATTTTATTTGTACATATTTATTCTATTTTATTTTAATATGCTTTGTTTTGTTGTCTATCTCCCCCTTCTAGACTGTGAGCCCACTGTTGGGTAGGGACCGTCTCTATACGTTGCCAACTTGGGCTTCCCAAGCGCTTAGTCCAGTGCTCTGCACACAGTAAGCGCTCAATAAATACGATTGAATGAATGAATAATAGTAATAATAATGGCATTTATTAAGCGCTTACTATGTGCAAGGCACTGTTCTAAGTGCTGGGGAGGTTACAAGGTGACCGGGTTGTCCCACGGGGGGCTCACAGTCTTCATCCCCATTTTCCAGATGAGGTCACTGAGGCCCAGAGAAGTGAAGTGCCTTGCCCAAAGTCCCACAGCTGACAATTGGCAGATTCGGGATTTGAACTCATGACCTCTGACTCCAAAGCCCGGGCTCTTTCCACTGAACCATGCTGCGTGTATGTGCACGCAAACACACTACACACACACAACCACACTCCCGCTAGGGCCTCCTGCCAGGGCTTTTCTCTGCTTTCCAATATTCCCAACAAACGCTATTCCTTTTCTAACAGGTCCTGCTGGTTCATTCATTCATTCATTCAATCATATTTATTGAGCGCTTACTGGTTGGCCCATTGCTGCTGTTTCTACCACGGCTCGTGTATTTCTCCTTCTGGCGCTCCAAATCTCGAGAGGAGGGGTTGGTGCAGGCCTTGGGGGAGGAGGATGGGGATGGCAAGATGATGATTAATATGATGGCATTTATTAAGCGCTTATTATGTGCAGGGCACTGTTCTGAGCGCTGGGGAGGTTACAAGGTGATCAGGTTGTCCCATGTGGGGCTCACAGTCTTAATCCCCACTTTACAGATGAGGGGACTGAGGCACAGAGAAGTGAAGTGACTTGTCCAAAGTCACACAGTTGTCGGCAATTGGCAGAGTCGGGATTTGAACCCAGGACCTCTGACTCCAAAGCCCAGGCTCTTTCCGCTAAGCCATGCTGCTCCTCTGCTCCATGCTGCAAAAGTCCCACCTCCTTGCCCGATTCCCCCTCCGTAATGGGCCACTCTCTGACTCCCATCACAGTCTAGAAGGGGGAGAAGTGAGAATTTTCTTCTCGCCACTAGCCATAAGAACCAGTCAGTCATATTTACTGAGTGCTTACAGTGTGCAGAGCACTGTACTAAGCGCTTAGAAGAGTGCAATGTAACAATAAACAGACACATTCCCTGCCCACAACGAGCTTACAGTCTAGAGATGAGTTTACAGTCCGGAGAAAACAAGATGAGGAGATGTTTCATATGTATATGAATATATGTGTGTATATATATATATGTATATATATTCCTGTATATATGTATATATGTTTGTACATATTTATTACTCTATTTATTTATTTATTTATTTATTTTACTTGCACATATCTATTCCGTTTATTTTATTTTGTCAGTATGTTTGGTTTTGTTCTCTGTCTCCCCCTTTTAGACTGTGAGCCCACTGTTGGGTAGGGACTGTCTCTAGATGTTGCCAATTTGTACTTCCCGAGCGCTTAGTACAGTGCTCTGCGCATAGTAAGCGCTCAATAAATACGATTGATGATGATGATGATGTTTCGGAGATTCCACAAACTCTGTCACTACCCGCAAATAACAGGGCTGAAAGAAAAGACAGGAAGTCAAAAATGAACATTTCCAAATATTTTCAGGAGCTACGACTAGCAATAAACAAGACAAGATGAGGCATGGGCTTGGGCGCCTTGTTGAAGGAGGTTAGAGGATGAAGAAGGGGATTGGGAGATAATTGGAGAGAGCCGTGGGGTCAAGGGAGGGGTTTTTTTTAGGATAAAAGAGACATAAGCACGTTGGAAAGCAGCAGCGGGGAACAGGAGCGGCCACACAGTAAGCGCGGGAGGGTGGATACAAGATAATCAGGTATTTTATTTTGTTAGTACGTTTGGTTTTGTTCCCTTTTTAGACTGTGAGCCCACTGTTGGGTGGGGACCGTCTCTCTATGTTGCCAACTAGGACTTCCCAAGCGCTTAGTCCAGTGCTCTGCACACAGTAAGCGCTCAATAAATACGATTGATTGATTGAACACAGTCCCTACCCCACGTGGGAATCGAAGTCTAAGGAGGAGGGAAAATACATTTTACAGATGAGGAGACCGAGACACAGAGAAGTGATTTGCCCGGGGTCACACATTTGTCCAAACCAGTGCGGTGACCCACGGGTTGGAATAAGGTCTCTTTGTTCTGAAGGTCTCGGGGCAAACAATCTGAAATAAAAGGAAATTACAGTCTAGAGTCTCCGTCTTCCTCTTCGCTCCCATCTCTTCTGGATGGGATGTGGGAAGATTAGAGGTCATCGTAACAGGGAGAGGAGAATTGTCAAAGTCTATCTCACTGATTTAAGAATGAATCAGAAAAACTGGCAAGCTGTAGCCGTTAGGGTTTTTTTTATTTTTATTTTTGAGAGAGCAATACCAAGGTTTAATAATAATAATAATAATAATAATAATGGTATTTGTTAAGCGCTTACTATGTGCAAAGCACTGTTCTAAGCGCTGGGGGGATATAACGTGATCAGGTTGTAATAATAATAATAATGGCATTTGTTAAGCGCTTACTCTGTGTTCTAAGCGCTGGGGGGATATAACGTGATCAGGTTGTAATAATAATAATGGTATTTGTTAAGCGCTTACTATGTGCAAAGCACTGTTCTAAGCGCTGAGGGGATATAACATGATCAGGTTGTAATAATAATAATGGTATTTGTTAAGCGCTTACTCTGTGCAAAGCACTGTTCTAAGTGCTGGGGGGATATAACGTGATCAGGTTGTAATAATAATAATAATAATAGCATTTGTTAAGCGCTTACTATGTGCAAAGCACTGTTCTAAGTGCTGGGGGGATATAACGTGATCAGGTTGTAATAATAATAATAATGGCATTTGTTAAGCGCTTACTATGTGCAAAGCACTGTTCTAAGCGCTGGGGGGATATAACGTGATCAGGTTGTAATAATAATAATAATAATAGCATTTGTTAAGCGCTTACTATGTGCAAAGCACTGTTCTAAGCGCTGGGGGGATATAACGTGATCAGGTTGTAATAATAATAATAATGATGGTATTTGTTAAGCGCTTACTATGTGCAAAGCACTGTTCTAAGCGCTGGGGGGATATAATGTGATCAGGTTATAATAATAATAATAATGATGGTATTTGTTAAGCGCTTACTATGTGCAAAGCACTGTTCTAAGCGCTGGGGGGATATAACGTGATCAGGTTGTCCCACGTGGGGCTCACAGTCAATTCCCATTTTACAGATGAGGTAACTGAGGCTCAGAGAAATTAAGTGACTTGCCCAAGGTCACACCGCAGACATGTGGAGGCGCCGGGATTCAAACCCATGACCTCTGACACCAAAGCCCAGGCTCTTTCCACTGAGCCACGCTGCTTCTCCAAGGTTTCTTCATGTAAAATGGGGATGAAGACTATGGACCCCCGGGGGACAACCTGATCACCTTGTAACCTCCCCAGCACTTAGAACAGTGCTTTGCACATAGTAAGCGCTTAATAAATGCCGTTATTGTTTTTATTCATTCATTAGAGAAGCAGCCTGGCTCAGTGGAAAGAGCCCGGGCTTTGGAGTCAGAGGTCATGGGTTCGAATGCCGGCTCCGCCAATGTGTCTGCTGTGTGACCTTGGGCAAGTCACTTAACTTCTCGGAGCCTCAGTTCCCTCATCTGTAAAATGGGGATGATGACTGAGTCCCACGCAGGACAACCTGATCACCTTGTATCCCCCCAGCGCTTAGAACAGTGCTGTGCACGTAGTAAGCGCTTAACAAATGCCATTATTATTATTATTATTATTATTATTATTATTATTGAGTGGCAGAGCTGGGATTAGAACCCACAACTTCTCGGAGCCTCAGTTCCCTCATCTGTAAAATGGGGATGATGACTGAGTCCCACGCAGGACAACCTGATCACCTTGTATCCCCCCAGCGCTTAGAACAGTGCTTTGCACATACTAAGCGCTTAACAAATGTCATTATTATTATTATTATTATTGAGTGGCAGAGCTGGGATTAGAACCCACAACTTCTCGGAGCCTCAGTTCCCTCATCTGTAAAATGGGGACGATGACTGAGTCCCACGCAGGACAACCTGATCACCTTGTATCCCCCCAGCGCTTAGAACAGTGCTGTGCACGTAGTAAGCGCTTAACAAATGCCATTATTATTATTATTAACAAAAGCCATTATTATTATTATTATTATTATTGAGTGGCACAGCTGGGATTAGAACCCACAACTTCTCGGAGCCTCAGTTCCCTCATCTGTAAAATGGGGAAGATGACTGAGTCCCACGCAGGACAACCTGATCACCTTGCATCCCCCCAGAGCTTAGAACAGTGCTTTGCACGTACTAAGCGCTTAACAAATGCTATTATTATTATTATTATTATTATTATTATTATTATTATTATTATTATTATTGAGTGGCAGAGCTGGGCTTAGAACCCACAACTTCTCGGAGCCTCAGTTCCCTCATCTGTAAAATGGGGACGATGACTGAGTCCCACGCAGGACAACCTGATCACCTTGTATCCCGCCAGTGCTTAGAGCAGTGCTTTGTACGTAGTAAGCACTTAACAAATGCCATTATTATTATTATTATTATTATTATTGAGTGGCAGGGCTGGGATTAGAACCCAGGTCTTCCGACATCCCGGGTTCTCTCCTCGCTGCTTCTCTATCAGAATCAGAACCGGCTCTGGCCTTTTCCCGGACTCCCAGTCTAGGAATAAGTCCGAGAGTGGTTTGGCGACGGACACAGTGGGAAAGAGAAGATGCTATAGATATGAGCGCAACGTAAATCAATCAATCAATCAATCAATCGTATTTATTGAGCGCTTACTCTGTGCAGAGCACTGTACTAAGCGCTTGGGAAGTACAAATTGGCAACACATAGAGACAGTCCCTACCCAACAGTGGGCTCACAGTCTAAAAGGGGGAGACAGAGAACAGAACCAAACATACCAACAAAATAAAATAAATAGGATAGAAATGTACAGGTAAACTAAATAAATAAATAAATAAATAAATAGAGTAATAAATATGTACAACCGTATATACATATATACAGGTGCTGTGGGGAAGGGAAGGAGGTAAGATGGGGGGATGGAGAGATGGAGAGGGGGAACGTAAAAGACCCAGAATTAAATCCACTGAGTGTGGTGGGAGAGGACACCGACCCTTAGAGGGGTCCTCACACTGTGATTCACATAATGAGCCCACTGTTGGGTAGGGACCGTCTCTATACGTTGCCAACTTGGACTTCCCTAGCGCTTAGTACAGTGCTCTGCACACAGTAAGCGCTCAATAAATACGACTGAATGAATATATGTTTGTACAGATTTATTACTCTATTTATTTTACTTGAACGTATTTATTCCATTTATTTTATTTGGTTTATATGCTTCGTTTTGTCGTCCGTCTCCCCCTTCTAGACCGTGAGCCCGCTGTTGGGTCGGGACCGTCTCTATATGTTGCCGACTTGGACTTCCCAAGCGCTTAGTACAGTGCTCTGCACACAGTAAGCGCTTAATAAATATGATTGAATGAATGAATATAACCTAGACTGGACACAATCCCTGTCATCATCAATTGTATTTATTGAGCGCTTACTGTGTGCAGAGCACTGTACTAAGCGCTTGGGAAGTCCAAGTTGGCAACATATAGAGACGGTCCCTACCCAACAGTGGGCTCACAGTCTAGAAGGGGGAGGCAGAGAACCAAACCAAACATACTAACAAAATAAAATAAATAGAATAGATATGTACAAGTAAAATGAATAAAGAGTAATAAATATGTACAAACATATATACATATATCCAGGTGCTGTGGGGAAGGGAAGGAGGTAAGATGGGGGAGATGGAGAGGGGGACGAGGGGGAGAGGAAGGATCCCTGTCCTTCATGGTGTTCTCAGATCTTAATCCCCATTTCAGAGATGAGGTGACTGAGGCCCAGAGAAGTGAAGTGACTTGTCCAAGGTCAAACAGCAGAGAGGTGGCAGCGCCGGCATTAGAACCCAGATCATTCTGACCCCCATGCCTGGGCTCTATCCACTAGGCCATGCTGCTTCCTTTAGGTCCTGCTGATTCTAGTCATTCCAGGAAATGGCAGAGCATTGGAGAAGCAGCGTGGCTCGGTGGAAAGAGCCCGGGCTTTGGAGTCAGAGGTCATGGGTTCAAATCCCGGCTCCGCCAACTGTCAGCTGCGTGACTTTGGGCAAGTCACTTCACTTCTCTGGGCCTCAGTTACCTCATCTGGAAAATGGGGATTAAAACTGTGAGCCCACCGTGGGACAAACTGATCACCTTGTAACCTCTCCAGCGCTTAGAACAGTGCTTTGCACATAGTAAGCGCTTAACAATTACCACCATCATTACTAGTATTATTAGAGTAATGCTACAATCAATCATTCATTCATTCAATCGTATTTATAGAGCGCTTACTGTGTGCAGAGCACTGTACATACACATTTATTGAGCTCTTACAGAGTGCAGAGCACTTTCATTCACTCATTCATTCATTCATTCTCCCCCTCCCCATCCCCCCCACCTTACCTCCTTCCCCTCCCTACGGCACCTGTATATAAGTACACATGTTTGTACGTATTTATTAACTTTTCTAGACTGTAAGCCCACTGTTGGGTAGGGACCGTCTCTATATGTTGCCAACTTGTTCTTCCCAAGCGCTTAGTACAGTGCTCTGCACACAATAAGCGCTCAATAAATACAATTGAATGAATGAATGAATTACTCTATTTATTTTATTTGTACATCTTTATTCTATTTATTTTATTTTGTTAATATGTTTTGTTTTGTTCTCTGTCTCCCCCTTCTAGACTGTGAGCCCGCTGTCGGGTAGGGACCGTCTCCAGATGTTGCCAACTTGGACTTCCCAAGCGCTTAGTACAGTGCTCTGCACACAGTAAGCGCTCAATAAATACAATTGAATGAATGAATTACTCTATTTATTTTACTTGTACATCTTTATTCTATTTACTTTATTTCGTTAATATGTTTTATTTTGTTTTCTGTCTCCCCCTTCTAGACTGTGAGCCCGCTGTTGGGTAGGGACCGCCTCTAGATGTTGCCAACTTGGACTTCCCAAGCGCTTAGTACAGTGCTCTGCACACAGTAAGCGCTCAATAAATACGATTGATTGATTGATTGACTTCCCAAACACTTAGTACAGTGCCCTGCACACAGTAAGCGCTCAATAAATATGACTGAATAAGCTCTTGGGAGAAGCAGCGTGGCTCAGTGGAAAGAGCCCGGGCTTTGGAGTCAGAGGTCAGGGGTTCAAATCCCGGCTCTGCCAATTGTCAGCTGTGTGACCCTGGGCAAGTCACTTCACTTCTCTGTGTGCCTCAGTTACCTTATCTGTAAAATGGGGATGAAGACTGTGAGCCCCCCGTGGGACAACCTGATCACCTTGTAACCTCCCCAGTGCTTAGAACAGTGCTTTGCACATAGTAAGCGCTTAATAAATGCCGCCATTATTATCATTATTATTATTACAAGTTGGTAACAAGTGTACTAAGTGCTTGGGAGAGGACAATATACTAGGCAGACGTGTTCCTTGTCCACAATGAGATTATAGACTAGGATGAAATGGGAAGAAGCAGTGTGGCTCAGTGGAAAGAGCCCAGGCTTGGGAGTCAGAGGTCATGGGTTCTAATCCCGGCTCCGCCACTTGTCCGCTGTGTGACTCTGGGCAAGTCACTTCACTTCTCTGTGCCTCAGTTCCCTCATCTGTAATAGGGGGATGAAGTCCATGAGCCCCCCGTGGGACAACCTGATCACCTTGTAACCACCCCAGCGCTTAGAACAGTGCTTTGCATAGAGTAAGCGCTTAGTAAATGCCATCATCGTCATCAACAATGCTAGCACCTGTTAGGAGAAGCAGCGTGGCCTAGGCGAAACAGCAGGGGACTGGAAGTCAGAAGGACCTGGGTTCTAATCCTGACGCCGCCACTGGCCTGCTCCCTGGGCATGTGGCTTCATTTCTCTGGGCCTCAGTTACCTCAACTGTAAAATGGGGATTAAGACTGTGAGCCCCAAGTGGGACACAGACTGTGTCCAACCCGATTAACTTGTACGTACTCCAGCGCTTAATACATAGTAAGTGCCTAACAAGTGCCATAAAAATAAGTGCAGACAGAGCTGGAAAACATCTGTAATTTGACCCAAACCAGTGCAATGGCCTATAGGTTGGAACAGGGACTCTTTGTTCCGAAGTTCTTGGGGCAAGAAATCTGAAATAATGAAAGACTGGATTTTATGGAAACTAAATCCTTGATTCTATGCCTTCATATTCACGCCTACCTTTTCTGGATGGGATCTGAGACGATAAGGGGTCAAGCGCAACAGGGAGAGAGGAACTGTAAGTTCATTTAATCGTATTTATTGAGCACTTACTAAGCCCTTGGAGTCTTTTTCACTCTGAAAATGAACCAGAAAAATTCACAAGTACGGTTATTAGGGTTTTTTTTTTTATTTTTAAGAAAGCAAACCTTGGAACAAAGTAGAAATCAAACGATCTTCGTGCTTTTGAAAGTAATAGAGCCCCTGAGAACTGGGAAAATCTGTAGTGATTTGATAATCAATCAATCAATCAATCAATCGTATTTATTGAGCGCTTACTGTGTGCAGAGCACTGTACTAAGCGCTTGGGAAGTACAAGTCAGCAACACATAGAGACAGTCCCTACCCAACAGTGGGCTCACAGTCTAGAAGGGGGAGACAGAGAACAAAACCAAACACACTAACAAAATAAAATAAATAGAATAGATATGTACAACTAAGAACTTTTAGTTTTTATTTTTAGACTGTGAGCCCACTGTTGGGTAGGGACTGTCTCTATATGTTGCCAACTTGTCCTTCCCAAGC
The DNA here is from genome assembly GCF_015852505.1 of Tachyglossus aculeatus. Taxonomy (NCBI): domain Eukaryota; kingdom Metazoa; phylum Chordata; class Mammalia; order Monotremata; family Tachyglossidae; genus Tachyglossus; species Tachyglossus aculeatus. The sequence goes on along the minus strand of NC_052101.1, from coordinate 4,848,635 downwards.
GCTTAGTACAGTGCTCTGCACACAGTAAGCGCTCAATAAATACGATTGATGATGATAAGAACACATCTCCCCTCTCCCCCAACACCTACATTAATGGACAGTGTAGCAGGGGACAATGAACCAGAAAAATTTTCAAGTACGGTTATTAGGGGTTTTTTTTATTTTTAAGAAAGCAAACCTTGGAATGAAGTAGAAATCAAATGATCTTCGTGCTTTTGAAAGTGATAGAGCCCCTGAGAACCGGGAAAATCTGTAGTGATTTGATAAGAACACATCTCCCCTCTCCCCCAACACCTACTTTAATCATCAATCGTATTTATTGAGCGCTTACTATGTGCAGAGCACTGTACTAAGCGCTTGGGAAGTACAAATTGGCAACATATAGAGACAGTCCCTACCCAACAGTGGGCTCACAGTGTAGCAGGGGACAATAAACCAGAAAAATTTGCAAGTACGGTTATTAGGGTTCTTTTATTTTTAAGAAAGCAAACCTTGGAATGAAGTAGAAATCAAATGATCTTCGTGCTTTTGAAAGTGATAGAGCCCCTGAGAACCGGGAAAATCTGTAGTGATTTGATAAGAACACATCTCCCCTCTCCCCCAACACCTACATTAATGGACAGTGTAGCAGGGGACAATGAACCAGAAAAATTCGCAAGTATGGTTATTAGGGTTTTTTTTATTTTTAAGAAACCAAACCCTGAAACCAAGTAGAAATCAAATGATCTTCGTGCTTTTGAAAGGGATAGAGCCCCTGAGAACCGGGAAAATCTGTAGTGATTTGACAAGAACACATCTCCCCTCTCCCCCAACACCTACATTAATGGAAAGTGTAGCAGGGGACAATGAATAACCAATACCATTTGGAAAAAAAAATCCTTTTCATCTTTCCTGGTGAGAAAACATTTTTAAAGAGTCAATCTGACCATTGATTGATGGGAGATTTTGCTGCTCTTTTTAATGGCTCCCAAAAAAAAAATAGTTAGCAGTGGACAGTCCCAGATTGAGAACTTTTTGGGAAAAGGAAAGCCGATTACCTGGAAAAAACCGCCAATGTCGGAGCCGAGAACAGAGCGGGAAGCGACGCCGGGGGACAGTCAGAGCAAGATGTGATACTTCAGCGCCCTGGGAACTCGGTTAATCACGAGTCTTCCGTCGTAACTCAGGGAGGCGAAGAGCCACGGGTCCGCCGAGGACCACTCCACCGCGTACACGCTGTCTTCGTGCTCCTCGTATGTGGCTATGACGCTGTCCTCGAGAGGCTCCTTGGTTCTAATATAACAATCATGATGGTGTTTGTTAAGCGCTTACTATGTGCAAAGCACTGTTCTAAGCGCTGGTTGGATACAAGGCGATCAGGTTGTCCCATGCGGGACTCACAATCTTAAACCCCGTTTTACAGATGAGGTAACAGGCCCAGAGAAGTGAAGTGGCTTGCCCAAAGTCACACAGCTGACAAGTGGCGGAGCCGGGATTTGAACCCATGACCTCTGACTCCAAAGCCCGGGCTCTTTCCACTGAGCCATGCTGCTTCTCTAATTCAGAACGAGATGGGGGGAAGAAAGCAGACACCAAAATGGCACCCGAGTTTCCCACCGGACAGGGCAGTTGGACACAAATTCAGATTCGGACGCATGCCGAGGCTGTCTCCCCTTCTAGACTGTAATAACAATAATAATAATAATGATGGTATTTATTAAGCGCATACTATGTGCAAAGCACCGTTCTAAGCGCTGGGGAGGTTACAAGGTGATCAGGTTGTCCCCCGGGGGGGGCTCACAGTCTTCATCACCGTTTTTTTAAAGATGAGGTAACTGAGGCACAGAGACGTTAAGTGGCATGCCCAAAGTCACACAGCTGACAACTGGCGGAGGCGGGATTTGAACCCGTGACCTCCGACTCCAAAGTCTGTGTGCTCTTTCCACTGAGCCACGCCGCTGTACGCTCGTTGTGGGCAGGGAATGTGTCCGTTACATTGTCCCAGACTGAGCCTCCTCCTTCCTCTCCCCCTCCTTCTCCTCCCCACAGCACCTGTATATATGTATATATGTTTGTACGGATTTATTACTCTATTTATTTTATTTGTACATATTTATTCTACTTATTTTCTTTTGTTAATATGTTTTGCTTTGTTCTCTGTCTACCCCTTCTAGACTGTGAGCCCGCTGTTGGGTAGGGACCGTCTCTATATGTTGCCAACTTGTACTTCCCAAGCGCTTAGTACAGTGCTCTGCACACAGTAAGCGCTCACTAAATATGATTGAATGATTGACTGATTGTATGTATGTATGTATGTATGTATTTATTACTTTATTTTATTTGTACATATTTATTCTATTTATTTTATTTTGTTAATATGCTTTGTTTTGTTGTCTGTCTCCCCCTTCTAGACTGTGAGCCCACTGTTGGGTAGGGACCGTCTCTAGATGTTGCCAACTTGGACTTCCCAAGCGCTTAGTCCAGTGCTCTGCACACAGTAAGCGCTCAATAAATACGACTGAATGAATGAATGGAAGGGGGAGACAGACAACAAAACATGTAGACAGGTGGGGACTGTCTCTGTTGCCGAATTGTACTTTCCAAGCACTTAGTACAGTGCTCTGCACACAGTAAGCGCTCAATAAATACGACTGAAAGAATGAATGAGTTCTCCCAAGCGCTTAGCACGGTGCCCTGCCTTTATTTATTTTACTTGTACATATCTATTCTATTTATTTTATTTTGTTAGTATGTTTGGTTTTGTTCTCTGTCTCCCCCTTTTAGACTGTGAGCCCACTGTTGGGTAGGGACTGTCTCTATATGTTGCCAACTTGGACTTCCCAAGCGCTTAGTACAGTGCTCTGCACACAGTAAGCGCTCAATAAATACGATTGATGATGATGATGATGATGATATGAGAAGATCCCCCAAATTCATTCATTCATGCAATCGTATTTACTGAGCGCTTACCATGTGCAGAGTTTTAAAATTTTTAAATTTCCCCTTCGAGACTCTGAGCCCACTGTTGGGTAGGGACTGTCTCTATATGTCGCCAGCTTGTACTTCCCAAGCGCTTAGTCCAGTGCTCTGCACACAGTAAGCGCTCAATAAATACGATTGATTGATCGATTGATTGCAGGGCACTGTACTAAGCGCCTGGAAAGTAGAATTGGGCAAAGGATAGAGACGGTCCCTACCCAACAACGGGTTCACAGTCGAGCGGGGGGGAGATGGACAGCAAAGGTGTGATTTATACATGTGTGTTTCAACCTGTATATATGTTTGTACATATTTATTACTCTATTTATTTATTTTACTTGTACATATCTATTCTATTTATTTTATTTTGTTAGTATGTTTGGTTTTGTTCTCTGTCTCCCCCTTTTAGACTGTGAGCCCACTGTTGGGTAGGGACTGTCTCTATATGTTGCCAATCTGTACTTCCCAAGCGCTTAGTACAGTGCTCTGCACATAGTAAGCGCTCAATAAATACGATCGATGATGATAATCAATCAGGGGCCTTCACTGAGTGCTTCCCACGGGCAGAGCACTGAGCTAAGCACTCGGGAGGGTGTAATACAACGCGAGTTGGTAGTCACGTTCCCCGCCCACGTCCTCAATAAACGGAAAAACCCTCCTCTTCTTACTTTTCTTCTTGGTGGTGGTCTTCCGGATCGCTGAGGTCGTCGTCGTCTACCAGGTGCCCAAAGGGCTCCGAGGAAATCGACACCATGTTGGAAAGAATCACTCGACTGTCACTGCTGCCCGTCAGGATTAACTGGTCGTGGGAGTGGTTGTAGCGGACGTTCCACACCCTAGAAAGGGCGAGGATTATTATTGATGACAATAATTAATGACTGTGATATTTGTTAAGGGCTTACTATGTGCCAGGCACTGTCTTGAGCAGAGCCCCGCACAATCAAACGATCCATCAGTGGTGTTTATTGAGCACTTACTGGGAGAGTCTCTGTCACTGGGTCGTTCCCTCCCAAGCGCTTAGTCCAGTGCTCTGCACACAGTAAGCGCTCAATAAATATGATTGAATGAATAAATGAATAAACACAATTCACTGAATGAATGAATGAATTCATTCAATGAATGAACACAATTCCCTGACTACAGCACAATAACACATAAATCTGTATATATGTACATATGTTTGTACATATTTATTACTCTATTTATTTATGTATTTTACTTGTACACAGCTATTCTATCTATTTCATTTTGTTAATGCGTTTGGTTTTGTTCTCTGTCTCCCCATTCTAGACTGCGAGCCCACTGTTGGGTAGGGACCGTCTCTATGTGTTGCCAACTTGTGCTTCCCAAGTGCTTAGTCCAGTGCTCTGCACACAGTAAGCGCTCAATAAATGCAATTGAATGAATGAATGAACACAATTCCCTGACTACAGCACAATAACACATACACCTGTATATATGTATATATGTTTGTACATATTTATTACTCTATTTATTTATGTATTTTACTTGTACACATCTATTCTATTAATTTTATTCTGTTAGTATGTTTGGTTTTGTTCTCTGTCTCCCCGCTTCTAGACTGTGAGCCCACTGCTGGGTAGGGACCGTCTCTACATGTTGCCAACTTGTGCTTCCCAAGCGCTTAGTCTAGTGCTCTGCACACAGTAAGCGCTCAATAAATACGATTGAATGAATGAATGAATGAATAAACACAATTCCCTGACTACAGCACAATAGCACATACACCTGTATATATGTATATATGTTTGTACATATTTATTACTCTATTTATTTATGTATTTTACTTGTACACATCTATTTATTTCATTTTGTTAGTATGTTTGGTTTTGTTCTCTGTCTCCCCCCTTTTAGACTATGATCCCACTGTTGGGTAGGGACCGTCTCTATGTGTTGCCAACTTGTGCTTCCCAAGCGCTTAGTCCAGTACTCTGCACACAGTAAGCGCTCAATAAATACGATTGAATGAATGAATGAATGAACACAATTCCCTGACTACAGCACAATAGCACTTACACCTGTATATATGTATATATGTTTGTACATATTTATTACTCTATTTATTTATGTATTTTACTTGTACATATCTATTCTATTTATTTTATTTTGTTAGTATGTTTGGCTTTGTTCTCTGTCTCCCCCCTTTTAGACTGTGAGCCCACTGCCGGGTAGGGACCGTCTCTATGTGTTGCCAACTTGTGCTTCCCAAGCGCTTAGTCCAGTGCTCTGCACACAGTAAGCGCTCAATAAATGCGATTGAATGAATGAATGAATGAACACAATTCCCTGACTACAGCACAATAACACATACACCTGTATATATGTATATATGTTTGTACATATTTATTACTCTATTTATTTATATATTTTACTTGTACACATCTATTCTATTTCTTTTATTCTGTTAGTATGTTTGGTTTTGTTCTCTGTCTACCCCCTTCTAGACTGTGAGCCCACTGCTGGGTAGGGACCGTCTCTATGTGTTGCCAACTTGTGCTTCCCAAGTGCTTAGTCCAGTGCTCTGCACACAGTAAGCGCTCAATAAATGCAATTGAATGAATGAATGAACACAATTCCCTGACTACAGCACAATAACACATACACCTGTATATATGTATATATGTTTGTACATATTTATTACTCTATTTATTTATGTATTTTACTTGTACACATCTATTCTATTTATTTTATTCTGTTAGTATGTTTGGTTTTGTTCTCTGTCTCCCCCCTTTTAGACTATGAGCCCACTGTTGGGTAGGGACCGTCTCTATGTGTTGCCAACTTGTGCTTCCCAAGCGCTTAGTCCAGTGCTCTGCACACAGTAAGCGCTCAATAAATACGATTGAATGAATGAATGAACACAATTCCCTGACTACAGCACAATAGCACATACACCTGTATATATGTATATATGTTTGTACATATTTATTACTCTATTTATTTATGTATTTTACTTGTACCTGTCTATTCTATTTATTTCATTTTGTTAATGTGTTTGGTTTTGTTCTCTGTCTCCCCCTTCTAGACTGAGCCCACTGCTGGGTAGGGACCGTCTCTATGTGTTGACAACTTGTGCTTCCCAAGCGCTTAGTCCAGTGCTCTGCACACAGTAAGCGCTCAATAAATACAATTGAATGAATGAATGAACACAATTCCCTGACTACAGCACAATAGCACATACACCTGTATATATGTATATATGTTTGTACATATTTATTACTCTATTTATGTATTTTACTTGTACCTATCTATTCTATTTATTTCATTTTGTTAATGTGTTTGGTTTTGTTCTCTGTCTCCCCCTTCTAGACTGTGAGCCCACTGCTGGGAAGGGACCGTCTCTATGTGTTGCCAACTTGTGCTTCCCAAGTGCTTAGTCCAGTGCTCTGCACACAGTAAGCGCTCAATAAATACGATCGATTGATTGATTGATTGATACACATTCCCTGCCCACGAGGAGCTTAGAGGGGGAGATAGTCACTAAAATAAATAAATTATGGCTATGGACAGAAATGCTGTGGGGCTGGTGGATAATAATGATGGCATTTATTAAGCGCTTACTACGGGCAAAGCACTGTTCTAAGCACCGGGGAGGTTACAAGATGACGAGGTTGTCCCACGGGAGGCTCACAGTCTTCATCCCCATTTTACAGATGAGGAAACTGAGGCCCAGAGAAGTGAAGTGACTTGCCCAAAGTCACCTAGCTGACAAGTTATTACTCTATTTATTGATTTATTTTATTTGTACATATTTAGTCTATTTGTTTTATTTTGTTAATAAGTTTTGTTTTGTGCTCTGTCTCTCCCTTCTAGACTGTTGGGTGGGGACCGTCTCTATATGCTGCCAACTTGTACTTCCCAAGTGCTTAGTCCAGTGCTCTGCACACAGTAAGCGCTCAATAAATACGATTGAATGAATGAAGGAATGAAGGAATGAATGAATGAATGAGGTAGTGGTTTGGATGAAGGGGAAAGGGCGGATTTTAGTGATGATGTGTAGTTCAAGATTTGGTGACAGATTGACTAAGCGGGTAAGATAAGAGAGCTGAGTTGAGGATAATGTCAATGTCTCAATGTTTGTGAGACAGGAAGGATGATGAAGCAGCGTGGCTCGGTGGAAAAGAGCCCGGGCTTTGGAGTCGGAGGTCATGGGTTCAAATCCCGGCTCCGCCAATTGTCAGCTGTGTGACTCTGGGTAAGTCACTTCACTTCTCTGGGCCTCAGTTCCCTCATCTGTCAAATGGGGGTGAAGACTGTGAGCCCCCAGTGGGACAACCTGATCACCTTGTAAAACCCCCCAGTGCTTAGAACAGTGCTTTGCACCTAGTAAGCGCTTAATAAATGCCATCATTATTATTATTATTACAGTGATGGGAAAGTCAGTGAGGGGATGGGGTTTGGGTGGGAAGACAAGGAGTGCTGTTTGGGACATGTTAGAACATCCAGGTAATAATAATAATATTATAACACATATTATAATATGTGTTGCCAATTTGTACTTCCCAAGCGCTTAGTACAGTGCTCTGCACATAGTAAGCGCTCAATAAATACGATTGATGATGATGATGATGATGATAATAATGATGGCATTTGTTAAGCGCTTACTATGTTCTAAGCCCTGGGGGGATACAAGGTAATCAGACTATCCCACATGGGGCTCACAGTCTTAATCCCCATTTTACAGATGAGGTAACTGAGGCTCAGAGAAGTGAAGTGACTCGCCCAAAGTCTCACAGCTGCCAAGTGGCGGAGCCAGGATTCGAACCCATGACCTCTGACTCCCAAGCCCGGGCTCCATCCTCTGAGCCACGCTGCTTCTCTACGAGATGTCTTCAAGGCAGGAGGAGATGTGAGACTGCAGAGAGGGAGAGAGATCAGGGCTGGAGATGGAGATTTGGGAATCATCCACGTAGAGGTGGGAGGTGAAGCAGCGTGGCTCAGTGGAAAGAGCCCGGGCCTTGGAGTCAGAGGTCACGGGTTCGAATCCCGACTCTGCCAACTGTCAGCTGTGTGACTTTGGGCGAGTCACTTCACTTCTCCGGGCCTCAGTTCCCTCATCTGGAAAACGGCGATGAAGACTGTGAGCCCCCCGTGGGACAACCTGATCACCTTGTAACCTCCCCAGCACTTTGACCAGTGCTTTGCACATAGTAAGCGCTTAACAAATGCCATCATTATTATTATTATATTTGTATTATTATTATTGTTATATTTGTATTATTATTATTATTATTATTATTGAAGCCATGGGAGTGAATGAGTTCTCCAAGGGAGTGGGTGGAGATGAAGAATAGAAGGGGATCCGGAACGGAACCTGGAGGGACCCCCACAGTTAGAGGGTGGGAGGCAGAGGAGGAGCCCACAAAGGAGATGGAGAATAAATGGCCAGAGAGATGGGAGGAGAAACGGGAGAGGACAGTGTTCGTGGAGCCGAGGTCGGATAACGCTTCCAGAGACGGGGGTTTTCAAGAGCATCGAAGGCAGCTGAGAGTTCGAGGAGGATTAGGATGAAGTAGACGCCGTTGGGTTTGGCAAGAAGGAGATCGTCGGTGACCTCTGAGAGGGAGGTGTCTGTGGAGTGAAGGGGACGGGAGCCAGTTTGGAGAGGGTCAAGAGAGATCTGGAAGAGACCAACTTGAGAGAGCCAGCCTAGGCAACTCACTCAGGACATTTGGAGAGGAATGGAAGAAGGGAGATAACTGGAAGGAGCCGTGGGGTCAAGGGAGGGGTTTTTTTAGGAAAAGGGAGAGTACTTTCTACAGAGTGAGAGCTTGGGGACAATGTATGGATCCGAAAGCTGGACAGTGAAAAACCAGGATAGAAAGAGCATCGATTCTTTTGAAATGTGGTGTTGGAGAAGGCTTTTGCGAGTACCATGGACTTCCCGAAAGACAAACAAATGGATTTTAGAACAAATTAAACCAAAGGCATTTGGAAGGCCAAATGCCTCGACCTAGATGAGCATATTTTGGACACGTAATCAGGAGGACTCATTCTCTGGAGGAGACACTAATGCTAGGAAAAGTCCACGGAAAAACATGGAAGAGGCAGATGGGCAGCTAGAGGGAAAGAGACCAGAACAATGACAACAGAAGAACCGTTAGAAAGATGGCGGGCTATGGCAGAGGACGGGGAGTTTGGGAGAAAGTAAATCTGTGGAGTCGCTATGAATCGGAAATGACTTGATGGCACTTAATCATCATCATCATCATCAATCATATTTATTGAGCACTTACTATGTGCAGAGCACTGTACTAAGTGCTTGGGAAATACAAGTTGGCAACATATAGAGACAGTCCCTACCCAACAGTGGGCTCACAGTCTAAAAGGGGGAGACAGAGAACAAAACCAAACATACTAACAAAATAAAATAAATAGAATAGATATGTACAAGTAAAATAAATAAATAAATAAATAAATAGAGTAATAAATATGTACAAACATATATACATATATACAGGTGCTGTGGGGAAGGGAAGCAGGTAAGATGGGGGGATGGAGAGGGGGACGAGGGGGAGAGGAAGGAAGGGGCTCAGTCTGGGAAGGCCTCCTGGAGGAGGTGAGCTCTCAGCAGGGCCTTGAAGGGAGGAAGAGAGCTAATAATAATAATATTATAATATTAATAATAATAATAATAATATATTATTATATTATATATTATATATTATATTATATGTGCTAATATAATATAATAACTTAATAATAATAAAGGGCTTGGGACAGTCCAATGCAACGGAGTTGGTAGACACGGTCCTGCCCACTACGAGCTTCCAGTCTAGATTGAACAGTTTGAACATCAATCAATCAATCAATCGTATTTATTGAGTGCTTACTGTGTGCAGAGCACTGGTCTAAGTGCTTGGGAAGTACAAGTTGGCAACAAGTTGCACATCGACCTAGCAACCTTCTAAGGGAACAAGATGGGGATAATGGCAAGGTGCCATGACATGCATATATTTGTAAGCTAACACCGCTACATTCATTCATTCATTGAGTCGTATTTATTGAGCGTTTACTGTGTGCAGAGCACTGTGCTAAGCGCTCGGGAAGTACAAGTCGGCAACATATAGAGACGGCCGCTACCCAACAACAGGCTCACAGTCTACAAGCGGAAGACGGACAACAAAACAAAACATGTGGATGTATGCAAACTTGTCGTTTCCCACTGGTTCAAGCACTCACAGTCTGGGAGGATGTCAAAGGGAGCAGTTTGGATCGATGGTATTTTCTGAGCGCTTACTGTGTGCAGAGCACTGTACTAAGCGCTTGGGAGAGGACCCGACAACGGAGTTGGTAGATAAGAACCTAGTTGCCACCGGAGTCAGAGTACATAATAATAATAATAATAATAATAGTATTTATTAAGCGCTTACTATGTGCAAAGCACTGTTCTAAGCACTGGGGAGGTTACAAGGTGATCAGGTTGTCCCACGGGGGGCTCACAGTCTTCAACCCCATTTTACAGATGAGGAAACTGAGGCCCAGAGAAGTGAAGTGAGTTGCCCAAAGTCACACAGCTGACAAGTGGCGGAGCCGGGATTCGAACCCGCGACCTCTGACTCCAAAGCCCAGGCTCTTTCCACTGAGCCACGCTGCTTCTCCATATCCGTGATTTTCCAGCGCTTAGAACAGTGCTTTGCACGTAATAAACGCTTAACAAATACCATCGTTATTAATGTACGTTTCCCCCTCTAGACTATAAGTTCGCTGTGGGCAGGAACTGCATCTGTTTATTGTTGTATTGTACTCTCCCAGGCGCTTAGTACAGTGCTCTGCACACGGTAAGCGCTTGATAAATACAATAATGAATGAAAGAGTGAACGAGAGGTGGGCGAGTGGATCATTCATTCATTCAATCGCATTTATCGAGTGCTCACTGTACTAAGCGGTCTGACCCCGCAAAGGTATTTCTCATATTCACCCGATTTCTTCAAGGTGCGTTTTCTCAAGCATTCATTCGTTCATTCGATCGTATTTATGGAGCGCTTACAGTGTGCAGAGCACTGTACTAAGCACCACCTTAAATCCGAGCACTGTTATAAGCCCTCGGCGGGGGGGGGGAAACATCAGTTCACCGTTCAATATTATCAGACAGGCTGTCTCCAATTCTAAATTCACAAAGTTTGCCCCAAAGCAAAATATGGAGGAGGTGCAACCTGATAAATAAAACACATTCTCACGGCGATCGCACGGTGAAGAATTACAGATATGAAACGGAATGATTATATTCCTCTCCGTTTGTTTGTTTTTTAATCTCATCTCCTGCTAACCATCCCCAGTGTGGCTCAGTGGAAAGAGCCCGGGCTTTGGAGTCAGAGGTCGTGGGTTCAAATCCCAGCTCCGCCACTTGCCAGCTGTGTGACTTCTCTGGGCCTCAGTGACCTCATCTGTAAAATGGGGATGAAGACTGTGAGCCCCCCGTGGGACAACCTGATCACCTTGTAACCTCCCCAGCGCTTAGAACAGTGCTTTGCACAGAGTAAGCGCTTAATAAATGCCATCATTATTATCCCCCGCCACCACATACATGCTATTTGAGTCGATATTTTAGATCATCGTTGAAGTAGGTCTGCTGCTCAATCAATCAATCAATCGTATTTATTGAGCGCTTACTGTGTGCAGAGCACTGTACTAAGCGCTTGGGAAGTACAAGCGTGAGAAGCAGCGTGGCTCAGTGGAAAGAGCCCGGGCTTTGGAGTCAGAGGTCATGGGTTCAAATCCCGGCTCTGCCACCTGTCCGCTGTGGGACTTTGGGCAAGTCACTTCGCTTCTCTGGGCCTCAGTTCCCTCATCGGGAAAATGGGGATTGAGACTGTGAGCCCCACGTGGGACAACCTGATCACCTTGTAATCTCCCCAGCGCTTAGAACAGTGCTTTGCACAGAGTAAGTGCTTAATAAATGCCATTATTATTATTATTATTACAAGTTGGCAACATATCACCATCATCATCATCATCAATCGTATTTATTGAGCGCTTACTGTGTGCAGAGCACTGGACTAAGCGCTTGGGAAGTACAAGTTGGCAACATATAGAGACGGTCCCTACCCAACAGCGGGCTCACAGTCTAAAAGCCCACATCCAAGCAAGCCTACGCTCGAAAACTCTACCTCCGCCCTCACCGCTCCATTTTTCCTGACGGCGGAAAGAGTCCCGCGTGAACTCTTCCAACAGTTAATCATCAATCATCATCATCAATCATATTTATTGAGCACTTACTATGTGCACAGCACTGTACTAAGCGCTTGGGAAGTACAAATTGGCAACGCATAGAGACAGTCCCTACCCAACAGTGGGCTCACGGTCTAAAAGTTAATCTCCTCCGTAATTTATAAAAACAACGACATCCCGGCAGTTATTTACCAGGAACTGAATTCCGAGGCTGTGTACTTCCTGAGATTATGAATCGTTACCAGAAGAATCCCCGCCTGAAACCCGCTCGCCTGCGAGCTTCCCCGGAAGAGGGTGATTCATAAAAGCACAAGCCGAGCGCGTCCGAACGAAATAAATGGGACTGATCCCGCCGTGCCGAATCGGCCGCAGGTGGACCGTCGGCTTTACCAGTGGGAATGCTCTTCCAACGTCTTCACGGGGTCCGCGACGTTCCGCGTGTCCCAGAACTTGACTTTGCAATCGTCCCCACAGCTAGCCAGGTAGTACTGCTTATTGGGGTTAAAGTCAAGATCCCGCACAAGCTGTCCGTGGGCGTTTTCTATGCAGTAGATCTGGCTGGGGAGAAAAAAAAGACAAAAAACAAAATATCGATTTGACTCTGAAAAGGAACAGGTTCACAGTGACTCGTAGGTTGTCGTTTTTCCTGAGCGATTCCCCGGTGTCTAAGCGCTGGGATAGATCCGGGGTAACCGGGTTGGACTCGGTCTCCGTCCCCCACGAGGTTGGCGGTCTTCGTCCCTTCCCTTCCCCACAGCACCTGTATATATGTATATATGGTTGTACATATTTATTACTCTATTTATTTATTTATTTATTTATTTTACTTGTACATTTCTATCCTATTTATTTTATTTTGTTGGTATGTTTGGTTCTGTTCTCTGTCTCCCCCTTTTAGACTGTGAGCCCGCTGTTGGGTAGGGACTGTCTCTATGTGTTGCCAATTTGTACTTCCCAAGCGCTTAGTACAGTGCTCTGCACATAGTAAGCGCTCAATAAATACGATTGATTGATTGATTGATTGATTGATTCGTCCCCATTTTACGGATGAGGTAACCGAGGAACAGAGAAGGAAGTGACTTGCCCGAGGTCGCTCAGCAGGCAGGTGGCGGAGCCGGGATCAGAACCCAGGGCCGCTCTCTCTCCGTTAGGCCGCGCGGCTCCTCCGCTATAGCAGCGTGGCTCAGTGGAAAGAGCCCGGGCTTTGGAGTCGGAGGTCGCGGGTTCAAATCCCGGCTCCGCCAATTGTCAGCTGGGTGACTTTGGGCGAGTCACTTCACTTCTCTGGGCCTCAGTTCCCTCATCTGGAAAATGGGGATTAAAACTGAGCCCTACGTGGGGCACCCTGATCACCTTGTATCCCCCCAGCGCTTAGAACAGTGCTTTGCACATAGTAAACCCTTAATAAATGCCATTATTATTATTATTATTAAGTCATGGGTTCTAATCCCGGCTCTGCCACTTGTCAGCTGGGTGACTTTGGGCAAGTCACCCCACTTCTCTGGGCCTCAGTTCCCTCCTCTGCAAAATGGGGATGAAGACTGTGAGCCTCCCGTGGGACAACCTAATCACCTTGTAACCTCCCCAGCGCTTAGAACATTACTTTGCACATAGTAAGTGCTTAATAAATGCTATTATTATTATTATTATTATTATTATTATTATTATCTCAGCCCCCCAAAGCCCCTGAGCTGTGATGTCCCCAGATCTGCCTCACAGTGTAAGTAGGAGGAAGGTCTATGCCGGGGTTGCCCGTCTCAAGCCTCTGACTTTAATCGATCAATCCGTGGTACTTATTGATCACTTACTACGGGCAGAGCGCTGTACTAAGCGCTTGGGAGGGGGCCAGAAAATTACAGTTGGTAAACGTGATCCCTGCCCACAGGTGCTTAAGAAATTCCATCTTTATTATTATTCAGGAGTCTACAGTCCACAGAGGAAGACAGACTTCCAAATAAATTGCAGATAGGGGAATCAGGATATGGATTTACGTGCTGTGGGGCTGAGGTGAGCACCAAAGTGCTTAATGATGCTGAGGATCAGGGTATTTCATTCATTCCATCGTATTTATTGAGCGCTTACTGTGTTCAAAGCACTGTATTAAGCGCTTGGGAGGGTATGATGTAACAACGGACACATTCCTGCCCACGACGAGCTATTGTTAAGCACTTACTACATGTCAAGTATTATCGTATAATAATAATGGTATTTGTTAAGCGCTTAGTATGTGCCAAGCATTGTTCTAAGCCCTGGGGTAGATATAAGCTAATCAGGTTGGACACAGTCCCTGTCCCTCGTGGGGCTCACGGTCAATCAATCAATCGTATTTATTGAGCGCTTACTGTGTGCAGAGCACTGGACTAAGCGCTTGGGAAGTCCAAGCTGGCAACATCTAGAGACGGTCCCTACCCAACAGTGGGCGAACAGTCTAGAAGGGGGAGACAGAGAACAAAAAAAACCATATTAACAAAATAAAATAAATAAAATAGATATGTACAAGATATGTACAAGTAAAATAAATAAATAAAGAGTCACAGTCTTAATAGTCTCACAGTCTTAATCTCCATTTTCCAGATGAGGTCACTGAGGGCCAGAGAAGTGAAGTGACTCGCCCAAGGTCACCTAGCCGACAAGTGGCAGAGCCAGGATTAGAACCGAGTTCCTTTTGACTCCCAAGTGATGCAGAGAGGCTCTCACTCTTATCCCCATTTTCCAGATGAGGAATCTGAGGCCCGGAGAAGTGAAGTGACTTAGCCAAGGTCACGCAGCGGACGGGTGGCGGAGCCGGGATTAGAACCCAGGTCCTTCTGAATCCCAGGCCCGGGCTCTGTCCAGTAGGCCGTGGAAATGCGGAAGTGATGCGGAGGGGACAGCGGGAAGGAGAAGATTTTATTTTACAATTGGAAAGAGCCCGGGCTTGGGAGTCAGAGGTCATGGGTTCTAATCCCGGCTCCGCCACTTGTTAGCTGTTTGGCTTGGGGCAAGTCACTCCACTTCTCTGGGCCTCAGTTCCCTCATCTGGAAAATGGGGATTAAGACTGTGAGTCCCATGTGGGACAACCTGATGACCTTTGTATCTACCCCAGTGCTTAGAACAGTGCTGGGAACATAGTAAGCACATAATAATAATAATAATAATAATAATAATAATAACAATAATAATAACAATAATAATAACAATAATAATAATGGCATTTATTAAGCACTTATGTGCAAAGCACTGTTCTAAGCACTGGGGAGATTACAAATACCGTCAATAATGATGGCATTACTACTACTAATAATAATAACACTACTACTACAGCCATGGTTCTGGGAACTACTACTACTAATAATAATAGTAACAATAATGATAATAATATATTACATTTATTATACCAATATATTATATATCATTATATTAATATATCATATACCATTATATTAATGCATTATATATCATATATATTATACAATATATTATATTATATATTGATATTACATTATGATGTTACATTAATATATAATATGTATTAATGTATCATATATAACATAGGAGAAGCAGCGTGGCTCAGTGGAAAGAGTACGGGCTCTGGAGTCAGAGGTCATGGGTTCAAATCCCAGCTCCGCCACTTGTCAGCTGGGTGACTTTGGGCAAGTCACTTCACTTCTCTGGGCCTCAGTGACCTCATCTGTAAAATGGGGATGAAGACTGTGAGCCCCCCGTGGGACAACCTGATCACCTTGTAACCTCCCCAGCGCTTAGAACAGTGCTTTGCACATCGTAAGCGCTTAATAAATGCCATTATTATTATTATTATTATTATTATTATTATTATTACTACTACTACAGCTGTGGTTCTGGGAACTACTACTACTACTAATAATAGTAACAATAATGATAATTATATATTATATTTATTATACCAATATATCATATATCATTATATTAATATATTATATACTGTTATATTAATGCATTATATGTCATATATTATGCTGTATATTATATATTGATATTACATTATGATATTACATTAATATATAATATGTATTAATATATCATATATAACTTTAGCACTTAGTACAGGGCTAAGCGCTTAGTACAGTGCTCTGCACACAGTAAGCGCTCCATAAATACGATTTATGATATAATAAAGTACGAATAATAGTAGTAGTAGTACCCGGAACCACGACTGTCTACACTTCTGCCTTAAAAACCGCCAAGTTCTTCCTCGGGGACAACTTTTCAACTTCCCATTCCTGGGATAACGCTTCCCCCGGTTAAATCCTCAGTGAAAATTGACACCGCCCTTCTTTCTAATCATCTTTTGCATCTTTGAAGACCGTTCTCAAATCACCTTCCAACCTCCCGTTCTCCCGGGTAAATAAACCGCATTTCTTTAATCTCGTCTCCGAGGTTGGGTTTTACTAATCCTTAATCATTTTCGTTCTTGTCCTCCGGACCCCATCCGGGTTCCAAAAATTCTTCATTACAGGAGGCCTCCCCATGTGACTCTCTTCCCGCAAACTACGCAAACGATAAATAGAATGAAATATTACTAATTAAGCCAACCCCCTTAATGCATTGTTTGCGGCTGCAGTTCCTCTACCCCAAGCACCAAATAAATTACAGGATGGCAAAGAGAAAAGCTTCCTTAATAAATCAATGAATCTTTTAGGAAAAAGACAAATTAAAATGTTCAAGCGGTGGGGGAAAGGGAGTCTGTGACTAACGGGCTCTCGTTGTTTCATTTTCCGACTATGAATTAACGATTCCCCTCACGTGAGCCACTGCAACAAGACTCCCGAATGCGGGGGTTAGAATATGCACTTCTGGGAAACTCATTATTATTATTAATAATAATAATAGTATTTGTTAAGCACTTTTCATGTTTCCGGCACTGAACTAACAAGCCCGCTGTTGGGTAGGGACCGTCTCTATATGTTGCCAAAACTTGTACTTCCCAAGCACTTAGTACAGTGCTCTGCACACAGTAAGCACTCAATAAACACGACTGAATGAATGAATATGTATATATGTTTGTACATATTTATTACTCTATTTATTTTACTTGTACATATTTATTCTATTTATTTTATTTGGTTTATATGTTTATTTTGTTGTCTGTCTCCCCCCTTCTAGACTGTAAGCCCGCTGTTGGGGAGGGACCGTCTCTAGATGTTGCCGAAACTTGTACTTCCCAAGCGCTTAGTACAGTGCTCTGCACACAGTAAGCGCTCAATAAATACGATTGAATGAATGAATCAATGAATGAACTTGTTCGGACACAGTCCCTGCCCGCCATGGGGGTCTAAGACTGAGCCCCCTTTTTCCTCTCCTCCTTCCCCTCCCCACAGCACCTGCCTATATGTTTGTGCAGATTTATTACTCTATTTATTTTACTTGTACATATTTATTATTCTATCTCTTTTATTTTGTTAATCTGCTTTGTTTCCTTGTCCGTCTCCCCCTTCTAGACTGTGAGCCCGCTGCTGGGGAGGGACCGTCTCTAGATGTTGCCAGCTTGGACTTCCCAAATACACAGTGAGCGCTCAATAAATACGACTGACAATGAATGAATGAAAGAGCACAGGCCTGGAAGCTGGGGGGCCTGGGTTCTAATCCTCCCTCTACCACTTGCCTGCTGTGTGATCTCGGGCAAGTCACTTTCCTTCTCTTCCAGACTGGGAGCCCACTGTTGGGTAGGGACCGTCTCTATATGTTGCCAACTTGGACTTCCCAAGCGCTTAGTACGGTGCTCTGCACACAGTAAGCGCTCAATAAATATGATTGAATTAATTAATTAATTAATTCTCTGTGCCTCGGTTTCCTCATCTGTAAAATGGGGATTGAGACTGTAAACCCCATGTGGGACAGGGACCATGTCCAACCCGATTTGCTTGTCTCCACCCCAGCGCTTAGTACTACAGTGCCTGGTGCATAGTAAGTGCTTAATAAATACCATTATTATTATTGTTATTAATTTATTAACAATATCAATACTAATATATAATATGTAATAATATTAATAATGGTATTCGTTAAGCGCTTACTATGTGTCAAGCACTGTTCTAAGTGCTGGGGAAGATACAAAGTAATCAGGTTGTCCCACATGGGGCTCACAGTCTTCATCGCCATTTTACAGATGAGGGAATTGAGGCCCAGAGAATAATAATAATAATAATGATGGTATTTTGTTAAGCACTTACTATGTGCAGAGCACTGTTCTAAGCACTGGGGGAGCTACAAGGTGATCAGGTTGTCCCACGTGGGGATCACAGTCTTCATCCCCATTTTACAGATGAGGGAATTGAGGCCCAGAGAATAATAATAATAATAATAATGGTATTTTGTTAAGCGCTATGTGCAAAGCACTGTTCTAAGCGCTGGGGAAGATATGAGGTGATCAGGTTGTCCCACGTGGGGCTCACAGTCTTCATCCCCATTTTACAGATGAGGGAATTGAGGCCCAGAGAATAATAATACTGATGATGTTGGTATTTTGTTAAATGCTTACTATGTGCCAAGCACTGTTCTAAGCGCTGGGGGAGAAACAAGGTAATCAGGTTGTCCCATGTGGGGCTCACTGTCTTCATCCCCATTTTACAGATGAGGGAATTGAGGACCAGAGAATAATAATAATAATAATGATGGTATTTTGTTAAGCGCTTACTATGTGCAAAGCACTGTTCTAAGCACTGGGGGAGATACAAGGTGATCAGGTTGTCCCAAGTGGGGCTCACAGTCTTCATCCCCATTTTACAGATGCGGGAACTGAGGCCCAGAGAAGTGAAGTGACTCGCCCAAAGTCACCCAGCTGACAAGGGGCGGAGCCGGGATTCGAACCCATGACCTCTGACTCCTAAGCCCGGGCTCTTTCCACTGAGCCACGCTGCTTCTGGTATTGAATCCCCATTTTAGAGGTTTGAGCAGTTCCATCAGCGTCGCTTTCCGTCCAAACTCAATAGCAAGTGGCAGGACAAGATCGCAAAGGGAACCAGAATGGCGCAGTGGCTGGAGCACAGGCCCGGGAATCAGCAGGTCATGGGTTCGGATTCCGGCTCTGCCATCTGTCAGCCGTGTGACCCTGGGCAAGTCACTTCACTTCTCTGGGCCTCAGTTACCTCATCTGGAAAATGGGGATTGAGAGCGTGAGCCCCACGGTGGACCAACCGATTACCTTGTAGGGAAGCACCGTGGCTCAGCGGAAAGAGCCCGGGCTTGGGAGTCAGAGATCATGGGTTCAAATCCCGGCTCTGCCACATGTCTGCTGTGTGACCTTGGGCAAGTCACTTCACTTCTCTGAGCCTCAGTTCCCTCACCTGGAAAATGGGGATTAAGACCGTGAGCCCCACGGGGGACGACCTGATCAGCTCGTATCCCTCCCAGTGCTTTGCACATATTAAGCGCTTAACAAATGCCATCATTATTATTATTATTACCCTAGTGCTTAGAACAGTGCTCGGCACATAGTAAGCGCTTAACAAATGCCATCATTATTATTATTATTACCCTAGCGCTTAGAACAGTGCTCGGCACATAGTAAGCGCTTAACAAATGCCATCATTATCATTATTATTACCCTAGCGCTTAGAACAGTGCTCGGCACATAGTAAGCGCTTAACAAATGCCATCATTATTATTATTATTACCCTAGCGCTTAGAACAGTGCTCGGCACATAGTAAGCGCTTAACAAATGCCATCATTATTATTATTATTACCCTAGCGCTTAGAACAGTGCTCGGCACATAGGAAGCGCTTAACAAATACCTTCAGCATTATTATTATTCTATGATGCCCATAGTAAGCGCTCAAGAAGTGCCAATGATTGACTGATAAAGAAGAGACATATATAATGGGTTAATTACTCAGGATACCCCAATCGAAACCAACTTTACTCTTCATTTATCTTCTTTTTTTGATATCATTTTGGGGTTCCAATCATTCATTCAATCGTATTTATTCAGTCATTATCCATTGTGTTTCTGCAAGCCCTTTTCAAGAACAACGAGGCTGGAACGAAAGACAGGAACGGGACGAGGAGAAATGGCAATCAGTATATTCATCACCTCTGAACTACACGTTTTTCAGCTTTTGTTTAGGAAACCCAATAAACCCCGCGATAGAAACGCACATGCTTGGAAAGCCGCGATTTACTGCTATTCCTCTGAGTTTGCAGAGGCCGTAGAACTAAATTTAAAGTTGTCCTCCCTTAAAGGCAACAAAAGTTATTACAAGGCATCCGTCTTCCCGGTTTAGTGATAAATTACCGTGCGCTGAGGGGATAAACGGTATCTTAAAAAAGCTTGCCGGGGCCTCTGTTGCTATGGCAACAGATGTGCCCAACATCACTCCTCGGCTTATCGAACTCACAAGCGGAGTTGGAAAAACGTCTCTTACCCGTCACGTCGCTATCGTCGGTGGATGCTTACAATTAAAAGTTCATTTTCGGTTGGCGTGGTACAATGGTTATCAATTCATCAATCGATCGGTGGTATTCATTGAGCGCTTACTGCGTGCAGAGCACTGTACTAAGCACTTGGGAGAGTAGAATATAACAGAGTGGGTAGACGTTCCCTGCCCATAACGAGCTGACGTATCTCCCAAAGGTAGCAATTAAATGAACGTTTGGCAGTGTGTTTTGGAGACTAAATTAAATTCATCGGTGGCATTTATTGAGCGCTTACTGTGCGCAGAGCACTGCACTAAGCGCCTGGCACAATACGAGAGAGCTGGTAGACGCGTTCCCTTCCTATCCCTTACTAGAGAAGCAGTGTGGCTTAGTGGAAAGAGCCCGGGCTTGGGAGTCCAAGGTCGTGGGTTCTAATCCCGGCTCTGCCACCTGTCAGCTGTGTGACCTTGGGCAAGTCACTTCACTTCTCTGTGCCTCACTTACCTCATCTGGAAAATGGGGGTGAAGACTGGGCGCCCTACATGGGACAACCTGATTACCTTGTATCTGCCCCAGCACATGGAACAGTGCTTGGCACATAGTAAGTGCTTAACAAATACCATCATCATTATTATTGTTATTAATATTATTGTTGTTGTTGTTGTTGTTGTTGTTATCCAGAGGATGAGCTTACAGTCTAGAGGCGACATGGGCCAATTCGAATAATCTCACTTTCAGTTTGAAGTTGGAGCATTTAAGCACGCCGGTGCATTAGATAAACGGTTTAGACTCGGCAGGCCTGATAATGCTCCTCAGGCCAATTTGATCTGAATTTTGGAAAACAAATGGACGGTCGACACTTTCCGTCGCCCGCTGGACGATAACGAAGGCAAACCACGCGTCCGGGGGCTTTCCAGTTGGAAATTCATTCATTCAATCGTATTTATTGAGCGCTTCCTGTGTGCAGAGCACCGTACTAAGCGCTTGGGAAGTACAAGCTGGCAATCACAGATGATCCCCAAACTTTCTCCGTTCGAGCAGAAGGAGAAAACGTTTGACTCCTCGTCCGTTTTACGAGAGGAGGCGTCGGCTTCGTTACCTCATGCTTCTCGTGTCCCATCCTCGGATGGCCGTGTCATTGGCGGTCGCGATCTGCGTGCAGTTGTGATGCGGGCTCCACCGGCCGGACGTGAACTTCAACTGGCCTTTCCCTTCCAGAGCCGCAGAACTCGATAGCTGGTGGCCACGGGGGAGCCGACGGGAAAAAAGAAAAGAAAATAACAATTACCCATTTCTAAACGGCCTCATGACGCCGGGAAGCAGATTCCCCCCCCGGATGGGGTCTCCGAGTGGAGCGTGCAAGGCGACGGCACTGAGGCAACTATCAAAGAAACGCTTTCTATTTACGAGCCGAAATGGCCAGAAACGATATTCTTTTGAAATTTAAACAAGCGAACCCGGGCAGCAAAGGAGGGACGTGATTTGAGAGCAGCTGCTGAAACCCGAAAGACACAAGATCTGAAGACATCTGAACTGACGGTCAAGAGATGGAAATACTTGTGACCTATTTTAATCAATCAATCGTATTTGAGTGCTTACCGTGTGCAGAGCACTGTACTAAGTGCTTGGGAAGTAGAAGTTGGCAACATATAGAGATGGTCCCTACCCAACAGTGGGCTTACAGTCTAAAAGGGGGAGACAGACAACAAAACCAAACATACTAACAAAATAAAATAAATAGAATAGATATGTACAAGTAAAATAGAGTAATAAATATGTACAAACTACAAACATATATACAAATGTATATATGTACAAACACATATACATATATACATTTAAGGCAGCTCACTGTGAGCAGAGAACTTATCTACCAACTCTGCTGTAGTGTACTCTCCCAAGCGCTTACTACAGTATTCTTAATAATAATGATGGTATTTGTGAAGCGCTTATTACGTGCCAAGCACCGTCCTAAGCACTGGGGTAGATGCAAGGTTGGCAGGTTGTCCCACGTGGGGCTCACTGTCTTCATCCCCATTTTACAGATGGGGTAACTGAGGCCCAGAGAAGTGAAGTGACTTGCCCAAAGTCACACAGCTGGCAAGTGGCAGAGCCGGGATTAGAACCCACAACCTCTGACTCCCAAGCCCGGGCTCTTTCCACTAAGCCATGCTGCTTCGCCACAGTTAAGTGCTCAATAAATACCACGGATTGACTGGCATTCTACTTTTTAAAATACTTAAAGATGCTGCTATTTCTGAAGATCTCAGAGCGCTAAACCCAGAAGTTTACTGTGTTATCACATTGGCTCAGTGGAAAGAGCCCGGGCTTTGGAGCCAGAGGTCATGGGTTCAAATCCCGGCTCCGCCAATTGCCAGCTGTGTGACTTTGGGCAAGTCACTTCACTTCTCTGGGCCTCAGTTCCCTCATCTGCAAAATGGGGATTAAGACTGTGAGCCCACCGTGGGACAACCTGATCACCACGTAACCTCCCCAGCGCTTAGAACAGTGCTTTGCACATAGTAAGCGCTTAATAAATGCCGTTATTATTATTACTATTATGAGTATACTGATTGGCTTTCTACTTTTTAATATACTTAAAGATTGTGTTATTTCTAAGCGCTTAGTACAGTGCTCTGCACACAGTAAGCGCTCAATAAATACGACTGAATGAATGAAGATCGCAATCAATCAATCAATCGTATTTATAGAGCGCTTACTGTGTGCACAGCACTGTACTAAGCGCTTGGGAAGTACAAGTTGGCACCATAAAATCCGGCTTCAGAGCGCTATACCCAGAAGTTTACTGTGTGAACACCTGAGTACTTTAAACCACAAACTGTTTTGGGTTCCTCTCCTCCACTTCTCTTCTTGTCCAAGTGGGACAACTTGATCACCTTGTATCCCCCCGCAGCGCTTAGAACAGTGCTTTGCACATAGTAAGCGCTTATCAAATGCCATCATTATTATTATTATTATTCTTGTCCCCCTCCAAATTGGTTTCCATCCCCTCCGCTCTACAGAAATTGCCCCCTCAAAGGTCACTGGTGTTCTCCTTTTCGCCAAATCCAACGGCCTCGGCTCCATCCTAATCCTCCTGGACCTCTCGGCTGCCTTGGATGCTGTCGACCGGTCCCTTCTCCTGGAGACGTTATCCAACCTCGGCTTCACTGCCACCGTCTCTCCTGCTTTTCACACTAAGCGCTCAATAAATACGATTGATTGATTTTCCTCCGTAAGCGCTCAATAAATACGATTGATTGAATGAATGAATGAAGATCTCAATCAATCAATCATCAATCAATCGTATTTATAGAGCGCTTACTGTGTGCAGAGCACTGTACTAAGCGCTTGGGAAGTACAAGTTGGCAACATAAAATCCAGCTTCAGAGCGCTATACCCAGAGGTTTACTGTGTGAACACCTGAGTACTTTAAACCACAAACTGTTTTGGGTTCCTCTCCTCCAGTTCTCTTCTTGTCCAAGTGGGACAACTTGATCACACTGTATCCCCCCCAACGCTTAGAACAGTGCTTTGCACATAGTAAGTGCTTATCAAATGCCATTATTATTATTATTATTATTCTTGTCCCCCTCCAAATTGGTTTCCATCCCCTCCGCTCTACAGAAATTGCCCCCTCAAAGGGCACTAGTGTTCTCCTTTTCGCCAAGTCCAACGGCCTCGGCTCCATCCTAATCCTTCTGGACCTCTCGGCTGCCTCGGATGCTGTCGACCGGTCCCTTCTCCTGGAGACGTTATCCAACCTCGGCTTCACTGCCACCGTCTCTCCTGCTTTTCACAGTAAGCGCCCAATAAATACGATTGATTGATTTTCCCCCGTAAGCGCTCAATAAATACGATTGATTGGTTTTCCTCCCACACCTCTGGGGGTTCATTCTCCGTCTCTTTCACGGGCTCC
This sequence comes from Tachyglossus aculeatus, assembly GCF_015852505.1. NCBI lineage: Eukaryota > Metazoa > Chordata > Mammalia > Monotremata > Tachyglossidae > Tachyglossus > Tachyglossus aculeatus. The sequence continues at coordinate 4,824,190 of NC_052101.1, read as the reverse complement.
TCCTCGGCCTCCCACCCCCTAACTGAGGGGTGTCCCTCCAGGTTCAGTTTTGGGTCCCCTTCTAGTCTCCATGTCCACCCACTCCCTTGGAGAATACAATAAATGACTGTATTAACAATGTCGCCGTTTGCCCGTCTCCCCCTTCTAGACCGTGAGCCCGCTGTCGGGTAGGGACCGTCTCTATCTGTTGCCGACTTGGACTTCCCAAGCGCTTAGTCCGGTGCTCTGCACACAGTAAGCGCTCAATAAATACGACTGAATGAATAACAGCCTGTGTCCAACGTGATTTGCTTGTATCCACCGTGGCTCATAGTAAGCTCTTAATATTTATTACTCTATTTTATTTGTACATATTTATTCTATTTATTTTATTTTGTTCATATGTTTTGTTTGGTTCTCTGTCTCCCCCTTCTAGACTGTGAGCCCACTGTTGGGTAGGGACCGTCTCTATATGCTGCCAACTTGTACTTCCCAAGCACTTCGTACAGTGCTCTGCACACAGTAAGCACTCGATAAATACAATTGAATGAATGAATGAATGGTGAGGAAAGTGTGGATTTTAGTAATGTTGCAAAGCTGGGACCGACAGGATTTAGTGATGGATTGAGCATCTTCTAGACTGTGAGCCCACTGTTGGGTAGGGACCGTCTCTATAGGCTGCCAACTTGTACTGCCCAAGCGCTTCGTACAGTGCTCTGCACACAGTAAGCGCTCAATAAATACGACTGAATGAATGAATGAATGAATGGCGGGGAAAGTGTGGATTTTAGTAATGTTGCGAAGCTGGGACCGACAGGATTTAGTGATGGATTGAACATCTTCTAGACTGTGAGCCCACTGTTGGGTAGGGACCGTCTCTATATGTTGCCAACTTGTACTTCCCAAGCGCTTAGGACAGTGCTCCGCACACAGTAAGCGCGCAATAAATACGATTGAATGAATGAATGAATGAATGAATGGCGAGGAAAGTGTGGATTTTAGTAATGTTGCGAAGCTGGGACTGACAGGATTTAGTGATGGATTGAACATCTTCTAGACTGTGAGCCCACTGTTGGGTAGGGACCGTCTCTATATGTTGCCAACTTGGACTTCCCAAGCACTTAGGACAGTGCTCCGCACACAGTAAGTGCGCAATAAATAAGATTGAATGAATGAATGAGTGAACATGGGGGTTGGATGAGAGAGAGGAGTCGAGGCTAACGCCAAGGTTTTGGGTGTGAGAGACAGGAAGGTTGTGGTGCTGTCTACAGTGCTGGGAAAGCTAACGGGAAGACAGGGTTTGGGTGGGAAGATAAGGAGCTCTGTTTTGGACATGTTAAGCTTGAGATGACAGGAGGGTATCCAACTGAGAGCTCACCTCCTCCAAGAAGCCTTCCCAGACTGATCCCCCTTTTTCCTCTCCTCCTTCCCATCCCCACCCGCCCTACCTCCTTCCCCTCCCCACAGCACCTGCATATATGTTTGTACATATTTATTACTCTATTTATTTTACTTGCACATATTTACTATTCTATTTATTTTGTTAATGATGATGGCATTTATTAAGCGCTTACTATGTGCAAAGCACTGTTCTAAGCACTGAGGAGGTTACAAGGTGATCAGATGATGTGCACTTAGCTTTAAAACTATTTATTCTGACGACTTGACGCCCGTCCACATGTTTTGTTTTGTTGCCTGTCTCCCCCTTCTAGACCGGGAGCCCGTTGTTGGGTAAGGACCGTCGCTGTATGTTGCTGACTTGTACTTCCAAAGCGCTTAGTACAGTGCTCTGCACACAGTAAGCGCTCAATAAATACGACTGAATGAATGAATGAGTGAATGAATGAAGTAGAGACGTCTTGAAAGGAGGAGGAAATGCCAGACTGCAGAGAGGGAGAGAGACCAGAGCTGGAGACACAGATTTGGGAGTCATCTGTATAAAGTAACTCAGTTATATTGTGCTCTCCCAAGAGCTTAGTACAGTGCTCCACGCCCAGTAAGAGCTCAATAAATGGGATTGAGTCATTGATTGATTGATTGATAGCAATCCTTTTAGCTTTAGGGCAACAGAAGAGTCTAGCGGAAGCGGCTTTCACGATTCAAATGACCCTCTGGATTCTGACATTCAAATAATAATAATAACGATGGCATTTGTTAAGTGCTTGCTATGTGCAAAGCACTGTTCTAAGCGCTGGGGAGAATACAAGGTGACCAGGTTGTCCCACGGGGGCCTCACAGTCTTAATCCCCATTTTACAGATGAGGGAACTGAGGCTCAGAGAAGTTAAGTGACTGGTCCAAGGTCACACAGCAGACATGTGGGGGAGTCGGGAATAGAACCCATGACCTCTGACTCCCAATCAATCAATCAATCATATTTATTGAGTGCTTACTGAGTGCAGAGCACTGTACTAAGCGCTTGGGAAGTACATGTTGGCGACATATAGAGACAGTCCCTACCCAACAGTGGGCTCACAGTCTAGAAGGGAGAGACAGAGAACAATACCAAACATATTAACAAAATAAAATAAATAGAATAGATATGTACAAGTAAAATAAATAGAGTAATAAATCTGTACGAACATATATACATATATACAGGTGCTGTTGGGAAGGGAAGGAGGTAAGACGGGGGGATGGAGAGGGGGATGAGGGGGAGACTGTGAGCCCCCCGTGGGACAGCCCGATCACCTTGTAACCTCCCCAGCGCTTAGAACAGTGCTTTGCACATTGTAAGCGCTTAATAAATGCCATCATCATCATCATCATCATCATGAGCTCTTTCCACTGAGCCTCGCTGCTTTTCTAAAAAAGATGTACATTTGCTAGAATTTAAAAAAAAAGGAAAGGAAAAAGAGTGTAATCTGCAATTAGGAAAGAGAGAGGAAAGTGGGAAAATAGACTTAAGGGAATCTCATGCATCTTCAGCAGCGACACGCTGGTTACTGGAGAAGCAGCGTGGCTCAGTGGAAAGAGCCCGGGCTTGGGAGTCAGAGGTCGTGGGTTCTAATTCCGGCTCCGCCACTTTTCAGCTGTGTGACTTTGCGCAAGTCACTTCACTTCTCCGTGCCTCAGTGACCTCATCTGCAAAATGGGAATTAAGACTGTGAGCCCCACGTGGGACAATCCGATTACCTCGTATCCACCTCAGTGCTTAGAACAGGGCTTGGCACATAATAAGCGCTTAAAAAATACCGTTATTATTATGATTATTATTTATCATAAAGGCTTCTATTTGCTTTATTCATTCAATCATATTTACTGAGCGATTACTGTGCGCAGAGCACTGTACTAAGGACTTGGAAAGTAAAATTCGGCAAAAAGTAGAGACAATCCCTGCCCACAGCGGGCTCACAGTCTTAGAGAATGTATTAAGGTGCTGCAAGTCACTTCACTGCTCTGAGCCTCAGTTTCCTCATCTGTAAAATGGGGATTAAGACTGTGAGCCCCCCGTGGGACAACCTGATCACCCTGTATCCTCCCCAGAGCTTAGAACCGTGCTTTGCACATAGTAAGTGCTTAACAAATGCCATTATTATTATTATTATTATTATTATTATTATTATTATTATTAGCCTCCAAGCTAAAATACACAAAGAAGGAACTAGAGGATCGCGATTATCTGGTGCAAACAGAAATGTTCCCTAAAGAGACAGAGATGACCGTAAGCCGACCTCACGCTTGTCATGGGCAGGGAACGTGTCTACCGACTCTGTCGTATTAAAATCTCCCAAGTGCTTAGTACAGTGCTCAGCACACAGTGGGCGTTCAATAAATTCACCAGTTGACTGATGAAACCTTAGTAAACTCCCATCAAGTTGATGATCTTACTCTTTGCTTTGTGCAGGAAAAATGATTACGTGTCGGTTTGGGCAGGAAATGAATCTACCGATTCTGTTATACTGTATTCTAATTACTTAGTTCAGTGGTCTGCATGCAGTAAGTACTAAATAAATATGACATTGATTCTGATCAATCAATCAATCAATCAATCGTATTTATTGAGCGCTTACTATGTGCAGAGCACTGTACTAAGCGCTTGGGAAGTACAAATTGGCAACATCTAGAGACAGTCCCTACCCAACAGTGGGCTCACAGTCTAAAAGGGGGAGACAGAGAACAAAACCAAACATACTAACAAAATAAAATAAATAGAATAGATAAGTACAAGTAAAATAAATAAATAAATAAATAGAGTAATAAATATGTACAAACACACACACACACACATATATATATATATATTATATATATATATATATATATATTCTGATCTTCTCTTTCATGTGGCTGCCACAGGTAAATTCATTCAATCGTATTTATTGAGAGCTTACTGTGTGCAGAGCACTGCACTGAGTGCTAGCACTGTACTAAGTGCTATAATAATGATGGCATTAAACGCTTACAATGCGCAAAGCACTGTTCTAAGCACTGGGGAGGATGCAAGGTTATACTAAGCGTTATAATGCTGACGGCATTTGTTAAGCACTTACTATGTGCGAAGCACTGTCCTAAGCACCGGGGAGGATGCAACGTTATCAGGTTGTCCCACGTGGGGCTTACGGTTTTCATCCCCATTTTACAGATGAGGGAACTGAGGCACAGAGAAGTGACGTGACTTGCCCGAAGTCACCCAGCTGACAAGCGGCAGAGCTGGGATTAGAACCCATGACCTCGGACTTCCAAGCCCGGGCTCTTTCCACTGAGCCACGCTGCTTCTTGTAAATACTGGTAAATTCAGGTAAACACTGAAATGTCTTTATAAACCCCGTGCGCTGAAGGATTTCTCCAGCTCCTTCCAAGCCGGAATTTCTCGCAGGGTGCCACCAATCCAACTGTACCTGGTTCTCGGGAATGAGCCAAGGGATTAACTCAGTCGAAAAGACGGTACAGTCAGAAATGTTTTTTTAATCGTGCCTAGACTCATTTTCCTTTTAATTCCTAATGAGAGGTGAAAATGGGCCACCATCTGCTTTAATTTGCCTCCCGAGAAGCCCAGAGAAAATGGAGTTTCGGCTCAACAAAAAGTCTCCACTTTCTCCCACTAAAAGTTCATCGTGGAAAATTAAGGTAGGGTATACAGTGAATTACAGTGGATCTAATCATCCAATGATTTTTTTTTCATTACAGGAAAATGGTTCTATTGAAAACGGTGCTATATTTACGAGAAATGGTTTCCAAAATTAAATCTACCCATGTTTTACACGCAAAAGCCTATGTTTTACAGAATATATGGTCTTTCCCACCCACAAAGACTCTTTATTCATTGATTCACTCGTATTTACTGAACGCTTACCGTGTGCCGAACACCTTTCTAAAGCTTGGGAGAGTACAATACAACAATAAACGACACCTTCCCTGCCCACGATGAACTTACGGTCTAGAAGAACTGTAAGAACTAAGAACTGCTAAGGTTTTACCCCACGAGAAAAGAAAGACAGAACATGGGATTAAGGTGACGAAAGAGTCTATGGGCCATTAACGGCCCTTAACGCTGTTACAAAATCAATAATTAGAGGTTATCGAAGACGGCTATTTTCCTCAGAAATTATCATTCTGTTGTTATATTAAAACATCAGAAGAATAATCAAAAAAGTGAATCGCTGTCCTCCGATGAGGATAAATACTACGTATGACAAACATACTACGTATGTTCGCTCAAAACTGAACATGAAAAGCCTCTGAAGCTTTCTCATCCCCTTTTTGTTTTAAAAGGACTAGGCCTTACACTTTCCCTATTTGCACGACCTTTGGAGGATGGGCTTTTCAGTGGCAAATATGCAGCTATTTAAGGTCAGCAATAGAGAAGTTTGGGGCATGTGAGTTTCAAATCGAGGCAGATAACCAGGAAAGGATTCAGAAAAGAGCAATAAAATTGAGTGACGAAACAGAGAGAGCTTGGCTGGTAAGAACAGATTAAAGGAGATATATAATATACATAGATACAAAAGTCAACACGTATTTGCAAAGTAAATGACAAGAGAAAACGGAACATGATGTATGGGAAGCACACAACTTCGGGACAGAGGATAAAAACGGGATGGAAATTTTTTTAATGAAATTTTGTCAGTGAGAACCATTTGATTAGTCTAGAAAACGATGGCCAAAAGGAAAAAAACAGAAGCTGCCTCGCTTGGGATATTTAAAATATATATGTATATATTTTAAGGGGTGGGGGCGGGTGGGGAATCATGGTTTAGCTAGGATACACACTTCCTTACTTTTCATCTCTAATTTTTATGATTCACTGGCAAATACACTATTTCAGCCTCCAAAAGGGATTAAATGAGCTATGGAGATATTTCCACGGGGACCTTTTCAGAGTGAAGATATTGAAACAATTAAGCAGATGCGAAATTTCACTACTCTGAGACTTTTGTATCCAGACGATTTCTTACCATAAATTTCTTTCTTATAAATCTGGGACGGCGGGCCACTACGATTCCCCGTAAGGCGCTGCCAACAGAAACGGGGCCCAGTTGAGGAGGAAAACGGAGAAAGGAAAGTTACCAGAACTTCATTAAGTGCTTACCATGTGCAGAACGACATCATGAAGTTGGCGGGCAAATTCCCTGCCCAATTTACACAAATGAAAAATGAGTCCTTTGTGCTTAGACTCGTTATGGGCAGGGAACGTATCGGCTAATTCTGCTCTCCTGAGCACTCAGTGCTATGCTCTGCGCATGGTAAGCACTCAATAAATACCACTGCTTATTGAAATGAATATAGTATGACACATCTCTAATAATTTGAACCTCAGTAATAGCCACGTGAAAGGTAACTCGGAAAAACGCACGGTTTTAAGCAACGTTTCGGACTCACAGATTCTCTTAAAAGAACACATTGGGTCTCCTAAGCCTCTTCTGCAATCCTTGGGTCTTTTCCTGCAAACTATAAACATCCCTCCCGAGTTCTCTCTTGGAAATTTTTCCTTTGCCTCTTTCTTCCATACCCACTGCTAGGTTCTCCATCCCTCTGTCCCGTCTGGATGCTTATCACAAAGTGTATCCATCAGTCATTCAATTGTGCTGTGTGCAGAACACTGTACTAAGCACTTGCGAGAGTACAATGAACAATATAACAGAGTGGGAATAAGAGTGGTGAGCAAACGCAGTTTTGGGTAGGGACCGTCTCTATGTGTGGCCGACTTGTACTTCCCAAGCGCTTAATACAGTGCTCTGTACACAGTAAGCGCTCAATAAATATGACTGAATGAATGTATGAATGAACCAAAAGAAAAGCTCCATTGATAATCAATTAACGGTATTTACTGAGTGCTTATTCAGTGCACAGCACTGAACTAATCACTGGAATTAGTAGACGTAATTGCTGCCCTCGGGCAACTTACAAACTAGCTGGGGAAGACTGACTTGAAAATAAATTACAAGTGGAAGGAAGCAGCAAAAATTCAAGAATTGTACATTGTGCTGCTACCGTATTTACCCCAGTACTTAGTCCAGCATTGTACATAGTAAATGCTTAACAAATACCGCCATAATCATTATAAGTGGTACGTCAAAATCGCTTAGTCTTGTCTCTCATTCATTCATAAAATCATATTTACTAAGCGCTTAGTACACATTGTGCTGCTACCGTATTTACCCCAGTACTTAGTCCAGTGTTGGACATAGCAAATACCACCATAATTATTATAAGTGGTACATCAAAATCGCTTAGTCTTGTCTCTCATTCATTTATAAAATCATATTTATTGAGCGCTTACTGTGTGCCAAGCACTGTACTAAGAGCTTGGGAAGTACAAGTTGGCAACATATAGAGACGGTCCAAGCTCAATATCTTTTTCCCCTTCCACCTGTGAAGACGTTCTGACCCCCGAGAGGAGGATTCATATCGTCGCTAACACAAAGTGTAAAAGTTGCCGTGTGTATATATAGCAATAACTGCCCAAGGACCATCTGCTCCGTATTTGTTATTATGTGGAAAAAATTAAAAATCCATGGATGGATTCACATCGTCGCTAACACAAAGTGTAAAAGTTGCCGTGTGTATATAGTAATAACTGCCCAAGGAACATCTGCTCCGTATTTGTTATTATGTGGGGAAAAAAGGAAAAATCCATGGATGTGCACAGATAATAGAGGTGAAGCTTGCCCACATGCTGAATCTACTCTACCCCAGCGCTTAGTACGATGCCCGGCACGTAGTAAACCCTTAACAAATACCTTTAAAAAAATTTCAAATGGCAATGTTTCTCCAGAACTTTAAAACCAAATGACAGGACAGGGTAAAAAGCCTTGCACCCTACGCATAGAGCAAAAACCCCTCACTGTCGGCTTCAAGGCTGTCCATCCCCTCGCCCCTTCCTCCTTCCCCTCCCCACAGCACCTGTATATATGTTTGGACAGATTGATTACTCTATTTATTTTACTTGTACCTATTTACTATTCTATTTTTGTTAATGATGTGCATCTAGCTTTAATTCTATCTGTTCTGATGCTTTGACACCCGTCCGTATGTTTTGTTTGGTTCATTCATTCATTCAATCCTATTTACTAATCAATCGTATTTATTGAGCACTTACTGTGTGCAGAGCACTGTACTAAGCACTTGGGAAGTACACAGAGACGGTCCCTACCCAACAGTGGGCTCATGGTCTAGAAGGGGGAGGAATTCTATATATTCTATATATATAGGGGGAATTCTATATATAATAATATATAGATATATAATAGATAATAATATATGGAATTATAGCACAGAGAACCACTTCTCTGTGCCTCCATTTCCTCATCCGTAAAATGAGGATTTAATAGCTGTTCTCCCTCCTAGATTGTGAGCCCCACGTGGGACCTCGGCGATCTTGCTTTTGTTGTCTGTCTCCCCCTTCTAGATCGTGAGCCCGTTGTGGGGTAGGGACCGTCTCTATAAGTTGCCGACTTGGACTTCCCAAGCGCTTTAGCCCTGTGCTCCGCACACAGTAAGCGCTCAATAAATACGATTGAATGAATGAATGAATGAACACTTAGGGAAGGAGGAAGATTCTGAAGACAAGCACTGGCCACGGGCAGGCGGCTTCAAATTTCCTTTTTACGTTTTCTCTTTCGGTTCCTCCAGCCTACTAATGGAAGTGATTTACGTCTTTTAGACTGTGAGCCCACTGTTGGGTAGGGACTGTCTCTATATGTTGCCAATTTGTACTTCCCAAGCGCTTAGTACAGTGCTCTGCACATAGTAAGCGCTCAATAAATACGATTGATTGATTGATTGATTGATTACGTGGCTCGTGGACGCCTACTCGGTAGGCAAATATGCTCCCACGAAAGACAAAACTTAACCAACACTTTTCCCCCTTGAACGAAATCTAAAGACCCTGTGGCATTCGGGTCTCTAGACCTCCCTGAGAGTTCTGTTAATGATTATAAATGGCAAGAAACATCCCCTTTAATTGCAGAAGGTAATGAGGCAGTAAGGAAAAGATTAGATTCACCGCCGAAATGCCCTCAAATGATTAAAAGAAAAAAACTGGAGGTACTTGCTGAAAGTTTAGGCTTCGAGAAGGGGTCACCGAGTGATATCATCGTCATCAATCGTATTTATTAAGCGCTTACGATGTGCAGAGCACTGTACTAAGCGCTTGGGAAGTACAAATTGGATATTAACAGAAGAGCCGATGGAGGGTGGAAGGGAAAAACGTAAATGGTCGTGGGCAAAAAGAAATCACCTCACCGTCCGATCGGTTTTAGAGGTATTACAGGTTTGATAATAAAATGCCGGTACCGGTTTGGGAGCATGGAAGTGGCTGAAATTCAAGCGGATGTGATTTAAGGCCTCGTAAAATCAGTTTGAAGGGCACCGTCTTGTCACGCTCGGTGAGCGTTCCCTTTTCGAGCACGGCATCCATTGGAAATAAAAAGTTCTGGTCCCAGTGTGCCCAATTTTCTTCGATCTAAACCCCACACCTGGCTACAGATTTAGTCCCCTCCCCGCCTCCCCGCCTTGGCAGCTCCCCTACTGCTTATGTAGAGATAATAATAATAATAATAATAATAATAATAATGGCATTTGTTAAGCACTTACTATGTGTCAAGCACTGTTCTAAGCACTGGGGGGGATACAAGGTCATCAGAGGTCATGAGAAGCAGCGTGGCTCAGTGGAAAGAGCCCGGGTTTAGGAGTCAGAGGTCGTGGGTTCTAATCCCACCTCCGCCACTTGTCAGCTGTGTGACTTTGGGCAAGTCACTTCACTTCTCTGTGCCTCAGTTACCTCATCTGTAAAATGGGGATGAAGACTGTGAGCCCCCCACGGGACAACCTGATCGCCTTGGAACCTCCCCAGTGCTTAGAACAGTGCTTGCACATAGTGAGCGCTTAATAAATGCCATTAGACTGTGAGCCCACTGTTGGGTAGGGACTGTCTCTATGTGTTGCCAATTTGTACTTCCCAAGCGCTTAGTACAGTGCTCTGCACATAGTAAGCGCTCAATAAATACGATTGATGATGATGATTATTTTTTATTATTTATCAGGTTGTCCCACATGGGGCTCACAGTCTCAATCCCCATTTTACAGATGAGGGAACTGAGGCCCAGAGAAGTTAAGTGACTTGCCCAAAATCACACAGCAGGCCAGTGGCCGAGCCAGGATTAGAACCCATGACCTCTGACTCCCAAAACCGTGGTCTTTCCAGTGAGCCATGCTGCTTCTCTAAAAGTGATGGTATTTGTTAAGCACTTACTATGTGCCAAGCACTGTTCTAAGCACTAGGGAAGATATAAGGTAATCAGGTTGTCCCATGTGGGGCTCACAGTCTTTAATCCCCATGTTACAGATGAGGTAACTGAGGCACAGAGAAGTTAAGTGACTTGCCCAAAGTCACACAGCTGACAAGTGGCAGGGGCGGCATTAGAACCCACGACCTCTGACTCCTAAACCCGGGCTCCTTCCACTGAGTCACGCTGCTTCTCTAAAAGTGATGGTATTTGTTAAGCGCTTACTATGTGCCGAGCACTGTTCTAAGCGCTGGGGGAGATATAAGGTAATCAGGTTGTCCCGTGGGGGGCTCACAGTCTTTAATCCCCACTTTACAGATGAGGGAACTGAGGCCCAGAGAAGTGAAGTGACTTGCCCAAAGTCACACAGCTGAAAAGGGGCGGGGGCGGGATTAGAACCCATGACCTCTGACTCCTAAACCTGCGCTCTTTCCACTGAGTCACGCGTCTTCTCTAAAAGTGATGGTATTTGTTAAGCGCTTACTATGTGCCGAGCACTGTTCTAAGCACTGGGGGAGATGTAAGGTAATCAGGTTGTCCCGTGGGGGGCTCACAGTCTTTAATCCCCACTTTACAGATGAGGGAACTGAGGCCCAGAGAAGTGAAGTGACTCGCACAAAGTCACCCAGCTGACAAGGGGCGGGGGCGGGATTAGAACCCATGACCTCTGACTCCTAAACCCACGCTCTTTCCACTGAGTCACGCTGTTATATTCTGCCACCGCCCGGATTTGGGATTCGTCCTCATCTAGACTGTCTCCCCATCGAGACTGTAAACTCCTCGTGGGCAGGGATTGTGTCTAGCAGCTCCACTTTTAGAGCGGTGGCCAGGACTCACAGGAAGCATTCCACACATGCAAATGACTGATTGCAACGTGGCTCAGTGGAAAGAGCCTGGGCTTTGGAGTCAGAGGTCATGGGTTCGAATCCCGGCTCCGCCAACTGTCAGCTGTGTGACTTTGGGCAAGTCACTTCACGTCTCTGGGCCTCAGTTCCCTCATCTGTCAAATGGGGATTCAAACTGTGAGCCCCCCGTGGGACAACCTGAATCACCTTGTAACCTCCCCAGCGCTTAGAACAGTGCTTGGCACATAGTAAGCGCTTAACAAATACCATCATTATTATTATTATTATTGACGGATTGACTGAATAAGCTGAAATGTTCAGGTTCCATGAGGGTGTTGGTCTTTAGTGGCATAAACTAAAGAGAAGCAGTGTGGCTCAGTGGAAAGAGCCCGGGCTTTGGAGTCAGAGGTCATGGGTTCGAATCCCGACCACCACTTATCAGCTGTGTGACCACGGGCAAGTCACTTCACTTCTCTGGGCCTCAGTTCCCTCATCTGTCAAATGGGGATTCAAACTGTGAGCCCCCCGTGGGACAACCTGATCACCTTGTAACCTCCCCAGCGCTTAGAACAGTGCTTGGCACATAGTAAGAGCTTAACAAATACCATTATTATTAGTAGTAGTAGTAGTATTAGTATTAGTATTATTGACGGATCGACTGAATAAGCTGAAATGTTCAGGTTCCATGAGGGTGTCGGTCTTTAGCGGCATAAACTAAAGAGAAGCAGCGTGGCTCAGTGGAAAGAGCCCAGGCTTGGGAGTCAGAGGTCGTGGGTTCGAATTCCGACTCCGCCACTTATCAGCTATGTGACCGCGGGCAAGTCGCTTCGCTTCTCTGTGCCTCAGTTCCCTCAGCTGGAAAATGGGGATTACGACTGGGAGCCTCACGTGGGACAATCTAATCATCATCATCATCATCAATCGTATTTATTGAGCGCTTACTATGTGCAGAGCACTGTACTAAGCTCTTGGGAAGTACAAATTGGCAACATATAGAGGCAGTCCCTACCCAACCCATCCTCCCAGCGCTTAGAACAGTGCTTGGCACATAGTAAGCGCTTAACAAATACCATTATTATTATTAGTAGTATTAGTATTAGTATTATTGACAGATCGACTGAATAAGCTGAAATGTTCAGGTTCCATGAGGGTGTTGGTCTTTAGCGGCATAAACTAAAGAGAAGCAGTGTGGCTCAGTGGAAAGAGCCCGGGCTTTGGAGTCAGAGGTCATGGGTTCGAATCCCGACCACGACTTATCAGCTGTGTGACCACGGGCAAGTCACTTCACTTCTCTGGGCCTCAGTTCCCTCATCTGTCAAATGGGGATTAAAACTGTGAGCCCCCCGTGGGACAACCTGAATCACCTTGTAACCTCCCCAGCGCTTAGAACAGTGCTCGGCACATAGTAAGCGCTTAACAAATACCATTATTATTATTAGTAGTATTAGTATTAGTATTAGTATTATTGACGGATCAACTGAATAAGGTGAAATGTTCAGGTTCCATGAGGGTGTCGGTCTTTAGCGGCATAAACTAAAGAGAAGCAGCGTGGCTCAGTGGAAAGAGCCCAGGCTTGGGAGTCAGAGGTCGTGGGTTCGAATCCCGACTCCACCACTTATCAGCTGTGTGACCACGGGCAAGTCGCTTCGCTTCTCTGTGCCTCAGTTACCTCAGCTGGAAAATGGGGATTACGACTGGGAGCCTCACGTGGGACAATCTAATCATCATCATCATCATCAATCGTATTTATTGAGCGCTATGTGCAGAGCACTGTACTAAGCGCTTGGGAAGTACAAATTGGCACCATATAGAGACAGTCCCTACCCAACCCAACCCCCCCAGCGCTTAGAACAGTGCTTGGCACATAGTAAGCGCTTAACAAAAACCATCATTACTATTATTATTAAATTCCCGTGGGTTTATTATACAAGAGAAGCCGCGTGATTTAATGAATGGAGCAGACGTGGGAGTCAGAAGGACCTGGGTTCTAATCCCGGCTCTGCCCCTCGTCTGCTGTGTGACCTTGGGCAGGTCAGTTCACTTCTCTGAGCCTCCGTTTCCTCATCTGTAAAATGGGGATTAAGACTGTGAGCCCCGCCTGGGACGGGGACTCTGTCCCACCCGATTTGCTTGCATCTTCCCCAGCGCTTAGTACAGTTCTTGGCACATAGTAAGCGCTTAACAAATACCACAACTATTATTATTATAATATACATACTTTTTAAACTACAAGAACGCAAAGCAGACCAAAAGGAGAGAACGCTATCTTCTTTCTCTCCCCTGAAAGCCTGCTTTCGGCTCTTGGTATTAAGTAACTTGAATTAATATGGGACGATGTCTGTCGTCAGGAGCCCCCATTCATTCATTCGTATTTACTGAGCGCTTACTGGGTGCAGAGCACTGTACTAAGCGCTTGGGAAGTACAAGTCAGCAACACACAGAGATGGCCCCTACCCAACGGCGGGCTCACAGTCTAGAAGGGGGAGACATTTATTAAGCGCTTACTATGTGCAAAGCACTGTTCTAAGCGCCGGGGAGGTTACAAGGTGATCAGGTTGTCCCACAGTCTTAATCCCCATTTTCCAGATGAGGTAACTGAGGCCCAGAGAAGTAAGTGACTTGCCCAAAGTCACACAGCTGACAATTGGCGGAGCCGGGATCTGAACCCATGACCTCTGAATCCAAAGCCGGGGATCTTTCCACTGAGCCACGCTGCTTCTCCAATGTACTTCCCAAGTGCTTAGCACACAGTAAGTGCTCAATAAATACAACTGAATGAGTGAATGAATGTTATTTCCAAAGTATATTTATTCAGACGATCTGCAAGTATTCATTCATTCAATCCTATTTATTGAGCGCTTACTGTGTGCAGAGCACTGTACTAAGCGCTTGGAAAGTCCAAGTTGGCAACACATAGAGATGGTCTCTACCCAACAGCGGGCTCACAGTCTAGAAGGGGGAGACAGACAACACAACAGAACAAGTAGACAGGCGTCAATGCCATCAGAATAAATAGAATTATAGCTATATACACATCATATTAATAAAATAGAGTAGTAAATATATACAGATAAAATAGAGTAATAAATATGTACAAATATACGCAAGTGCTGTGGGGAGGGAAAGGGGGTAGAGCAGAGGGAGGGAGTTCTAGACTGTGAGCCCACTGTCGGGTAGGGACCGTCTCTATAAGTTGCCAACTTGGACTTCCCAAGCGCTTAGTACAGTGCTCTGCACATAGTAAGCGCTCAATAAATACGACTGAATGAATGAATGAAAGGTTAAAGGTCAGAGATAGAGAAGTAGTGTGGCTCAGTGGAAAGAGCCCGGGCTTTGGAGTCAGAGGTCACGGGTTCAAATCCCGGCTCCGCCACGTGTCAGCTGGGTGACTTTGGGCAAGTCCCTTCACTTCTCTGTGCCTCAGTCACCTCGTCTGTAAAACGGGGATGAAGACTGTGAGCCCCCCCGTGGGACAACCTGATCACCTTGTAACCTCCCCAGCGCTTAGTACAGTGCTTTGCACATAGTAAGCGCTTAATAAACGCCATCATTATTATTAATATTATTAGAGGGAAAGAGCTGGACACGCACCATTATTTTCTACCTGTGCCCAAATTATTTTACCTTCATGTGTTGCTTTCTCCGGAAGAAATTTCGAGATTTTTTTTGAAAAATAATAAAAACGTTAGCTGATGAGATAGAATTCAGGGATTCGGCGAGCTCAGGCTTCTAGGTCTTCAAATATTTCCGAAATGTAGGAATTATGACTCAAAAGATGCTCAGATTTAGAAGCTGGGCGTCAGCTTCTGGCTGAATTTTCATGAAGTTGACGTGATCCTAACGACCGAGAAGCAGCGTGGCTGAGGGGAAGAAGCACAGGCCTCAGAGTCAGAGGACCTGAGTTCTAATCCTGCTCCTCCACGTGCCTGCTCTATGACTTGGGGCAAGTCACTTAGCTTCTCTGTGCCTCAGTTTCCTCACCTGTAAAATGGAGATTCAATACCTGTTCTCTCTCCTACTTGGAGCGTGAGCCCTGTCCGGGGCAGGGACTATGTCCAGGTTGAATTATCTTAACTCTACCCCAGCACTTAGCATAGTGCTTGGCTAATAATAATAATAATAATAATAATAATAATAATAATAATAATTTTGTTATTTGTTAAGCGCTTACTATGTGCAAAGCACTGTTCTAAGCGCTGGGGAGGATACAAGGTGATCAGGTTGTCCCACGTGGGGCTCACAATCTTAATCCCCATTTCAGCGTGGCTCAGAGAGAAGCAGCGTGGCTCAGTGGAAAGAGCCCGGGCTCTGGAGTCAGAGGTCATGGGTTCGAATCCCACCTCCGCCACATGTCTGCTGTGTGATCTTGGGCAAGTCACTTCCCTTCTCTGGGCCTCAGTTCCCTCATCTGTAAAATGGGGATTAAGACTGTGAGCCCCATGTGGGACAACTTGATCACCTTGTATTCCCCCCCCAGCGCTTAGAACAGTGCTCTGCACATAGTAAGCGCTTAACAAATGCCATTATTATTATTATTATTACTGATGAGGGAACTGAGGCCCAGAGAAGTGAAGTGACTTGCCCAAAGTCACACAGGTGACAAGCGGTGGAGCCGGGATTTGAACCCATGACCTCCGACTCCCAAGACCGGGCTCTTTCCATAATAAATATTACTGCTGTCATCATTATTATTATTATTATTATTATCAGTGTGTACTGGCTAAGGAAAAAACAAGTGGCAATGAAGAAAACTGTTTTTTAGGAACTAAAGAAAAAGTCACTTCCTCAATTTATTCTTCGAGGGCTGTATTCATTCATTCATTCAATCGTATTTATTGAGCGCTTACTGTGTGCAGAGCACTGTACTAAGCACTTGGGAAGTACAACTTGGCAACATGTAGAGACGGTCCCTACCCAACAATGGACTCACAGTCTAGAAGGGGGACACAGACAACAGAACAAAACATGTAGACAGGATCCAATACTCTCCTCCATAACAGAGACCACTGCCCTCAGGACAGTACTTCATCATCATCATCATCAATTGTATTTATTGAGCGCTTACTATGTGCAGAGCACTGTACTAAGCGCTTGGGAAGTACAAACTGGCAACACATAGAGACAGTCCCTACCCAACAGTGGGCTCACAGTCTAAAAGGGGGAGACAGAGAACAAAACCAAACATACCAACAAAATAAAATGAATAGGATAGATATGTACAAGTAAAATAAATAAATAAATAAATAGCGTAATAAATATGTCCTTCATTCCTCTTCCTCTCAAACATGCCCTCCTTCCCTTCTCCTTCAAGTCCTCAGGTGAAATTCTGGTAATGGCCAGTTATTAAATAAAAGAGTACTGAGAGCTCACCTCCTCCAAGAGACCTTCCCAGACTGAGCCCCCAATCAGTCAATCAATCAATCGTATTTACTGAGCGCCTACTGTGTGCAGAGCACTGTACTGAGCACTTGGGAAGTACAAGTTGGCAACATCTAGAGACGGTCCCTACCCGACAGCGGGCTCACAGTCTAGAAGGGGGAGACAGAGAACAAAACAAACAATATTAACAAAATAAAATAAATAGAATAGATATGTACAAGTCAAATAAATAAATAAATAAATAGAGTAATAAATATGTACAAATACATATATACAGGTGCTGTGGGGCAGGGAAGGAGGTAAGACGGGGGGGATGGAGAGGGGGACGAGGGGGAGAGGAAGGAAGGGGCTCCCAACTTTTTTCCTCTCCTCCTCCCCATCCCTCCCGCCCTACCTCCTTTCCCTCTCCACAGCACCTGTATATATGTTTGTAATTGGTTCAGTCTAAATTTATACAACTGTATAAATTAGTACAGTGCTCTGCACACAGTAAGCGCTCAATAAATACGATTGATGATGACATCAGATAACTAGATAGGGTTGTGGTCACTATGAGAGAGACCAAGGGCTGATCCAGGAAGAAACGGTATTTTCAGAACTGGTTCCAAGTAACTGTCTTTTCCACGTCTGGATACCAACACCTGACCTATACAATTTAGACTGAACCAATTACAACTTGTAAGAAAAAAAAAATACAATGAAGCCCTCCTTCTAGAAAAGTACAAAAAAAATTGTAATTATACTGCTTTATTCCAATGAAGAGTACAATTTGTCGAGAACGGATTTTCTTCACTGTGGGTTGAGGAAGCATTTAGTCTTTGGTTTAATCAATCAATCGATCGTATTTATTGAGCGCTTACTGTGTGCAGAGCACTGTACTAAGCGCATGGGAAGTACAAGTTGGCAACATATAGAGACAGTCCCTACCCAACAGCGGGCTCACAGTCTAGAAATTAATTAGTTGCTCGGGTTTATTAATTTCAAATTTTAACCAACTAACACTTGGCATCTTGCAAGCTTTTAGATACGTTACCAGTGGGGCAATTTAGCAATTCCAAACCAAGTCAACACACTGATTCACTTAAAACCTCAACAACCTGTACTTCCCAAGCGCTTAGTACAGTGCTCTGCACACAGTAAGCGCTCAATACGATTGATTGATTGTACATATTGATTCTATTAATTTTATTTGGCTTATATGTTTTGTTTTGTTGTCTGTCTCCCCCTTCTAGACTTAAACCTGCTGTTGGATAGGGACTGTCTCTATATGTTGCCAACTTGTACTTCCCAAGCACTTAGTCCAGTGCTCTGCACACAGGAAGCGCTCAATAAATACGATTGATTGATTGAACACATTTATTCTATTAATTTTATTTGGCTTATATGTTTTGTTTTGTTGTCTGTCTCCCCCTTCTAGACTGTGAGCCGCTGTTGAATAGGGACCGTCTCTATATGCTGCGAACTTGTACTTCCCAAACACTTAGTACAGTGCTCTGCACACAGTAAGCGCTCAATAAATACGACTGAATGAATGAAAGCACATTATAACAGCAAACAGACACTTTCCTGCCCGCAAGGAGCTCACAAACTACTGATCGACTGTTTATTTTGTTAATATTGTTTCGTTTTGTTGTCTGTCTCCCCCTTCTAGACTGGGAGCCCACTGTTGGGTAGGGACCGTCTCTATATGTTGCCAACTTGGACTTCCCAAGCGCTTAGTACAGTGCTCTGCACACAGTAAGCGCTCAATAAATATGACTGAATGAATGAAAGCACATTATAACAGCAAACAGACACTTTCCTGCCCACAGGGAGCTCACAAACTACTGATCGACTGTTTATTTTGTTAATATTGTTTCGTTTTGTTGTCTGTCTCCCCCTTCTAGACTGGGAGCCCACTGTTGGGTAGGGACCGTCTCTATATGTTGCCAACTTGGACTTCCCAAGCGCTTAGTACAGTGCTCTGCACACAGTAAGCGCTCAATAAATATGACTGAATGAATGAAAGCACATTATAACAGCAAACAGACACTTTCCTGCCCACAGGGAGCTCACAAACTACTGATCGACTGTTTATTTTGTTAATATTGTTTCGTTTTGTTGTCTGTCTCCCCCTTCTAGACTGGGAGCCCACTGTTGGGTAGGGACCGTCTCTATATGTTGCCAACTTGGACTTCCCAAGCGCTTAGTACAGTGCTCTGCACACAGTAAGCGCTCAATAAATATGACTGAATGAATGAAAGCACATTATAACAGCAAACAGACACTTTCCTGCCCACAGGGAGCTCACAAACTACTGATCGACTGTTCATTTTGTTAATATTGTTTTGTTTTGTTGTCTGTCTCCCCCTTCTAGACTGTGAGCCCGGGGTCGGGTAGGGACCGTCTCTATACGTTGCCAACCTGTACTTCCCAGGCGCTTAGTCCAGTGCTCTGCACACAGTAAGCGCTCAATAAATACGATTGAATGAATGAAAGCACATTATAACAGCAAACAGACACTTTCCTGCCCACAAGGACCTCACAAACTACTGATCGACTGTTTATTTTGTTAATATTGTTTCGTTTTGTTGTCTGTCTCCCCCTTCTAGACTGGGAGCCCGCCGTCGGGTAGGGACCGTCTCTATACGTTGCCAACCTGTACTTCCCAAGCGCTTAGTCCAGTGCTCTGCACACAGTAAGCGCTCAATAAATCCGATTGAATGAATGAATGAACAGCCGGATTCAACCGGACTCAGTCTAAATTGGTTCAGTCTAAATTGTATAGGTCAGATGTTGGTATCCAGACGTGGAAAAGACAGTTACTTGGAACCAGTTCTGAAAATACCGTTTCTTCCTGGATCAGCCCTTGGTCTTTCTCGGATTCAACCGGACTCAGTTTTCACATTTTCTACGAGAGCTGTAGCGAACTGGGACGCTAACAAAACTCTATACTCTCCCTTCTCTCTCAAACTGTACATATTTTGACTCTCACCGCTCCCAAGGCAAAGTTGAGAGACGGACACGGTTCTTCCTCGGATTCGCGGGAGACAGGAGAGACCGGAATAACGCTCGGTTATATTCCACGGCTTTAACTCTGCCAATCCCTGATTTTTCCCCCACCTCCAGTTTATGGGGGGAGTGAGATGGGAGGTGATTTTTCTTTTTTTTTTTTTTTCGTCCGTTTGAGCACGGCTACAATAGCGAACTGGGACTCTAACAAAACTCTACCCTCCCTTCGCTCTCAAACTGTACGTATTTTGACTCTCACCGCTCCCGAGGCAAAGTTGAGAGACGGACACGGTTCTTCCTCGGATTCGCGGGAGACAGGAGAGACCGGAATAACGCTCGGTTATATTCCACGGCTTTAACTCTGCCAATCCCTGATTTTTCCCCCACCTCCAGTTTATGGGGGGAGTGAGATGGGAGGTGATTTTTCTTTTTTTTTTTTTTCGTCCGTTTGAGCACGGCTACAATAGCGAACTGGGACTCTAACAAAACTCTACCCTCCCTTCGCTCTCAAACTGTACGTATTTTGACTCTCACCGCTCCCGAGGCAAAGTTGAGAGACGGACACGGTTCTTCCTCGGATTCGCGGGAGACAGGAGAGATCGGAATAACGCTCGGTTATATTCCACGGCTTTAACTCTGCCAATCCCTGATTTTTCCCCACCTCCAGTTTACGGGGGGAGTGAGCTGGGAGGTGATTTTTCTTTCTTTCCGTCCATTTGAGCACGGCTACAATTTATTATATCCACTGCCATCACTTCCTTGCGGCCAATGCTCCCTGCCTTTTACCTGCTCTGTGATCCTGGGCAAATAATAACGATGGCATCTGTTGAGCACTTACTATGTGCAAAGCACTGTTCACAGCGCTGGGGCGGATACAAGGTGATACAAATCTCTTAACTTCTCTGGGCCCCAGTTTCCTCATGTGTAAAATGCAGATTAAAGACCAGTTTTCTGGCCTCATTTGACTGTGAACCCCATGGGGACCGGGGACTGTGTCTGATCTTCTAGACTGTGAGCCCGCTGTTGGGTAGGGACCGTCTCTAGATGTTGCCAACTTGGACTTCCCAAGCGCTCAGTACAGTGCTCTGCACACAGTAAGCGCTCAATAAATACGATTGAATCATGATCTGGCAGTACTGTATCTCCCGTAGTGCTTCACGCAGTGTTTGGCACATATTACGCTTAACGTATAATAATAATAATAGTGGTGGTATTTGTTAAGCGCTTACTATGTGTCAAGCACTGTTCTAAGCGCTGGGGGAGATACAAGATCATCAGGTTGCCCCACAAGCAGCTCACAGTCTTAATCCTCATTTTACAGATGACGGAACTGAGGCCCAGAGAAGTGAAGTGACTTGCCCAAGGTCACACAGCAGGCAAGTGGCGGAGCCGGGATTCAAACCCAGGACCTCTGACTCCCAAGCCCGGGCTCTTTCCACTGAGCCATGCTCCTTTGCAGTGTGTGTGTGTAATAATACTAAAAATAATAATGATGGCATTTATTAAGCGCTTACTATGTGCAAAGCACTGTTCTAAGCGCTGGGGAGGTTACAAGGTGATCAGGTTGTCCCACGGGGGGCTCACAGTCTTCACCCCCATTTTACAGATGAGGGAACTGGGGCCCAGAGAAGTGAAGTGACTTGCCCAAAGTCACACAGCTGACATTTGGCAGACCTGGGATTTGAACCCATGACCTCGGATTCCAAAGCCCGGGTTCTTTCCACTGAGCCACACTGCTTCGTGTACAGAGAAGCAGTGTGGCGTCCTTAAGCGCTTAGTACAGTGCTCTGCACACAGTAAGCGCTCAATAAATACGATTGATGATGATGATGTGCCCGGAAGTCAGAAGGAGCTGGACTCTCCTCTCGGCTCCTCCATTTGTCTTCTGTGTGATCTTGGGCAAGTCACTTCGCTTCTCTGGGCCCCAGTTGAAAAATGGAGATTTATTCATTCATTCAATCGTATTTATTGAGCGCTTACTGTGTGCAGAGCACTGTACTAAGCGCTTGGGAAGTACAAGTTGGCAACATATAGAGACAGTCCCTACCCAACAGTGGGCTCACAGTCTAAAAGGGGGAGACAGAGAACAAAACCAAACATACTAAGAAAATAAAATAAATAGAATAGATATGTACAAGTAAAATAAATAAATAGAGTAATAAATATGTACAAACATATATACAGGTGCTGTGGGGAAGGGAAGGAGGTAAGATGGGGGGATGGAGAGGGGGATGAGGGGGATTAATAATAATAAAGGCATTTATTAAGCGCTTACTATGTGCAAAGCACTGTTCTAAGCGCTGATAGGGTTGAATGATAGGGTTGAAGCGCTCTTGGAGGCAGGATGCTCCAGAGAGGAATTTAAATGATGTGGCTACAATTCCAGTGAGAGTTAGTATTATTATTAAGTGCCGTCGAGTCGTTTCCGATTCGTAGCGACTCCATGGACAGACTTTCTCCAGAACGTCCTTTCCTCTGCCATAATCCACCACCTTTCTAACGGTTCTTCCGTTATCGTTGTTCTGGTCTCTCTCCATCTCGCTGCCGGGCTGCCTGTACCACGTTTTCCCTGTACCACGTTTTCCCTGGACTTTTCCTAGCATTAGTGTCTTCTCCAGAGAATCAGTCTTCCTGATTACATGTCCAAAATATGCTCATCTAACTGGAGTCATTTGGCCTTACAAAGACCACTTTGGATTAATCTGCTCCAAAATCCATTTGTTTGTCTTTCGGGCAGTCCGCGATATTCGCTAAAGCCTTCTCCAACGCCACATTTCAAAAGCATTTCAGTAAGCGCTCAATAAATATGATTGAATGAAATGAATATTATTCTATTCTTCTTCTTATTATTATTTTATTATATAGCTATAATTCTCATTTGTTGTGACGATTTTGACACCTGTCTTCATGTTTTGTTGTGTTGTCTGTCTCCCCTTTCTAGACTGTGAGCCCATTGTTGGGTAGGGACCGTCTCTATATGTTGCAGGACCATCTCTATATGTTGCCGACTTGTTTCCGAAGTTTCTTAAAGCAACCGCGCCCTTAGACTGTAAGCTCCTTGAGGGCAGGTACGGCGCCTTCTCACCCTACTGTACAGTCCCCCAGTGCTCTGCACATAGTAGGCGTGCCAGAAATCCTACCGACTGAAAAACAAGCGCACCGACTAAATACGCCAAAACGACTCCCGCCGTCTAATTCCTTGTCCTTACGTACCACGGCTTGGCTTGAGCTTTCTTGTAAATCCCACAGCAGTAGATGATTATCCGCCAACGAAATGACTTTTTTCCCATCTCCCATTGGCTCCCAGGCAACACTGGAAAAATAAGAGGTATATATATATATATATATACGTTTGTACATATTTATTACTCTATTTATTTTACTTGTACATAGCTATTCTATTTATTTTATTTTGTTAGTATGTTTGGTTTTGTTCTCTGTCTCCCCCTTTTAGACTGTGAGCCCACTTTTGGGTAGGGACTGTCTCTATATGTTGCCAATTTGTACTTCCCAAGCGCTTAGTACTGTGCTCTGCACATAGTAAGCACTCAATAAATACGATTGATGATGAAGAGGTAGCGTATTTACTCCACGGCGTTTTAAGCCTCCGACACCCATATAATAATAATGGCATTTATTAAGCGCTTACAATGTGCAAAGTGCTGTTCTAAGCGCTGGGGGGGTTACAAGGTGATCAGGTTGTCCCACGGGGGGCTTCTTCATCCCCACTTTACAGATGAGGGAACTGAGGCCCAGAGAAGTGAAGTGACTTGCCCAAAGTCACACAGCTGACAATTGGCGGAGCCGGGATTTGAACCCGTGATCTCTGACTCCAAAGCCCGGGCTCTTTCCATTGAACCATGCTGCTTCTCCAAGAGCCACATAATCATAATAATAATAATAATAATGGCATTTATTAAGCGCTTACCATGTGCAAAGCACTGTTCTAAGCACTGGGGAGGGGTTACAAGGTGATCAGGTTGTCCCACAGGGGGCTCACAGTCTTAATCCCCACTTTACAGATGAGGTAACTGAGGCCCAGAGAAGTGAAGTGACTTGCCCGAAGTCACCCAGCTGACAATTGGCGGCGCCGGGATTTGAACCCATGACCTCTGACTCCAAAGCCCGGGCTCTTTCCACTGAGCCACACTGCTTCTCCAAGAGCCATATCCACTGGCTTTTATTTCTCTTCCTTAACAGCTAAAAGGAACAGCAATCCGGTGCGTGGGTTTATCTTTTCTTGTCTCATGATCCCAAATAAACTGCATTTTTTTTTCCCAACGCATCAATAATTAACTCTATCATGGACTTTACCACCTCTTGTTTAAAAAGACCTGGAACAGAGATGTTTTAAAGATAAAGAACTAGCTATTACAATCAATTAATCAACCAATGGTATTTATTGAGTGCTTATTGTGGGCAGACTACTGTACTAAGCACTTGGGAGATCAGAACAGAATATAAGGGGTAGACACTTGCCCTGCCCACAACGAGCTGACAGTTTAAAGGGGGAGAAAATACCGATTATGGGACGCAGCATGGGAAGAGCCCGGGCTTGGGAATCAGAGGTCATGGGTTCGAATCCCTGCTCAGCCGCGTATAGACTGTGTGACTTTAGGCAAGTCACTTCACTTCCCTGGGCCTCAGTTCCCTCATCTGTAAAATGGGAATGAAGACTACGAGCCCCACGTGGGACAATCTGATGGCCTCGTATCTATCCCAGCGCTTAGAACGGTCCTCGGCACAGAGCAAGCGCTTAACAAATACCAACATTATTGACATTATTATTATTATTATAGAGGACTATCTATCAGGAATAGACACGTGGGCAGGGCAAGTGTCTACTAAATCTGTTATATCGTACTCTCCCGAGCGCTCAGTACAGTGCTCTGCATGGACTGAATAAAATACAATTTAATCGAGTGCGTATTATACGCAGAGCATTGTACTGTACAGTGCTCTGCACAGAGTAAGCACTCAATAAATATGACTGAATGAAATGAATATTATTCTATTCTTCTTATTATTCTTCTTATTTTATTATATAGCTATAATTCTCATTTGTTATGACGATTTTGACACCCGTCTACATGTTTTGTTGTGTTGTCTGTCTCCCCTTTCTAGACTGTGAGCCCATTGTTGGGTAGGGACCGTCTCTATATGTTGCCAACTTGTACTTCCTAAGCGCTTAGTACAGTGCTCTGCACACAGTAAGCGCTCAATAAATACGATTGAATGAATGTTTGGGAGAGGACAGTAACATAGTTTGGTCAGATACATCCCCTGCCCACAACTAGCTTACAATCAATGCTTGGGACTGTTCACTAGACTCGCTCCCTGCCCAGGTTCATTCATTCATTTATTCAATTGTATTTATTGAGCGCTTACCAGCTCCACCACTTGTCAGCTGGGTGACTTTGGGCAAGTCGCTTCACTTCCCTGGGCCTCAGTTCCCTCATCTCTAAAATGGGGATGAAGACTGTGAGCCCCCCGTGGGACAACCGGATCACTCTGTAAGCTCGCCAGCGCTTAGAACAGTGCTTTGCACATAGTAAGCGCTTAATAAATGCCATCATTATTATTATTACCCCAGAACAGTGGTAAGCAGCATGGTAAGGTAAGGAGTGGTAAGGTAGGAGAAGCAGCGTGGCTCAGTGGAAAAAGCCCGGGCTTTGGAGTCAGAGGTCATGGGTTCAAATCCCGGCTCCGCCAATTGTCAGCTGTGTGACTTTGGGCAAGCCACTTCACTTCTCTGGGCCTCAGTTCCCTCATCTGGAAAATGGGGATGAAGACTGTGAGCCCCCTGTGGGACAACCTGATCACCTTGTAACCTCCCCAGTGCTTAGAACAGTGCTCTGCACATAGTAAGCGCTTAATAAATGATATTTTAAAAAAGTGCCCGGTACATAGGAAGTGCTTAACAAAAAACCCCCACAAAAAACAATCTAAAAAACCCTATTTTTCTTATTTTACAGGTAACAGCTCTTATTGTCATTAGTTCTTGCCGCATCCTTTCAGATGATTACAGTATGCAGTGTTCTCTGAAAAGCAAAACTATTTTATCGTGGATTGTCACCAGGAAACTGGTGCTATAAACTTAAAGAAAAAAAAAAGCGAGGCGACGTACAGCATTTGTTACTCCAAACTACGGAGTTGATTTCTTTCTTCATAAAAGTAATAGTAAGTGCATAACAAATGCCATCATTATTATTATAAAAACCACCCGGCTTTCTGTCTTACCCATTTCAAGCTGTGAATTAATTGATTAAAATTCATTCAATCGTATTTATTGAGCACTTACTGAGTGCATTCATTCACTCATTCATTCAGTCGTATTTATTGAGCGCTTACTGTGTGCAGAGCACTGGACTAAGCGCTTGGGAAGTACACGTTGGCAAC
Source organism: Tachyglossus aculeatus (assembly GCF_015852505.1). Taxonomy (NCBI): domain Eukaryota; kingdom Metazoa; phylum Chordata; class Mammalia; order Monotremata; family Tachyglossidae; genus Tachyglossus; species Tachyglossus aculeatus. The sequence continues at coordinate 4,797,868 of NC_052101.1, read as the reverse complement.
ATATAGAGACGGTCCCTACCCAACAGTGGGCTCACAGTCTAGAAGAACAGTGTACTAAGCGCATAAACATTGGCAGCCGTGCTACATTCCTCCAGTCCTGAAGAGGAATGTAGGTCGGAATACAATAAGTTGTATTTATTGAGCACTAACTGTGTGGAGAGCACTGTACTGAGCGCTTGGGAGAGCATAACTCGAAAAGAGATTCCCCAAAGGAGACTAACACACCCCGTTTATCACTCAATCGTATTTATTGAGCGCTTACTATGTGCAGAGCACTGTACTTAGCGCTTAAGCGCTTAAGGAGACAAGATGGCCCCAGGTTTAAGGGGTGACACTAAAAAATGCATTTTTTTCTTTCAGTGAAAATTGGTCATCATTACTCCACTATTTTAAAGTGCCGAGCTTGCTTTACTTGATTTCTAGAACTTAAAGAGTTTTTAGATTAAAAATGAATTGCTTGTTTTAAGACTATGGAAGTCAATTTGGATGCTCATAAAGTTTATTATTATAATGAAAATTTTAAAAAAAACATAGGTAATAAAATGCAACGTAATGTCACGGAAATTAAGTCATCGGTTACTAGTCAGTTTTTATTATTGCTTACAAAGCAACCCCCAATAAACTAGTTGCTCGAATTACAAATCTTCCTGAAAATACTGGTTTACCGCTCTGGTTAATTCCTCAGAGCCAAAAAACGCGACACAGTCTCTACTAGCTTTTCATCCGATGCTGCAGTGATTTAAAAAAATAAACAACAAATTCTGAGAGAGTCAAATCGTTAGGCAAATAAACATATTCTTTTATAACACGTATAAAACTCCAATTCTGCTGCGGTGCGCGGAAAATTCTGAGTGGCAATTTCATTTCCCTGTGGCACCTAGCAAGGTTTTCTGGGCAGAGAAGTGGGAAATGCGTTATGTTGGGTTAGTATTTGGATTTGAATCCGTGACCTGTGACTCCAAAGCCCGGGCTCTTCTCCAAGGTGATCAGGTTGTCCCGCACGGGGCTCACAGTCTTAATCCTCATTTGACAGAGGAGGTAACTGAGGCCCAGAGAAGTGAAGTGACTTGCCCAGGGTCACACAGCTGACAATTGGCAGAGCCAGGATCTGAACCCACGACCTCTGACTCCGCTGAGCCACGCTGCTTCTCTGACAACCTTTTTTTTCGTTGTTAATCGTCTGAAGGTCTAACCAAATTCACTTGACTCTGATAGTGCGTGACATTCTCTTTCCTCCGACATCCACTCCGGCATAAAATGAGACATCTGTTCCATTAATTATCCAGAATATCCGGCCATCGTTCATTTTGTCGAAGATGATGACGCTGACAGTCTTTTTGGGTAGGGACTGTCTCTATATGTTGCCAATCTGTACTTCCCAAGCGCTTAGTACAGTGCTCTGCACATAGTAAGCGCTCAATAAATACGATTGATGATGATGATGACAGGGAGACTTGGGCCATTTAGCTAAGAAGGCTTGCAGGAAGCAGCGGGGCTTGGTGGAAAGAGCCCGGGCTTTGGAGTCAGAGTCCATGGTTCGAATCCCGGCCCCGCCGATTGTCAGCTGTGTGACTTTGGGCAAGTCACTTCACTTCTCCGGGCCTCATTTCCCTCATCTGTAAAATGGGGATTAAGACTGTGAGCCCCACGAGGGACAACCTGATCACCTTGTAACCTCCCCGGCGCTTAGGACAGTGCTTTGCATACAGTAAGCGCTTAATAAATGCCATTATTATTATTACCTTGTAACCTCCCCAGAGCTTAGAACAGTGCTTTGCACATAAGTGGTTAATAAATGTCATTATTATTATTATTATTACTCCCACCTCCGCCACTTTCCTGTTGTGTGACCTTGGGCTCCGTGCCTCGGTTTCTTCATCTGTAAAAGTGGGGATCAGATACTTGTTCTCCTTCTGTTTTAGATGCGAGCCCCAAGTGGGACAGGGACTGTGTTTAATCTGCTTAAATTACTTATTATGTGCCTGGCGCTTAATACAGCACTTGGCACATAGTAAGCCCTCAACAAACACTGTAATAATCATCTTTGTTTCTGGGAAGAATGAAGCCCTCTTGCTCAGTTTTCAGGGAGAAGTGAAAGTAAGGGAGAAGTAAGAGAAGCAGCGTGGCTCGGTGGAAACAGTCCGGGCTTGGGAGTCAGAGGTCATGGGTTCTAATCCCGGCTCTGCCATACGTCTGCTGTGTGATCTTGGGCAAGTCACTTAACTTCTCTGAGACATCTGTAAAATGGGGATTAAGACTATGAGCCCCACGTGGGACAACCTGATCACCTTGTATCCCCCTCAGTGCTTAGAACAGTGCTTGGCACATAGTAAGCGCTTAATAAATGCCATCATCACTATTACTATTATTATTATTATTATTATTATTATTAAGTGATTCAGAGTATCGGTTGAAGGGGAAAAATGGTCAGAACCACACTGCGGAAGACTGAGTGCAGCCCTCAAATTAAGAGGAGAGAAAGAAATTGCCAAAAGGTACTTTCCAAGCACTTACTACAGTGCTCTGCACACAGTAAGCGCTCAATAAATACAACCGAATGAATGACAGCGGTGAAACAATCACAAAAGGGTGGGATCCCTGCGAACAAATCAGGTTCCTTCAACCCAGGAACAAAAACTCACAGTGCAGAAATGCAACTGTAAGGCCCTAACAATTGATTCATTCATTCATCCAAACATAGTTATTGAGCACCTACTGTGTGCAGAGCACTGTACTAGGCGCTTGGGAAAGAACAATACAGGAATAAAGAGAGACAATCCCTGCCCACGACGAGCTCACAGTCTAGAGCAATGGCTTGTGCTAAAACACAACCCCGCAAAAGCCCAAACGCACGACTGCGTAGATAGATTCTCAGCTCTGACCGCTGAGAAGTTTTCCTCTCAGGAAAAATCCAGTGGGTAAGGATCAACCCTCCCATCCCTCAGGGGGCTTACAGTTTGATAGTTGAGGTAACTGAGGCACGGAGACGTGAAATGACTCAGTCACACAGCGGAGCTGGGATTAGAACTCAGGTCCTCCTGGCTCCAAGGCCCACGCTCTACCTACTAGGCAACACTGCCTTTTCACTGCTTCTCCACTATTCAATGCCATTGGGTAGGGACTGTCTCTATATGTTGCCAACTTGTACTTCCCATGCGCTTAGTACAGTGCTCTGCACACAGTAAGCGCTCAATAAATACGATTGATTGATTGATTAATAACAATAATTGTGGTATTTGTTAAGCGCCTACAGTGCCAGGCACTCTCCCTCCCCCTCCTCCTCCTCTCCATCCCTTCCCCACCGCCTTACCTCCTTCCCTTCCCCACATCACCTGTATATCTGTCTAAATGTTTGTACGTATGTATTACTCTATTTATTTATTTTTACTTGGACATATTCAATTCATTTTATTTTGTTAATCTGTTTGGTTTTGTTCCCTGTCTCCCCCTTCTAGACTGTGAGCCCACTGTTGGGTAGGGACCGTCTCTATATGTTGCCAACTTGTACTTCCCAAGCGCTTAGTACAGTGCTCTGCACACAGTAAGCGCTCAATAAATATGATTGATTGATTGATTAATAACAATAATTGTGGTATTTGTTAAGCGCCTACAGTGCCAGGCACTCTCCCTCCCCCTCGTCCCCCTTTCCATCTCCCCATCTCACCTCCTTCCCTTCCCCACAGCACCTGTATATCTGTCTAAATGTTTGTACGTACGTATTACTCTATTTATTTATTTTTACTTGGACATATTCTATTTATTTCATTTTGTTAATCTGTTTGGTTCTGTTCCCTGTCTCCCCCTTCTAGACCGTGAGCCCACTGTCGGGTAGGGACCGTCTCTATATGCTGCCAACTTGGACTTGCCAAGCGCTTAGTACAGTGCTCCGCACACAGTAAGCGCTCAATAAATCTGTCTTTCCATTCCATTCCATGCGGAAAGAACTAGGTAAGGCCGAAGAGACCCGTGGCCAAGTTGGAATTCTTGGGAGACCGATCATCCAGTTTGCAGATTAGACAAATCCATCGCTTTTCCCCTCCCTCCGGCTGCAGAGCTTTTGACCATTTAACTGTTCATTAGCAGCCCCACCAGAGGCTCAGCGGGGGAAATGAAAATCAATTAATTTGGCGACTCGTTAGCGGCTCTTCCATAGAAGGTGATGGAGAAGGAAACTGTTTTCCTTCTTATTCACCACGGCTTTCAATTATCCGGGCAACGCTGGGCCCCACCATTAGTGGGGATGATGGCCAACTGGCTCGACACATCTGCGCATTGCTCATCTTCATTTTTAAATCGATTCCTCGCAGTTCTGGGGAGAGAGGCGGTACGCTGCTCTCAATTTCTTTTCGGTATACGCGGGAAGAGATGGGTTAAAAAAAAAAAAAAGATTCCACGATAAATGCGAGACCGAACTAGGAAGAGAAATCAGCGTTTGGGAGTTGCATTCCTTCACTGGGCAATGGAATTTGAAGACAGTCTGGATTAACCAGGAGTTTCAAAGTAACTTTTCAATATCAAAGCGCTGGGGAAGTTACAAAGTAAGCAGGGTGTCCCATGGGGGCGCTCAGAGTTTATATATATATATATATATATATATATATATATATATATATATATATATATACACATATATATATGTGCATATATATATGTGTGTGCATATATATATATATACACACATATATATATGTATATATATATATGTATATATGTTTGTACATATTTATTACTCTCTTTATTTATTTATTTTACTTTTACATATTTTTAGACTGTGAGCCCACTGTTAGGTAGGGACTGTCTCTATATGTTGCCGATTTGTACTTCCCAAGCGCTTAGTACAGTGCTCTGCACATAGTAAGCGCTCAATAAATACGATTGATGATGATATCTACTCTATTTATTTTATTTTGGTAGTATGTTCGGTTTTGTTCTCTGTCTCCCCCTTTTAGACTGTGAGCCCGCTGTTGGGTAGGGACTGTCTCTGTATGTTGCCGACTTGTACTTCCCAAGCGCTTAGTACAGTGCTCTGCACGCAGTAAGCGCTCAATAAATACGATTGGTTGATTGATTAATCCCCATTTTACGGATGAGGGAACTGAGGCGCAGAGAAGTTAAGTGGCTTGCCCAAGGTCACGCGGCTGACGAGTGGTGGAGCCGGGATTCGAACCCATGACCTCTGGCTTTCCAAGCACGTAGTAAAGTGCTCTGCACTCAATAAATATGATTGATGATGATGATGATGATGCACTTGGTAAGTGCTCAAGAAATATGATTGAATGAATGAAGGAATGAATGCTCAGCACCTAGTAAGTGCTTATGTTGCCAACTTGTACTTCCCAAGCGCTTAGTACAGTGCTCTGCACACAGTAAACGCTCAATAAATACGATTGATTGATTGATTGCTTAACAGAGAAGCAGCGTGGCTCAGTGGAAAGAGCCCGGGCTCGGGAGTCCGAGGTCATGGGTTCAAATCCCGGCTCCGCCGCTTGTCAGCTGGGTGACTCTGGGCAAGTCACTTCACTTCTCTGGGCCTCAGTTCCCTCATCTGGAAACTGGGGATGAAGACTGCGAGCCCCATGAGGACAACCTGATCACCTTGTATCTCCTCCCGGTGCTTAGAACAGTGTTTTGCACATGGTAAGCGCTTAACAAATGCCATCATTATTATTATTATTATCATTATTAGACCGACTGCCCCTACTCTGCCAACCCTGAGAGGGACAAGGCCGGGTGGAGAGCAGCAGGCCGGCGGGGCGGCACTGATCTCTTCATTCATTCATTCAATCGTATTTATTGAGCGCTTACTGTGTGCAGAGCACTGGACTAAGCGCTTGGGAAGTCCAAGTTGGCAACAGAAAGAGACGGTCCCTACCCAACAGCGGGCTCATTCATTCATTCATTCATTCAATTGCATTTATTGAGCGCTTACTGTGTGCAGAGCACCGTACTAAGCGCTTGGGAAGTCCAATCAATCAATCGTATTTACTGAGCGCTTACTGTGTGCAGAGCACCATACTAAGCGCTTGGGAAGTCCAATCAATCAATCAATCGTATTTATTGAGCGCTTACTGTGTGCAGAGCACCGTATTAAGTGCTTGGGAAGTCCAATCAATCAATCAATCGCATTTATTGAGCGCTTACTGTGTGCAGAGCGCCGTACTAAGCGCTTGGGAAGTCCAATCAATCAATCAATTGTATTTATTGAGCGCTTCCTGTGTGCAGAGCACTGGACTAAGCGCCTGGGAAGTCCAAGTCGGCAACAGATAGAGACGGTCCCTACCCAACAGAGGGCTCATTCATTCATTCATTCATTCAATTGCATTTATTGAGCGCTTACTGTGTGCAGAGCACCGTACTAAGCGCTTGGGAAGTCCAATCAATCAATCAATCAATCGTATTTATTGAGCGCTTACTGTGTGCAGAGCACCATATTAAGCGCTTGGGAAGTCCAATCAATAAATCAATCGCATTTATTGAGTGCTTACTGTGTGCAGAGCACCGTACTAAGCGCTTGGGAAGTCCAATCAATCAATCAATCGTATTTATTGAGCGCTTCCTGTGTGCAGAGCACTGGACTAAGCGCCTGGGAAGTCCAAGTCGGCAACAGATAGAGACGGTCCCTACCCAACAGCGGGCTCATTCATTCATTCATTCATTCAATTGCATTTATTGAGCGCTTACTGTGTGCAGAGCACCGTACTAAGCGCTTGGAAAGTCCAATCAATCAATCAATCGTATTTATTGAGCGCTTACTGTGTGCAGAGCACCATATTAAGCGCTTGGGAAGTCCAATCAATAAATCAATCGCATTTATTGAGTGCTTACTGTGTGCAGAGCACCGTACTAAGCGCTTGGGAAGTCCAATCAATCAATCAATCGTATTTATTGAGCGCTTCCTGTGTGCAGAGCACTGGACTAAGCGCCTGGGAAGTCCAAGTCGGCAACAGATAGAGACGGTCCCTACCCAACAGCGGGCTCATTCATTCATTCATTCATTCAATTGCATTTATTGAGCGCTTACTGTGTGCAGAGCACTGTACTAAGCGCTTGGGAAGTCCAATCAATCAATCAATCGTATTTATTGAGCGCTTACTGTGTGCAGAGCACCATATTAAGCGCTTGGGAAGTCCAATCAATCAATCAATCGCATTTATTGAGCGCTTACTGTGTGCAGAGCACCGTACTAAGCGCTTGGAAAGTCCAATCAATCAATCAATCGTATTTATTGAGTGCTTACTGTGTGCAGAGCACTGGACTAAGCGCCTGGGAAGTCCAAGTCGGCAACAGATAGAGACGGTCCCTACCCAACAGCGGGCTCACAGTCTAGAAGGGGGAGACAGACAACCAAACAAAACAGATTAACAAAATAAAATAAGTAGAATAAATGTGTACAAGTAAAATAAATAAATAGAGTAATAAACATGTACAAACATATATACATATATACAGGTGTTGTGGGGAAGGGAAGGAGGTAAGGTGGGGGGGATGGAGAGGGGGCGAACATCCATAACTCCTAGCAGTTGGGGATCCGCTTTATCATCGGTGATTTCCACTGAGTCACGTTGCTTCTCCTTAAAGTCCTTGTCTTCTCTGACAGAGAAAACATGAGCTAATAATAATAATAATGATGGCATTCATTAAGCGCTTACTATGTGCAAAGCACTGTTCTAAGCGCTGGGGAGGTTACAAGGAGATCAGGTTGTCCCATGGGGGGCTCACAGTCTTCATCCCCATTTTACAGATGAGGGAACTGAGGCCCAGAGAAGTGAAGTGACTTGCCCAAAGTCACACAGCAAACTGGCCAGAGAAGCAGCGTGGCTCATTGGAAAGAGCCCGGGCTTTGGAGTCCGAGGTCATGGGTTCAAATCCCAGCTCTGCCACCTGTCAGCTGTGTGACTTTGGGCAAGTCACTTAACTTCTCTGTGCCTCAGTTACCTCATCTGGAAAATGGGGATTAAGCCTGTTGGCCCCACGTGGGACAACTTGATTACCTTGTCTCTACCCCAGCGCTTAGAACAGTGCTTTGCACATAGTAAGCGCTTAATAAATGTCATTATTATTATTAATTGGCCGAGCTGGGATTTGAACCCATGACCCCTGACTCCAAAGCCCGGGCTCTTTCCACTGAGCCACGCTGCTTTTCCACTCGTTGTGAAAAGGAGAAATGTTCTTGCTGCAAAATTCTCCCCTTTATTTTGCCACCAAAGGCTTTGCCTTCCAAAGCCTCCTCATTAGGAGAGAAAAGAAAATCTTTGGGACAAAAGGAAAAGGTAAAACTTGCTTCATGCAAACCACCCACTGTGAGCCCACTGTCGGGTAGGGACCGTCTCTATATGTTGCCGACTTGAACTTCCCAAGCGCTTAGTACAGTGCTCTGCACACAGTAAGCACTCAATAAATACAAATAAATGAATGACTCTGGTGAAGCAGCATAGCCTAGTGGATGGCGCACGGACCTGGGTTCTAATCCTGGCTCCGCCACCTGTCTGCTGTGTGTCCTCGGGTAAGTCATTTCGCTTCCTCTGGGCCTCGGTCCCCTCATCTGCAAAATGGGGATTTTGGCCCGTGTAAAAATAAATAAATAAATAATGGCGTTTATTAAGCGCTTACTATGTGCAGAGCACTGTTCTAATCGCTGGGGAGGTACAAGGTGATCAGGTTGTCCCCCGGGGGGCTCACAGTCTTCATCCCCATTTTACAGATGAGGGAACTGAGGCCCGGAGAAGTGAAGTGACTTGCCCAAAGTCACACGGCTGACAAGTGGCGGAGGTGGGATTTGAACCCATGACCTCTGACTCCAAAGCCTGGGCTCTTGCCACTGAGCCACGCTGCTTCGTGTACCCTATGCGGGACAGGAACTGCTCGTCTCTACCTCAGCGCTTAGTACAGTGCCTGGCACATAGGAAACACTTAACAAATACCATAAAAAGAAGCTCCATGCTGACGACTAGGTAATTGAACAGAGAGTGGAGAGAGTTGCTAGGGAATCCAAAGAACCGATCATGGTTCTGAAGGTGCAGACTGGATTCAATCAATCAATCAATAGTATTTATTGAGCGCTTACTGTGTGCAGAGCACTGTACTAAGCGCTTGGGAAGTACAAGTCGGCAACACATAGAGACAGTCCCTACCCAACAGTGGGCTCACTCGTGGTCTTAAGAGCGCCTAACCTTTATAATAATAATAATAATAATAATAATAATAATAATAATGATGGCATTTATTAAGCACTTACTATGTGCAGAGCACTGTTCTAAGTGCTGGGGAATTTACAAGGTGATCCGGTTGCCTGTCCCACGTGTGGGGCTCACAGTCTTCATCCCCATTTTACAGATGAGGGAACCGAGGCCTAGAGAAGTTAAGTGACTCGCCCAAAGTCACACAGCAGACGAGTGGCGGAGCCGGGATTTGAACCCGTGACCTCTGACTCCAAAGCCCGGGCTCTTTCCGCTGAGCTACGCTGCTTCTTTAATCTTGGTGACGGTGAGAAGCAGCGTGGCTCAGTGGCAAGAGCCCGGGCTTTGGAGTCAGAGGTCATGGGTTCAAACCCCTGCTCCGCCAATTGTCAGCTGGGTGACTTTGGGCAAGTCGCTTCACTTCTCTGGGCCTCAGTTCCCTCATCTGTAAAATGGGGATGAAAACCGTGAGCCCCTCGTGGGACAACCTGATCAACTTGTATCCTCCCCAGCACTTAGAACAGTGCTCTGCACTTAGTAGGTGCTTAATAAATGCCCTTATTATTATTATTATTATCTGTAAAATGGGGTTGAAGACTGTGAGCCCCCGGTGGGACAACCTGATCACCTTGTAACCTCCTCAGTGCTTAGAACAGTGCTTTGCAATAGTAAGCGCTTAATAAATGTCATCATTATTATTATTATTATTATTATTATTATTATTATTATTATTGAACGCCCTTCCCTCACTTCCTCTACTCTTGGTGTACACCTCATATACCCAGAATGGAGGTGCACTCTCCGACTAAATTCAGAGAGGGTCACTCCAGCATCAACAGACTATGGATCTCAGTGGCCCCTCTCCCCGAACCATCGACAATTACTGACCTGCTCTGAACGATAATAATAATTTCGGTATTTGTTAAGCGCTTACAACAGGCAAGGCACTGTTCTAAGCGCCGGGGTGGACGCAAGCAAATCAGGTCGGACGGTTAGACAAGGGGCAGTCTCTTCCGATCGCAGATTTAAGCGCAGCAAAAACCTACGTGGCTGCCGCTCACTGCAGAGTGAAATCGGAATAAAATGATTTCCTCTTTGAGGGGCCTAACTGCATTCTGCCCCCCAAAAAGGCATGACTTTTTGGAAAAGTGCTCCTTCTCCTCCTCCTCTGGGTCCCTTTTCAAAGTGAACAGAATAGAAAACATGGACTATTAGCAGTCCATCATCATCAATCGTATTTATTGAGCGCTTACTGTGTGCAGAGCACTGTACTAAGCGCTTGGGAAGTACAAGTTGGCAACATATAGAGACAGTCCCTACCCAACAGTGGGCTCACAGTCTAAAAGGGGGAGACAGAGAACAAAACCAAGCATACTAACAAAATAAAATAAATAGAATACTATTTAATACTACTTTATTTAATACTTTATTTATTTAATACTTTAATACTTAATACTTTAATATTTAATACTACATATGTACAAGTAAAATAAATAAATAAATAAATAGAGTAATAAATATGTACAAACATATATACATACATACAGGTGCTGTGGGGAAGGGAAGGAAGTAAGATGGGGGATGGAGAGGAGGACGAGGGGGAGAGGAAGGAAGGGGCATCGTTCCCACAACGTTCTGTGATCTGATTCAGCTGAACGGAAAGACAAATTATGCTTTTAATAATAATAATAATGACGGCGTTTGTTAAGCGCTCACTACGTGCGAAGCACTGCTCTAAAAAGTTGTTAAAAAAAACACGTCCTAATGTTCCGAATCATTATGAGCAATAGGGAAATCACGAGAAGCAGCGTGGCTCAGTGGCAAGAGCCCGGGCTTTGGAGTCAGAGGTCATGGGTTCGAATCCCGACTCCGCCACATGTCTGCTGTGTGACCTTGGGCAAGTCACTTCAATTCTCAGAGCCTCGGTTCCCCTATCTGTAAAATGGGGATGAAGACTGTGAGCCCCACGTGGGACACTTTGATCACCTTGTATCCCCCCCAGCGCTTAGAACAGTGCTTTGCACATAGTAAGCGCTTAACAAATAGCATCATCATCATCATCATTCCGTATGCAAGCCTGACGGTTTAAATTCCTTGGAACATTGATTTTTGGCAAAAGGGGGAGAGCCTGGACAGGAGACTGGCTAAAATAATAACTGTGGTATTTGTTTAGCCCTTACTACGTACCAGGCACCCTACTAAGCACTGGGATAAGTACATAATAATCGGGTTGGACGCTCCCTGTCCCACCCGGGGCTCTTAGCCTTAATCCCCATTTTACAGAATAGGCAACCGAGGCACGGAGAGTGACTTGCTCAAGGTCACACGGCCGACAAGCGGCGGAGCCGGGATCAGAGCCCGTACTCTTTCCACTAGGAAGGGAGAAGCAGCTTCTCTCTAGGAAGCGGGAAGCATCGTGGCTCAGTGGAAAGAGCCCGGGCTTTGGAGTCAGAAGTCATGGGTTCAAATCCCGACTCCGCCAATTGTCAGCTGTGTGATTTTGGGCACGTCGCTTAACTTCTCTGTGCCTCAGTCACCTCATCTGGAAAATGGGGATTAAGATTGTGAGCCCCACCGTGGGACAACCTGATCACCTTGTAACCCCTCCAGCGCTTATAAATGCCATCATTATTATTATTATTATCATCAATCGTATTTATTGAGCGCTTACTGTGTGCAGAGCACTGTACTAAGCGCTTACTAGGCCACGCCGCTTCCAGGTGATTCCCCGCAAGAAGCGGGAACCCAAACCCAACTTTTCCAGCCGTCAAATATCCGGGAAAAATCCCGCCCCCTTCCCCGCCAATCAATTTCAAAGTGGGAAGCGAGACAAAGTGGGTAGCGCGGCTTCCACGGAGCCCGGGGTCCCCAGTTTGGGTGTTTTTATTTTTCCCAGAGAATAAAATAGGCAGAACCCTACCAGGCCATGTTGCCGTGGGCTGTGTTGTCAAGGTGACAGAGTAGCTTCAGGGTTTGAGTGTTGATCGATGAATCATCCGGGGATTCGTGACTGCCTAATTCCAATTCCTTCGGCATCCTCCACACGGCCGCGCAGGACACGACTTTGCTGTCGGAAACTGGGAAATGGAGGAAAACGTCACCGGGTTAGTGTCCGCGGGACACGGGGTGGACGGAGGTCATCGACGTCTGACCGGACCCGGCGGAAAGGCGCAGCTGCTTTAGGAAACACCGAAAATGTAACCGTCTGCCACGTTCTCTCAACGCCAATCGGCTCGACGCCCCTCATCGCTGCCATACGTTTCCCCCCTTTTTTCTTGCATCCTATTTCAGGTGAAAATAGATTTGGCGCGAAATTGAACATCCCCCCCGGCCCCCGCCGCCCCGTTTCCCTAGACGGTCCGTTAAATAGAGAGAGCTGGTGATGTCGGTGGGGCAGGGGGAAGGAATGAAAACACGGTTACGAAAGGCCTAATTCTATTTTATGATTTCGCTGGGTCATCCCAAACGGCCGTTCTCCCAAATAAACCTCCTTGATTTACATCTGCGGGTTAAAGACAATTCCGACTGGCTGCTGGGAGGAAGTTTCGGGAAGGGATGTCGTTCGGCTAATCAAAAACTGTAGCGCCCCGACGATAAATGCGTTAGCAACTCTCGGTGGGTGAATTCGCTTCATGAACGCAAATAATCAATTAATCGATCGTATTTATTGAGCGCTTACTGTGTGCAGGGCACTGTACTAGGCGCTTGGGAAGTACAAGTTGGCAACATATAGAGACGGTCCCTACCCAACAGTGGGCTCACAGTCTAGAAGAGTGGGCTCACAGTCTAGAAGACTGTGAAGAAATAGAATATTTCTTCTATTTCTAGAAGAAATGATCACCATGGCACGTCAACCGTTATACCGTACAAGACGGAAATGAGGCCCTCCAGCCAAGAGTACTTCATGCTGCCCATACTTCATGCTGCTGCCCGGACTGTCGGATTCCGCCGGATTCCCGCCATCGATCCCCGGCCCACGTCCTCCCCCGGGCCTGGAATGCCCAATCCCTCTGCCCATCCGCCAAGCTAGCTCTCTTCCTCCCTTCAAGGCCCTGCTGAGAGCTCACCTCCTCCAGGAGGCCTTCCCAGACTGAGCCCCTTCTTTCCTCTCCCCCTCGTCCCCCTCTCCATCCTCCCGTCTTACCTCCTTCCCTTCCCCACAGCACCTGTATATATGTATATATGGTTGTACATATTTATTACTCTATTTATCTATTTATTTATTTATTTTACTTGTACATTTCTATCCTACTTATTTTATTTTGTTGGTATGTTTGGTTCTGTTCTCTGTCTCCCCCCTTTTAGACTGTGAGCCCACTGTTGGGTAGGGACTGTCTCTATGTGATGCCAATTTGTACTTCCCAAGCGCTTAGTACAGTGCTCTGCACATAGTAAGCGCTCAATAAATACGATTGATTGATTGATTGATTGTCTTTGTCCAGAAACGCTCTGGGCATGTTACTCCCCTCCTCAAAAATCTCCAGTGGCTCCCAATCAATCTGCGCATCAGGCAGAAACTCCTCACCCTGGGGTTCCAGGCTGTCCATCCATCCCCTCGCCCCCTCCTCCCTCCCCTCCCTTCTGTCCTTCTCCAGCCCAGCCCGCACCCTCCGCTCCTCCGCCGCTAATCTCCTCACGGTACCTCGCTCTCGCCTGTCCCGCCATCGACCCCCGGCCCATTTCCTCCCCCGGGCCTGGAGTGCCCCCAATCCCTCTGCCCATCCGCCAAGCTAGCTCTCTTCCTCCCATCAAGGCCCTACTGAAAGCTCACCTCCTCCAGGAGGCCTTCCCAGTCTGAGCCCCTTCCTTCCTCTCCCCCTCGTCCCCCTCTCCATCCCCCTGCATCTTACCTCCTTCCCTTCCCCACAGCACCTGTATATATGTATATATGTTTGTACATATTTGTTACTCTATTTATTTTACTTGTACATATCTATTCTATTTATTTTGTTAGTATGTTTGGTTTTGTTCTCTGTCTCCCCCTTTTAGACTGTCAGCCCACTGTTGGGTAGGGACCGTCTCTATATGTTGCCAATTTGTACTTCCCAAGCGCTCAGTACAGCGCTCCGCACACAGTAAGCGCTCAATAAATACGATTGATGATGATGATGCTGAAGAGTATGCAGAAACAAGGTTAACTCTGCAGGCACAAAAACCTTAAATGGCGTCAGTGACCGCAGGGAATGAGAACCTAGGCTCTAAAAAGGGAGTTTGACACGAAACTGAGCTTCGGGGTCTGTCAAGGTAGCCGGAAAGCTCTCTATTCCATCTCACATTTCCACACCAAGGAGCTCAAAAGGAGTTGGAGAAGGGACAATGTCTTCGCGGCTCTTCCGCGGGCTTTGGGGCCCTCAACCACCTCCTCTCCTCCGTCGATCAATAGCTTGCAAGCTCCCTGTGGGCAGGAAAGTGTCTGCTGTTATAACATACCCTCCCAACTGCTTAGTACAGAACCCTAAAACCACATTTTCGAAGACGATTTTGGAGAGAGCGTTCCTCGTGGAAGCGGTGGTTGGTCAGGGGCCGGTTCTGCGGCCGGAGAATGTCCGGGCGCGCTCATTTCACGCTGCACCCCAGTGTGGGTGCTTTTATTTTTCCGCGAGAATCAAATACGCAGAACCCTACCAGGGTTGACTATCAATTGAATCGATATTGATATTCAATTTCACAGTCCTTCTAGACTGTGAGCCAACTGTTGGGTAGGGACCGTCTCTATATGTTGCCCACTTGGACTTCCCAAGCGCTTAGTACAGTGCTGTGCACACAGTAAGCGCTCGATAAATACAACTGATTGATTGATGGATTGATTGATTCACGACTGATCTATTTCCAACCACAGTCTTCTAGACTGTGAGCCCACTGTTGGGCATGGACCGTCTCTATATGTTGCCAACTTGTACTTCCCAAGCGCTCAGTACAGTGCTCTGCACACAGTAAGCGCTCGATAAATACGACTGATTGACTGATGGATTGACTGATCGATTCACGACTGATCTATTTCCAACCACAGTCTTCTGGACTGTGAGCCCACTGTTGGGCATGGACCGTCCCTATATGTTGCCAATTTGTACTTCCCAAGCGCTTAGTACAGTGCTCTGCACACAGTAAGCGCTCGATAAACACGACTGATTGATTGATGGATTGACTGATCGATTCACGACTGATCTATTTCCAACCACAGTCTTCTAGACTGTGAGCCCACTGTTGGGTAGGGACCGTCTCTGTATGTTGCCAACTTGTACTTCCCAAGCGCTCAGTACAGTGCTCTGCACACAGTAAGTGCTCAATAAATACGATTGAATGAATGAATGAATGAACCTGCCCAGCCGTAGCGGTGATTGCCCTGCCCCCGAAACCACCATCCCTGGCTGCAGTCAATCCACCAATGGTATTTATTGAGCGCTTACTAGTCATTCATTCGATCATATTTATTGAGCACTTACTAGTCATTCATTCGATCGTATTTATTGAGCACTTGCTGGGAGCAGAGCAGTAGACTAAGCACCTAGGACGGCACATTACGAGATCCCTGCCTGTCTGGTTTTGTTCTCTATCCCCCCTTTTAATGTAATGTAATGTAATAATGGCATTTGTTAAGCGCTTACTATGTGCAAAGCACTGTACTAAGCGCTGGGGGGGATACAAGGTGATCAGGTTGCCCCACGTGGGGCTCACAGTCTTAATCCCCATTTTACAGATGAGGGAACTGAGGCTCAGAGAAGTTAAGTGACTTGCCCAAGGTCACACAGCAGGTATGTGGCAGAGCCGGAATTCGAACCCATGACCTCTGACTCCCAAGCCCGGGCTCTTTCCACTAAGCCACGCTGCTTCTCTTTTAGACTGTGAGCCCACTGTTGGGTAGGGACTGTCTCTAGATGTTGCCAACTTGGACTTCCCAAGTGCTTAGTACAGTGCTCTGCACACAGTAAGCGCTCAATAAGTACGATTGATTGATTGATTGCCCACAGGGAGCTTCCAAACCTCCGATCCGATGCTCCTGAAACTTCCAGTCTGCGACCCGCTCCGTTCCTGGATCCTGGCTTCTCAACCGCTTCTCCCCCTCTTCCAAGGAAGCTGGAGAAGGGACAATGTCTTTGCAGCTGTCCCGCGTGGTCTGGGGCCCTCAACCGCCTTCTTTCATTTCATTCATTCAATCGTATTTATTGAGCGCTTACTGTGTGCAGAGCACTGTACTAAGCGCTTGGGAAGTACAGGTTGGCAACATCTAGAGACGGTCCCTACCCGACAGTGGGCTCACAGTCTTGTAGAAGCAGCGTGGCTCAGTGGAAAGAGCCCGGGCTTTGGAGTCAGGGGTCATGGGTTCGAATCCTGCCTCTGCCAACTGCCATTCATTCTTTCATTCATTCAATCGGATTTATTGAGCGCTTACTGTGTGCACAGCACTGTACTAAGCGCTTGGGAAGTCCAAGTTGGCAACATCTAGAGACGGTCCCTACCCACCAGCGGGCTCACAGGCTACAAGGGGGAGACAGACAACAACACATATTAATCAAATAAAATAAATAGCATAGTGAATATGTACAAGTACAATAGAGTGCTAAATCATATATACGACTGGATAAATGAGAGTGGGCAGCGGATAAGGCCGGTCGGTGCCCTTTCTCCTCATCCCTTCTAGACTGTGTGTGCCAGCTGTGTGACTTTGGGCAAGTCACTTCACTTCTCTGTGCCTCAGTTCCCTCATCTGTAAAATGGGGATGAAGACTGTGAGCCCCCGTGGGACAACCTGATCTCCTTGCAACCTCCCCAGCGCTTACAACAGTGCTTTGCACATAGTAAGCGCTTAATAAATGCCATTATTATTATTATTAGAAGGGGGAGACAGACAACAAAGCAAAACAATATTAACAAAATAAACAGTCGATCAGTAGTTTGTGAGCTCCTTGTGGGCAGGAAAGTGGCTGTTTGCCTGTTATAATGTGCTCTCATTCATTCATTCAATCGTATTTATTGAGCGCTTACTGTGTGCAGAGCACTGTACTAAGCGCTTGGGAAGTCCAAGTTGGCAACATATAGCTTATATGTTAACATAAGCGCTTAGTACAGTGCTCTGCACACAGTAAGCGCTCAATAAATACAACTGATTGACTGATTGATATACAGTCGGTCCCTACCCAACACCGGGCTCACAGTCTAGAAGGGGGAGACAAGACAACAAAACAAACCATATAAACCAAATAAAATTAATAGAATAAATATGTACAATCAGTCAATCAATCGTATTTACTGAGCGCTTACTGTGTGCAGAGCACTGTACTAAGCGCTTGGGAAGTACAAGTTGGCAACATCTAGAGACAGTCCCTACCCAACAGCGGGCTCACAGTCTAGAAGGGGGAGACGGACGACAACAAAACAAAGCATATAAACCAAATAAAATTAATAGAATAAATATGTACACTCAATCAGTCAATCAATCGTATTTACTGAGCACTTACTGCGTGCAGAGCACTGTACTAAGCGCTTGGGAAGTACACGTTGGCAACATATAGAGACGGTCCCTACCCCACAGTGGGCTCACAGTCTAGAAGGAAAATAAATGCCTATGCGCTTAGTACGGTGCTCTGCATATAGTAAGCGCTCAATAAATATGATTAATTGACTGGATAGTATAAATAGAGGTTAAAAAACACAACCTCTCCCCTCAAGGACCTTGGGATTTTTACTTCCACCAGCGGCAAAAGAGGAGGAAACAAACTACAGTAGGGGGGGGGATTTACAATCGATCAGCCTCACCGGACCCCGAACCCCACAGCGTGCATGGACGTATCTTTAGACATTATAAATTATTTATTCATATTAACGCCTGTCCTCCCCCCAAACTGTAAGCAATCAATCAATCAATCAGTCGTATTTATTGAGCGCTTACTGTGTGCAGAGCACTGTACTAAGCGCTTGGGAAGTCCAAGTTGGCAACATCTAGAGACGGTCCCTACCCAACAGTGGGCTCACTGTCTAGAAGGGGGAGACGGAGAACAAAACCAAACATATTAACAAAATAAAATAAATAGAATAGATAGGTACAAGTAACAACAGTGGGCTCACAGTCCAGTAAAGTTCAGTACTAGAGAAGGAGAAGCAGCGTGGCTCAGTGGAAAGGGCACGGGCTTTGGAGTCAGAGGTCATGGGTTCGAATTCCGGCTCTACCACACGTCTGCTGTGTTACCTCGGGCAAGTCACTTCACTTCTCTGAGCCTCAGTGACCTCATCTGTAAAATGGAGATTAAAACTGTGAGCCCCACGTGGGACAACCTGATCACCTTGTCTCCCCCCCCCCAGCGCTTAGAACAGTGCTTTGCACATAGTAAGCGCTTAACAAATGCCATCATCATCATTACTAAGCAAATACCAAACCCAGGACTCCAGACGGAGGGAGAAACGGAGACGAGAGGAGGAAAAACCAAAATGCCGCGTGCGTTTCAGGCGCGTTACCGTGATTAATTCTGAAATTTTTTGAGCTCCCCAGCTCAGAGCGTCCCACCAGAGGGGAAATTAGAGGCTGTAAAGCAAAGCTCGTTAGGGGCAGTTGACGTACCTGCTAATTCTTTTGTACTCTCCCAAGCACTTAGTACAGTGCTCTGCACATAGTAAGCACTTTGATGGATTACAGAACCCTAAAACCACATTTTCTACGACGATTTTGGAGAGAGCGTTCCTCGTGGAACCTCACCACGCTCACCTCCCACAACAGTTCGCTCCTCTAATGCCAAACCTACTCCCTGCACCTCCATGCTTAGTACAGTGCTTGCCACATAGTAAACACTCAACAAATACCATATATTGTTAGTATTATTACTAATAACCTCAGCTACCTCACCCCCAGCCCCCTGCCCACATCCCCTCTCTGGCCAGGAACTCCCTACGCCTTCATATTTGACGGACCATCAATCAATCAATCAATCGCATTTATTGAGCGCTTACTGTGTGCAGAGCACTGTACTAAGCGCTTAATCGCCATCCCTCTCCCTTCCCTCAAAGCCTTATTAAAAGCACTTTAATAAGAGGCCTTCCCTGACTAATCTTTCATTTCCCAACCACCTTGTTCGCCCTCCCAAGGTGTTATCAATCAATCATATTTATTGAGCGCTTACTATGTGCAGAGCACTGTACTAAGCACTTGGGAAGTACAAATTGGCAACATATAGAGACAGTCCCTACCCAACATTGGGCTCACAGTCTAAAATACTGTGTTATGTACGCACTTGCGTCTGGAAGCGCTTAGAACAGTGCTTTGCACATAGTAAGCGCTTAATAAATGCCATTATTATTATTATTACTATTAAGCACTCTGATGCTCACCCCACTACCAGTCCAAAAACACCTAGTTGCTTCCCCCATCTGTAATTTATTTTAATGACCATCTCCGCGGCTGGATTGCAAACGGGGTGATTTCCTGAATACCAGAAATACTAGGAAGAGTTGTCTGTGAACAGTTGAGGGAAAACTGGCTAAAATAATGAAAAACTAAAAAATCAAACATTAAAAAAAGTTGTAATGTGGCAGTGAGGATTGTGTATTACAGCTACCAAATGACAATTACAGGTGAAACATGACTACTGTATTAAATTTATTCTTCTACAATATAATCACTGTCCTATGTATACTGAGTTTCATTTATATATTTTTTCTTGAATGTATACATTTATATACTTACATAAAGCTGGGGGTGTAGGGATTTTGGTGGAAGAATTTGGACTATATCCCTTTATTTTCTATAGAAGTGATATTTCACGAACGCCAATTGCAGACATAATGAGCCCTCTTGATACTGTATCTGTTGGCGTTAGAAAACAACTACAGATTTTACAATCCAGCGCAATATTTCAGATATGGTGGGTCTTTATTTACATTTAAAGAAATTAGGTAGACTCAACTGCAGACACAATGAGCCTTCTTGGTACTGTATCTGTTGGCGTTAGAAATCAACTACGGATTTTACAATCCAGCGCAACATTTAAAATACGGTAGGGCTTTTTTTAGATTTAAAGAAATTAGGTGGACTCAACTGCAGACACAATGAGCCCTCTTGATACTGTATCTGTTGGCGTTAGAAAACAACTACAGAGTTTACAATCCAGCGCAACATTTCAAATATGGTGGGGCTTTTTTTAGATTTAAAGAAATTAGACTCAACTGCAGACACAATGAGCCCTCTTGATACTGTATCTGTTGGCGTTAGAAAACAACTACAGATTTGACAATCCAGCGCAACATTTCAAACATGGTGGGGCTTTATTTAGATTTAAAGAAATTAGGTAGACTCAACTGCAGACACAATGAGCCCTCTTGATACTGTATCTGTTGGCGTTAGGAAACAACTACAGACTTTACAACCCAGTGCAACATTTCAAACATGGTGGGGCTTTTTTTAGATTTAAAGAAATTAGGTAGACTCAATTACAGACAGAATGACCCCTCTTGATACTGTATCTGTTGGCGTTAGAAAACAACTACAGATTTTACAATTCAGCGCAACATTTCAAATATGGTGGGGCTTTTTTTAGATTTAAAGAAATTAGGTGGACTCAACTGCAGACACAATGAGCCCTCTTGATACTGTATCTGTTGGCATTAGAAAACAACTACAGATTTTACAATCCAGCGCAACATTTCAAATATGGTGGGGCTTTATTTAGATTTAAAGAAATTAGGTAGACTCAACTGCAGACACAATGAGCCCTCTTGGTACTGTATCTGTTGGCGTTAGAAAACAACTACAGATTTTACAATCCAGCGCAATATTTCAGATATGGGGGGTCTTTATTTAGATTTAAAGAAATTAGGTAGACTCAACTGCAGACACAATGAGCCCTCTTGATACTGTATCTGTTGGAGTTAGAAAACAACTACAGATTTTACAATCCAGCACAATATTTCAGATATGGGGGGTCTTTATTTAGATTTAAAGAAATTAGGTAGACTCAACTGCAGACACAATGAGCCCTCTTGGTACTGTATCTGTTGGCGTTAGAAAACAACTACAGATTTTACAATCCAGCGCAATATTTCAGATATGGGGGGTCTTTATTTAGATTTAAAGAAATTAGGTAGACTCAACTGCAGACACAATGAGCCCTCTTGATACTGTATCTGTTGGAGTTAGAAAACAACTACAGATTTTACAATCCAGCACAATATTTCAGATATGGGGGGTCTTTATTTAGATTTAAAGAAATTAGGTAGACTCAACTGCAGACACAATGAGCCCTCTTGATACTGTATCTGTTGGCGTTGGAAAACAACTATAGATTTTACAATCCAGCGCAATATTTCAGATATGGGGGGTCTTTATTTAGATTTAAAGAAATTAGGTAGACTCAACTGCAGACACAATGAGCCCTCTTGATACTGTATCTGTTGGAGTTAGAAAACAACTACAGATTTTACAATCCAGCACAATATTTCAGATATGGGGGGTCTTTATTTAGATTTAAAGAAATTAGGTAGACTCAACTGCAGACACAATGAGCCCTCTTGATACTGTATCTGTTGGCGTTAGAAAACAACTATAGATTTTACAATCCAGCGCAACATTTCAAATATAGTGGGGCTTTTTTTAGATTTAAAGAAATTAGGTAGACTCAATTACAGACAGAATGACCCCTCTTGATACTGTATCTGTTGGTGTTAGAAAACAACTACAGATTTTACAATTCAGCGCAACATTTCAAATATGGTGGGGCTTTTTTTAGATTTAAAGAAATTAGGTGGACTCAACTGCAGACACAATGAGCCCTCTTGATACTGTATCTGTTGGCATTACAAAACAACTACAGATTTTACAATCCAGCGCAACATTTCAAATATGGTGGGGCTTTATTTAGATTTAAAGAAATTAGGTAGACTCAATTGCAGACACAATAAGCCCTCTTGATACTGTATCTGTTGGCGTTAGAAAACAACTACAGATTTTACAATCCAGTGCAACATTTCAAACATGGTGGGGCTTTTTTTAGATTCAAAGAAATTAGGTAGACACAACTGCAGACACAATGACCCCTCTTGATACTGCATCTGTTAGCGTTAGAAAACAACTACAGATTTTACAATCCAGCACAACATTTCAAATATGGTGGGGCTTTATTTAGATTTAAAGAAATTAGACTCAATTGCAGACACAATGAGCCCTCTTGATACTGTATCTGTTGGCGTTAGAAAACAACTACAGATTTTGCAATCCAGCACAACATTTCAAATACGGTGGGGCTTTATTTAGATTTAAAGAAATTAGGTAGACTCAAATGCAGACACAATTAGCCCTCTTGATACTGTATCTGTTGGCATTGGAAAACAACTACAGATTTTACAATCCAGCGCAACATTTCAAACATGGTGGGGTTTTATTTAGACTTAAAGAAATTAGGTAGACTCAAAATGTCACCTGATAAGCAGAGGCCACCCGATGAAAAATAAATGCTTCCAGATGTAATCTGGGGGGGATTTTATTCCACACGATGATGTAAGCTCGGTGTGGGCAGGGAACGTGCCCGCTAATTCCGTTGTATTGTGCTCTCCGGAGCGCTTAGTACAGATCAGAGGTTTCTTTGGGGAATAGGCCAGATTTGCGGAGAGGAGTTGTGTGGGAGGGAAGGCAAGGAGGAGGTGGTGGTCGGATAAAGGGATTTCAGAGTTGGTGAGGGAAGAGATTGCAATAATAATAATAACAATAATGGCATTTATTAAGCGCTTACTATGTGCAAAGCACTGTTCTAAGCGCTGGGGAGGTTACAGGGTGATCAGGTTGTCCCACGGGGGGGGCTCACGGTCTTCATCCCCATTTTACAGATGAGGGAACTGAGGCACAGAGAAGTGGCTTGCCCAAAGTCACACAGCTGACAACTGGCGGAGCCCGGATTTGAACCCACGACCTCTGACTCCAAAGCCAGGGCTCTTTCCATTGAGCCACGCTGCTTCTCTCAGGTAGCAACACGGCCTATTAGATGGAGCCCGGGCCTGAGAGTCAGAAAGTCTAATCCCGGTTCCTCCACTTGTCCGCTGTGTGACCTTGGGCGAGTCACTTAACTTCTCTGTGCCTAAATTCCCACACCGGTAAAATGGGGATTAAGATGGTGAGCCCTACGTGGGACGGGGATTGTACCCAATCCAATGATCTTGTATGTATCTTTAATTCTATTTGTTCTGATGACTTGACGCCTGTCCACGTTTTGTTGTCTGTCCCCCCCTTCTAATTAATTTAATTAATGATGGCATTTGTTAAGCGCTTACTATGTGCAAAGCGCTGTTCTAAGCGCTGGGGAGGATACGAGGTGATCAGGTTGTCCCACTTGGGGCTCACAGTCTTCATCCCCATTTTACAGATGAGGGAACTGAGGCACAGAGAAGTGACTTGCCCAAATGTTCTGAAGGTGGGACTGACAGAATTTGGTGATGGATTGAATATAATAATAATAATAATGTTGGTATTTGTTAAGCACTTACTATGTGCAAAGCACTGTTCTAAGCACTGGGGGAATACAAGGTGATCAGGTTGTCCCACGGGGGGCTCACAGTCTTAATCCCCATTTTACAGATGAGGGAACTGAGGCACAGAGAAGTTAAGTGACTTGCCCAGAGTCACACAGCTGACAGGTGGCGGAGCCGGGATTTGAACCCATGACCTCGGACTCTTTCCACTGAGCCACGCTGGGGGATGAGGGGACAGGAGGACAGGGATGGGGAGGGAACGGGCTGGATGGAGGGGAAGGATGCTGGGAAGGGGCGACGGGGATGGGCTGACGGGAAAGCGGGGATAGAGGGGTCACAAGGAGGTTAGGGAAGTTTAAAGGTCATGGGTGGGATGGAGGAGCGACAAGCGGCCCAGTCAGGATTAGAACCCAAGTCCTTCTGACTCCCGGCCCCCGTGCTCTATCCATTAGGCCGGGCTGCTTCTCGAGGTTCATTCATTCATTCATTCAATGGTATTTATTGAGCGCTTACTGTTATTTCATTTTGTTAATGTGTTTGGTTCTGTTCTCTGTCTCCCCCTTCTAGACCGTGAGCCCGCTGTCAGGTAGGGACCGTCTCTACATGTCGCCAACTTGGACTTCCCAAGCGCTTAGTACAGTGCTCTGCACACAGTAAGTGCTCAATAAATACAATTGAATGAATGAATGCAAATTCGTGAAGCGTTCCACTTTTTTTTAATTTGAACATATTTATTTTATTTCGTTAATATGTTTTGTTTCGTTGTCGGTCTCCCCCTTCTAGACTGTGAGCCCGCTGTCGGGTAGGGACCGTCTCTATATGTTGCCAACTTGGACTTCCCAAGCGCTTAGTCCAGTGCTCTGCACACAGTAAGTGCTCAATAAATACGACAATGAATGAATGCAAATTCGTGAAGCGTTCCATTTTTTTTTATTTGTACATAATCAATCAATCGTATTTATTGAGCTCTTACTGTGTGCAGAGCACTGCACTAAGCGCTTGGGAAGTCCAAGTTGGCAACATATAGAGACGGTCCCTACCCAACAGTGGGCTCACAGTCTAAAAGTGGGCTCATAGTCACAGTACATATGTATTCTATTTATTTTATTTTGTTGATATGTTTTGTTTCGTTGTTGGTCTCCCCCTTCTAGACTGTGAGCCCGCTGTCGGGTAGGGACCGTCTCTATATGTTGCCAACTTGGACTTCCCAAGCGCTTAGTCCAGTGTTCTGCACACAGTAAGTGCTCAATAAATACGACTGAATGAATGAATGTGTGCAAGCGCTGAGTCCAGTGTTCTGCACACAGTAAGCGCTCAATAAATACGACTGAATGAATGAATGTGCGCAGAGCACTGTGCTAAGCGCTTGGGAAGTCCAAGTTGGCAACATATAGAGACGGTCCCTACCCAACAGTGGGCTCACAGTCTAGAAGGAGGAGGTTTCGGAGGCGTGGGAAGATTTTCCTTGTGATCGATAGCGAGCCACCTCATTTTACAACGATAGGGCTGAAAATGCCCAGTTTTAGCCTAATGTGTGCTAAGTGACAAATTGCTGGAAAACGGGGCTTTTAGACTCGAAACTGAAAGAAAGTCCGTCCCGGTGCCAAGGCGCACGGTGAAAACTGAAGGGGAAACCCCGGGAACGATGTATGTTTGTACATATTTATTACTCTATTTATTTATTTATTTTACTTGTACATATATATCCTATTTATTTTATTTTGTTAGTATGTTTGGTTTTGTTCTCTGTCTCCCCCTTTCAGACTGTGAGCCCACTGTTGGGTAGGGACGGTCTCTATATGTTGCCAACTTGTACTTCCCAAGCGCTTAGTACAGTGCTCTGCACATAGGAAGCGCTCAATAAATACGATTGATGATGATGATGATGATGATGATGAAAGAATTAGTCAGAGGAAATTAAAGCAACAGAATTCCCGGTGAGCCCACTGTTGGGTAGGGACTGTCTCTATATGTTGCCAACTTGTACTTCCCAAGCGCTTAGTACAGTGCTCTGCACACAGTAAGTGCTCAATAAATACGATTGATTGATTGATTGATTGATTTAAACACCAGACTCGATTTGGCATCCGATGGCTTAGGGGCCGCTGACCGAGCTTCGCCTCTCCCGGCTCCTCACGTCGTCTCAGACCTGTCACCCTCCCAGCCGCTCTCGCCGCATTACATATTCATTCATTCAGCGTGGCTCAGTGGAAGGAGCCCGGGCTTGGGTGTCAGAGGTCATGGGTTCGAATCCCAGCTCCGCCACGTCTGCTGTGTGACCTTGGGCAAGTCATTTAACTTCTCTGAGCCTCAGTTCCCTCATCTGTAAAATGGGGATTAAGATTGTGAGCCCCCCGTGGGACAACCTGATCACCTTGTATTCCCCCAGCGCTTAGAACAGTGCTTTGCACATAGTAAGCGCTTAACAAATGCCATCATTATTATTATTATTATTATTATCTTAGGGGCCGCTAACCGAGCTTCGCCTCTCCCGGCTCCTCACGTCGTCTCAGACCTGTCACCCTCCCAGCCGCTCTCGCCGCATTACATATTCATTCAGTGTGGCTCAGTGGAAAGAGCCCGGGCTTGGGAGTCAGAGGTCATGGGTTCGAATCCCGGCTCTGCCACTTGTCAGCTGTACATATGCATATATGTTTGTACATATTTATTACTCTATTTATTTATTTCACTTGTACGTATCTATTCTATTTATTTTATTTTGTTAGTATATTTGGTTTTGTTCTGTCTCCCCCTTTTATTCATTCAATCGTATTTATTGAGCGCTGTGTGCAAGCACTGTACTAAGTGCTTGGGAAGTACAAGTTGGCAACATCTAGAGACGGTCCCTACCCAACAACGGGCTCACAGTCTAGAAGGGGGAGACGGACAACAAAACAAAACATGTGGACGGGGGTCAAGTCGTCAGAACAAATAGAATTAAAGCTAAATTCATTCATTCATTCATTCAATCGTATTTATTGTAGACTGTGAGCCCACTGTTGGGTAGGGACTGTCTCTATATGTCGCCAACTTGGACTTCCCAAGCGCTTAGTACAGCGCTCTGCACACGGTAAGTGCTCAATAAATACAACTGAATGAATGAATACAATTGAATGAATGAATGAAAGCCCTACTGAGATCTCACCTCCTCCAGGAGGCCTTCCCAGACTGAACCCCCTGTTTCCTCTCCTCCTTCCCATCCCCTTACAGTGCAGTAAGCGCTCAATAAATATGACTGATTGATTCCCACCCCTTTACAGTGCAGTCAATACATACAATTGATTGGTTGATTGATTGATTCTGCCATCTGCAAAATGGGAAGATTACATCCCAGCCCGGGTGAGAGAAGACTGGCCACGTTTTCCAGAGCATGCGGGCGGCGCTGCCTGAAGGCTAATTATTAAGTGCTGGAGAAAAGAATAAGAAAAGTTCTTCCAATTACAAAACTAGACCCTCCGTCTAATCCTTGAAAACCCAGCTGCAGAGCGGATGCCGGTTGCTAGGCAACGGGACCGGTTTCCTCTCCTTTCCGTTTGCCCTCCGGTTGGCTTCCGAGGTGTCCGTGGGTTTTCGCCCCGTCGGCGGGAGGGTCAGACGGTGCCGGCCCATTGACTTTTTAGCCCCGACGAGTGGCTCCTAGAAGACAAGGTTGAGCTCGCTGTGGGGAGCGAAAGCGTCCATCCACTCGGTTATATTGGACGCTTAGTACGATGCTCTGTGCGCGGGAAGTGCTCAATAAATACCCTTGATTGACTGACAGATGGAACTTTAACCATCAAACTCCTTCCTCTTAAAATTCAGGGCTAACTTCGTGACACTGAAACGGCATACTGCACGTGTTTCCACTCTTAATAATAATAATGGCATTTATTCGGCGCTTACTATAATAATAATAATAATTGGCATTTGTTAAGCGCTGACTATGTGCAAAGCACTGTTCTAAGCGCTGGGGAGGATACAGGGTGATCGGGTTGTCCCACGTGGGGCTCACAGTCATAATCCCCATTTTACGGATGAGGTAACTGAGGCCCAGAGAAGTTAAGTGACTTGCCCAAGATCACACAGCAGACATGTGGCAGAGCCGGGATTCGAACCCATGACCTCTGGCTCCCAAGCCCGTGCTCTTTCCACTGAGCCACGCTGCTTCTCCAAGCGCTTAGTACAGTGCTCTGCACACAGTACTGTGTGCAAAGCACTGTTCATTCATTCATTCAATCGTATTTATTGAGTGCTTCCTGTGTGCAGAGCACTGGACTAAGCGCTTGGGAAGTACAAGTTGGCAACATATAGAGACAGTCCCTATCCAACAGCTGTTCTAAGCGCTGGGGAGGTTACAAGGTGGTCAGGTTGTCCCACGGGGGGTTCACGGTCTTAATCCTCATTTTCCAGATGAGGGAACTGAGGCACAGAGAAGTGACTTGCCCAAAGTCACACAGCTGACAACGGGCAGGGCCGGGATTTGAACCCACGACCTCTGACTCCAAAACCCGGGCTCTTTCCCACCGAGCCACACTGCTTCACTAGTTAACACACACACACACACACACACACACACACACACACACACACACACTATTGTACCTCTTGAAAATCCACCTACATGTTGCCGTTTTCCTCTCTGAATGACCTAACGCCCCAAATTCACAACTGAATGGTTTACTGGGGAAGGGAAAAAATCGAAGAAGGGAAGAGAAAAATACAAAAAAACCCAAAAGACAACTGTTTGTAGCTCTGCGGCGGCACGCACCTGGTACTTCAGCTGCGGAGAGGGGCGGATTGGGGGTGAAGCGCCAACCCGGCCGTCAAGACGCCGCGTTCGAATCACGAGTCCGTGCTTTCTTAGGAGATGGTTTGAGTTTTCCAATATTTGCCCTAAAAGCAGCCCCGAGGCACCAAAAGAGTGTACACCCTCACCATCGGCAGATGGGATCGGGTGGAAGCCGTCGGATCCGATCCCCCTATTTCCCAATAAAAAGGAGGTTTGCGAACGCCGACTTGCCAAATCAGTGAGCTTGCCGGGCCACATCTGCTGGCGTGAGAGAGGAGGCATTTAGGGATCAATTATTCCCCAGTTTTTTCCACCGCGAACAGCTCTCCTGACGGTGGAGCGGCTAAATGTGGCCAGCTAGTAGCCCTCTTTGTGCTTCCTACCTGCCTGATTGTCACCAAATCGATCCATCGATAGTATTTTTTAAGCACGGGCTATGTGCGGATCACTGTACTAGGCACGGGAGAGACGACAGATGAGCTGGGAAACACAAAGGACACGGAATAAATTACCTCCAGGAAGAAAAAGAGAGTGGAAAGACGGATAGGTGTACACTCATTCATTCATTCATTCAATCGTATTTATTGAGTGCTTACTGTGTGCGGATCACAGTACTAGGCACAGGAGAGACGACAGATGAGCTGGGAAACACAAAGGACACGGAATCAATTACCTCCAGGAAGAAAAAGGGAATGGAAGGACGGATAGGTGTAAATTAATTCATTCATTCAACTGTATTTATTGAGCGCTCACTGCGTGCAGAGCACTGGACTAAGCGCTTGGGAAGTCCAAGTTGGCAACACATAGAGACGGTCCCTACCCGACAGCGGGTTCACAGTCTAGAAGGGGGAGACAGAGAACAAAACCAAACATATTAACAAAATAAAATGAATAGAATAAATATGTACAAATATTTGTGCTTCCTACCTGCCTGATTGTCACCAAATCAATCAATCGATAGTATTTTTTAAGCACGGTCTACGCGCGGATCACTGTACTAGGCACAGGAGAGACGACAGATGAGCTGGGAAACACAAAGGACACGGAATAAATTACCTCCAGGAAGAAAAAGAGAGTGGAAAGACGGATAGGTGTACATTCATTCATTCATTCAATCGTATTTATTGAACGCTTAGTGTGTGCGGATCACCGTACTAGGCACAAGAGAGACGACAGATGAGCTGAGAAACACGAAGGACACGGAATCAATTACCTCCAGGAAGAAAAAGAGGATGGAAAGACGGATAGGTGTAAATTAATTAATTCAATCGTATTTATTGAGCGCTTACTGTGTGCAGAGCACTGGACTAAGCGCTTGGGAAGTCCAAGTTGGCAACACATAGAGACGGTCCCTACCCGACAGCGGGTTCACAGTCTAGAAGGGGGAGACAGAGAACAAAACCAAACATATTAACAAAATAAAATGAATAGAATAAATATGTACAAATATTTGTGCTTCCTACCTGCCTGATTGTCACCAAATCGATCAATCGATAGTATTTTTTAAGCACGGTCTACGCGCGGATCACTGTACTAGGCACAGGAGAGACGACAGATGAGCTGGGAAACACAAAGGACACGGAATAAATTACCTCCAGGAAGAAAAAGAGAGTGGAAAGACGGACAGGTGTAAATTCATTCATTCATTCAATCGTATTTATTGAGCGCTTACTGTGTGCGGATCACCGTACTAGGCACAAGAGAGACGACAGATGAGCTGAGACACACGAAGGACACGGAATCAATTAACTCCAGGAAGAAAAAGAGGATGGAAAGACGGATAGGTGTAAATTAATTAATTCATTCATTCAATCGTATTTATTGAGCACTTACTGTGTGCAGAGCACTGGACTAAGCGCTTGGGAAGTCCAAGTTGGTAACATATAGAGATGGTCCCTACCCGACAGCGGGCTCACAGTCTAGAAGGGGGACACAGACAACAAAACATAACATATTAACAAAATAAAATAAACAGAATAAATGTGTACAAATATTTGTGCTTCCTACCTCATCATCATCATCAATCGTATTTATTGAGTACTTACTGTGTGCAGAGCACTGTACTAAGTGCTTGGGAAGTACAAATTGGCAACATATAGAAACAGTCCCTACCCAACAGTGGGCTCACAGTCTAGAAAGGGGAGACAGAGAACAAAACATATTAACAAAATAAAATACATAGAATAAATATGTGCAAATATTTGTGCTTCCTACCTGCCTGATTGTCACCAAATTGACCGATCAATAGTATTTTTTAAGCACGGGCTATGTGCCGATCACTGTACTAGGCACAGGAGAGACGACAGATGAGCTGAGAAACACAAAGGACAAGGAATAAATTACCTCCAGGAAGAAAAAGAGGATGGAAAGACGGATAGATGTAAATTAATTAATTAATTAATTCAACTGTATTTATTGAGCACTTACTGTGTGCACAGCACTGTACTAAGCGCTTGGGAAGTTCAAGTTGGCAACATATGGAGACGGTCCCTACCCGACAGCGGGTTCACAGTCTAGAAGGGGGAGACAGAGAACAAAACATAACATATTAACAAAATAAAATAAATAGAATAAATATGTACAAATATTTGTGCTTCCTACCTGCCTGTCACCAAATCAATCAATCAATTGTGTTTTTTAAGCACAGGCTATGTGTGGATCACTGTACTAGGCACAGGAGAGACGACAGATGAGCTGAGAAACACAAAGGACACGGAACAAATTACCTCCAGGAAGAAAAAGAGAGTGGAAAGACGGATAGGTGTAAATTCATTCATTCATTCAATCGTATTTATTGAGCGCTTACTGTGTGCGGATCACCGTACTAGGCACAAGAGAGACGACAGATGAGCTGGGAAACACAAAGGACACGGAATCAATTAACTCCAGGAAGAAAAAGAGGATGGAAAGACGGATAGGTGCAAATTAATTAATTCATTCAATCGTATTTATTGAGCGCTTACTGTGTGCAGAGCACTGGACTAAGCGCTTGGGAAGTCCAAGTTGGCAACATATAGAGATGGTCCCTACCCGACAGCGGGCTCACAGTCTAGAAGGGGGACACAGACAACAAAACATAACATATTAACAAAATAAAATAAACAGAATAAATGTGTACAAATATTTGTGCTTCCTACCTCATCATCATCATCAATCGTATTTATTGAGTGCTTACTGAGTGCAGAGCACTGTACTAAGCGCTTGGGAAGTACAAGTTGGCAACATATAGAGACTGTCCCTACCCGACAGTGGGCTCACAGTCTAGAAGGGGGAGATAGAGAACAAAACAAAACATATTAACAAAATAAAATAAATAGAATAAATATGTGCAAATATTTGTGCTTCCTACCTGCCTGATTGTCACCAAATCAATCAATCAATCGGGTTTTTTAAGCACGGGCTATGTGCGGATCACTGTACTAGGCACAGGAGAGACTACAGATGAGCTAAGAAACACAAAGGATACAGAATAAATTACCTCCAGGAAGAAAAAGAGAATGGAAAGACGGATAGGTGTAAATTAATTAATTAATTAATTCAATCGCATTTATTGAGCGCTTACGTGTGCACAGCACTGTACTAAGTGTTTGGGAAGTCCAAGTTGGCAACATATAGAGACGGTCCCTACCCGACAGTGGGCTCACAGTCTAGAAGGGGGAGACAGAGAACAAAACAAAACAGATTAACAAAATAAAATAGAATATGTCCAAGTAAAATAAATAGAGTAATACACACGTACAAACATTTAGACATATATACAGGTGCTGTGGGGAAGGGAAGGAGGTAAGGCCGGGGGGGGATGGAGAGGGGGACGAGCGGGAGGGAGAGTGCCTGGCACAGTAGGCGCTTAACAAATACCACAATTATTGTTATTAGAATTGTGTTGAATAGTGGAGAAGCAGTGGAAAGGCAGTGTTGCCCAGTAGGTAGAGCGTGGGCCTTGGAGCCAGAAAGACCTGAGTTCTAATCCCAGCTCCGCCGTGTGACTGAGTCATAGCACGTCTCCGTGCCTCAGTTACCTCAACTATCAAACTGTAAACCCCCTGAGGGGCGGGAACTGCATCCAACCTGATTAGCTTGTATCTACTCCAGCGCTTCATACAGTACCTGGCATTCATTCATTCAATCGGATTTATTGAGCGCTTACTGTGTGCAGAGCACTGGACTAAGCGCTTGGGAAGTCCAAGTTGGCAACATATAGAGAGGGTCCCTACCCAACAGTGGGCTTACGGTCTAGAAGGCACATAGTAAGCACTTAAAATCAATCAATCGTATTTATTGAGCACTTACTGTGTGCAGAGCACTGCACTAAGTGCTTGGGAAGTCCAAGTTGGCAACATATAGAGACGGTCCCTACCCGACAGTGGGCTCACAGACTAGAAGGCGCATAGTAAGCACTTAAAATCAATCAATCAATCGTATTTATTGAGCGCTTACTGTGTGCAGAGCACTGTACTAAGCGCTTGGGAAGTACAAGTTGGCAACATATAGAGACAATCCCTACCATCCTACACAGCGAACAATCCAGGTGGGGTGAACAGCCAGGAGGACACTGAGGTCACACGACAACCTATCCAGATGGTTAGCATCACCAATCAATCAACAGTATTGATTGATCGATCTAAGCCCGATTCACCCTTCTAACCAAACTGTTCATTCATGCGCCGCATAATAATAATAATTTTTAAAAATGGCATTTATTAAACACTATTTTCAAAGCACTGTTCTAAGCGTTGGGGCGGTTACAAGGTGATCAGGTTGTCCCACAGTCTTAATCCCCATTTTACCGATGAGGGAACTGAGGCCCAGAGAAGTGACGTGCCTTGCCCAAAGTCACCCAGCTGACAATCGGCGGAGCTAGGATCTGAACCCATGACCTCTGACTCCAAAGCTCTTTCCACTGAGCCACGCTGCTTCTCTAATCCTGCTGGCATTATGAATTCTACCTTTTTACCGGGTTAAAACAACAGCCGAAATTCACCCTTTATAGAACTGAACTGTGCTCACCGATCGCTGCCTCGCGACTCTTGCTGATTTCAAGATTTATTTTGGTCTTCGAATACTGACCTGAAACATCAATCGTATTTATTGAGCGCTTACTGTGTGCAGAGCACTGTACTAAGCGCTTGGGAAGTACAAATTGGCAACATACAGAGACAGTCCCTACCCAACAGTGGGCTCACAGTCTAAAAGGGCGAGACAGAGAACAAAACCAAACATACTAACAAAATAAAACATTTTCCCCTCTCTTCGTGTTTCCGGGTTGCGATCATCTCGTGGCCTCTTCTGACCGCTTCACAATTTGTCCGACCGTTTTCTTTTCCTTGGCGTAGCGTCAATCAATTACAGCTCTTATTCTTTTCTTTTTTCCACGCCCCCGGGAGAGATTTAAGGCTGAACTCCATAATCCTCTGGAATCACACGGACCAGGCCAAAGTTTTTACAACAGGACCGCGACATAAAGGACCAGTCTCGCTATTTTTGGAGCGAGTGGCGGAGGGAAACTCTTTCCGCGCAGCTCTAGGGCTGGTGAAAGATCCACTGGGTGATTTGTACATATTTATTACTCTATTTATTTTACTTGTACATATGTATTCTATTTATTTTATTTTGTTAATATGTTTGGTTTTGTTGTCTGTCTCCCACTTCTAGACTGTGAGCCTGCTGTTGGGTAGCCGACTTGGCTATATGTTGCCGACTTGGACTTCCCAAGCACTTAGTACAGTGCTCTGCACACAGTAAGCGCTCAATAAATACGACTGATTGATGGATTGATTTGGTGAGTTGACGTAGCAGAGCCCAGCTCAGCCTCTGTCTGGCCTGATCCAATCAATCAATAAATGGAATTTATTCCAACAATAAATGGAATTTATTCCAACAATAAATGGAATTTATTGAGCACTTACTACGTGCAGAGAGCACTGTACTAAGCGCTTGGGAGAGAACAACAGAATTAGCAAGTTTTGAGTGTGTGGCCCAGTGGAAAGAGCCCGGGCCTGGGACTCAGAGGGCGTGGGGCTCTAATCCCGGCTCCGGGTGACCTTGGCCAAGTCACTTCACTTCTCTCGGCCTCAGTTCCCTCGTCTGCAAAATGGGGATTCAAACCTGGTCTCCCTCCTACTTCATTCATTCCATCGTCTTTATGGAGCGCTTCCTGTGTGCAGAGCACTGGACTAAGCGCTTGGGAAGTACAAGTCGGCAACAGATAGAAACGGTCCCTACCCAACATTCATTCATTCAATCATATTTATTGAGCGCTTCCTGTGTGCAGAGCACTGGACTAAGCGCTTGGGAAGTACAAGTCGGCAACAGATAGAAATGGTCCCTACCCAACGTTCATTCATTCATTCAAACGTATTTATTGAGCGCTTCCTGTGTGCAGAGCACTGGACTAAGCGCTTGGGAAGTACAAGTCGGCAACAGATAGAAACGGTCCCTACCCAACATTCATTCATTCAAT
Source organism: Tachyglossus aculeatus (assembly GCF_015852505.1). Taxonomy (NCBI): domain Eukaryota; kingdom Metazoa; phylum Chordata; class Mammalia; order Monotremata; family Tachyglossidae; genus Tachyglossus; species Tachyglossus aculeatus. The sequence continues at coordinate 4,763,022 of NC_052101.1, read as the reverse complement.
CGTATTTATTGAGCGCTTACTGTGTGCAGAGCACTGTATTAAGCGCTTAGGAAGCCCAAGTTGGCAACATATAGAGACGGTCCCGACTCAACAACCGGCTCACAGTCTAGAAGGGGGAGACAGACAACAAAACAAAACATGTGGACGGGTGTCAAGTCGCCAGAACAAATAGAATTAAAGCTAAATGCACAGCATTTACAAAATAAATAGAATCGTAAATATGTACAAGTAAATTAGAGGGATAAATCTGTCCAAACATATACCCAGGTGCTGTGGGGAGGGGAAGGAGGATGGGGAGGAGGAGAGGAAAAAGGGGGCTGAGTGTGGGAAGGCCTCCTGGAGGAGGTGAGCTCTCAGTAGGGCTTTGAAGGGAGGAAGAGACCTAGCTTGGCGGATGTGGGGAGTCTTTTAGACTGTGAGCCCACTGTTGGGTAGGGACTGTCTCTATATGTTGCCAATTTGTACTTCCCAAGCGCTTAGTACAGTGCTCTGCACACAGTAAGCGCTCAATAAATACGATTGATGATGATGACGTGTGGAGGGAGGGCATTCCAGGCCAGGGGGAGGACGTGGGCCGGGGGTTGCGAGCCCCATGTGGGATCAATCCATCATATTTATTGAGTGCTTACTGAGTGAAGGGCACTGGACCGCCTTCAACGAGCTTACTGTCTAGAGAGGGAGACGGACAATTGTGCGTGGCTCAGCTGAAAGAGCCCGGGCTTGGGAGTCAGAGGTCATGGGTTTGAATCCCGGCTGCGCCACTTGTCAGCTGGGTGACTTTAGGCAAGTCACTTCACTCCTCTGGGCCTCGGTTATCTCATCTGTAAAATGGGGATTAAGACTGTGAGCCCTCCGTGGGACAACCTGATTACCTTGTATCTCCCCCAGTGCTTAGAACAGTGCTTGGCACATAGTGCCCCAATCATATTGATTTTGACGCCTGACCACATGTTTTGTTTTGTTGTGTGTCTCCCCCTTCTAGACTGTGAGCCCATTGCTGGGTAGGGACCGTCTGTATATTCATTCAGTTGTATTTATTGAGCGCTTACTGTGTGCAGAGCACCCTATATGTTGCCGACTTGTGCTTCCCAAACGCTTAGTACGGCGCTCTGCATACAGTAAGCGCTCAATAAATATGAATAAATGAATAGTCAGCGCTTAACAAAGCGCTCAATAAATACGATTCTAGACTGTGAGCCCACCGTTGGGTAGGGACTGTCTCTATATGTTGCCAACTTGGACTTCCCAAGCGCTTAGTACAGTGCTCTGCACACAGTAAGCGCTCAATCAATACGATTGATTGATTAATAAATACCATTATTATTATTACTGGCTCCCATCAGCTCAGCTGGGGAATTTTAAGAGGATGAGGGCCCGGATTTCACGTCAAATAACGAACTGTCGATGACCACTATAAATAACACATCCGAAATTGAGGAGAAGATTTGGCACAGGCCTTTGCGGTCTTACCGGACAAATTAATTCAAATTGGCTTTCAAATGAGCTCTCCCGCACGGATTGTAAACTGGATCAAGGATCATAAACAAAGAGCGATGATACACAACAGCGTATTAAGGTGAGGGGAAGTGTCCGGTGAGCCGCCCTAGGGATCTGTGGAAGATTCAACCTGATTTAACATCTTCATTAGTGATCGGGAAGGAACGGTAAACGGCACGTTAATTAAATTTCCAGTTGATGCTAAATTTGGAGGTGCCGCAAAAAGCCGGTGAGGACGGCGAAGCGATAGGAATGGGATCTAGAGGTCAGCCATCCAGGAAAGAAAACGGGCACTGACCTGGAAAACTTCTAAGTTTGCTCTAATTGTTTTAGAAAAATCCATTTCTGGAGGATTTTTCTTGAGCTGTTTCACGCATCTAGACTGTGAGCCCACCGTTGGGTAGGGACCGTCACTATATGTTGCCAACTTGTACTTCCCAAGCGCTTAGTACAGTGCTCGGCACACAGTAAGTGCTCAATAAATACGATTGATTGATAGATTGATTGATCTATAAAATGATCTGAACGCCTATCATTCGGCAGTGTGGCACCACCGGGGTCATTCACATGTATATATGTTTGTACATATTTATTACTCTATTATTTATTTTACTTGTGCATATCTATTCTATCCGCTTTATTTTGGTAGTACCTGTATATATGTTTGTACATATTTATTACTCTATTTATTTTACTTGTATATATCTATTCTATCTATTTTATTTTGTTAGTATGTTTGGTTTTGTTCTCTGTCTCCCGCTTTTAGACCGTGAGCCCACTGTTGGGTAGGGACTGTCTCTATATGTTGTCAATTTGTACTTCCCAAGCGCTTAGTACAGTGCTCTGCACACAGTAAGCGCTCAATAAATACGACTGATGATGATGAAAGCAGGACACCCTTCTAAACGGTGCTGGGAGAATTCGCCTCGAGTTCAAATTCAGGAGCAGTGTCAAATTGGTTATGAGAGAGAACCATCCGCTGTCGTCGCCCGGCACTTAATAATAATAATAATTATTATTATAACGGCATTTATTAAGCGCTTCCTATGTGCAAAGCACTGTTCTAAGCGCTGGGGAGGTTACAAGGTGATTAGGTTGTCCCACGGGGGGCTCACAGTCTTTAATTCCCATTTTCCAGATGAGGTCACTGAGGCCCAGAGAAGTGAAGTGACTTGCCCAAAGTCACACAGCTGACAACTGGCAGAGCTGGGATTTCTTTGGTTCGTGCTTCCCAAGCGCTTTGTACGGTGCGTTGACTCAAGGGGACACTCATATTCTGTTACTCTCACGAGGGATGTGGAAAATAAGAGATGGGAGCTCAGGCTAGGGGTATAAGAAGCAGCGTGGCTCAGTGGAAAGAGCCCGGGCTCGGGACTCAGAGGTCACGGGTTCAAATCCCGGCTCCGCCACTTGTCTGCCGCGTGACTCTGGACAAGTCACTTAACTTCTCTGTGACTCGGTTCCTTCATCTGTAAAACGGGGATTAAAACCGTGAGCCCCCCGTGGGACAACCTGATCACCTTGTAACCTACCAAGTGCTTAGAACAAGGCTTTGCATGTAGTAAGCGCTTAAATACCATCATCATCATCATCTTTATTATTATTATTATTATTATATTATCTGCTGTGTGACTTTGGACATGTCACTTAACTTCTCTGTGCCTCAGTTCCCTCATCCGTAAAATCATCATCATCAATCGTATTTATTGAGCGCTTACTATGTGCAGAGCACTGTACTAAGCGCTTGGGAAGTACAAACTGGCAACATATAGAGGCAGTCCCTACCCAACAGCGGGCTCACAGTCTAAAAGGGGAAGACAGAGAACAAAACCAAACATACTAACAAAATAAAATTAATAGAATAGATATGTACAAGCAAAATAAATAAATAAATGGGGATTAAGACTGTGAGCCCTCCGTGGGACAACCTGATCACCTTGTATCCCCCCCCAGCACTTAGAACAGTGCTTCGCACATAGTAAGCGCTTAACAAATGCCCTCGTTAGTATTATTATTATGACAGTTGACGCTGTAATATGTACTTTATCTAAGTTTGGCTGATAAGTCCAGATCCCCTTTATGCTCTCCCTTTGGGTGCCAGTATCAAAGAGACAAATGGAATCTCTGAGCATCTTAAGCCATCTTTAAACAGAGAAGGGAGAATTAAAATGAAAAAAAAAAAAATAGCCCAAGTTTATTCACTAATTGAATGCACTAATTTTGGCTGGAAGAAAAAGACTCACTAAAAAGAACTCCCCTAAAACAGGCAACAGGGAGAAAAGACATAATTATAATTGGGATCCATTTTATCTCCGGTCATCAGGGAGTCTCTGGTCTTTTGTTTAATCCTTGCTGTTGACAAGCTTCGGTCCTTTTCTAAATTCACATTTGGGATGTAGATGAGATTTTTTTTCTCTTCTTCAAAATAAAATGAAAATGAGCGAACTCAGAGAGGAACCTACCCCTTGGGCCCCCAGCCTATTTAGCCGAGCCAAGGAAGAGGGCTCAGGACTTGGATTCCTCTCCCTTAATATTAATAATTATGGTATTTGTTAGCCGCTTATTACATGCCAGGCACCGTACTACGCGCTGGGGTGGATACAAGCAAATCGGGTTGGCCAGCATAGGGCTCACAATCTTAATCCCCATTTTCCAGATGAGGTAGCTGAGGCCCGGAGAAGGGAAGACTTGCCCAAGGCCACACAGCAGACAACCGGGATTAGAACCCATGACCTCCCGATTCCGGCCACGCTGCTTCTCCCTCGCTCCCTCTCCCCGGCGCCGCTACCCTGCCCGTTCTTACCTCCGGTCTGGAAACATCCTCCATCTCCGGCAGGTCAAACTGCCCGCGTGACTGAGAGACGAAGGGATGTCCGTTCCTTCTTTCATTCAATCGTACTTACTGAGCGCTTACTGCGTGCAGAGCACTGGACTAAGCGCTTGGAAAGTACAATTCAGCAACAGATAGAGGCCATCCCTACCCAACAATGGGCTCACGTGAGGGGGGGAAAAGTTGGAAATGGCTGCCCTGACGCGCTACACTCCACAGAGACCCATCAATGATGGTATTTACTGAGCGCTTACCGGGTTGAAGGCACTGTACTGAGCGCGTGAGAGAGAACCACGTGAGGTAAGGGTCTTCTTGGGACTGACCAGTGCTGAGGGGCAAGGATTATCCATTAGGCCACACCGCTTCGTGTCACTCTGTAGCTGCTCAGTGCTTGGCGGGGGCCCGTCAGTGCCGCCCCTCCCTTAAATTCCCTGATGAACTTGGAATCTCTGTGGGTGTCATTCCTCCACAACTGCCACTTCAGCCCTTCTGCACCACCTAAACCTCCCTCCCAGGGCGGCCCTTGTAAATAAAATGGTATTTCTTAAGCGCCTACTCTGTGCCAGGCACTGTACTAAGCGCTGGGGTGGGAAAAGGCAAATCAAGTTGGATAACTTCGAATCTCTGTGGGCGTCATTTCCCCCACAACTGCCACTTCAGCCCTTCTGCACCACCTAAACCCCACTTCCAGGGCTGCCCCTCTAAATAAAATGGTATTTCTTAAGCGCCTACTCTGTGCCAGGCACTGTACTAAGCGCTGGGGTGGGGAAAAAGCAAGTTGGACACAGTCCCCATCCTGCCTGAGGCTCACAGTCTTAATCCTCATTTTACAGATGAGGTAATTGAGGCATAGAGAAGTGGAGTGACTTGCCCAAGGCCACACAGCAGACAAGTGCCAGATACAGGATTAGAACTCATGACCTTCCCAGACTGAGCCCCCTCCTTCCTCTCCCTCTCATCCCCCTCTCCATCCCCCCATCTTACCTCCTTCCCTTCCCCACAGCACCTGTATATATGGATATATGTTTGTACATGTTTATTACTCTATTTATTTTACTTGTACATATCTATTTTATTTTATTTTGTTAATATGTTTGGTTTTGTTCTCTGTCTCCCCCTTGTAGACTGTGAGCCCACTGTTGGGTAGGGACTGTCTCTCTGTGTTACCAACTTGTACTTCCCAAGCGCTTAGTACAGTGCTCTGCACACAGTAAACGCTCAATAAATATGATTGATTGATTGATTGTCTCACGACTGGGAGCCAAAATGTGGCCTACTTTGGTGGTCACCTTTGTATTTACTTATGCCTAACAGTGTCTTACTGGAAAGAGCCCGGGCTTGGGAGTCTCAGGACCCGGGTTCTAATCCCGGCTCCGCCACTGCTTTGGGGCGAAAATTTTGATAAAATGTACGTTAATCATGGTAACTAGTTTTAGCAGACGCGTTCCCGTTCGAGGGTCCGCCGGCGTGACTGACCGTTTCTGACGCTCGGCTGCAGAGGCGGGCGATCTAGACCGTGAGCCCGCTGTTGGGTAGGGACCGTCTCTAGATGTTGCCAACTTGGACTTCCCAAGCGCTTAGTACAGTGCTCTGCACACAGTGAGCGCTCAATAAATACGATTGAATGAATGAATGAATCCCCCCAGCCCTACCTCCTTCCCCTCCCCAAAGCGCCTACATATGAGCGTATATAATAATGATGGTATTTGTTAAGCGCTTACTATGTGCAAAGCACTGTTATATGTTTGTACAGATTTATTACTCTGTTTTACCCATACATATCTACTGTTCTACTAATTTTGTTAATGCTGTGCATTTAGCTTTAATTCTGTTTGTTCTGACGACTTGACACCTGTCCACATGTTTTGTTTTGTTGTCTGTCTTCCCCCTCTAGACCGTGAGCCTGCTGTTGGGTAGGGACTGTCTCTACATGTTGACAACTTGGACTTCCCAAGTGCTTAGTACAGTGCTCTGCACACAGTGAGTGCTCAATAAATACGACTGATTGAATGAATGAATGAATGAATGAATCCCCCCGGCCCTACCTCCTTCCCCTCCCCAAAGCGCCTGTATATGAGCGTATATAATAATGATGGTATTTGTTAAGCGCTTACTATGTGCAAAGCACTGTTATATGTTTGTACAGATTTATTACTTTATTTATTTTACCCGTACATATCTACTATTCTATTTATTTTGTTAATGATGTGCATTTAGCTTTAATTCTGTTTGTTCTGACGACTTGACACCTGTCCACATGTTTCGTTTTGTTGTCTTTCTCCCCCTTCTAGACTGTGAGCCCTTTGCTGGGTAGGGACCGTCTCTACATGTTGCCAACCTGTACTTCCCAAGTGCTTAGTACAGTGCTCTACACACCGTAAGCGCTCAATAAATACGACTGAATGAATGAATAATCATGGTATTTATTCTGTACTTACTATGTGCCAAGTAGTACACATACTATGGAGGCCTTCCCAGACTGAGCCCCCTTCTTCCCGTCCTCCCCATCCCTCCTGCCTAACCTCCTTCCCCTCCCCACAGCACCTCTATATATGTGTATATGTTTGCACATATTTATTACTCTATTTACTTTACTTGTACATATTTATTCTATTTATTTTATTTGGTTAATATGTTTTGTTTTGTTGTCTGTCTCCCCCTTCTAGACTGTGAGCCCGCTGTTGGGTAGGGACCGTCTCTAGATATTGCCAACTTGGACTTCCCAAGCGCTTAGTCCAGTGCTCTGCACACAGTAAGTGCTCAATAAATACGACTGAATGAATAGAGCAGAGGGAGGGAGTGGGGGTGATGGGGAGGAGGGGGAGAGGAAAAAGGGGGCTCAGTCTGGGAAGGCCTCCTGGAGGAGGTGAGCTCTCAGTAGGGCCTTGAAGGGAGGAAGAGAGCGAGCTTGGCGGAGGGGCAGAGGGAGGCCATTCCGGGCCCGGGGGATGATGTGGGCCGGGGATAGGAGGGGGCGAGGGGATGGATGGACAGCCTTGAAGCCCAGGGTGAGGAGTTTCTGCCTGATGCGCAGATTGATTGGGAGCCACTGGAGATTTTTGAGGAGGGGAGTAATATGCCCAGAGCGTTTCTGGACAAAGATGATCCGGGCAGTGGAGTGAAGTATTGACTGAAATGGGGAGAGACAGGAGGATGGGAGATCAGAGAGAAGGCCGATGCAGCAATCCAGTTGGGATAGGATGAGTTGTAGCGTAATAATAATAATAATGATGATGGCATTTATTAAGCGCTTACTATGTGCAAAGCACCGTTCTAAGCGCTGGGGAGGTTCCAAGGTGATCAGGTTGTCCCATGGGGGGCTCACAGTCTTCATCCCCATTCAGTTCCCCAGGGAACTGAGGCACAGAGAAGTCAAGTGACTTGCCCAAAGTCACCCAGCTGACAAGTGGCGGAGCTGGGCTTTGACCCCATGATCTCTGACTCCCAAACCCATGCTCTTTCCAATGAGCCATGCTGCTACTCTGTACCAAGTGTACTTTCCCAAATGCTTAGTACAGTGCTCCGAACATAGTAAGAGCTCAGTAAATACGACCGGATGAATGACTGAAGGAGAGAAAGGCGGCTCGCCTCGGAGAGCTCGGCTGCTCTTTCCCGATTCCGTCCCCTCATCCTTGATCCAGACGCCGATTCCATCTTTGACCGGCCCAAGCGTCGCTTCCCCAGGGAGCTCACTCGCCTCCTACTTCATTCATTCATTCATTCATTCAATCGTATTTATTGAGCGCTTACTGTGTGCAGAGCACTGGACTAAGCGCTTGGGAAGTCCAAGTTGGCAACATCTAGAGACGGTCCCTACCCAACAGTGGGCTCACAGTCTAGAAGGGGGAGAAGGACGACAAAACAATTTGGTAACAGACTGAATATTTGGGTTGCATAATAATAATAATAATAATATAGAAGGAAGAGAAGAATATTGTGGCTCAGTGGAAAAGAGCCCGGGTTTTGGAGTCAGAGGTGATGGGTTCAAATCCTGGCTCCACCAAGTGTCAGCTGTCTGACTTTGGGCAAGTCACTTCACTTCTCTGGGCCTCAGTTCCCTCATCTAGAAAATGGGGATGAAGATTGTGAGCCCCCCGTGGGACAACCTGATCACCTTGTAACCTCCCCAGTGCTTAGAACAGTGCTCTGCACATAGTAAGCGCTTAATAAATGCCATCATTACTAGTATTATATAATAGAGAATATATGATAGAGAGAATATATAATACAGAGAATGGAGAGAATATATAATAGAGAATATATGTGATATACATACATGAATATATATGATAGAGGGAATATATAATAAAGAGAATAGAGAGAATATATAGAAAGAAGAGAAGAATATCTTGGCTCAGTGGAAAAGAGCCCGGGCTTTGGAGTCAGAGGTGATGGGTTCAAATCCTGGCTCCACCAATTGTCAGCTGTCTGACTTTGGGCAAGTCACTTCACTTCTCTGGGCCTCAGTTCCCTCATCTGGAAAATGGGGATGAAGACTGAGAGCCCCACGTGGGACACCTGATCACCTTGTAACCTCCCCAGCGCTTAGAACAGTTCTCTGCACATAGTAAGCGCTTAATAAATGCCATCATTATTAGTATTATATAATAGAGAATATATGATAGAGAGAATATATAATATAGAGAATGGAAAGAATATATAATAGAGAATATATATGATATATATACATGAATATATATGATAGAGAGAATATAAAATACAGAGAATAGAGAGAATATATAATAGAGAATATATATGATATATATACACATGAATATATATGATAGAGAGAATATATAATACAGAGAATATATAGAAAGAAGAGAAGAAAATCTTGACTCAGTGGAAAAGAGCCCGGGCTTTGGAGCCAGAGGTGAACGGTTCAAATCCTGGCTCCACCAATTGTCAGATGTCTGACTTTGGGCAAGTCACTTCACTTCTCTGGGCCTCAGTTCCCTCATCTGGAAAATGGAGATGAAGACTGAGAGCCCCACGTGGGACACCTGATCACCCTGTAACCTCCCCAGCGCTTAGAACAGTGCTCTGCACATAGTAAGCGCTTAATAAATGCCATCATTATTAGTATTATAATATAATAGAGAATATATGATAGAAAGAATATATAACACAGAGAATGGAGAGAATATATAATAGAGAATATATATGATATATATACATGAATATATATGATAGAGGGAATATATAATACAGAGAATAGAGAGAATATATATGATATATATACATGAATATATATGATAGAGAGAATATATAATACAGAGAATAGCGAGAATATATAGAAAGAAGAGAAGAATATCTTGGCTCAGTGGAAAAGAGCCCGGGCTTTGGAGTCAGAGGTGAAGGGTTCAAATCTTGACTCCACCAATTGTCAGCTGTCTGACTTTGGGCAAGTCACTTCACTTCTCTGGGCCTCAGTTTCCTCATCTGGAAAATGGGGATGAAGACTGAGAGCCCCACGTGGGACACCTGATCACCTTGTACCCTCCTCAGCGCTTAGAACAGTGCTCTGCACATAGTTAGCGCTTAATAAATGCCATCATTAGTAGTATATAATAGAGAATATATGATAGAGAGAATATATAATACAGAGAATGGAGAGAATATATAATAGAGAATATATATGATATATATATACATGAATATATATGATAGAGAGAATATATAATACAGAGAATAGAGAGAATATATAATAGAGAATATATATGATATATATACATGAATATATATGAAATAGAGAATATATGAAGAGAGAATATATAATAGAGAATATATATGATATATATACATGAATATATATGATAGAGAATATATAATAGAGAATATATATGATATATATACATGAATATATATGAAAGAGAGAATATATAATACAGAGAATAGAGAGAATATATTATAGAGAATATATAAGAGAAGCAGCGTGGCTCAGTGGAAAGAGCCCGGGCTTTGGAGTCAGAGGTCATGGGTTCAAATCCCAGCTCCGCCAATTCTCAGCTGTGTGACCTTGGGCAAGTCACTTCACTTCTCTGGGCCTCAGTTCCCTCATCTGGAATTCTTGTCCCCCGAAGACCGGCAGCTGCAGGGACGCCCCACTTCACTCTCTGTCCACGCCTCAAAGCCCCAGTTCGGTGACTGATTTCCATCCTCGAACCCAGCGCTCTCTCCAGATCACTTCCGTACGCACGGTTTTCCCGCGGGCTCGTTTGATCGTCGTTATCAATCACATTTATTGAGCGCTTACTGTGTGCAGAGCACTGTACTAAGCGCTTGTGGTGCATTCAGCTGTAATTCTATTTATTCTGAAGACATGACACCCGTCCCCCCTTTCAGACTGTGAGCCCACTGTTGGGTAGGGACTGTCTCTATATGTTGCCAACTTGGACTTCCCAAGCGCTTAGTACAGTGCTCTGCACACAGTAAGCGCTCAATAAATACGATTGATTGATTGATTTTGTTTTGTTGTCCATCTCCCCCTTCTAGACTGTGAGCCCGCTGTTGGGTAGGGAACGTCTTTATGTGTTGCCCAGTTGTACTTTCCAAGCGCTTAGTCCAGTGCTGTGCACACAGTAAGTGCTCAATAAATACGATTGAATGAATGAATGAATGGATGTACTAAGCGCTTGGGAAGTACCAGTTGGCAACACCTAGAGACGGTCCCTACCCAACAGTGGGCTCACAGTCTAGAAGCTGTCTAGTCAGCTGTGTGACTTTGGGCGAGTCACTTCACTTCTCTGGGCCTCAGTTCCCTCATCTGGAAAATGGGGGTGAAGACTGTGAGCCCCCGGCGGGACAACCTTAACCACCCCAGCGCTTAGAACAGTGCTTTGCACCTAGTAAGCGCTTAATAAACGCTATCATTATCATTATTATTAATGAACACGTACAAACAATATGGGGGCAAGGCGCTGAACGTCTCTGGGCCTCAGTTCCCTCATCTGTATGTTGCCAATTTGTACTTCCAAGTGCTTAGTACAGTGCTCTGCACATAGTAAGCGCTCAATAAATAGGATTGATGATGATGATGATGATGATCTGTAAAAGGGGGATTAAGATGGGATGATCTCTAAAAGGGGGATTAAGATGGGGACAACCTGACTCTACATCCCACCCCCAGCGCTTAGAACAGTGCTTGGCACTGTAGTGAGCGCTTAACGGCGTCATTATCTTCTGCAATACTTACTCTTGCTGTAGCAGGTGGCGAGCACCCCTTTGTCGGCCGGGCTGCTGCTGATCTGCCAGATCTCACCCGCGGCGTGGAGGAGGACGTTTTTGCTTATGATGTTATTTTCGTCATCAAAATCAATGATGTGGATCTACGAACGCAATGAAAGAGACCGTCAGGCCCCGGCGGCCGAGCTCAATTCCTCCGGGGTGGCTCCGCGGGGCCGCGGTCGTGACAGTTTTCCGACCGATATGTCATCGTCGTCATCATCGATCGCATTTATTGAACGCTTACTGTGTGCAGAGCACTGGACTAAGCGCTTGGGAAGTCCAAGTTGGTAACCCATAGAGATGGTCCCTACCCAGCAGTGGGCTCACAGTCTAAAAGGGGGAGACAGAGAACAAAACCATACTAACAAAATAAAATAAATAGAATAGACTTGGACAAGTAAAATAAACAAAGAAATAAATAGAGTAATAAATAAATAGAGTAATAAATAGAGTAATAAATAAATAGAGTAATAAATAGAGCAATAAATAGAGCAATAAATAAATAGAGTAATAAATAGAGTAATAAATAGAGTAATAAATAAATAAAAATAAATAGAGTAATAAATAAATAAATAGAGTAATAGTGTCCTTTAATTGCCATGCTCGCAAAACTGGCGCTCTGATGCCCTGCAGGTTCCCATTGAGAGGGCTGTCAAAGGCAGCCCCCCTCCTCCTGCTTGGGATGCGGAGCTTTAAAACCGTGCGAGGCCTGGCGCCCCGGGTCGTGGGTTCTAATCCTGCCTCCGCCAGTTATCAGCTGGGTGATGGGCGAGTCACTTCACTACTCTGGGCCTCAGTGACCTCATCTGTAAAATGGGGATGAAGACTGTGAGCCCCCCCCCGTGGGACAACCTGATCACCTTGTATCCTCCCCACAGCTTAGAACAGTGCTTGTCACATAGTAAGCGCTTAACAAATGCCATCATTATTATTACTATTATTATTATTATTATTATTAGGAGGAGGAAACGAGGCCCAGAGGGATAAAGTGACTCATCCAAAGACACGCGACAGGCCGGCGGCAGGGTGAGAACCAGACGCCAGCTCTCGGGAAGCAGCAGTGGACGGAGCCCGGGCCTGCGACTCAGGTGGTCATGGGTTCTAATCCCGCCTCTGCCACTTGTCGGCTGGGTGACCCTGGGCAAGTCCCTTCACTTCTCTGGGCCTCAGTGACCTCATCTGGAAAATGGGGGCTGAGACTGTGAGCCCCACGTGGGACAGGGACTGTGTCCAACTTGATTTGGGCCCCACGTGGGACAATCTGATCGCCCTGTATCTTCCCCAATGCTTAGAACGGTGCTTTGCACATAGTATCCATTCATTCATTCAATTGTATTTATTGAGCACTTACTGTGTGCAGAGCACTGTACTAAGCTCTTGGAAAGTCCAAGTTGGCAACAGATAGAGACGGTCCCTACCCAACAGCGGGCTCACAGTCTAGAAGGGGGAGACAGACGACAAAACAAACCATGTGGACAGGTGTCAAGTCGTCAGAACAAACAGAATTAAAGCTAAATTCATTCATTCATTCAATTGTATTTATTGAGCGCTTACTGTGTGCAGAGCACTGTACTAAGCGTTTGGGAAGTCCAAGTTGGCAACATATAGAGACGGCCCCTACCCAGCAGCGGGTTTACAGTCTAGAAGGGGGAGACAGACAACAAAAAAAAAACATATGAACAAAATAAAATAAATAGAATAGTAATTCATTCAATCGCATTTATTGAGCGCTTACTGTGTGCAGAGCACTGTACTAAGCGCTTGGGAAGTCCAAGTTCATTCATTCAATGGCATTTATTGAGCGCTTACTGTGTGCAGAGCACTGTACTACGCGCTTGGGAAGTACAAGTTGGCAACATATAGAGATGGTTCCTACGCAACAGCGGGCTCACAGTCTAGAAGGGGGAGACGGACGACAAAACAAAACATGTGGACAGGTGTCAAGTCGTCAGAACAGAATTAAAGCTAAATGCACAGCATTAACAAAATAAATAGAATAGTAGATATGTACGGGTAACAAATAGAGTAATAAATCTGCACAAATACATAACAGTGCTTTGCACATAGTAAGCGCTTAACAAATACCATCATTATTATATACGCTCATATACAGGCGCTTTGGGGAGGGGAAGGAGGTAGGGATGGGGGGGATTCATTCATTCATTCAATTGTATTTATTGAGCGCTCACTGTGTGCAGAGCACTGTACTAAGCGCTTGGGAAGTCCAAGTTGGCAACATCTAGAGACGGTCCCTTCCCAACAGCGGGCTCACAGTCTAGAAGGGGGAGACGGACAACAAAATAAGACATGTGGACAGGTGTCAAGTCGTCAGAACAAACAGAATTAAAGCTAAATGCACATTAGTAACAAAATAAATAGAATAGTAGATATGTATGGGTAACAGAGTAATAAATCTGCACAAATACATAACAGTGCTTTGCACATAGTAAGCACTTAACAAATACCATCATTATTATATATGCTCATATACAGGCGCTTTGGGGAGGGGAAGGAGGTAGGGCCAGGGGGATTCATTCATTCATTCATTCAACCGTATTTATTGAGCGCTCACTGTGTGCAGAGCACTGTACTAAGCTCTTGGGAAGTCCAAGCTGGCAACATCTAGAGACGGTCCCTACCCAACAGCGGGCTCACAGTCTAGAAGGGGGAGACGGACGACGAAACAAAACATATGGACAGGTGTCAAGTCGCCAGAACAAACAGAATTAAAGCTAAATGCACATCATTAACAAAATAAATAGAATAGTAGATATGTACGGGTAACAAATAGAGTAATAAATCTGCACAAACACATAACAGTGCTTTGCACATAGTAAGCGCTTAACAAATACCATCATTATTATATATGCTCATATACAGGCGCTTTGGGGAGGGGAAGGAGGTAGGGACGGGGGGATTCATTCATTCATTCATTCAATTGTATTTATTGAGCGCTCACTGTGTGCATAGCACTGTACTAAGCGCTTGGGAAGTCCAAGCTGGCAACATCTAGAGACGGTCCCTACCCAACAGCGGGCTCACAGCCTAGAAGGGGGAGATGGACGACCAAACAAAACATGTGGACAGGTGTCAAGTCATCAGAACAAGCAGAATTAAAGCTAAATGCACAGCATTAACAAAATAAATAGAATAGTAGATATGTACGGGTAACATAGAGTAATAAATCTGAACAAATACATAACAGTGCTTTGCACATAGTAAGCGCTTAAATACCATCATTATTATATATGCTCATATACAGGCGCTTTGGGGAGGGGAAGGAGGTAGGGATGGGGGGATTCATTCATTCATTCATTCATTTGTTCATTCAATTATATTTATTCATTCATTCATTCAATCGTACTTATTGAGTGCTTACTGTGTGCAGAGCACTGGGCTAAGTGCTTGGGAAGTGCAAGTTGGCAACATAGAGAGACGGTCCCTACCCAACAGTGGGCTCACAGTCTAGAAGGGGGAGACGGACAACAAAACAAAACATATTAACAAAATAAAATAAATAGAATAGTAATTCATTCAATCGCATTTACTGAGCTCTTACTGTGTGCAGAGCACTGTACTAAGCACTTGAGAAGTCCAAGTTGGCACCATTATAGAGACGGTCCCTACCCAACAGTGGGCCCACAGTCTAGAAGGGGGAGACAGACGACGAAACAAAACATGTGGACAGGTGTCAAGTCGTCAGAACAAACAGAATTAAAGCTAAATGCACATTAGTAACAAAATAAATAGAATAGTAGATATGTACGGGTAACAAAAAGAGTAATAAATCTGCACAAATACATAACAGTGCTTTGCACATAGTAAGCGCTTAACAAATACCATCATTATTATATATGCTCATATACAGGCGCTTTGGGGAGGGGAAGGAGGTAAGGCCCAGGGGGATTCATTCATTCAATCATATTCATTCATTCATTCATTCAATCGTATTTATTGAGCGCTTACTGTGTGCAGAGCACTGTACTAAGCGCTTGGGAAGTCCAAGTTGGCAACATCTAGAGACGGTCCCTACCCAACAGCGGGCTCACAGTCTAGAAGGGGGAGACAGAGAACAAAACATATTAACAAAATAAAATAAATAGAATAATCAATCAATCGTATTTATTGAGCACTTACTGTGTGCAGAGCACTGTACTAAGCGCTTGGGAAGTCCAAGTTGGCACCATTATAGAGACGGTCCCTACCCAACAGCGGGCTCACAGTCTAGAAGGGGGAGACGGACAACGAAACAAAACATGTGGACAGGTGTCAAGTCGTCAGAACAAACAGAATTAAAGCTAAATGCACAGCATTAACAAAATAATAAATAGAATAGTAGATATGTACAGGTAACAGAGTAATAAATCTGCACAAATACATAACAGTGCTTTGCGCATAGTAAGCGCTTAACAAATACCATCATTATTATATATGCTCATATACAGGCGCTTTGGGGAGGGGAAGGAGGTAGGGATGGGGGGATTCATTCATTCAATCATATTCATTCATTCATTCATTCAATCGTATTTATTGAGCACTTAATGTGTGCAGAGCACTGGACTAAGCGCTTGGGAAGTCCAAGTTGGCAACATCTAGAGATGGTCCCTACCCAACAGCGGGTTCACGGTCTAGAAGGGGGAGACAGACAACAAAACAAAACATATTAACAAAATAAAATAAATAGAATAATCAATCAATCAATTGTATTTATTGAGCGCTTACTATGTGCAGAGCACTGTACTAAGCGCTTGGGAAGTCCAAGTTGGCAACCTACAGAGACGGTCCCCACCCAACAGCGGGCTCACAGTCTAGAAGGGGGAGACAGACGCCGAAACAAAACATATGGACAGGTGTCAAGTCGTCAGAACAAACAGAATTAAAGCTAAATGCACAGCATTAACAAAATAAATAGAATAGTAGATATGTACGGGTAACATAAAAAAGAGTAATAAATCTGCACAAATACCTAACAGTGCTTTGCACATAGTAAGCGCTTAACAAATACCATCATTATTATATATGCTCATATACAGGCGCTTTGGGGAGGGGAAGGAGGTAGGGATGGGGGGATTCATTCATTCATTCAATCGTATTTACTGAGCGCTCACTGTGTGCAGAGCACTGTACTAAGCGCTTGGGAAGTCCAAGTTGGCAACATCTAGAGACGGTCCCTTCCCAACAGCGGGCTCACTGTCTAGAAGGGGGAGATGGACAACAAAATAAGACATGTGGACAGGTGTCAAGTCGTCAGAACAAACAGAATTAAAGCTAAATGCACAGCATTAACAAAATTAATAGAATAGTAGATATGTACGGGTAACAAATAGAGTAATAAATCCGCACAAATACATAACAGTGCTTTGCACATAGTAAGCACTTAACAAATACCATCATTATTATATACGCTCATATACAGGCGCTTTGGGGAGGGGAAGGAGGTAGGGATGGGGGGATTCATTCATTCATTCATTCAATTGTATTTATTGAGCGCTCACTGTGTGCAGAGCACTGTACTAAGCGCTTGGGAAGTCCAAGCTGGCAACATATAGAGACGGTCCCTGCCCAACAGCGGGCTCACAGTCTACAAGGGGGAGACAGACGCCGAAACAAAACATATGGACAGGTGTCAAGTCATCAGAACAAACAGAATTAAAGCTAAATGCACATTAGTAACAAAATAAATAGAATAGTAGATATGTATGGGTAACATAGAGTAATAAATCTGCACAAATACATAACAGTGCTTTGCACATAGTAAGCACTTAACAAATACCATCATTATTATATCTGCTCATATACAGGCGCTTTGGGGAGGGGAAGGAGGTAGGGATGGGGGGATTCATTCATTCATTCAATTGTATTTATTGAGCGCTCACTGTGTGCAGAGCACTGTACTAAGCGCTTGGGAAGTCCAAGCTGGCAACATATAGAGACGGTCCCTACCCAACAGCGGGCTCACAGTCTAGAAGGGGGAGATGGACAACAAAATAAGACATGTGGACAGGTGTCAAGTCGTCAGAACAAACAGAATTAAAGCTAAATGCACAGCATTAACAAAATTAATAGAATAGTAGATATGTACGGGTAACAAATAGAGTAATAAATCTGCACAAATACATAACAGTGCTTTGCACATAGTAAGCACTTAACAAATACCATCATTATTATATACGCTCATATACAGGCGCTTTGGGGAGGGGAAGGAGGTAGGGACGGGGGGATTCATTCATTCATTCAATCGTATTTATTGAGCACTCACTGTGTGCAGAGCACTGTACTAAGCGCTTGGGAAGTCCAAGTTGGCAACACATAGAGACGGTCCCTACCCAACAGCGGGCTCACGGTCTAGAAGGGGGAGACGGGCGACAAAACAAAACATGTGGACAGGTGTCAAGTCGTCAGAACAAACAGAATTAAAGCTAAATGCACAGCATTAACAAAATAAATAGAATAGTAGATATGTACGGGTAACAAATAGAGTAATAAATCTGCACAAATACATAACAGTGCTTTGCACATAGTAAGCGCTTAACAAATACCATCATTATTATATAAGCTCATATGCAGGCGCTTTGGGGAGGGGAAGGAGGTAGGGACGGGGGGATTCATTCATTCATTCAATCGTATTTATTGAGCGCTCACTGTGTGCAGAGCACTGTACTAAGCGCTTGGGAAGTCCAAGTTGGCAACACATAGAGACGGTCCCTACCCACCAGCGGGCTCACCGTCTAGATCGCCCGCCTCCGCAGCCGAGCGTCAGAAACGGTCAGTGTCGCCGGGGCGGACCCTCGAACGGGAAGGCGCCTGGTGAAAACGGTTACCTGATTGTCGTATTTGAGAGACTGGGTCCCCACCAGGAAGCGAATGGCATCCGTTTCTGCCGTCTGAGGTGTCAGGGCCCGGGCCTGCGGGGTGTGGGGAGCGGAAAGAAAACACAATTCGGTTTTAATGCACGAGCCGAGACACGGAGAGACGTCCCTCGGGGACGAGGATGGCCGCAGGCCGCCCAGCCGGAATGGGGGCTGGAAAGGAACGCGGTCCGCCTGGGAATGAGACGATCCGGCGCGGCGTTCACTGGATATGTGTTTCTACAGACTTATTACTCTATTTTACTTGTACATATTTAATATTCTATTTAATAATAATAACGATGGCATTTGTTAAGCGCTTACTGCGTGCAAAGCACTGTTCTAAGCGCTGAGGGGGATCCAAGGTGATCGGGTTGTCCCACGTGGGGCTCACGGTCATCATCCCCATTTTACGGATGATGACGATGGTATTTGTAAAGCGTTTGCTATGTGCAAAGCACTATTCTAAGCGCTGAAGGGGTTACAAAGTGATCGGGTTGTCCCACCTGGGGCTCACAGTCGTAATCCCCATTTTACAGATGATGATGATGGTATTTGTAAAGTGCTTACTCTGTGCAAAGCATTGTTCTAAGCGCTGAGGGGGATACACGGTGATCGGGTTGTCCCACGGGGGGCTCACAGTCTTCATCCTCATCTTACAGATGATGATGATGATGATGATGATGATGATGGTATTTGTTAAGTATTTACTATGTGCAAAGCACTGTTCTAAGCGCTGAGGGGGATACAAGGTGATCGGGTTGTCCCACGGGGGGCTCACAGTCTTCATCCCCATCTTACAATCAATCAATCAATCGTATTTATTGAGCGCTTACTGTGTGCAGAGCACTGTACTAAGCGCTTGGGAAGTACAAGTTGGCAACATCTACAGACGGTCCCTACCCAACAGTGGGCTCACGGTCTAAAAGGGGGAGACGGAGAACAAAGCCAAACATACTAACAAAATAAGATAAATAGAATAGATATGTACAAGTAAAACAAATAAATAAATAGAGTAATAAATATGTACAAACATATACACATATATACAGGTGATGATGATGGTATTTGTTAAGCATATTTGTTAAGCGTTTACTATGTGCAAAGTACTGTTCTAAGTGTTGAGGGGGAGACAAGGTGATCGGGTTGTCCCACGGGTGGCTCATAGTCTTCATCCCCATCTTACAGATGATGATGATGATGATGACATTTATTAAGCACTTACTATGCGCAAAGCACTGTTCTAAGCGCTGAGGGGGATACAAGGTGATCAGGTTGTCCCATGTGGGGCTCACAGTCTTCATCCCCAACTTACAGATGATGATGATGGCATTTATTAAGCGCTTACTATGTGCAAAGCACTGTTCCAAGCGCTGAGGGGGATCCAAGGTGATCGGGTTGTCCCACGTGGGGCTCACAGTCGTAATCCCCATTTTACAGATGATGATGATGGTATTTGTTAAGCGCTTACTATGTGCAAAGCACTGTTCTAAGCGCTGAGGGGGACACAAGGTGATCAGGTTGTCCCACAGGGGGCTCACAGTCGTAATCCGTATTTTACAGATGAGGGAACTGGGGCTCAGAGAAGTTAAGTGACTTGCCCAAGGTCACACAGCAGACATGTGGCAGAGCCGGGATTGGAACCCACGACTTCCGACTCCAAAGCCGGAGCTCTTTCCACTGAGCCACACTATTTATTTTGTTAATGATGTGCATATAGCTTTACTTTTATTTATTCTGATGGTATTAACGCCTGTCTAGTTGTTTTGTTTTGTTGTCTGTCTCCCCCTTCTAGACTGTGAGCCCGTTGTTGGGTAGGGGCCGTCTCTAGATGTTGCCAACTTGTACTTCCCAAGCGCTTAGTCCAGTGCTCTGCACAAAGTAAGCGCTCAATAAATACGATTGAATGGATGAATGAACCCACCCCATCGCTCCATCAAGGCTACAACTTGGACCTTGCGCGCTCTGAGACTCCCGGACATATCCTATATTCTGCTATTTCCCGTGTGTCCCTTTTTCATTCATTCATTCATTCAATCGTATTTATTGAGCGCTTACTGTGTGCAGAGCACTCTACTAAGCGCTTGGGAAGTCCAAGTTGGCAACGTATAGAGACGGTCCCTACCCGACAGCGGGCTCACGGTCTAGAAGGGAGAGACAGACGACAAAACAAAACATGTTAACAAAATAAAATAAGTAGAATAAACATGTACAAGTAAAAAGAAATGGAACGCTTCACCAATTTGCATTCATTCAGTCATTCAATCGTATTTATTGAGCGCTTACTGTGTGCAGAGCACTGGACTAAGCGCTTGGGAAGTCCAAGTTGGCAACATATAGAGACGGTTCCTACCCGACAGCGGGCTCACAGTCTAGAAGGGGGAGACAGACAACAAACTATTATTATTATCATCCCCCCCAGCGCTTAGAACAGTGCTTGGCACATAGTAAGTGCTTAATTAATACCATCATTATTATTACTACTATTATTAATATTATCATCCCCCCCAGCGCTTGGAACAGTGGTTAGCACATAGTAAACGCTTCCCTCCTCCCCCACCCTACAGCACCTGTACCTATGTTTGTGCATATTTATTACTCTATTTTACTTATACATATTTATTCTATTTATTTTGTTTTGTTAATATGTTTTGTTGTTTATCTCCGACTGTGAGCCCGCTGTTGGGTAGGGACCGTCTCTATGTGTTGCCAACTTGGACTTCCCAAGCGCTTAGTCCAGTGCTCTGCACTCAGTAAGCGCTCAATAAATACTTTTGAATGAATGAATGTTCAAATAGCATTATTATTATTATTATTATCTCCCCCAGCGCTTAGAACAGTGGTAGGCACATAGTAAACGCTTAGCAAGTAGCATCATTAGTATTATCATCTCCCCCAGCACTTAGAACAGTGGTTGGCACATAGTAAACACTTAACAAATAGCATCATTAGTATTATCATCTCCCCCAGCGCTTAGAACAGTGCTTGGCACATAGTAAACGCTTAACAAGTAGCATCATTATTACTATTATCTCCCCCAGCGCTTAGAACAGTGCTTGGCACATAGTAAACGCTTAGCAAATAGCATCATTAGTATTATCATCTCCCCCAGCGCTTAGAACATAATAAACGCTTAGCAAATAGCATCATTAGTATTATCATCTCCCCCAGCGCTTAGAACATAATAAACGCTTAGCAAATAGCATCATTAGTATTATCATCTCCCCCAGCGCTTAGAACAGTGCTTGGCACATAGTAAACGCTTAGCAAATAGCTTCATTATTATTATTCTCTCCCTCAGCTTTTGGAACAGTGCTTGGCCCGTAGTAAACGCTTAACAAGTAGCATCATTAGTAGTATCATCTCCCCCAGCGCTTAGAACAGTGCTAGTAGACGCTTAGCAAATAGCATCATTAGTATTATCATCTCCCCAAGCGCTTGGAACAGTGCTTGGCACATACTAAACGCTTAACAAGTAGCATCATTAATATTATCATCTCCCCCAGCGCTTAGAACATAGTAAACGCTCAGCAAATAGCATCATTAGTATCATCATCTCCCCCAGCGCTTAGAACATAGTAAACGCTCAGCAAATAGCATCATTAGTATCATCATCTCCCCCAGCGCTTGGAACATAATAAACGCTCAGCAAATAGCATCATTAGTATCATCATCTCCCCCAGCGCTTGGAACATAATAAACGCTCAGCAAACAGCATCATTAGTATTATCATCTCCCCCAGCGCTTAGAACCTAATAAACGCTTAGCAAATAGCATCATTAGTATCATCATCTCCCCCAGCGCTTAGAACAGTGGTTGGCACATAGTAAACGCTTAACAAGTAGCATCATTAGTATTATCATCTCCCCCAGCGCTTAGAACATAGTAAACGCTTAGCAAATAGCATCATTAGTATCATCATCTCCCGCAGCGCTTAGAACATAATAAACGCTTAGCAAATAGCATCATTAGTATCATCATCTCCCCCAGCGCTTAGAACATAATAAACGCTTAGCAAATAGCATCATTATTATTATCATCTCCCCCAGCGCTTAGAGCAGTGCTTGGCACATAGTAAACGCTTAGCAAATAGCATCATTAGCCTTATCATCTCCCCCAGCGCTCAGAACATAATAAACGCTTAGAGAATGGCATCATTAGTATCATCATCTCCCCCAGCGCTTAGAACATAATAAACGCTTAGCAAATAGCATCATTAGTATTATCATCTCCCCCAGCGCTTAGAACAGTGCTTGGCACATAGTAGACGCTTAGCAAATAGCATCATTAGTATTATCATCTCCCCCAGCGCTTAGAACAGTGCTTGGCCCATAGTAAACGCTTAGCAAATAGCATCATTAGTATTATCATCTCCCCCAGCGCTTAGAACAGTGCTTGGCACATAGTAAACGCTTAGCAAATAGCATCATTAGTATCATCATCTCCCGCAGCGCTTAGAACATAATAAACGCTTAGCAAATAGCATCATTAGTATCATCATCTCCCCCAGCGCTTAGAACATAATAAACGCTTAGCAAATAGCATCATTATTATTATCATCTCCCCCAGCGCTTAGAGCAGTGCTTGGCACATAGTAAACGCTTAGCAAATAGCATCATTAGTATTATCATCTCCCCCAGAGCTTAGAACGGTGCTTGGCACATAGTAAACGCTTAACAAATAGCATCATTAGTATTATCATATAGTAAATGCTTAGCAAATAGCATCATTAGTATTATCATCTCCCCCAGCACTTAAAACAGTGGTTGGCACAAATTAAGCGCTTAACAAGTAGCATCACTAGTATTATCAGCTCCCCCAGCGCTTAGAACAGTGCTTGGCACATACTAAACGCTTAACAAGTAGCATCATTAGTATTATCTCCCCCAGCGCTTAGAACAGTGCTTGGCACATAGTAAACGCTTAACAACTAGCATCATTAGTATGATTATCTCCCCCAGCGCTTAGAACAGTGGTTGGCACATAGTAAGCGCTTAGCAAATAGCATCATTAGTATTATCATCTCCCCCAGCGCTTAGAACAGTGCTTGGCACATAGTAAGCGCTTAAGAAATAGCATCATTCCCACTCCCTTAATTATTATTATTATTATTACTATTAGTATTATTATTATTGTTATTATTAATAATGATTAAATCGGACTGAAGGATGGATGGAGAGCTGTGGCCCACCTGGAATTCCAGGCCGTAGATGACGGGGGCGTCGTCCTCCATGCTGCACCTGATGCTGCTCCGTCCGCCCAGCACGGACGGGCGCGGACCGACCCTTTCTGTCCCTCGGCGGCCGCCGTCCGGACCCCGGGCGCCGCGCGTGGCGATGACGTAAGCGCCAGGCGGCCAATCGGAGCCCAGGACTCCGCGCAGGCCCAGAAGGACACGCTCCGGACCGCCCCCCAAAGGGAGGGGGCGGGAAGGAGGGGGAAGGAAGGGGGCGGGGCCGGAGAGCGGGATCATTCATTCGTTCATTCATTCGTTCGTTCGTTCGTTCATTCATTCATTCGCTCATTCATTCATTCGTTCGATCGTTCGTTCATTCACTCATTCGTTCGCTCATTCATTCATTCGTTCGATCGTTCGTTCATTCACTCATTCGTTCGTTCATTCATTCGTTCGCTCGTTCATTCATTCGCTCGTTCATTCATTCATTCGATCGTTCGTTCCTTCGTTCGTTCATGCATTCGTTCGTTCATTCATTCGCTCATTCGTTCGTTCGTTTGTTCATTCGTTCGTTTACTCATTCATTCGTTCGTTCGTTTGTTCATTCATTCACTCAATCGTATTGATTGCGCGCTTCCTGTGTGCAGAGCACTGGACTAAGCGCTTGGGAAGTCCAAGTTGGCAACATAGAGAGACGGTCATTCATTCATTCAATCGTATTTATTGGGCGCTTACTGTGTGCAGAGCACTGGGCTAAGCGCTTGGGAAGTACAAGTTGGCAACATAGAGTCATTCATATTCATTCATTCGATCGTATTTATTGAGCGCTTACTGTGTGCAGAGCACTGGACTAAGCGCTTGGGAAGTACAAGTTGGCAACATATACAGTCATTCATTCAATCATATTGAGCGCTTACTGTGTGCAGAGCACTGGACTAAGCGCTTGGGAAGCACAAGTTGGCAACATATACAGTCATTCATTCAATCATATTGAGCGCTTACTGTGTGCAGAGCACTGGACTAAGCGCTTGGGAAGCACAAGTTGGCAACATAGAGACATTCATTCATTCATTCTATCGTATTTATTGAGCGCTTACTGTGTGCAAAGCACTGTACTAAGCGCTTGGGAAGTACAAGTTGGCAACATAGAGACATTCATTCAATCGTATTTATTGAGCGCTTATTGTGTGTAGAACACTGTACTAAGCGCTTGGGAAGTACAACTTGGTGACATAGAGACATTCATTCATTCATTCAATCGTATTTATTGAGCGTTTATTGTGTGTAGAGCACTGGACTAAGCGCTTGGGAAGTACAAGTTGGCAACATATAGAGACGGTCATTCATTCATTCAATCGTATTTATTGAGCGCTTACTGTGTGCAGAGCACTGGACTAAGCGCTTGGGAAGCACAAGTTGGCAACATAGAGACATTCATTCATTCATTCTATCGTATTTATTGAGCGCTTACTGTGTGCAAAGCACTGTACTAAGCGCTTGGGAAGTACAAGTTGGCAACATAGAGACATTCATTCAATCGTATTTATTGAGCGCTTATTGTGTGTAGAACACTGTACTAAGCGCTTGGGAAGTACAACTTGGCGACATAGAGACATTCATTCATTCATTCATTCAATCGTATTTATTGAGCGCTTATTGTGTGTAGAGCCCTGGACTAAGCGCTTGGGAAGTACAAATTGGCAACATATAGAGACGGTCATTCATTCATTCAATCGTATTTATTGAGCGCTTACTGTGTGCAGAGCACTGGACTAAGCGCTTGGGAAGGACAAGTCGGCAACATATAGAGACGGTCCCTACCCAATAGTGGGCTCACAGTCTAGAAGGGGGAGACAGACAACAAAACAAAGCATATTAACAAAATGAAATAAATAGAATAAATATGTACAAATAAAATCAATAGAGTAATCAATCCATACAAATATATATATATATGTGTATATATGTATGTATATATATATATACAGGTGCTGTGGGGAGGGGAAGGATGTAAGGTGCCGGGGGTGGTCATTCATTCATTCATTCATCATTCATTCATTCAATCGTATTTATTGCGCGTTTACTGTGTGCAGAGCACTGGACTAAGCGCTTGGGAAGTCCAAGTTGGCAACATATAGAGACGGTCCCTGCCCTACAGCGGGCTCACAATCTAGAAGGGGGAGACAGAGAACAAAACCAAACATATTAACAAAATAAAATAAATAGAATAAATATGTACAAGTAAAATAAATAAATGAATAGAGTAATGAATACGTACAAACATATATACAGGTATACAATATTCAGTCAGTCATATTCTATCCTATTTATTTATTTACTCTGATCGTACTCCATTCTATTTATTTTGTTAATTATGTGCATATAGCTATAATTCTGTTTGTTCTGATGACTTGACACCCGTCCACATAATAATGATAGTGATGGCATTTGTTAAGCACTTACTATGTGCAAAGCACTGTTCTAAGTGCTGGGGCGGGATACAAGGTGATCAGTTTGTCCCACGTGAGGCTCACAACCTGTCTCCCCCTTTTAGACTGTGAGCCCACTGTTGGGTAGGGACTGTCTCTATGTGATGCCAATTTGTACTTCCCAAGCGCTTAGTACAGTGCTCTGCACATAGTAAGCGCTCAATAAATACGATTGATTGATTGATTGATTGATTAAGCCCCATTTTACAGATGAGGGAACTGAGGCTCAGAGAAGTTAAGTGACTTGCCCAAGGTGACAGAGCAGACATGTGGCATGTTCTGTTGTGTTCTCCGTCTCCGCCTTCTAGACTGTGAGCCTGTCGTTGGGTAGGGACCGTCTCTATACGCTGCCAACTTGTCCTTGAAGCCGTGGGAGCGAGTGAGTTCACCGAGGGAGTGAGTGTAGATGAAGAATAGAAGGGGACCGAGAACTGACCCTTGAGGAAGCCCTAAAGTGAGGGGATGGGAGAAGGAGGAGGAGCCCGCAAAGGAGACTGAGAATGAACGGCCGGAAAGATAAGAGGAAAACCAGGAAAGGACGGAGTCTGTGAAGCCAAGGTCGGACAGCGTGTTGAGGAGAAGGGGGTGGGCCGCAGTGTCGAAGGCAGCAGAGAGGTGGAGGAGGATTAGGATAGAATCCTCCCATCCTCCTGTCTCTCCCCGCTTCAGTCCATACTTCACGTCGCTGCCGGAATCATGTTTGTGCAGAAACGCTCTGGGCATGTTACTCCCCTCCTCAAAAATCTCCAGTGGTTGCCCGTCCATCTAGGAATAAAGCAAAAACTCCTCACCGTCGGCTTCAAGGCTGTCCATCCCCTCGCCCTCTCCAACCTTCCCTCCCTTATTTCCTTCTCCAGCCCAGCCCGCACACTCCGCTCCTCTGCCGCCGCTCACCTCCTCACCATCCCTCGTTCTCACCCATCCCACCGTCGACCCCTGGCCCACATCCTCCCCCTGGCCTGGAATTAATCAATTAATCAATCATATTTATTGAGCGCTTACTGTGTGCAGAGCACTGTACTAAGCTCTTGGGAAGTACAAGTTGGCAACACATAGAGACGGTCCCTACCCAACAGTGGGCTCACAGTCTAGAAGGGGGGGACAGAGAACAAAACCAAACATACTAACAAAATAAAATAAATAGAATAGATAGGTACAAGTAAGATAAATAAATAGAGTAATAAATATGTACAAACATATATACA
This sequence comes from Tachyglossus aculeatus, assembly GCF_015852505.1. Lineage (NCBI taxonomy): Eukaryota > Metazoa > Chordata > Mammalia > Monotremata > Tachyglossidae > Tachyglossus > Tachyglossus aculeatus. The sequence continues at coordinate 4,735,750 of NC_052101.1, read as the reverse complement.
TATATACAGGTGATATACATATATACAGGGAATGCCCTCTCTCCGCACATCCGCCAAGCTAGCTCTCTTCCTCCCTTCAAAGCCCTACTGAGAGCTCACCTCCTCCAGGAGGCCTTCCCACACTGAACCCCATTTTTCCTCTCCTCCTCCTCCTCATCACCCCTCTTCCCTCCCTCTTCCCACAGTCTAGAAGAAGGGAGCCAGCAATGGGAACTTCTAGACTGTGAGCCCACTGTTGGGTAGGGACCGTCTCTATGTGTTGCCAACTTGTACTTCCCAAGCGCTTAGTACAGTGCTCTGCTCACAGTAAGCGCTCAATAAATACGATTGACTGAATGAATGAATGAGGACCGACAAGATGGCTGCGAATTCTCACTGGCCTCTGTTACCACAGACTTATACGGACAAGAGGTACTTGGTGTCGGCCCTCCAGCCCTGCGTAGACGGGTGTTACTTGTTTAAGGGCCTTGAAGACATTCTGATATTGAGCCTTACATAAAATACGAAAAGGCGTTGCTCTCGGCCTGCACAAAATGGAGGGCTACTGTGGGTATGCGCAAGATGGAGTCAGTCATGCCAAGTCTGCGGGCGGACAACAAAGGTGATCAGGTTGTCCCCCATTTTCCAGATGAGGTAACTGGGGCCTGGAGAAGTGAAGTGACTTCACTCAATCGTATTTATTGAGTGTTTACTGTGTGCAGAGTACTGTACTAATCGCTTGTCACAGCTGACAAGCAGAGGATCAGAATTAGAACCCACGACCTCCGACTCCCCAGCTCGGGCTCTTTCCCCAAAACCATGCTGCTTCTTTACTGTGTGGCAATAGGGAGAGGGCAAAATAAAAACAGGCAGACATATCCTACCCTACCCACACCTCTAGTCCCCTGAAGAAACCTAGCCTAGCCTAGTCACTTCCACCCACGGCCGCCATGATGGCGCCCATTTTTCTTCCCTTCTTCCTTCATCCCCCTCCCGCCAGCCGCCGTGCGCATGCGCCTGCGCTGGAGCTCGTTCACTGCCCGCCGGGACGTCTGTTCGCGCATGCGTCGGAGCTGGTCCTGGGGCCTGGTGGAGGGGGGGAGAGGGAGGTGCTGCTCGCGCATGCGCTAGAGCTGGTTCGAAGCCCGGCGGGGGACGGGGTGGGGGAATGGTGTGTCTTCTCGCGCATGCGCCAAAGCTGGTCCGCGGGACGGGCGGGGGGGGGGGGGCATCTGCTCGCGCATGCGCCAAAGCTGGTCCGCGGGACGGGCGGGGGGGGGGGCATCTGCTCGCGCATGCGCCAGAGCTGGTTCGGGACGGGGGGGGGAGAACCGGCTGCTCGCGCATGCGCCGAAGCTGGTCCGCGGGCGGGAGGGAGGGAAGGGGGCGGCTGCTCGCACATGCGCTTGAACGGGCTCATAGCCAGGCGGGGGAGTCTGCTCGCGCATGCGTCAGAACGGGTTCGGGGTTGAGGGGAGGGTAAGCCGCTCCTCGCGCATGCGCCAAAGCCCGTCCGCTGGCCGGGCGGGGGAGAGGGAGGCGTCTGGTCGCACATGCGCAAGAGCTGGTTCGTAATCGGGCGGGCGGGGAGGCGGGCGAGGTGTGTTTGCCCGCGCATGCGCTGGAGTTTATTCGGGGCCGGTGGGAGGGAGGGAAGGGACTGCTCGCGCATGCGCCTGAGCTGGTCCGCGGGCCGGGCGGGGGAGAGGGAGGTGTCTGCTCGCGCATGCGCAGCAGCTGGTTCTCGTCCTTCAAAGCCCTACTTAGTTCACCTCCTCCAGGAGGCCTTCCCTGACTGAGCCCCCTCCTTCTTCTCCCCCTCCCCCCACACAGCACTGTATATATGTTTGTACGTATTTATTACTCTTTATTTTATTTTTTTAATATGTTTTGTTTCGTCGTCTGTCTCCCCCTTCTAGACTGTGAGCCCGCTGCTGGGTAGGGACCGGCTCTAGATGTTGCCAACTTGTACCTCCCAAGCGCTTAGTACAGTGCTCTGCACACAGTAAGCGCTCAATAAATACGATTGAGTGAATGAATGAATGAATAGCTCGTAATCTGGGCGGCGGGGAGGCGGGCGAGGTGTTTTCCCGCGCATGCGCTAGAGTTTATGCGGGGCCGGAGGAGTGGGGAGGGCGGGGGCTGCTCGCGCATGCGCCTGAGCCGGTCCGCGGACTGGGCGGGGGAGAGGGAGGTGTCTGGTCGCGCATGCGCATTTGCTGATTCGTAACCCGGCGGGCGAGGTGTTTGCCCGCGCATGCGCTAGAGTTTATTCAGGGGAGGGCAGGGGCTGCCCGCGCATGCGCACGGGCTGGTTTGTAATCCGACGGGCGTGGTGTGTTTGTCCGCGCATGCGCTGGAGCCTATTGGGGAATCGGGGAACGGGAAGGGGCGGCTGGCGCCTGCGCACGAGCGGCTCGGGGGCTGGGCTGGCGGCGCATGCGCAGAGGCCTGGAGTTGGGTTTCGTTAGGGGCTCGTCCGCCGGGGGCCGCCCTCCTCCTCCTCCTCCTCCTCGTCCGCCTCCTCCGCGCCGCCCTCCGCGCTTTCTTCCTCCTCCGCCGCCGCCCAGGTGAGCCCCCACCCCCGGGAAACAGCCCCCCCTAAGCTCACAGCGCTCAGCACACCACAGTGCTCACTCCCCCAACCCCACGGTGCTCAGCACACAGTGCTCACTCCCCCAGGCCCACAGTGCTCAGCACACGGTGCTCACTCCCACAACTTCACGGCGCTCAGCACACCACAGTGCTCACTCCTCCAGGCTCACAGCGCTCAGCACACAGTGCTCACTCCCACAAGCTCACAGTGCTCAGCACACGGTGCTCACTCCCCCAGCCTCACGGCGCTCAGCACACAGTGCTCACTCCCCCAGGCCCACAGCGCTCAGCACACGGTGCTCACTCCCCCAGCCTCACAGTGCTCAGCACACAGTGCTCACTCCCCCAGGCTCACAGTGCTCAGCACACGGTTCTCACTCCCACAACCTCACGGCGCTCAGCACACCACAGTGCTCACTCCCCCAGGCTCACAGCGCTCAGCACACAGTGCTCACTCCCCCAGGCCCACAGCGCTCAGCACACGGTGCTCACTCCCACAACCTCACGGTGCTTAGCACACCACAGTGCTCACTCCCCCAGGCTCACGGCGCTCAGCACACCACAGTGCTCACTCCCCTAGACTCACAGCGCTCAGCACACGGTGCTCACTCCCACAACCTCACGGCGCTCAGCACACCACAGTGCTCACTCCCCCAGGCTCACAGTGCTCAGCACACGGTGCTCACTCCCCCAGGCTTACAGCGCGCAGCACACCACAGTGCTCACTTCCACAACCCCACAGTGCTCAGCACACGGTGCTCACTCCCACAACCTCACGGTGCTCAGCACACCACAGTGCTCACTCCCCCAGGCTCACAGCGCTCAGCACACGGTACTCACTCCCCTAGGCTAACAGCGCTCAGCTCCCCTAAGCCCCCAGCACTCAGCACACGGTGCTCACTCCCCCAGGCTCACAGTGCTCAGCGCACCACAGTGCTCACTCCCCCAGGCTCACAGCGCTCAGCACACAGTGCTCACTCCCCCAGGCTCACAGCGCTCAACACACAGTGCTCACTCCCCCAGGCTCACAGCGCTCAGCACACAGTGCTCACTCCCCTAAGCCCACAGCGCTCAGCGCACAGTGCTCACTCTCAAGCCCACAGTGCTCTCGGTACACAGTGCTCACCCCCCAAGCACACAGTGCTCAGCCCCTAGGCTCTCAGCGCTTAGCACACAGTGCTCACTTCCTCAAGCCCCCAGCACTCAGCACACCACAGTGCTCACTCCCCTAAGCCCACAGCACTCAGCACACAGTGCTCACCTCCCCTGAGCCCCCAGCACTCAGCACACCACAGTGCTCACTCCCCAAATCCCCCAGCGCTCAGCACACAGTGCTCACTCCCCTAAGCTCACAGCGCTCAGCACACGGTGCTCACTCCCATAAGCCCCCAGGGCTCAGTGCACAGTGCTCACTTTCCTAAGCCCACAGTGCTCACTCCCGTAAGCCCCCAGGGCTCAGCGCACAGTGCTCACTTTCCTAAGCCCACAGTGCTCACTCCCGTAAGCCCCCAGGGCTCAGCGCACAGTGCTCACTTTCCTAAGCCCACAGTGCTCACTCCCGTAAGCCCCCAGGGCTCAGCGCACAGTGCTCACTTTCCTAAGCCCACAGTGCTCACTCCCAAGCCCGCAGCGCTCATCACACAGTGCTCACTCCCTAAGCCCACAGTGTTTACCCCCCCAAGCTCACAGCACTCAGCACACAGTGCTCACCCTGTAAGCCCCCAGCGCTCAGCACACAGTGCTCACCCCCAGCTCCCAGTGCTCAGCACACAGTGCTCACCCCCTAAGCCCCCAGTGCTCAGCACACAGTGTTCACCCCCCAGTCCACAGTGCTTAGCACACAGTGCTCAGCCCCTAAGCACACAGTGCTCACTCTCCAAGCCCCCAGCGCTCAGCACACAGTGCTCACCCCCCGCGCCCACGGTGCTCAGCCCCTAAGCACACAGTGCTCACTCCCCAAGCCCACAGTGCTCAACCCCTAGAGCATAGTGAAGCGCAGAGAAGCGGCGTGGCTCAGTGGAAGGAGCCCGGGCTTGGGAGTCCCAGGTCGTGGGTTCGAATCCCCGCTCCTCCACTTAGCTGTGTGACTTTGGGCAAGTCACTTCACTTCTCTGAGCCTCAGTTACCTCATCTGTATATACGTTTGTACGTGTTTATGACTCTATTTTATTCGTACATAGTTATTCTGCTTATTTTATTTTGTTAATCTGTTTTGTCGTCCGTCTCCCCCTTCTAGACTGTGAGCCCGCTGTTGGGTCGGGACCGTCTCTAGATGTTGCCAACCTGGACTTCCCAAGCGCTTAGTACAGTGCTCTGCACACCGGAAGCGCTCAATAAATACGATTGAGTGAATGAATGAATAACCTGTGACTCCAAAGCCCGGGCTCTTTCCACCGGGCCACGCTGCTTCCCGGCCATATATAAACGTCACCTATATCTCTATGAAATTCATTCCTTCAGTCGTATTTATTGAGCGCTTACTGACTGTCTCTCTATGTTGCCAATTTGTACTTCCCATGCGCTTAGTACAGTGCTCTGCACATAGTAAGTGCTCAATAAATACGATTGATGATGGTGATGATGCAGAGCGCTGGGAAATTACGATTCGGCAACAGATAGAGACAGTCCCTGCCCAACAACGGGCTAGAAATGGGCACAGATGGGCAAGAAATGTATTGGCGATCCCAACAGATCAATCAATCGTATTTATTGAGCGCTTACTGGGTGCAGAGCACTGTACTAAGCGCTTGGGAAGTCCAAGTTGGCAACATATAGAGACGGTCCCTACCCAACAGTGGGCTCACAGTTTAAAAGATGGATCGGGAAAGGCCCCGACGTCTACTGGTCCATGGTGCGAGGTTTTCATAAAACCTCTAATCATCATCATCAACCGTATTTATTGAGCGCTTACTATGTGCAGAGCACTGTACTAAGCGCTTGGGAAGTACAAATTGGCAACATATAGAGACGGCCCCTACCCAACAGCGGGCTCACAGTCTAAAAGGGGGAGGCAGAGAACAAAACCAAACATACTAACAAAATAAAATAAATAGAATAGATATGTACAAGTAAAATAAATAAATAGAGTAATAAATATGTACAAACATATGTGCATATATACAGGTGCTGTGGGGAAGGGAAGGAGGTAAAATGTGGGGGATGGAGAGGGGGGCGAGAATTCTAATCTCTGAATTCATTCATTCATTCAATCGTATTTATTGAGCGCTCACTGTGTGCAGAGCACTGTACTAAGCGCTTGGGAAGTCCAAGTTGAATTCCTACCAACCTTCGGTTTTCCATCTCCCACTTTGGCCAACTGCAAGTACCGTCAGGAATTTAACTCCCTTAGACGGGAAGGCCGCAGCGGGGCTCAGTGGCTGGAGCAGGGGCCCCGGGAGTCGGAGGACCCGGGTTCTAATCCCGACCCTGCGCTTAGTACAGTGCTCTGCACACAGTAAGCGCTCAATAAATACGATTGATTGATTGACCCTGGATCCCAACAGACGGATTGGGAAAGGCCCCGACACCGTCCGAGTAAAAACGACCTCCCGTGTGTAGCCAGCCAAATGCGCGTGGCTTTGATGACCGCGAGTTTGCTGATGGGGCGGCTCTGTCCCTCCAATCAATCAATCAATCGTATTTATTGAGCGCTTACTGTGTGCAGAGCACTGTACTAAGCGCTTGGGAAGTCCAAGGTGGCAACATCTAGAGACGGTCCCTACCCGACAGTGGGCTCACAGTCTAAAAGGAGTCGCTGCTGCTGGGGAAGCAGCGTGTCTCCGTGGAAAGAGCCCGGGCTTTGGAGTCAGAGGTCAGGGGTTCAAATCCCGGCTCCACCAGTTGTCAGCTGGGTGACTTTGGGCAAGTCACTTCACTTGTTTGTGCCTCAGTTCCCTCATCTGTAAAATGGGGATGAAGACTGTGAGCCCCCCGTGGGACAACCTGATCACCTTGTAACCTCCCCAGCGCTTAGAACGGTGCTTTGCATGTAGTAAGTGCTTAATAAATGCCATTATTATTATTATTAAAAGGGGGAGACAGAGAACAAAACCAAACATACTAACAAAATAAAATAAATAGAATAGATATTATTACTCTATTTTATTTGTACTATTACTCTATTTTATTTGTACATATTTATTCTATTTTATTTTTGTTAATATGCTTTGTTTTTTTCTGTCTCCCCCTTCTAGACTGTCGGGTAGGGACCGTCTCTCTATGTTGCCAACTTGGACTTCCCAAGCGCTTAGTCCAGTGCTCTACACACTAAGTGCTCAATAAATATGACTGACTGAATGAATGAATGAACGTATGTTGCCAACTTGGACTTCCCAAGCATTTAATACACTGCTCTGCACACAGTAAGCGCTCAATAAAGACGATTGAATGAATGAATGAGTGAGATATGTACAAGTAAAATAAATGGAGTAATCATCATCATCATCATCAACAATCGTATTTATTGAGCGCTTCCTATGTGCAGAGCACTGCACTAAGCGCTTGGGAAGTACAAATTGGCAACATATAGAGACAGTCCCTACCCAACAGTGGGCTCACAGTCTAAAAGGGGGAGACAGAGAACAAAACCAAACATACTAACAAAGTAAAATAAATAGAATAGATATGTACAAGTCAAATAAATAGAGTAAAAAATATGTACAAACATCTATACATATATACAGGTGCTGTGGGGAAGGGAAGGAGGTAAGATGAGGGGGGATGGAGAGGGGGATGAGGGGGAGAGGAAGGGAGGGGCTCAGTCTGGGAAGGCCTCCTGGAGGAGGTGAGCTTTCAGCAGGGCCTTGAAGGGAGGAAGAGAGCTAGCTTGGCGGATGGGCAGAGGGATTGGGGGCATTCCAGGCCCGGGGGATGACGTGGGCCGGGGGTCGATGGCGGGACGGGCGAGAGCGAGGTATGGTGAGGAGATCGGCGGTGGAGGAGCGGAGGGTGCGGGCTGGGCTGGAGAAGGACAGAAGGGAGGGGAGGGAGGAGGGGGCGAGGGGATGGATGGACAGCCTTGAAGCCCAGGGTGAGGAGTTTCTGCCTGATGCGCAGATTGATTGGGAGCCACTGAATAATAATTGAGTAATAAATCTGTACAAACGTATATACAGGAAAGCATGGACGAGGCGGGAGGAAGCGGTCCGACCGGGAGCCGCGGCGCGTCCCCGCCGGGCCGGGCCGAGGAGGCCCCGGGCCGCCTCCTCTTCCACGAGGAGACCATCGACCTCGAGGAGGACGAGTCCGGGTCGGAGGGCGGCGAGGCGACGGCGGCGGCGGCCGGCTCGGACGGCCGGCTGAACGAGCACCTGATGGAGAGCGTCCTCATCTCCGACTCCCCGGACCAGAGCGAGGGGGAGGCGGACGGGCCCCGGGACCCGACGGCGGAGGAGGAGGAAGAGGAGGCCGGCGCCGTCGGCCTCCTCGGCGGCGAGGAGCCGCAGCTGGCGTTTCCCGACGGCTTTGAGCCCCAGATGGTGAAGTCTCCCAGCTTCGGCGGCGAGGGCAGGGCCGCCGCCGTCCACCCCAGCCCCAGCCTCAGCAACTTCTTCGCCGACGCGGCGAGCGGCGGCGCCCTAGGCTCCGACTTCTTCGACTCGTTCACCACGTCGGCCTTCGTGCCGTCGGGCTCGTGCCCGTCTCCCGGGGCCGCCCCGGGCCCCGCGGGCGTCCCTCCGGCCGCGGCCCCCGCCCCGGAGCCCTTCTCCCGGATCCGGGCGGCGTTCGCGGGCGGCGACGACCCCTTCGCCGCGGCCCTGAGCCTCAGCGAGGTGGCCCGGAGGAGCGACGCCTGGCTGCCCCGGGAGGAGACCCGGAAGGTGCTGGCGGCCCTGGCCGCGCAGCACGGCACCACCGTCTTCGTCGCCAAGGACAAGCTCACCATGCCGGGCCTGAAGTTCGACAACATCCAGGTGACCGCGGTGACGGCGATAATAGCGGCGGCAGTCATTCGGCACCGTGCTAAGCGCTCGGGGGGGGACTCACGGTCCTATTTATTGAGCGCGTAATGTGTGCAGAGCAATGTACTAAGCACTTCCCCAAGGTCATACACGGAGAAGTGGCAGAACCGGGACTAGAATCCGCGTCCTTTGGACTCCCGGGCCTGTGTTCTGTCTTCTAGGCCAGGCTGCTTCTCCCTTGATAATGATAATTGATAATTGGCATTTGGGAAGCGCTTACTATGTGCAAAGCACCGTTCTAAGCGCTGGAGAGGATACAGGGTGATCAGGCCTGTGGGGCTCACAGTCTTAATCCCCATTTTGCAGATGAGGGAACTGAGGCCCAGAGACATGAAGTGACTTGCCCAAAGTCACCCAGCTGCCAAGTGGCGGAGCCGGGATTCGAACCCATGACCCCTGACTCCAAAGACCGGGCTCTTTCCACTGAGCCATGCTGCTTCTCTATATGTATATGTATGTATATATGTATACGTATATATTTCCCTTATAGGAAATTCATTTTTATGTCTGTCTCTCCCTGTGGACTATCAGATTCATGTGGACAAGGATTCCAGCTACCAATTCTGTTGTATTAGACTGTGAGCCCGCTGTTGGGTAGGGACCGTCTCTAGATGTTGCCAACTTGGACTTCCCAAGCGCTCAGTACAGTGCTCTGCACACAGTAAGCGCTCAATAAATACGATTGATTGATTGATTCATCCCCGTCTGACAGCTGTGGCTCAGGGAAGCAAAGTGACTTGCCCAAAGTCACCCACATGACGAGCGGCAGAGCCGGGATTAGAACCCACGACCTCTGACTCCCTTAATTAATTAATAATGACATTTGTTAAGTGCTTACTATACGCAGAGCACTGTTCTAAGTGCCGGGGGGGATACAAGGTGATCAAGTTATCATCATCATCAATCGTATTTATTGAGCACTTACTATGTGCAGAGCACTGTACTAAGCGCTTGGAAAGTCCAAGTTGGCAACATCTAGAGACAGTCCCTACCCAACAGTGGGCTCACAGTCTAGAAGGGGGAGACAGACAACAAAACCAAACATACTAACAAAATAAAATAAATAGAATAGCTATGTACAAGTAAAATGAATAAATAAATAGAGTAATAAAGTTGTCCCACGTGGGGCTCACAGCCTTAATCCCCATTTTACCGATGAGGTCACCGAGGCTCAGAGATGTTAAGTGACTTGCCCAAGGTCACACAGCAGACACGTGGCGGGGCGGAATTCGAACCCATGACCTCTGACTCCAAAGCCCGGGCTCTTTCCACTGAGCCACGCTGCTTCTCTACCGAGCACCGAGCTCCCTTCCACCGAGCCACGTGGCTTCTCAATCTGGGCGCCGGGGAGGAGACGGGCCGGTCGGGTGGGGCACAGTCCCCCCGTCCCGCGTTCATTCATTCATTCAATCGTATTTATTGAGCGCTTACTGTGTGCGGAGCACTGGACTAGGCGTTTGGGAAGTCCAAGTCGGCAACATCTAGAGAAGGTCCCTACCCAACAGCGGGCTCACGGTCTAGGAGGGGGAGGCAGAGAACGAAACAAAACATCTTAACTAAATAAAATAAATAGAATAGTAAATACGTACAGGTAAAATAGAGTACTAAAGCGTGGGGCTCACAGCCTCAATCCCCGTCGTACAGAGAAGCAGTGTTCTTCTCACTTAGGCCACGTTGCCTCTCCCTTTCCTTTCTCCCTTCTTTCCTCCTTCCTTCTCTCCCTTCCTTTTTTTCCCTCCTTTCCTTTCTTCCTTCTTTCCTCCTCCTTTCTCTCCCTTCCTTTTTTCCGTCCTTTCCTTTCTTCCTTTCCTCCTTCCTTCTCTCCCTTCCTTTTTTTCTTTCTTTCCTTTCCTCCTTCTTTCCTCCTTCCTTCTCTCCCTTCCTTTTTTTCCCTCCTTTCCTTTCTTCCTTCTTTCCTCCTTCCTTCTCTCCCTTCCTTTTTTTCCCTCCTTTCCTTTCTTCCTTCTTTCCTCCTTCCTTCTCTCCCTTCCTTTTTTTCCCTCCTTTCCTTTCTTCCTTCTTTCCTCCTTCCTTCTCTCCCTTCCTTTTTTTCCCTCCTTTCCTTTCTTCCTTCTTTCCTCCTTCCTTCTCTCCCTTCCTTTTTTTCCCTCCTTTCATTTCTTCCTTCTTTCCTCCTTCCTTCTCTCCCTTCCTTTTTTTCCCTCCTTTCCTTTCTTCCTTCTTTCCTCCTTCCTTCTCTCTCTTCCTTTTTTTCCCTCCTTTCCTTTCTTCCTTCTTTCCTCTTTCCTTCTCTCTCTTTCTTTTTCCCTCCTTTCCTTTCTTCCTTCTTTCCTCCTTCCTTCTCTCCCTACCTTTTTTTCCCTCCTTTCCTTTCTTCCTTCTTTCCTCCTTCCTTCTCTCCCTTCCTTTTTTCCCTCCTTTCCTTTCTTCCTTCTTTCCTCCTTCCTTCTCTCCCTACCTTTTTTCCCTCCTTTCCTTTCTTTCTTCTTTCCTCCTTCCTTCTCTCCCTTCCTTTTTTCCCTCCTTTCCTTTCTTCCTTCTTTCCTCCTTCCTTATCTCCCTTCCTTTTTTTTCCCTCCTTCCCTATCAGGGCTTGTTCTCGAAAAATAGGTACGATTGGGAACGCCAGTCCCCACCCAGACCACTTCCCACTATTGTCCACGCGGAACCCCATCTTGGCTTTTTCCTTCTTTTCATTTAGTTATTTGTTTATTCACGGTATCTGTAAAGCGCTTACTATGTGCCAAGCACTGGGGTAGATATACTGCTCAAGCGCTTTGAACCCCAGTTGGGACAGGGACTGGTTTCCACCTGATTATCTCCTATTCAGTCATTCATTCATTGTCGTATTTATGGAGCGCCTACTTTGTGAATAGCGCCGTACCGTTCACTATCCTTTCCGGAGAAGCAGCGTGGCTCAGTGGAAAGAGCCCGGGCTTTGGAGTCAGAGGTCATGGGTTCAAATCCCGGCTCCGCCAACTGTCAGCTGTGTGACTCTGGGCGAGTCACTTCACTTCTCTGGGCCTCAGTGACCTCATCTGTAAAATGGGGATTAAAACTGTGAGCCCCCCGTGGGACAACCTGATCATCTTGTAACGTCCCCAGCGCTTAGAACACATAATAAGCGCTTAACAAGTACCATCATTATTATTGTTATTATTATTACTAAGCTCTCGGGCGAGTACAATGCAATAAGCAGACGCATTGCCTGCCCACGATGGGCTTACGGTCTAGAGGAGGGGAGGCAGACGTTAATATAAATCAGTATATTACAGATATGTACATCCGCATTGCCTGCCCACGACGGGCTTACGGTCTAGAGGAGGGGAGGCAGACATTAATATAAATCAGTATATTACAGACGTGTACATCCGTCGCTTGTCAGCTGTGTGGCTTTGGGCAAGTCACTTCACTTCTCTGTGCCTCAGTTCCCTCATCTGTAAAATGGGGGTGAAGACTGTGAGCCCCACGAGGGACAACCTGATTCATTCATTCATTCAATCGTATTTATTGAGCGCTTACTGTGTGCAGAGCACTGGACTAAGCGCTTGGGAAGAACAGGTCGGCAACATCTAGAGACGGTCCCTACCCAGCAGCGGGCTCACAGTCTAGAAGGGGGAGACGGACAACAAAACAGAATGTATTAACAAAATAAAATAAATAGAATAGTAAATCTGTCCAAGTAAAATAGAGTAATCAATCTGTACAAACATATTCATTCAATCGTATTTATTGAGCGCTTACTGTGTGCAGAGCACTGTACTAAGCACTTGGGACGTACAAGTCGGCAACATAGACGGTCCCTACCCGACAGCGGGCTCACAGTCTAGAAGGGGGAGACGGACAACAAAACAGAACGTATTAACAAAATAAAATAAATAGAATAGTAAATCTGTCCAAGTAAAATAAATAATCTGTACAAACATATTCATTCGTTCAATCATATTGAGCGCTTACTGTGTGCAGAGCACTGTACTAAGCACTTGGGACGTACAAGTCGGCAACATAGAGAGACGGTCCCTACCCGACAGCGGGCTCGCAGTCTAGAAGGGGGAGACGGACAACAAAACAGAACGTATTAACAAAATAAAATAAATAGAATAGTAAATCTGTCCAAGTATAATAAATGGAGTAATCAATCTGTACAAACATATTCATTCAATCATATTTCACCTTGTAACCTCCCCAGTGCTTAGAGCAGTGCTCTGCACATAGTAAGCACTTAATAAATGTCATTATTATTATTATTATTATTGTTATTATTATTGCGTAGTGAATAAAGGGAGCAAATCAGGGCGATGCAGAAGGGAGTGGGAGGAGAGGAAAGGAGGGCGCAGTCAGGGAAGGCCTCCTGGAAGAGAAGGGCCTTCTGTAAGGCCTTGAAGGCAGGGGAGAGTCATTCATTCATTCAGGCGTATTTATTGAGCGCCTACTGTGTGCAGAGCACTGGACTAAGCGCTTGGGAAGTCCAAGTCGGCAACATCTAGAGACGGTCCCTACCCAACAGCGGGCTCACCGGGGGAGACGGACAACAAAGCAGAACACGTGGACAGGCGTCAAAATCGTCAGGACAAATAGAATTAAAGCTAGATGCACCTCGTTAACAAAATAAATAGAATGTACAAGTAAATGTGTACAAGTTCATTCATTCAGTTGTATTTATTGAGCGCTTACTGTGTGCAGAGCACTGTACTAAGCGCTTGGGAAGTCCAAGTTGGCCACATCTAGAGACGGTCCCTACCCAACAGCGGGCTCACAGTCTAGAACACAGTAAGCGCTCAATAAATACGATTGATGATGATGACGATAGAAGGGGGAGACAGACGACAAAACAAAACATATTAACAAAATAAAATAAATAGAATAAATATGTGCAAGTCTGTCGGATTTGAGGAGGGAAGGGCGTTTCAGGCGAGAGGCGGGACGGGGGCGAGGGGTCGGCAGTGAGATAGCCGAGATCGAAGCACAGCGAGCAGAGCAGCGTGGCTCGGTGGAAAGAGCCCGGGCTTTGGAGTCAGAGGTCATGGGTTCAAATCCCGGCTCCACCCAACTGTCAGCTGGGTGACTTTGGGCGAGTCACTTCACTTCTCTGGGCCTCAGTCCCCTCATCTGCAAAATGGGGATTAAGATTGGGAGCCCCCCGTGGGGCAACCTGACCACCTTGTCACCTCCCCATCATCATCAATCGTATTTATTGAGCGCTTACTGTGTGCAGAGCACTGGACTAAGCGCTTGGGAAGTACAAGTTGGCAACATATAGAGACAGTCCCTACCCAACAGTGGGCTCACAGTCTAAAAGGGGGAGACAGAGAACAAAACCAAACATACTAACAAAACAAAATAAAATAGAATAGATATGTACAAGTAAAATAAATAAATAAATAGAGTAACAACTATGTACAAACATATATACGTATATACGTATCTCCCCAGCGCTTAGAACAGTGCTTGGCACATAGTAAGCGCTTAACACATGCCATCATCATTATTATTATTATTGAAGCGCCACTGTATTTTTTGAAATAGTGAGAATTGGGGTTGGGCCTTTGGAATGCTGAAAATTGCTTTGCATCCTCCCATCTTCATTCATTTGATCGGATTTATTGAGCGCTTAATAAATATAGTGAAAATTGCTTTGCATCCTCCCATCTTCATTCGTTTGATCGGATTTATTGAGCGCTTAATAAATATAGTAAGCGCTTATTATTATTGTTATTATTATTAATGATCTCCTTTTTTAAGGGGGATGCGGTCCAAGACTTGATGCTTCGTTTTTTTGGGTGAAAAAGCTGCAATGAAAATTGCTTTGCATCCTCCCATCTTCATTTGATCGGATTTATTGAGCGCTTAATAAATATAGTAAGCGCTTATTATTATTGTTATTATTATTAATGATCTCCTTTTTCAAGGGGGATGCGGTCAAAGACTTGATGCTTCGTTTTTTGGGTGAAAAAGCTGCAATGAAAATTGCTTTGCATCCTCCCATCTTCATCTGATCGGATTTATTGAGCGCTTAATAATATAGTAAGCGCTTATTATTATTGTCATTATTATTAATGATCTCCTTTTTTAAGGGGGATGCGGTCAAAGACTTGATGCTTCGTTTTTTGGGTGAAAAAGCTGCAATGAAAATTGCTTTGCATCCTCCCATCTTCATCTGATCGGATTTATTGAGCTCTTAATAAATATAGTAAGCGCTTAATAAATGCCATCATTATTGTTATTATTATTAATGATCTCCTTTTTTAATTGCTTTGCATCCTCCCATCTTCATTCATTTGATCGGATTTACTGAGCGCTTAAATTACTGAAAATTGCTTTGCATCCTCCCATCTTCATTTGATCAGATTTATTGAGCGCTTAATAAATATAGTAAGCGCTTAATAAATGCCATCATTATTGTTATTATTATTAATGATCTCCTTTTTTAAGGGGGATGCGGTCAAAGACTTGATGCTTCGTTTTTTGGGTGAAAAAGCGGCAATGAAGAGACAGGTTTTGACCGCCAACTCGGTGGAACAGTCTTTCGTTGGGCTGAAGCAACTAATCGTAAGTAGCGACTCTCTTGCTTTTCCATCCTTTTTAGGTTGGCGAAGTCCCGCTCTCCTTTGTAGAATTCCTTCGGGAAGTTTTGGAAAACAAAGAGCGAGAGGGGATGGGAGAGAGAGAGAGAAAGAGAATGTGTGACTTGGGGCAAGTCACTTCACTTCTCTGGGCCTCAGTTCCCTCATCTGTCAAATGGGGATGAAGACTGTGAGCCCCCCGTGGGGCAACCTGATCACCTTGTAACCTCCCCAACGCTTAGAACAGTGCTTTGCACGTAGTAAGCGCTTAACAAATACCATCACTATTATTATTAATTTTTCATTATTATTATTATGTTGAAGCAGTGTGGCTCAGTGGAATGCTATCATTATTATTATTATTAATTATTCATTATTATTATTATTTTGAAGCCGCGTGGCTCAGTGGAAAGAGCCCGGGCTTGGGAGTCAGAGGTTGTGGGTTCTAATCCCGGCTCCGCCACTTGTCAGCTGGGTGACTTTGGGCAAGTCACTTCACGTCTCTGTGCCTCAGTTCCCTCATCTGTAAAATGGGGATTAAGACCGTGAGCCCTCTGTGGGACAACCTGATCACCTTGTAACCTCCCCAGCGCTTAGAAGAGTGCTTTGCACATAGTAAGCGCTCAACAAATGCCATTATTATTATTAGTTATTCATTATTATTATTATTATGAAGCAGAGTGGCTCAGTGGAAAGATCCCGGGCTTGGGAGTCAGAGGTGGTGGGTTCTAATCCTGGCTCCGCCATTTGTCAGCTGGGTGACTTTGGGCGAGTCACTTCACTTCTCTGGGCCTCAGTTCCCTCATCTGGAAAATGGGGATTAAGACTGTGAGCCCCCCCCCCGTGGGACAATCTGATCACCTTGTAACCTCCCCAGCGCTTAGAACAGTGCTTTGCACATAGTAAGCGCTTAATAAATGCCATTATTATTATTATTCATTATTCATTATTATTATTATTATGAAGCAGTGTGGCTCAGTGGAAAGAGCCCGGGCTTGGGAGTCAGAGGTCGTGGGTTCTAATCCTGGCTCCGCCACTTGCCAACTGGGTGACTTTGGGCAAGTCACTTCACTTCTCTGGGCCTCAGTTCCCTCATCTGTAAAATAAGGATTAAGACCGTGAGCCCCCCACCCATGGGACAACCTGATCACCTTGTAACCTCCCCAGCACTTAGAACAGTGCTTTGCACATAGTAAGCGCTTAATAAATGTCATCATTAATTAATTGATTAAATAAAGAGAAACAGAGAGGAGAAAGGGTGAAGGAAAGAATGGCCTAGCGAAAAGAGTGAGGGACTGGGAGAAACTCGGTTCCTAAATCCCAGCTCTGCTGTGGGCTTGATGTGTGACCTTGAGTAAGTCACTTGACTTCTAGAACCGTGCAAGGCACTAGTAAGTGCTTAACAAGTGTCATCATTATTATTATTATTATTATTATTATTATCATTATTATTATTATTACTACTACTACTACTACTTCTCTGGGCCTGCCCACCACGAGCTTAGCCTCTAAAGGGGGAGACAGAATTAGCAGAAACAAATTATAGAGAAATTAAATATCCTTGCTGTTTCCGTGATTCCCTGCCAAAGAGGATATTTTTCATTTTGGACCAACATGAGGGAAAGGAATTCCGTTTCAGGTGTTTTCGATCAGTTCGGTCAGCTCTTCGTTGTCCCAATGGGAGAGCGTTAAATCCATGGCTCGTGTGTGGCTTTGCTTCTTACCTAATAATAATAATAATGATGGCATTTATTAAGCGCTTACTATGTGCAAAGCACTGTTCTTAGCGCTGGGGAAGTTACGAGGTGATGAGGTTGTCCCACGGGGGGCTCACAGTCTTCATCCCCATTTTCCAGATGAGGGAGCTGAGGCCCAGAGAAGTGAAGTGAGTTGCCCAAAGTCACACAGCTGGCAGTTGGCAGAGCTGGGATTTGAACCCATGACCTCTGACTCCAAATAATAATAGTAATAATAATGATGATGGCATTTATTAAGCGCTTACTATGTGCAGAGCACTGTTCTAAGCGCGGGGGAGGTTCCAAGGTGATCAGGTTGTCCCACGGGGGGCTCACAGGCTTAATCCCTATTTTCCAGATGAGGTCACTGAGGCACAGAGAATGATAATAATAATGATAATAATGACATTTATTAAGCGCTTACTCTGCGCAGAGCACTGTTCTAAGCGCGGGGGAGGTTCCAAGGTGATCAGGTTGTCCCAAGGGGG
Organism: Tachyglossus aculeatus; assembly: GCF_015852505.1. NCBI lineage: Eukaryota > Metazoa > Chordata > Mammalia > Monotremata > Tachyglossidae > Tachyglossus > Tachyglossus aculeatus. The sequence goes on along the minus strand of NC_052101.1, from coordinate 4,718,468 downwards.
CTCAGTCTTCATCCCCATTTTACAGATGAGGGAACTGAGGCACAGGGAAATGAAGTGACTTGCCCAAAGTTACACAGCTCAGTTGGCAGAGCTGGGATTTGAACCCACTACCTCTGACTCCAAATAATGATGATAATAATAATAATAATAATAATAATAATAATAATAAGGATGATGATGGCATTTATTGAGCACTTACTATGTGCAGAGCACTGTTCTAAGCGTGGGGGAGGTTACAAGGTGATCAGGTTGTCCCCTGGGGGTCTCACAGTCTTCATCCCCATTTTACAGATGAGGTCACTGAGGCACAGAGAATGATAATAATAATAATGATGGCATTTATTAAGCACTTACTATGTGCAGAGCACTGTTTTAAGCGTGGGGGAGGTTCCAAGGTGATCAGGTTGTCCCATGGGGGGCTCACAGGCTTAAACCCCGTTTTCCAGATGAGGTCACTGAGGCACAGAGAATGATAATAATAATGATAATAATGGCATTTATTAAGCGCTTACTCTGTGCAGAGCACTGTTCTAAGCGCCGGGGAGGTTCCAAGGTGATCAGGTTGTCCTGCGGGGGGGCTCCCAGTCTTCATCCCCATTTTCCAGATGAGGTCACTGAGGCACAGAGAATGATGATAATAATAATAATAATGGCATTTATTAAGTGCTTACTCTATGCAGAGCACTGTTCTAAGCGCGGGGGAGGTTCCAAGGTGATCAGGTTGTCCCACGGCGGGGGCTCCCAGTCTTCATCCCCATTTTCCAGATGAGGGAACTGAGGCCCGGAGAAGTGAAGTGACTTGCCCCGGGTCACAGAGCTGAGAAGCGGCGGAGCCAGGTGACTCCAAAGCGCGCCGAGCCACGCTGCTGCTCATTCTCATCAATCGTATTGATTGAGCGCTTACTGTGTGCAGGGCACCGTACTAAGCGCTTGGGAAGTCCAAGTTGGCGCCATATAGAGACAGTCCCTACCCAACAGCGGGCTCACAGTCTAGAAGGGGGAGATGGAGAACAGAACCAAACGTACTAACAAAATAAAATAAATAGAATAGATAGGCACAAGTAAAATAAATAAATAGAGTAATAAATATGTACAAACATATATACAGGTGCTGTGGGGAAGGGAAGGAGGTAAGATGGGGGGGAGAGGAAGGAAGACGCGCGGCCCTGCCCGGCGCCGGCCGGCCGGCTCTTTTCCTTATGCCGGTGGCGATGCCCGTCGGCCGGACGTCGCGGCCGGGCGGGCGGGCGGCCTCACGGGCCCTGGCGTTTGTCCCGCCGTGTCTCCGCAGAGCAGCAAGAACTGGCGGGCGGCGGTGGATCTCTGCGGGCGGCTCCTCACCGCCCACGGCCAAGGCTACGGCAAGACCGGGCTGCCCACCAGCCACACCGCCGACTCCTTGCAGGTATTTGCTTCGTACGCCTTCTTTCGTCGTCCGTCATCCCCCTCCTAGACCGTGAGCCCGCCGTCGGGTCGGGACCGGCTCTAGATTTGGCCGACTTGGATCAATCAATCAATCAATCAATCAATCGTATTTATTGAGCGCTTACTATGTGCAGAGCACTGTACTAAGCGCTTGGGAAGTCCAAGTTGGCAACGTATAGAGACGGTCCCTACCCAACAGTGGGCTCACAGTCTAAAAGGGGGAGACAGAGAACAGAACCAAACATACCAACAAAATAAAATAAATAGGATAGAAATGTACAAGTAAGATAAATAAATAAATAAATAAATAGAGTAATAAATATGTACAACCATATATACAGGTGCTGTGGGGAAGGGAAGGAGGTAAGATGGGGGGATGGAGAGGGGGACGAGGGGGAGAGGAAGGAAGGGGCTCAGTCTGGGAAGGCCTCCTGGAGGAGGTGAGCTCTCAGCAGGGCCTTGAAGGGAGGAAGAGACTTGGACTTCCCAAGCGCTCAGTACGGTGCCCTGCACACAGTAAGCGCTCAATAAATACGACTGAATGAATGAATGAATATGAGGACATAGCCCCCTTTTAGACCGTGAGCCCGTTGTCGGGTAGGGACCGGCTCTAGATGTTGCCGACTTGGACTTCCCAAGCGCTCAGTACGGTGCCCTGCACACAGTAAGCGCTCAATAAATACGACTGAATGAATGAATGAATATGAGGACATAGCCCCCTTTTAGACCGTGAGCCCGTTGTTGGGTAGGGACCGGCTATATCTGTTGCCGACTTGGACTTCCCAAGCGCTTAGTACGGTGCTCTGCACACAGTAAGTGCTCAATAAATACGACTGACTGAATGAATGAATATGAGGACGTAGCCCCCGTTTAGACCTTGAGTCCATTGTTGGGTAGGGACCGGCTCTAGATGTTGCCGAGTTGGACTTCCCAAGCGCTCAGTACGGTGCCCTGCACACAGTAAGCGCTCAATAAATACGACTGAATGAATGAATATAAGGACATAGCCCCCTTCTAGACCGTGAGCCCACCATCGGGTGGGGACCGGCTCTAGATGTTGCCGACTTGGACTTCCCAAGCGCTCAGTACGGTGCCCCGCACACAGTAAGCGCTCAGTAAATACGACTGACTGAATGAATGAATATGAGGACATAGCCCCCTTTTAGACCGTGAGCCCGTTGTCGGGTAGGGACCGGCTCTAGATGTGGCCAACTTGGACTTCCCAAGCGCTCAGTACGGTGCCCTGCACACAGTAAGCACTCAATAAATACGACTGAATGAACGAGTGAATATGAGGACATAGCCCCCTTTTAGACCGTGAGCCTGTTGTTGGGTAGGGACCGTCTCTATATGTTGCCAACTTGGACTTCCCAAGCGCTTAGTCCAGTGCTCTGCACACAGTAAGCGCTCAATAAATACGATTGATTGATTCTTGACTGTGAGCCCATTGTTGGGTAGGGACCGGCTCTAAATGTTGCCGACTTGGACTTCCCAAGCGCTCAGCACGGTGCCCTGCACACAGTAAGCACTCAGTAAATACGAATGAATGAATGAATATGAGGACATAGCCCCCTTCTAGACCGTGAGCCCATTGTTGGGTAGGGACTGTCTCTATCTGTTGCCGAGTTGTACTTTCCAAGCGCTTAGTACAGTGCTCCGCACACAGTAAGCGCTCAATAAATATGATTGAATGAAAGGTAGGACGGCCCCCGGCTCCCGGGAAAACCATTCTTCCCCCTCTCTTCCTCTTCTTTATTCTGATTCATTCATTCATGGTGATGGTATTCGTTAATCAATCAATCTTTCCAGCCGCCCCCGCAGACTGTGAGCCCACTGTTGGGTAGGGACTGTCTCTATATGTTGCCAATTTGTCCTTCCCAAGCGCTTAGTCCAGTGCTCTGCACATAGTAAGCGCTCAATAAATACGATTGATGATGATGACGAGTTGATTTCTTTTTTCCCGTGGATTAATTTAAGAAAAATCCGTCCCTGACTCGGGAAGGAAGCGAGAGTCTCAGGCAGCCAGCCGCTTACGCCCTAGACTGTGAGCCCGCTGTCGGGTAGGGACCGTCCCTATGTGTTGCCGACTTGGACCTCCCGAGCGCTTAGTACAGTGCTCTGCACACAGTAGGCGCCCAATAAATACGATCGATTGATTGTCGCTTTTTTTTTTTTTTTTTTAGCTCTGGTTTGTGCGGTTGGCACTCCTGGTGAAGCTGGCCCTTTTCCAAAATGCGGACGCGGAGTTCGAGCCGTTCGGGAACCTGGACCAGCCCGACCTGTACTACGAGTACTACCCCCACGTCTATCCGGGCCGCAGAGGTAAGGCAGCCCCTCGTTCCGTCTATAATGATAATAATGCTGGTGTCCGAGGAGCGCTTACTATGTGCCAAGCACTGTTCGGAGCGCTGGGGGAGATGCAGGGTGATCAGGTTGTCCCGCGAGGGGCTCACGGCCTTCGTCCCTGTTTTACAGATGAGGTAACTGAGGCCCGGAGAATAATAATAATAATAATTATGATGGCATTTGTTAAGCGCTTACTATGCTGGGGGAATACAAGGTGATCAGGTTGTCCCACGAGGGGTTCACGGTCTTTGTCCCCGTTTTACAGACGAGGTCACTGAGGCCTGGAGAATTATAGTAATAATAATGATGATGATGGCATTTGTTAAGTGCTTACTATGCTGGGGGAATACAAGGTGATCAGGTTGTCCCACGAGGGGCTCACGGTCTTCCTCCCCGTTCTACAGATGAGGTCACTGAGGCCCGGAGAATAATAATAATAATAATAATAATAATAATAATAATGATGGCATTTGTTAAGCGCTTACTATGCTGGGGGGATACAAGGTGATCAGGTTGTCCCACGAGGGACTCACGGCCTTCGTCCCCATTCTACAGACGAGATAACTCAGGCCTGGAGAATAATAATAATAATGATAGCATTTGTTAAGTGCTTACTATGCTGGGGGGATACAAGGTGATCAGGTTGTCCCGCGAGGGGCTCACGGCCTTCGTCCCCGTTTTACAGACGAGGTAACTGAGGCCCGGAGAATAATAATAATAATAATGATGATGGCATTTGTTAAGCGCTTACTATGCTGGGGGAATACAAGGTGATCAGGTTGTCCCACGAGGGGCTCACGGTCTTTGTCCCCGTTTTACAGACGAGGTCACTGAGGCCTGGAGAATTATAATAATAATAATGATGATGATGGCATTTGTTAAGCGCTTACTATGCTGGGGGGATACAAGGTGATCAGGTTGTCCCGCGAGGGGCTCACGGTCTTTGTCCCTGTTTTACAGACGAGGTCACTGAGGCCCGGAGAATAATAATAATAATAATAATAATAATAATAATAATAATAATAATAATGATGGCATTTGTTAAGCACTTACTATGCTGAGGGAATACAAGGTGATCAGGTTGTCCCGCGAGGGGCTCACGGTCTTTGTCCCTGTTTTACAGACGAGGTCACCGAGGCCCGGAGAATAATAATAATAATAATGATGATGATGGCATTTGTTAAGCGCTTACTATGCTGGGGGGGATACAAGGTGATCAGGTTGTCCCACGAGGGGCTCACGGTCTTTGTCCCCGTTTTACAGACGAGGTCACTGAGGCCTGGAGAATAATAATAATAATAATAATAATGATGATGATGGCATTTGTTAAGCGCTTACTATGCTAGGGGAATACAAGGTGATCAGGTTGTCCCACAAGGGGCTCACGGTCTTCGTCCCTGTTTTACAGACGAGGTAACTGAGGGCCAGAGCATAATAATAATAATAATAATGATGGCATTTGTTAAGCACTTTCTATGCTGGGGGGATACAAGGTGATCAGGTGGTCCCCCGGGGGGCTCACAGTCTTCATCCCCATTTTACAGATGAGGGAACTGAGGCTCAGAGAAGTGACTTGCCCAAAGTCACCCAGCTGACAAGTGGCGGAGCGGGATTCGAACCCACGACTTCTGACACCCAATCCCAGACTCTTTGCACTGAGCCACTCTGCTGTATCTATTTTGATATCATTGACCCCTGTCTGCTTGTTTTGTTTCATTGTCTGCCTCCCCCTTCTAGACTGTGAACCCGTTGCTGGGTAGGGATGGTCTCTGTTGCCGAGCTGTGCTTTCCAAGCGCTCAGTCCAGTGCTCTGCACATAGTAAGCGCTAAACAAATGCCATCATTATTATTATCAGTAGAATTATACATATACACACATTACTCTTTATTGTTGTATGTAAACCCTTTGTTTCGAAGACAGACAGATACTTAGAAGGCTTCCCCTTCGGTTCCCGTGTTTCCGAGGATATGTCGGGAACTGCTAAGCGCTTAGTACAGTGCCCTGCACACAGTAAGCGCTCAATAAATACGATTGCGTGAAATGAATGAATGAATGAGAATCGCTGCCCACAACGAGCTCACCTGTCTACTGCGTCAGCCTCCCTGCCTTTCCACGGCCCGCACGGGGCGTCTACTACCTGAAGCGTCGCTAGGCCCTCGCCTCTCCTTTCCGCAGAACTCTAGACTGTGAGCCCGCTGTTGGGTAGGGACCGTCTCTAGATGTTGCCAACTTGGACTTCCCAAGCGCTTAGTACAGTGCTCTGCACACAGTAGGCGCTCAATAAATACGATCGAATGAATGAATGAATGAACTCTCCGCTGGCTTCCTGTGCCTCTCCGCATCACCCTCATCACCTCATCACAGAGAAGCAGCGTGGCTCAGCGGAAAGAGCCCGGGCTTTGGAGTCAGAGGTCGTGGGTTCAAATCCCGGCTCTGCCACTTGTCAGCTGGGTGACTTTGGGCAAGTCACTTCACTTCTCTGGGCCTCAGTTACCTCCTTTGTAAAAATGGGGATTAAAACCGTGAGCCCCCCCGTGGGACAACCTGATCACCTTGGAACCTCCCCAGCACTTAGAACAGTGCTTTGCACATAGTAAGTGCTTAACAAATGGCATCATTATTATTATTATTATCATTATTATTATTATTATTATTATTATATTCTCTGGGCCTCAGTTACCTCACCTGTAAAAATGGGGATTAAAACCGTGAGCCCCCCGTGGGACAACCTGATCACCTTGGAACCTCCCCAGCGCTTAGAACAGTGCTTTGCACATAGTAAGCGCTTAACAAATGCCATCATCATTATTATTATTATATTCTCTGGGCCTCAGTGACCTCGTCTGTAAAATGGGGATTAAGACTGTGAGAGCCCCCGTGGGACAACCTGATCACCTTGGGACCTCCCCAGCGCTTAGAACAGTGCTTTGCACATAGTAAGAGCTTAATAAATGCCATTATTATTATTATTATTATTATTATTATTATTATTATTATTATTATTATTATGTGCCAAGCACTGTACTAAGTGCTGGGATAGGTACAGGGTAATCAGGTTGTCCCATGTGGGGCCCACACTTTAATCTCCATTTTTCAGACGAGGTAACTGAGACCCAGAGAAGTGAAGCGACTTGCCCCAAGTCACGCAGCTGACAAGCAACAGAGCCGGAATTCGAACCCACGACCTGGGACTCCCGAGCCCGGGCTCTTTCCACTGAGCCCCGCTGCTTCTCTGGTAGTCACACCCTGTCAAGTTGGAGGAGGAAACCATCATCCTGCTCTTCATCAGCGGCATTTATTGAGCACTTACTGAGCGCAGAGCCCTGGATTTAGTGCTTGAGAAGCAGTGTGGCTCAGCGGCAGCAGCCCGGGCTTGGGAGTCGGAGGTCACGGGTTCTAATCCCGCCCCTGCCACTTGGCAGCTGGGTGACTTCGGACAAGACGCTTCACTTCTCTGTGCCTCAGTTCCCTCGTCTGGAAAAAGGGGGTGAAGACTGTGCCCCCGCCGGGGGACAACCTGATCGCCTTGTATCTCCGTCCAGCGCTTGGCACGTTCATTCATTCATTCAGTCGTATTTATTGAGCGCTTACTGTGTGCAGGGCACTGTACTAAGCGCTTGGGAAGTACAAGTTGGCAACATATAGAGACGGGCCCGACAACAGGCTCACAGTCTAGAAGGAAGATGAAGACTGTGAGCCCCACGTGGGACAACCTGATGACCTTGTATCTCCCCCAGCGCTTAGAACAGTGCTTGGGACATAGTAAGCGCTTAACAAATATTATTATTATTATTATTATTATTATTATTATTATTATCATTATTATTATTATTATTATTATAAGGTCCCCAAGGCCTCAATTGAGAGAATTGTCAAACCAACAGGCCCTGGAGTCGCCAGGTGGGCAGAACCATAATAAGTGCCTAACAAATGCCGTAATTATTATTATTATAATACGATTCAGCAGAGTTGGGAGACACGGTCCCTGCCCTCAGTGAGCTTACAGTCTAGAGGGAAAGCGGTATTTTTTGTCCTGAATCTGGGATGGTCTGAAAAGGGACTTTTCAGATATCGCTTGAAAGCTAAATTGAATTGGGTTAGGGAGAAAGAGAAGATAGCGTCTAGGCATCATTAAGCGGCTAATTTCAATGATGAAACCGACATAAATCATACGTACATTTGAGCTAAAGCGCATTAACATCCATCCACGATATTATGCCGGATGTTTACCCATTTTTCTTCCCAGATAACAAGCGTAAATGTTAGATTTTGATTCATTCACTTCATTTTCCTTCCCAATACATAAGCAAAGCGAGCTATTAAAATGAGCCTTGAAAGGGGACCACAGCGATACAAACAAATAAATAAACACTTCCGAATAAGCTTTAATACATTTTATTTCGACGGCGTGCGTACTTTTAGCCGCCGAAGCTAATCAGACGAAGAAACGTGACGGATCGCACGTCGGAAGTATATCATTCGCTTTCCCGTTTGCAGCCGGGAAGGGAAGAAGTTTCGTCGGGCCGCGCCTTCCCAACTCCGCACTTTCCCGACTTTTGCGCTCCTGTGCAGTTGGAGAAGGAGAGAGCACGCGCGGTGCTCTTTCCACTGAGCCGTGCCGCTTCTCTGGGCCTCAGTTCCCTCATCTGGAAAATGGGGATCAAGTCCGTGAGCCCCATGTGGGACAACCTGATTACCCCGTATCTCTCCCAGTGCTTGGAACGGTGCTTGGCGCATAGTAAGCGCTTAGCAAATAACCAAATTATTATCTGTACACATCGAAACGAGTAAATAGACGTTGATGCAAATAAATAGAATTAAAGATATGTACGTCTATACAGAGTGCTGTGGGGCGGGGAGGGGGGATAGAGCAAAGGGAATGAGTCGGGGCTGCTCGTGGCCTAGCAGATAGGGCCCCCGGGCCTGCGAGTCGGAAGGATCTGGGTTCTAATCCGGATTCTGCCACTTATCTGCTGGGTGACCTTGAGCAAGTCACTTCACTTCTCCGTGCCTCGGTTCCCTTATCTATAAAACGGGGATTAAGACGGCGGGACAGGGGACCGCATCCGACCCAAGTATCTCGTATCGACCCCAGCGCTTCCTGTAGAGTCCGGTCATGGGTTCTAATCCCGGCCCTAACAGTTGTCAGCCGTGTGACTTTGGGCAAGTCACTTCGCTTCTCCGGGCCTCAGTTCCCTCATCTGGAAAATGGGGATCAAGAAGACTGTGAGCCCCCCGTGGGACAACCTGATCGCCTTGTAACCTCCCCAGCGCTTAGAATAGTGCTTTGCACATAGTAAGTGCTTAATAAATGCCATCATTATTATTATTAACAAATTATATTAATGACTGTCTCCCCCCATAGACTGTAAGCTCATTGTGGGCAGGGAGTGGGTCTATATAGAGTTATATTGTACTTTCCCAAGCGCTTAGTACGGTGCTCTGCGCAGAGTAAGCGCTCAATAAATACAATTGACTGACATTTAAAAAAGTAGGGGACAGGATTGGAAAATTGGAGAGAAAGCGGGGCAACTCGTGGATCTGCAAGTAGCAAGAGGAGTGGAGTAACTGCAACTGTATGCCAAGAGCTTAAGATCGGAAACTGGGAATGTCAGAATGGGATGACACGGGGAAGGGGGGAGACCGACCCTTCTGACATTTGTACATATCTATTCTATTTATTTTATTTTGTTAGTATGTTTTGTTTTGTTCTCCGTCTCCCCCTTTTAGACTGTGAGCCCACTGTTGGGTAGGGACTGTCTCTATATGTTGCCAATTTGGACTTCCCAAGTGCTTAGTACAGTGTTCTGCACATAGTAAGCGCTCAATAAATACGATTGATGATGATTGATGATGACCCCTCGGGAATTATTTAAGCGTCCCAGCTAGGTACAGTTTCTGACCACAGGAATCACGGCCCTGAAAAGTGCGCTTGCTGAGCTCTTCCTGTGTCCCAAGCACTGTGCTGAGCGCCGAGGAAAATACAGTTCAGTCAAATGAGACGCAGATTCTGTCCCATAATGGGGCTCCCAGGTATAAGGGGTTGGGGGTGGACAGGATCCGCCTTGGCAGAAAGAACCGTGGAGGTCGGAGCACTCGAATTGGAAGGATTTAATCTTCTGTCGAGAAATCACATTTCTTCATTATAATCATTTGTTAAGCGCTTACTAAGGGCCAGGCACTGTACTAAGCGCTGGGGTGGATACAAGACAATGGGGTTTGATGCGGTCCCTGGCCCACAAGGGACTCACAGTCTCAGTCCCCATTTTACAGATGAGGGAACTGAGGCCCAGGGAAGTGAAGTGACTTGCCCGAGGTCACCCAGCAGACAATTGGCGGAGCCGGCATTAGAATCCATAATAATAATGATGATGGCATTTATTAAGCACTTACTATGTGCAAAGCACTGTTCTAAGCGCTGGGGAGGTTGCAAGGTGATCAGGTTGCCCCACGGGGGGCTCACGGTCAATCCCCATTTTACAGATGAGGTAACTGAGGCCCAGAGAAGTGAAGTGGCTTGCCCGAGGTCACCCAGCAGACAATTGGCAGAGCTGGCATTAGAATCCATAATAATAATGATGATGGCATTTATTAAGCACTTACTATGAGCAAAGCACTGTCCTAAGTGCTGGGGAGGTTGCAAGGTGATCAGGTTGCCCCACGGGGGGCTCACAGTCAATCCCCATTTTACAGATGAGGTAACTGAGGCCCAGAGAAGCGAAGTGGCTTGCCCAAAGTCACACAGCTGACAATTGGCGGAGCCAGGATTTGAACCCATGACCACTGACTCCAAAACCCGGGCTCTTTTCCACTGAGCCACGCCGCATACCAAGCCCGGGCTCTTTCCACTACGCCATTAAACTGTGAGCCCACTGTTGAGTAGGGACCCTCTCTATATGTTGCCAACTTGGACTTCCCAAGCGCTTAGCACAGTGCTCTGCACACCGGAAGCGCTCAATAAATACGATTGAATGAATGAATGAACGAAATGTTCCAAACTTACCATTGGTAAAAGCTGTTGGCCCCTTAGAACAGTGCTCGGCACATAGTAAGCGCTTAGCAAAAACCATCGTCATCATCATTATTATTATTATATTCGAATCTCACCTTGTAAAATTCCGTCTTTCCCACCATCGTCGGCAGTTTCGCTTCCCAGAACTTAGATGCTCCACCTAAGCTCCTTTCAGTGGCACTTCTCATCTCTCCTCCTGTCTGCTTTTTCCGCGGTGGTTATTTGGATTTGCAACACAGCAGGGGATATGGAAATCAATCAATCAATCAACCAATCAATCGTATTTATTGAGCGCTTACTGTGTGCAGATCACTGTACTAAGTGCTTGGGAAGCACAAGTCGGCAGCATATGGAGACGGTCCCTACCCAACAGCGGGCTCGCAGTCTAGAAGGGGGAGACAGAGAACAAAACCAAACATATTAACAAAATAAAATAAATAGAATAGATATGCACAAGTACAATAAATAAATAGAGTAATAAATGCGAACCAATATATATACAGGTGATATATGTTTTGCAATATGTTTGGCAAGTCTGTTTTCATTTGACTTTTTTCAATAATTAATAAGACTGCTTCTGCAGTATTCATACTGACCTAGATTTTTGGCAGGGCCAGGCTGCGCGCCGAGACTTGGGCAGAAATGTACAAGAACTTGTACTTCCCAAGCGCTTAGTACAGTGCTCTGCACACAGTAAGCGCTCAATAAATACGATTGATTGATTGATGGATTGAGAAGATATTTTTTCTCTCTAGTTTTCACTTGCGCCGGTCTGCACCTGCCAGAGTCCCCCGTCCCCAAGAAAATCCAGTAGCAGAGCACCCAGTGGGCAGGATTAGAACCCAGCACAAACCCCCTACTGTAGATCCTGAGGTTTGGGGCCGGTTAAGAGGAGTTTCAACCCCCTGGGGGCATCCACCCCAGCCTCTTTCCGAGCACCAGGGCAAAGCCAGTCAAGCAAGCAATCAAGAGAAGCAGCGTGGCTCAACGGAAAGAGCCCGGGCTTTGGAGTCGGAGGTCATGGGTTCAAATCCTGGCTCCGCCAACTGTCGGCTGTGTGACTTTGGGCAAGTCACTTCACTTCTCTGGGCCTCAGTTCCCTCATCTGGAAAACGGGGATTGAGACTGTGAGCCCCCCGTGGGACAACCTGATCACCTTGTAACCTCCCCAGCGCTTAGAACAGTGCTTTGCACATAGTAAGCGCTTAATAAATGCCATTAAAAAAAAAAAAAGAGAGAGAAGCAGCGTGGTTCAGTGGAAAGAGCCCGGGCTTTGGAGTCAGAGGTCATGGGTTCCAATCCCGACTCCGCCACTTGTCAGCTGGGTGACGTTGGGCAAGTCACTTCACTTCTCTGGGCCTCGGTTCCCTCATCTGGAAAATGGGGATGAAGACTGTGAGCCCCACGTGGGACAACCTGATCACCTTGTATCCCCCCCAAGTGCTTAGAACAGTGCTTGGCACAGAGTAAACACTTAATAAACACCATTATTATTATTATAGTAAGAGCTTAGCAAATACCGTCATCATCAAATGCCTGTTTCATCAATCAATCAATCAATCGTATTGAGCGCTTACTGTGTGCGGAGCACTGTACTAAGCGCTTGGGCAGTACAAGCTGGCAACATATAGAGACAGTCCCTACCCAACAGTGGGCTCACAGTCTAGAAGGGAGAGACAGAGAACAAAACCAAACATACTAACAAAATAAAATAAATAGAATAGATAGGTACAAGTAAAATAAATAAATAAATAGAGTAATATTTGATTTCGGAGAAGGGATGGCCTCCTCTTAATGGTTGTAAACAAACCGAAGAGACTTTGGTTTTGAGAAGCAGCGCGGCTCAGTGGAAAGAGCCCGGGCTTTGGAGTCAGAGGTCATGGGTTCCAATCCCAACTCCGCCAACTGTCAGCTGTGTGACTTTGGGCGAGTCACTTCACGGGGCCTCAGTGACCTCATCTGGAAAATGGGGATTAAAACCGTAAACCCCACGTGGGACAACCTGATTACCTTGTAACCTCCCCAGCGCTTAGAGCCGTGCTTTGCACATAGTAAGCGCTTAACAAATATCCTCATTATTATTATCACAGGCTCCATGGTTCCTTTCTCAATGAGGATTTTACACGCTGAACTGCAGCAATATCTGGGAAACCCTCAGGAGTCACTGGATCGACTGCACAGGATGAAAACCATCTGCAGCCAGGTAGGAGCTTTGTCGGTCGCGTTTTCATCATCATCATCAATCGTATTTATTGAGCGCTTACTATGTGCAGAGCACTGGACTAAGCACTTGGGAAGTACAAATTGGTAACATATAGAGACAGTCCCTACCCAACCTTGGGCTCACAGTCTAAAAGGGGGGAGACAGAGAACAAAACCGAACGTACTAACAAAATAAAATAAATAGGATAGATATGTACAAGTAAAATAAATAAATAGAGTAATAAATCTGTACAAACATATATACATATATACAGGTGCTGTGGGGAAGGGAAGGAGGTAAGAAGGGGGGATCAGCTTGTAACCTCCCCAGCGCTTAGAACAGTGCTTGGCACATAGTAAGCGCTTAATAAATGCCATTATTATTATTGTTATTATTATTATGATGATGATGATGATGAAGACGGCGATGAGGGCAGGGGCCTCCTCACGTTTTCCCACGGGTCGGAGGGCGAGCGCTACTTCACGGACGCACCAGTCCGTCGATGGTATCGATCGGGCGCTTACCGTGTGCGGAGCGCTTGGCTCTTTCCACTGAGCCACCCTGCTTCTCTAAATTACAACCAAAAACCACATTCCCTGCTCAAATAGCCCTCACACACGGCGGGCCGTCCCCTCGGAGTCTGATGTCGCGTTAGAGGAGTTTGTCACGCGCCTCCAAATGAACCCAAGCCAATCTCTGCAGAGGATCGTGGGGGGAAAGGGAGGCAAGAGGCATAAAAATCAATCAATCAATCGTATTTATTGAGCGCTTACTGTGTGCAGAGCACTGTACTAAGCGCTTGGGAAGTAGAAGTTGGCAACATATAGAGACGGTCCTTACCCAACAGTGGGCTCAACTGATAGCCAACCCTGGACTTGACTGGAAACAATTCCCATTTTTTATCCCTGGTTCCCTCTGGCCCGGAACCCCTTCCCTCTCCGTGTACAATCGGTCAATCAATCAATCAATCAATCAATCGTATTTATTGAGCGCTTCCTGTGTGCAGAGCACTGTACTAAGCACTTGGGAAGTCCTAGTTGGCAACATATAGAGATGGTCCCTACCCAACAGTGGGCTCAAAGTCTAGAAGGGGGAGACAGAGAACAAAACAAAACAGATTAACAAAATAAAATAAATAGAATAAAAATGTATAACAAGTGTACAATATTAAATATCGAAATACTATGAGGTTACAAATCTGACCAAAACATTTTCCACTGTTAAAACAGTTGGAAAAGATTTAACACGCATAGTCATTTTCAAGGACAGAAAACCTAAAAGTTTGCAAAAAGCCAACTCTGATCTCAGGATTTTTCTATCCGATCTGCCTTTACAATTCTCCTAAGATTTTTTTTTCCCCTTTTTTTATATTTGAACACCTGAGTCACCAAACTTCACATCTGTTCTCTGCACTTTATGTCTAGTTAACTTAGCAATATGGAAGGGGAGAGCTGTGGAAGCCTTTGTTATGTTTGTACATATTTATTACTCTCTTTATTTATTTTACTTGTACATATCTATTCTATTTATTTTATTTTGGTAGCATGTTTGGTTTTGTTCTCCGTCTCCCCCTTCTAGACTGTGAGCTCACTGTTGGGTAGGGACTGTCTCTATATGTTGCCAACTTGGACTTCCCAAGCGCTTAGTACAGTGCTCTGCACATAGTAAGCGCTCAGTAAATACGATTGATGATGATGATGATGATGATGACGATGATGAATTGTCCAGTCCTCACGCTGCTCTCTAACGTTTCCAGATACTGAACAATCTGGAGCAAGGCTTTACCGAAGATGGGAGCCTGAATAACCTGACCCAGGAGAACAGGCAAGGTAGGTGTTCCTTAAACCCAAGGGGATTGACTCGTTCCTTCAACACGCAGGTTTTCCTTAAAAAAAAAAAAAGAATAAGAAAAAAAAATGTCACTTGTCCGGGTACGGCCTGTTGGATTTGTTTCAAACACCTGATAATAATAATAATGACGGCATTTGTTAAGCGCTTACTATGAGCAAGAAGGAAGTTTTCCTTAAAAAAAAAGAAAAAGAAAAAAAAAAGGTCACTTGTCCGGGCACGGCCTGTTGGATTTGTTTCAAACACCTGATAATAATAATAATGATGGCATTTGTTAAGCGCTTACTATGTGCAAGAAGGAAGTTTTCCTTAAAAAAAAAAAAGAAAAAAAATGTCACTTGTCCGGTACGGCCTGTTGGATTTGTTTCAAACACCTGATAATAATAATAATGATGGCATTTGTTAAGCGCTTACTATGCGCAAGAAGGAAGTTTTCCTTAAAAAAAAAAAAAAAAAGAAAAAAAAAGTCACTTGTTCGGGTACGGCCTGTTGGATTTGTTTCAAACACCTGATAATAATAATAATGATGGCATTTGTTAAGCGCTTACTATGTGCAAGAAGGAAGTTTTCCTTAAAAAAAAAAAAGAAAAAAAATGTCACTTGTCCGGTACGGCCTGTTGGATTTGTTTCAAACACCTGATGATAATAATAATGACGGCATTTGTTAAGCGCTTACTATGCGCAAGAAGGAAGTTTTCCTTAAAAAAAAAAAAAAAAAGAAAAAAAAGTCACTTGTTCGGGTACGGCCTGTTGGATTTGTTTCAAACACCTGATAATAATAATAATGATGGCATTTGTTAAGCGCTTACTATGTGCAAGAAGGAAGTTTTCCTTAAAAAAAAAAAAAGAAAAAAAATGTCACTTGTCCGGTACGGCCTGTTGGATTTGTTTCAAACACCTGATAATAATAATAATGATGGCATTTGTTAAGCGCTTACTATGCGCAAGAAGGAAGTTTTCCTTAAAAAAAAAAAAAAAAGAAAAAAAAAGTCACTTGTTCGGGTACGGCCTGTTGGATTTGTTTCAAACACCTGATAATAATAATAATGATGGCATTTGTTAAGCGCTTACTATGTGCAAGAAGGAAGTTTTCCTTAAAAAAAAAAAAAGAAAAAAAATGTCACTTGTCCGGTACGGCCTGTTGGATTTGTTTCAAACACCTGATAATAATAATAATGATGGCATTTGTTAAGCGCTTACTATGCGCAAGAAGGAAGTTTTCCTTAAAAAAAAAAAAAAAAAGAAAAAAAAAGTCACTTGTTTGGGTACGGCCTGTTGGATTTGTTTCAAACACCTGATAATAATAATAATGATGGCATTTGTTAAGCGCTTACTATGTGCAAGAAGGAAGTTTTCCTTAAAAAAAAAAAAAGAAAAAAAATGTCACTTGTCCGGTACGGCCTGTTGGATTTGTTTCAAACACCTGATGATAATAATAATGACGGCATTTGTTAAGCGCTTACTATGCGCAAGAAGGAAGTTTTCCTTAAAAAAAAAAAAAAAAGAAAAAAAAAGTCACTTGTTCGGGTACGGCCTGTTGGATTTGTTTCAAACACCTGATAATAATAATAATGATGGCATTTGTTAAGCGCTTACTATGTGCAAGAAGGAAGTTTTCCTTAAAAAAAAAAAAAGAAAAAAAATGTCACTTGTCCGGTACGGCCTGTTGGATTTGTTTCAAACACCTGATAATAATAATAATGATGGCATTTGTTAAGCGCTTACTATGCGCAAGAAGGAAGTTTTCCTTAAAAAAAAAAAAAAAGAAAAAAAAAGTCACTTGTTCGGGTACGGCCTGTTGGATTTGTTTCAAACACCTGATAATAATAATAATGATGGCATTTGTTAAGCGCTTACTATGTGCAAGAAGGAAGTTTTCCTTAAAAAAAAAAAAGAAAAAAAATGTCACTTGTCCGGTACGGCCTGTTGGATTTGTTTCAAACACCTGATAATAATAATAATGACGGCATTTGTTAAGCGCTTACTATGCGCAAGAAGGAAGTTTTCCTTAAAAAAAAAAAAAAGAAAAAAAAGGTCACTTGTCCGGGTATGGCCTGTTGGATTTGTCTCAAACACCTGATAATAATAATAATGACGGCATTTGTTAAGCGCTTACTATGTGCAAAGCACTGTTCTATGCGCTGGGGGGATACAAGGTGATCAGGTTGTCCCACGCGGGGCTCACGGTCTTAATCCCCATTTTACAGATGAGGTCAGTGAGGCTCAGAGGAGTGAAGTGACTTGCCGAAGGTCACACGGCAGGCATGTGGTGGAGCCGGGATTCGAACCCACGACCTCTGACTCCAAAGCCCGGGCTCTTTCCACTGAGCCACGCTGCTTCGCAGCGTGATCAGATCAGTGCTGTAAATTTCTAGATGCCTGAGGGGAAACCGAGTTGGCTGCCATTCTCCAATAATGGGAGGTCGGAGGTCTGGAAGGAGAGCTGCTTGGGAAAGGAGAGGTGGCTTCTGTGTCCAGTAAATATTAATGGCATTTATTAAGCGCTTACTATTCATTCAATCGTATTTATTGAGCGCTTGCAGAGCACTGTACTGAGCGCTTGGGAAGTACAAGTTGGTAACATCTAGAGACGCTCCCTACCCAACAATCAATCAATCAGTCATATTTATTGAGTGCTTACTGTGTGCAGAGCACTGGACTAAGCGCTTGGGAAATCCAAGTTGGCAACATCTAGAGACGGTCCCTACCCAACAGTGGGCTCACGGTCTAGAAGGGGGAGACAGAGAACAAAACGAAACATATTAACAAAATAAATAGAATAAATATGTACAAATAAAGTAAATAGAATATGTGCCTATGTGCCAAACACTTTTCTATGTCGGCAGGGAGCATGTCTGTATATATGTATTTATGTTTGTACATATTTATTACTCTGTTTTACTTGTACATATTTATTCTATTTTAATTTGTTAATATGTTTTGTTTTGTTGTCTGTCTCCCCCTTCTAGACTGTGAACCCACTGTTGGGTAGGGACCGGCTCTATATGTTGCCGACTTGGACTTCCCAAGCGCTTAGTACAGTGCTCTGCACACAGTAAGCGCTCAGTAAATACGATTGAATGAATGAATGTCTACCAACTCTGCTATATCGGACTCTCCCAAGCACTTAGTACAGTGCTCTGTACACAGAAAGAGCTCAATCAGTACCATCGACTGATTATCGTATTCATTCAGTCAATAAATCAATCAATTGTATTTATTAAGCACTTACTGTGTGCAGAGCACTGTACTAAGCGCTTGGGAAGTACAAGTTGGCAACATCTAGAGATGGTCCCTACCCAACAGTGGGCTCACATCTAGAAGGGGGAGATAGAGAACAAAACCAAACATATTAACAAAATCAAATAAATAGAATAAATATGTACAAGTAAAATAAATAGAGCAATAAACATGTACTATGGAGCGCTTACTGTGTGCAAAGAACTGTATTAAGCACTTGGGAGAGGACAAAAGAACAGACAGACACACTTTCATTCATTCAGTCGTATTTATTGAGCGCTTACTGTGTGCAGAGCACTGGACTAAGCGCTTGGGAAGTCCAAGTTGGCAACATAGAGAGATGGTCCCTACCCAACAGCGGACTCACAGTCTAGAAGTCACACATCCCCTGCCCACAACCTGCTTACAGTCTAGAGGGGGAGACAGCCGTTACTATGCCTAAATAAATAGATAACAATCAATCAATCAGTCGTATTTATTGAGCGCTTACTGTGTGCAGAGCACTGTACTGAGCGCTTGGGAAGTACAAGTTGGCAACATATAGAGACAGTCCCTACCCAGCAGTGGGCTCACAGTCTATAAGGGGGAGACAGAGAACAGAACCAAACGTAGTAACAAAATAAAATAAATAGAATAGATATGTACAAGTAAAATAAATAAATAAATAGAGTAATAAATATGTATAAACATATATACATATATACAGGTGCTGTGGGGAAGGGAAGGAGGTAAGATGTGGGGGATGGAGAGGGTGACGAGGGGGAGAGGAAGGAACAGATTTAGCCGGCTAAATACATGTGTGGCGTGGGAATGGGAGGGAGGATGAATGAAGAAGCAAGTCAGAGAGATGCAGAAGGGGGGGTGGGAGAAGAGGGCTCAATCAGGGAAGGCTTCTTGGAGGAGATGGGCCTTCAATAAGGAATTGTAGGGGAGAGCAATGATCTGTCTGATAGGCGGGAGGGCATTCCAGGCCGGAGGTAGGATGCGGCCGAGAGGTCGATGGCGAGATAGAAGAACGGTGCTTGGCTCATAGTAAGTGCTTAACAGATACCATAATTATTATTTTTATTAGTACAGTGCTTTGCGCACAGAAAGCGCTCAGTAAATCAATCAATCAATCGTATTTATTGAGCGCTTACTATGTGCAGAGCACTGGACTAAGCGCTTGGGAAGTACAAGCTGGCAGCGTCTAGAGACGGTCCCTACCCAACAGTGGGCTCACGGTCTAGAAGGGGGAGACAGACAACAAAACAAAACATATTAACAAAAGAAAATAAATAGAATAGCTATGTACAAGTAAAATAAATAAATAAATAGAGTAATAAATCCGTACAAACATATATATACAGGTGCTGTGGGGAAGGGAAGGAGGTAAGGCGAGGGAGAGGAGAGGGAGAGGAAGGTGGGGGCTCAGTCTGGGAAGGCTTCTTGGAGGAGATGGGCCTTCAATAAGGAATAGGAATAGTACAGTGCTCTGCACACAGGAAGCGCTCAATAAATACGATTGATTGATTGAATAGTGGGGGAGAGCAATAATCTGAGCAATAAAGAGGATTGAATGAATGGGCTTAGTCAGGGAAGGCGTCTAGACCGTGGCCCCATTGTTGGGTAGGGATTGTCGCTTATCCGTTGCTGAATTGTACTTTCCAAGCGCTTAGTCCAGTGCTCTGCACGCAGTAAAGCAGCGTGGCTCCGTGGAAAGAGCCCGGGCTTTGGAGTCAGAGGTCATGGGTTCATTCATTCAATCCTATTTATTGAGCACTTACTGTGTGCAGAGCACTGTACTAGGCGCTTGGGAAGTACAAGTTGGCAGCATATAGAGACGGTCCCTACCCAACGGCGGGCTCACAGTCTAGAAGGGGGAGACAGAGAACAAAACAAAACATGTTAACAAAATAAAATAAATAGAATAAGTATGTACAAATGAAATAAATAGAGTAATAAATACGTACAAACATATATACAGGTGCTGTGGGGAGGGGAAGGAGGTAAGACAGGGGGATAGGAAGGGGGAGGAGGGGTTCAAATCCCGGCTCCGCAATTGTCAGCTGTGTGACTTTGGGCAAGTCACTTCTCTGTGCCTCAGTTCCCTCATCTGTAAAACGGGGATCAAGACTGTGAGCCCCCCGTGGGACACCCTGATCACCTTGTAACCTCCCCAGCGCTTAGAACGGTGCTTTGCACATAGTAAGCGCTTAATAAATGCCATTATCGTTAATAAATACGATTGAACGAATGGACGAGATGGAGGTACAGTGAGAAGGTTAGCATTAGAGGCTGGGTTGTACTTGGCACATAGTAAGCGCTTAACAAATACCATTATTATTATTATTATTATTATTATTATTATTATTATTATTACTATTAAGTAGGAGAGTAGCGAGGTGAGGTAGGAGGGGGTAAGGTGATTAAGTGCTTCAAAGCCAGTGGTGAGGAGTTTTTTGACTCATAATATCACAGGAACGTGTCTCTCATCTCCGCTATATCGGACTCTCCCAGGCGCTTAGTACAGAGCTCTGCACACCGTAAGCGCTCAATAAATACCATCAGTTGATTATCACAGGAATGTGTCCACCCACTCCATTATTTTGGACTCTCCCTAGCGCTTAGTGCAGTGCTCTGCACACAATCAGTGCTCAGTAAATCCCACTGATCGATTGATTGACGATCATCATCATCAGTCGTATTTATTGAGCGCTTACTGTGTGCAGAGCACTGTACTAAGCGCTTGGGAAGTACAAGTTGGCAACATATAGAGATAGTCCCTACCTCTGCGGTGCGGAGAACTCCGGCTTGTGGTCTCCCTAACCGGCAGACGGTGGAACGGAGAGAAACGGGACGACGAAAAGGATGAAGAAAAGAAGAAGAAGAATCATCATCATCATCATCAATCGTATTTATTGAGCGCTTACTATGTGCAGAGCACTGTACTAAGCGCTTGGGAAGTACAAATTGGCAACATATAGAGACAGTCCCTACCCAACAGTGGGCTCACAGTCTAATAATGATAATAATAGCATTTATTTCACGCTTACTATGTGCAAAGCACTGTTCTAAGCGCTGGCGGGGATGCACGGTAATCAGGTGGGGCTCGCAGTCTTCATCCCCATTTTGCAGATGAGGTCCCTGAGGCCCAGAGACGTGAAGTGACTCGCCCCAAGTCACACAGCTGACAAGCGGCGGAGCCGGGAAGCCACCGCTCCCTCCGAAGCGCACTGGTGGCTAAACCCAGATTGTGAGCCCAATGTTGGGTAGGGACTGTCTCTATATGTTGCCAATTTGTACTTCCCAAGCGCTTAGTACAGTGCTCTGCACATAGTAAGCGCTCAATAAATATGATTGATTGATTTTCGAAACTCAACTTAGTGTTTTCCGTTTACGTAGGCTCTGCAGAGCCCCACAAATGAACAGAAATTGGGAAATTCTCTGCAGCGGGTTAGACGTTTCCAGGTCCAGAGCGAGATAAAAGCCCAGCCCTGTATTCTATATATATATATATATATATATATATATATATATATATACACGACCCCAACTATTGATAGCCCTTGCGTTTGCTGACCTACATATATGGGATTTAATACAAACTCGGGAAGAGGGCACTTTTCACGTGGGTATTTATTACTCTATTTATTTATTTTACTTGTACATATCTATTCTATTTATTTTGTTCTGTTAATATGTTTGGTTTTGTTCTGTCTCCCCCTTCTAGACTGTGAGCCCACTGTTGGGTAGGGACCGTCTCTATACGTTGCCAACTTGGACTTCCCAAGCGCTTAGTACAGTGCTGTGCACACAGTCAGCTCTCAGTAAATACGATTGATTGATTGAACCTTTTATACACAGTTTCTTTTGGGGTCTCAGTTTAATCAAGCCCGTAGGCTTCACTTTAGTTCTCTATACGTCTTTTCAAGTCGGTTAATGCCTTGGTCGGATACCTAGGTGGCAAATCCACTCGTTTCTCACTGCCGACATATAGTAGCCGTGTTTCGTTTCTGTCCGATGGACGGCTCTGCATCGAGTGCGTTCCTGACGGACTTTCCGCGTCCAGGCATTAGAAAACCTTTACTAAACATCCATCCTTTTAAAAAAAACCGAAATGGTATTTATTAAGTGCTTACTACACACCAAGCACCGTACAAAGATCTGGGGTAGATACAAGACGACGTTTAGCCCCGTGTGAGGCGGGAACTCTATTCAGTCTCATAATCTCGCGTCTCCTCCACTGCTTAGCGCAGAGTTAAGTCTTTCATAAATGCCGTAATTTTTATTATTACAGATCACAGCTCTGCCCAGAAACTGCTTAGCATCGCCAGGCAGACATTTGAAAGTGCTCCATTGGAAAAATGCATTTTCAGGTCGAACAGGAAGGTGTGAGAGACCCTTAAGCTCTGATCCTAACCCTCATTTTTCCATCACTCACCCCAGGAACATTCAATTAACGGTCTCTGGATAATTTTTTAGGGTTTTACTTTAACGATCACTACATTAAAAAAAAAAAAAATAGGACTGATGTTTTTGAAAAAGCCCTAAGGTTTTTGTTGATGGGGTTGAGGGGAGTTGAAAGGGTTTTTGTTTTGTTTTGTTTTGCATATTCTCATTTCTAAAATTTAGGACTTGAGCCAGTTTTGAATTCACCATAAATTAGCGGTTTGACTTAGGCTGATGTAGCTCATTTGTGTGAATTCTTACTCTTTTAATTGGCATCCTTAGAAACGATATGTGTTTTGGAATGGGAAATCTGGAGAATTTGGCCATTTTTGAAAGATTCATAAATATTTTTTCTTGGAGATGGGGGAGGCGATTTCCATTTGCCCCTACTTTCAAAGATCTGGACTTACGGTCTGGAGACTGTAAGCTCTGTAGTAATAATAATAATGTTGGTATTTGTTAACCGCTTTACCATGTGCCAAGCACTGTTCTAAGAGCTGTGGGGGGGTGGATACAAGGTAATCAAGGTTGTCCCACGTGGGGCTCACAGTCTTAATCCCCGGTTTACAGATGAGGGAACTGAGGCACAGAGAAGTTAAGTGACTTGCCCAAAGTCACACAGCTGACAAGTGGCAGAGCCGGGACTAGAACCCGTGACCTCTGACTCCCAAGCCCGGGCTCTTTCCACTGAGCCGCGCTGCTTCTGTTCTCTCCTAAACGCTTAGCACAGTGCTCTAATCAATCAATCAATCGTATTTATTGAGCGCTTACTGTGTGCAGAGCACTGTACTAAGCGCTTGGGAAGTCCAAGTTGGCAACATATAGAGACGGTCCCTACCCAACAGTAGGCTCACAGTCTAGAAGGGGGAGACAGAGAACAAAACAAAGCATATTAACAAAATAAAATAAATAGAATAGATATGTACAAGTAAAATAAATAGAGTAATAAATCCGTACAAACATATATACATTAAGCACTTACTATGTGCAAAGCACTGTTCTAAGCGCTGGGGAGGATAAAAGGTGATCAGGTTGTCCCAGAGGGGGCTCACAGTCAATCCTCATTTTCCAGATGAGGGAACTGAGGCCCAGAGAAGTGAAGTGACTTGCCCAAAGTCACCCAGCTGACAATTGGCGGAGCTGGGATTTGAACCCGTGACCTCTGGCTCCAAAGCCCGGGCTCTTTCCACTGAGCCACGCTGCTTCTCTGGTATCTACCCTGACGCCTCGCTCGGAGTAAGGGCTTTAACGAGAGCCCTAATTAGAGTTCCCGAGAGGAGGGAAATTGTACGTTGCCAACTTGCCAACTTGTACTTCCCAAGTGCTTAATAATAATAATAATAATAATAATGGCATTTATTAAGTGCTTACTATGTTCAGAGCACTGTTCTAAGCGCTGGGGGGGATACAAGGTGATCAACTTGTCCCACATGGGGCTCACAGTCTTTATCCCCATTTTACAGATGAGGTAACTGAGACCCGGAGAAGTCAAGTGACTTGCCCAAGGTCACACAGCAGACACATGGCGGAGCCGGGATTCGAACCCATGACCTCGGACTCCAAAGCCAGGGCTCTTCCCACTGAGCCACGCTGCTTCTCTCGATAAATCGAGCTTAAGCACTCGATAAATACGATTGATTGATTGATTGAGGGCGGGGTGGCCGTGGTGCCCAACAGAACCGCCGGAGAATCCCGAATGTCAGGGGAGGGATCCGGAGCTGGGAAAATGGAGTCTGCGGAGAAGGGGGGTATCCGGGGACGGTCGGAGCCCGAGCGGGAAAAATCTGGTTGACGGAAACGGGGGCGAACGGGAAGGGTCAGCGGGCCGTGGGAACGGAGAAAAGCTGCTCATTTGTGCCAGCGGCGTTTTGAAGAGGCGAGGAAGGGCAGGAGAAATGAGACTCCATTGGGAAGCGCCCAGCTTTTAGCGTGATACGTTTAGGACCCTGCTGATGTGCGGTGCTCTGTTCACAGTAGTAATGACTGTATTTGTGAAGCGCTTACTAGGTGCCCAAGCACTGGGGTAGACACAAAATAATCAGGTTGTCCCACGTGGGGCTCACAGTCATTTTACAGATGATGGAGTAACTGTGGCTCAGAGAAGTCGAGTGACTTGCCCAACATCACACAGCACACAAGCGGCGGAGACGTTGATGTATCAGTCGATCAGTAGGATTTCTTGAATGCTCACTGTATCATCATCATCATCAATCGTATTTATTGAGCGCTTACTGTGTGCAGAGCACTGTACTAAGTGCTTGGGAGAGGACAATACAGTTTGACCAATCAGTCGTCTTTATTGAGCGCTTACTGTGTGCAGAGCGCTGTACTAAGCGCTTGGGAAGTACAAGTTGGCAACATATAGAGACAGTCCCTACCCAACAGTGGGCTCACAGTCTAAAAGGGGGAGACGGAGAACAAAACCAAAGAACAAAACCAAATGACCAGACTGTGAGCCCGTTGTCGGGTAGGGACCGTCTCTATATGTTGCCAACTTGTACTTCCCAAGCGCTTAGTACAGTGCTCTGTTCACAGTAAGCGCTCAATAAATGCGATTGAATGAATGAATGAATAATGATAGCATTTATTAAGCGCTTACTATGTTCAAAGCACCGTTCTAAGCACTGGGGAGGTTACAGGGTGAACAGGTTGTCCCCCGTGGGGCACACAGTCCCCATTTTCCAGATGAGGGAACTGAGGCCCAGAGAAGTGAAGTGACTTGCCCAAAGTCACACAGCTGACAAGGGGCGGAGCCGGGATTTGAACTCATGACTCCGGGCTCCAAAGCCCGGGCTCTTTCCACTGAGCCACGCTGCTTCTCAGGTTGGGGAAAATGGGTTGATTTAGCTTGCGGGGACGTCGACTTGTCAGGACCAAAATCACCACCGTGGGCTGCGGGTTCTTTCTGTCCAGGCCGTGGCCAGAATTTCAGCTCCTGCGGAGTCCAGTGAAGTCACCTCTGCTTTCATTTCCACTTTACATAATAATAATAATAATAATAATAATAATAATAACGATGGCATTTATTAAGCGCTTACTACGTGCAAAGCACCGTTCTAAGCGCTGGAGAGGTTACAAGGTGATCAGGTTGTCCCACGGGGGGCTCACAGTCCTCATTTTCCAGATGAGGGAACTGAGGCCCAGAGAAGTGAAGTGACTTGCCCAAAGTCACCCAGCTGACAAGGGGCGGAGCCGGGATTTGAACCCGTGACCTCTGACTCCGAAGCCCGGGCTCTTTCCACTGCGCCTTCTCGGTAGCTCACACTTCCGATTTAACTGGATGCGTGGCAGAAGAGAAGGGGGAGAGAGAAATAGACGGGGGGTCGCGGGGGGAGCGTGAAAGAAAGAACTAGAGAGCGATGGTAAATGCGTTCTCATTTTCTGCCCGACTGAATTCATTCGGATAATTACCAGCTAATCCGATCTAGAAAAATTTACACGCCAATAGAATTTTGAAAGGCATAGCAAGCAAAAAAAAAAAAAAAATCTCGCAGATAACTAGCCATTTCCCATTCTAAAATCACTCTTTTAAATTATTGGAAAAAAAAGCGTGCCGCAATGTAACAAGCCCGGGCTTTGGAGTCAGTGGAAAGCGCTTCATAATAATAATAATAATAATAATGGTATTTGTTAAGCGCTTACTGTGTGCAAAGCACCAACGCTTACTATGTGCAAAGCACTTGTCTAAGCGACGGGGAGGTCACAAGGTGATCAGGTTGTCCCCCGGGGGGCTCACGGTCTTCATCCCCATTTTACAGATGTGGCAACTGAGGCCCAGAGAAGCAGCGTGGCTCAGTGGAAGGAGCCCGGGCTTAGGAGTCAGAGGTCACGGGTTCTAATCCCGGCTCCGTCGCTTGTCAGCTGGGTGACTTTGGCCAGGTCACTTCACTTCTCTGCGCCTCAGTGTGAAATGGGGATTAAGATTGTGAGCCCCAAATGGGACAACCTGATCACCTCGTATCCTCCCCAGCGCTTAGGACAGTGCTTTGCACATAGTAAGCGACTAATACCAAAATTATTATTATTATTATTATTATTATTAAGCGACTTGCCCAAAGTCACACAGCTGACAATTGGCGGAGCTGGAATTTGAACCCATGACCTCTGACTCCAAAGCCCTCTGACTTTGCATTCATTCATTCATTCATTCAATCGTATTTATTGGGCACTTACTGTGTGCAGAGCACTGTACTAAGCGCTTGGGAAGTACAAGTTGGCAACATATAGAGACAGTCCCTACCCAACAGTGGGCTCACAGTCTAGAAGGGGGAGACAAAGGGGGAGAAGTAAGCGCTTAACAAATGCCATTATTATTATTATTGTTATGTTCAGGGCTTAAGGGCTTTTAGACTGTGAGCCCACTGTTGGGTAGGGACCGTCTCTATGTGTTGCCAACTTGGACTTCCCAAGCGCTTAGTACAGTGCTCTGCACACAGTAAGCGCTCAATAAATGCGATTGATTGATTAAGACCGGCGTTGTTAACGGGGCGGGAAGGGTTGGGGGTCTTTTCCATCCGAATTCCCAGGACCCAGGAATTGATAGCCGGGAAGAGCTTGTGATTTCTTTGTGCGCACTCACGAACGGCTCTTATTTTGCAGCCTCCGTTCAGCTGTGGAGGTCACGCCTGGCCCGGGTGATGTACTCCGTGGCAAACTGTCTGCTCATGATGAAGGTACAACCTGGGTGACAGGATCTGCAGAGCTGCCGTAGTCTCTGGAATAGAATTCCCGCCGCCGCGTTGCACGGAAGGCCTAGTGTAGCGGGGAATTAATTAGGCTAATTAATGGCGGATTTCACAGATAGCCCCGCGCGGCCATCCGTCTCAGGATGACAGCTGCATTCATTTCCCCTCGGGTCGTTTCGGATGGGACGTCTTTTCAGCCGCGGGATACCGCGGCGACCGCCGATTATCTATCAATCAATCAATCAATCATATTTATTGAGCGCTTACTGTGTGCAGAGCACTGCACTAAGCGCTTGGGAAGTACAAATTGGCAACATATAGAGACGGTCCCTACCCAACATCATCATCATCATCATCATCAATCGTATTTATTGAGCACTTACTATGTGCAGAGCACTGTACTAAGCGCTTGGGAAGTACAAATTGGCAACATATAGAGACAGTCCCTACCCAACAGTGGGCTCACAGTCTAAAAGGGGGAGACGGAGAACAAAACCAAACATATTAAAATAAAATAAATAGAATAGATATGTACAAGTAAAATAAATAAGTAAATAGAGTAGTAAATATGTACAAACGTATATACAATCAATTAGTCGTATTTATTGAGCGCTTACTGTGTGCAGAGCACTGTACTAAGCGCTTGGGAAGTACAAGTTGGCAACATATAGAGACGGTCCCTACCCAACAGTGGGCTCACAGCCTAAAAGGGGGAGACAGAGAAAAAAAAAAAAAAACAAACATACTAACAAAATAAAATAAATAGAATAGATCTGTACAAGTTAAATAAATAAATAAATAAATAGAGTAATAAATCCGATTATGTTCCCTTTCTGGTCCTTTCTCTGAACCGTGGCGGGTCTCTGCCCGCCCCAGCTGAGCTGTTTGGCCTGGTCTTTGCTCCTGCTGCTTCTGTCAAGCCGCCAAGTTAGCTCTCTTTCTCCCTTCAAGGCCCTACTGAGAGCTCACCTCCTCCAGGAAGCCTTCCCACACTGAGCCCCCTCCTTCCTCTCCCCCTCTCCATCCCCCCCCCACCTTACCTCCTTCCCTTCCCCACAGCACCTGTATATATTTGTAAGTATTTATTACTTATTTATTTTACTTGTACATATCCTATTTATTTTATTTTGTTAATATATTTGGTTTTGTTCTCTGTCTCCCCCTTCTAGACTGTGAGCCCACTGTTGGGTAGGGACCGTCTCTATATGTGTTCTCCCTCCATGCCTTTCCCTCGAGTTACGCCCCCAGGCAGGGGAATTCTCAGAATGAAGCTCTGTTATTTATTAATTTTTTAAAATGATATTTGTTAAGCGTTTACTATGTACTAAGCACTGGAGTAGATACTCTGCTAAGCGTGGAGTAGATTTATTTATTTTACTTATTTATTTTACTTGTCTGTATTTATTCTATTCATTTTATTTTGTTAATATGTTTTGTTGTCTGTCTCCCCCCTTCTAGACTGTGAGCCCACTGTTGGGTAGGGATCGTCTCTGTGTGTTGCCAACATGGACTTCCCAAGCGCTTAGTCCAGTGCTCTGCACACAGCAAGCGCTCAATAAATACGACTGAATGAACTCGTCCTTCCCAAGCGCTTAGTCCAGTGCTCTGCGCACAGTAAGCGCTCAATAAATACGATTGAATGAATGAATGAATGCTGCCAACTTGTACTTCCCAATCGCTTAGTGCAGTGCTCTGCACACAGTAAGCGCTCAATAAATACGATTGATTGATTGATTCCGTGACGGAAAGGGATCCATCCTTTCTCCACCCGCTTTCCCCCCTGTCCCGCCAAACCTTGCCCCAGCCTTGGGCCCCGTTCCTTTCCGACTCCCAGGACAAACGGAGAGAAAGGTGGAAAGGTGGCATAGTGGGGTGGAAAGGTGGCATAGTGGATAGAGCACAGGCCTGGGACTCACAGGGTCATGGGTTCGAATCCATGCTCCGCCACATGCTTGTTGTGTGGCGTTGGGCAAGTCACAATTTCTCTGAGCCTCAGTTACCTCATCTGTAAAATGGGGATTAAGACTGTGAGCCCCATGTGGGACAACCTGATCACTTTGTTCCCCCCTCAGCGCTTAGAACAGTGCTTTGCACAGAGCAAGTGCTTAATAAACACCATTATTATTATAAGCGCTTAGTACAGTGCTCTGCACATAGTAAGCGCTCAATAAATACGATTGATGATGATAGAAGGTTAGCTGGGGGGGGGGCGATTTCTATACTTATTCTTATATTCTAGAATATTATATTCTATATATATTCTATATATTATATAGAATATAATATATATTATATTCTATATATATTCTATATATGTAATATATATACAATATATATTCTATATATAATATATAGAATATATTATATTCTGTATATATTCTCTATATCATATAGAATATAATATATATAATATAATATATAATAATAATATAACATATAATATACATAATAATATTATATGTTATTATATATAATATATTATATTATTATATATATCATATTATATACAATATATATTATATAGAATATAATATATAGTATAATATATATAACAATATAACATATAATATACATACTATATATTATTATATATTATATTATTATTATATATATTATATTATACAATGTATATTCTATATATAATATATATAGAATATATTATATTCTATATATATTCTATATATTATATAGAATATAATATATAATATAACATATAATAATAATATAGTATATAATATATAATAATATATAGTATTATATTTTATAATATATTACATAATTATATGTAATATTTAATATTATATATATTTATTTCATATTACGTTTATATTTATATTTTATATTTATATTAAACCATATATAATATATTATATGATATATTATATAATATATAATATATATAATATATTCTAGAATATATTCTAGAATATTATATTCTAGAATATTGTTATAGTCTAGAATAGTCTAGAATGTTAGAATATATTATATATATTATATTCTAGAACGTACTTATTCTATTCTTACTTTTAACAGCCTGGTTTGTCCGTCACAAACCAGTGGAGAGGAGAGAGGGGGAGGGAAGAGAAATGGGGAGGGGAGAAGGGGGAGCAAATGGGGTATGGGCTGATTCTGAGCTCGTGAGGGGGCCGACGGACGGGCCTAACGCTGATGCCAGCGTGACTCAGTTAAAACCCCGGGCCTCCTTGCCCTCTGTTAAGAGTCAGAGAAGTAGAAATCCCTCCCTCCATCTCTCTCTCACCCACGCACCTACGCACGCACACTTGGTTTTTGAGCCCCCCGTGGTTCTCCCTGAGGACCACCAAACTCTCCGTCTTTAACCCTAGGAAGGAGACCCGAAGACTGTCTGCGTCTTGCAAGGGGATGCGTTTTCAAGAGAGGGATCTGTCTGACGGGGATCTGCCAATTTGTACTTCCCAAGCGCTTAGTACAGTGCTCTGCACATTGTAGGCGCTCAGTAAATACGATTGATGATGATGATGGGGGCGGGAATGGACCAGCAACAGCCCACACTCGCATCCTGCCCGCTTAAAGAGCGCCGAGCGGTCAGAGACGCTGCAGGCGGTAGTAATAATTTTATTATTATTTATTATATATTATTATTATTATATTTATTGAGAGCTCACCATCTGCAGGGCACTGTACTGAACGCTAAGCAAGAATGCGCGTGTAGCAAGCGGCCATCGTCCTTGGCCCCGAGGAGGCTAAACGGGATAAGCGGTTAGGAACGGTATCCAGGGCCAGCTTTAATTTTAGAAACCTCCCTTTCCAGTCAGATTTCATTCATTCATTCATTCATTCATTCAGTCATTCAGTCGTATTTATCGAGCGCTTACTGTGTGCAGAGCGCTGTACTAAGCGCTTGGGAAGTACAAGTCGGCAGCATATAGAGACGGTCCCTACCCGAGACTGTGAGCCCACTGTTGGGTAGGGACTGTCTCTATATGTTGTACTTCCCAAGTGCTTAGTACAGCGCTCTGCACACAGTAAGCGCTCAATAAATACAATTGATTGATTGATTGATTGATATAGAGATGGTCCCTACCCAATAACGGGCTCACAATCTAGAAGGGGGAGATATTTCCCCGGGTCAGGGCGGTTTAGCCTCTCTCAGTTGGGCAAAGACTTTCTAAACAATAGCTATTTCCGAAGACGCGGGTAAAGGTAGAAAACCTGTTCCGTCCAACGGTGAAATCAGTGAAATCGTCGGACCATCTGATTATCCCTCCCCTAATAAAGGATTTAAATCTGTTTTACAAGGGAGCAGCCTCAGTGTCCACACCGGTATTTATGACATCTTCTATGCAGTCAGCTTATCGGTTGCATTTGGCGAGCACCTACGGCGAACAGAGCACTGCACTGAGCGCTAATAAGTAAAAGACGGGAGCCGTGCTCTTAAGGATGCTAAAAGGTAATAGGAAAGAGAGAAATTTATAACCGTATAATTGTTAGGAGTAAAATAATAGTTGTTCTGCGAGTCAATTATAATAATAATAATAACGATGGCATTTGTTAAGCGCTTACTATGTGCCAAGCACTGTTCTAAGCGCTGCAGGGGATACCAGGTTGCCCCACATGGGGCTCACAGTCTTAAATCCCCATTTTATTCTATTTATAATAATAATAATAATAATAATGGCATTTATTAAGCGCTTACTATGTGCAAAGCACTGTTCTAAGCGCTGGGGAGATTACAAGGTGATCAGGTTAGTACAGGTTAGTACAGTTAGTAAGCACTTAGTACAGTTCTCAGCACACAGTAAGCGCTCAATAAATACGATTGATGATGATGATGATGAGGTTGTCCCATGGGGGGCTCACAGTCTTATGTTTATTTTATGTTTATTCTATTTATTTTATTTTGCTCATATGTTTGGTTTTGTTCTCTGTCTCCCCCTCCTAGACTGTGAGCCCGCTGTTGGGTAGGGACCGTCTCTAGATGTTGCCGACTTGTATTTCCCGAGCGCTCAGTACAGTGCTGAGCACACAGTCAGCGCTCAATAAATACGATTGAATGAAGGAGTGAATGAATGAATTTTCCAGATGAGGTCACTGAGGAGCAGAGAAGTGAAGTGACCTGCCCAAAGTCACCCAGCTGGCGAGTGGCGGAGGCGGGATTTGAACCCATGACCTCGGACTCCAAAGCCCGGGCTTTTAAGTTGGCATCACTTGAACCATGAGTGCCCAGGAGACTTGGGGGGTTTGGGGGCTTGGGAGGATGGGAGGGGTTTTGCAAGCAAGGCCTGCTAAAGGATGTGGCTTTTAATATGTATATATGTATATCCCCTGTATATATGTATATATGCTTGTACATATTTATTACTCTATTTATTTTACTTGTACATATCTATTCTATTCATTTTGTTTTGTTAGTATGTTTGGTTTTGTTCTCTGTCTCCCCCTTCTAGACTGTGAGCCCACTGTTGGGTAGGGACCGTCTCTATATGTTGCCAATTTGTACTTCCCAAGTGCTTAGTACAGTGCTCGGCACACAGCAAGCGCTCAATAAATACGATTGATTGATTGATTGATATGGATGTGGAAAAGCAGAGCAAGGGAGTTGGGAAAATTCCTTCTTCCCCCTTCCCCGTCCCCCACCAAGACCAGGGGAGGGATAGTACTCAATAATAATGAATAATGAGGGTACTTGTTAGGTGCTTACTGTGTGTCAAGCGCTGTTCTGAGCGTTGAGGTAGATACAAGATAATAATAATAATGTTGGCATCTGTTAATCAATCAATCAATCGTATTTATTGAGCGCTTACTGGAGAAGCAGCGTGGCTCACTGGAAAGAGCCCGGGCTTTGGAGTCAGAGGTCACGGGTTCAAATCCCGGCTCCGCCAATTGTCAGCTGGGTGACTTTGGGCAAGTCACTTCACTTGTCTGGGCCTCAGTTCCCTCATCTGTAAAATGGGGATGAAGACTGTGAGCCCCCCGTAGGACAACCTGATCACCTTGTAACCTCCCCAGTGCTTAGAACAGTGCTTTGCACATAGTAAGCGCTTAATAAATGCCATCATCATCATTATTATTATTATTATCATTATTATTACTGTGTGCAGAGCACTGTGCTAAGCGCTTGGGAAGTACAAGTTGGTAACATATAGAGGCAGTCCCTACCCAACAGTGGGCGCTTACTATGTGCAAAGCACCGTTCTAAGCATCGGGAGGATACAAGGTGATCAGGTTGTCCCCCGTGGGGCTCCCAGTCTTCATCCCCATTTTCCAGATGAGGGAACTGAGGCCCAGAGAAGTGAAGTGACTTCCCCAAGTCACACAGCTGACAATTGGCGGAGCCGGGATGTGTGCAGAGCACTGTACTAAGCGCTTGGGAAGGACAAGTCGGCAACATCTAGAGACGGTCCCTACCCGACAGCGGGCTCACAGTCTAGAAGGGGGAGACAGGCAACAAAGCCAAACATATTCACAAAATAAAATAAGTAGAATAAATATGTACAAGTAAAATAGAGTAATAAAAACGTACAAACATATATACATATATACAGGTGCTGTGGGGAGGGGAAGGAGGGGTGAGCCCGTCGTCGAGTAGGGACCGTCTCTAGATGCTGCCGACTCGGACTTCCCAAGCGCTCAGTACAGTGCTCTGCACGCGGTAAGCGCTCAACAAATACGACTGACTGACTGAATGAACGAACACGCATCTCCGCCAGTGCGGCAGGCAAAATAATCATCTAACAGATCCCCCCGACCACGAAATTGAACATCAATCAATCAATCGTATTTATTGAGCGCTTACTGCGCGCAGAGCACTGTACTAAGCGCTTGGGAAGTACAAGTTGGCAACATATAGAGACGGTCCCTACCCAACAGTGGGCTCGTTCCGGGGATTTTTTTCAGTCCACCTGGTCCTCAGCTCTCCCACCTCTGAATCTTTACTCAGGCCATCCCCACAATCTCGTCGGGCTTTGGAGTCAGAGGTCATGGGTTCAAATCCCGGCTCCGCCGATTGTCAGTTGTGTGACTTTGGGCCTCAGTTCCCTCACCTGTAAAATGGGGATGAAGACCGTGAGCCCCCCGTGGGACAACCTGATCACCTTGTAACCTCCCCAGCGCTTAGAACAGTGTTTTGCACGTAGTAAGCGCTTAATAAATGCCATCATCATCATCACCATCATCAATCGTATACGTTAAGCGCTTACTATGTGCCAAGCACTGTTCTAAGCCCCACCTGACCGTGGCTCTCCCCAACCCCCTATCTCATCCTGGAGACTTTGTCCCGGATCATTTCCCCCAACCCCCAGGACAGGTATAAAAATAATAATAATAATAATAATAATAATAATAATAATAAGCCTAAGAGAGGTATAATAATAATAACAAGATCCCTAAGAGAAGGATTGTGCTCTCGGAATAATAATAATAATAATAATAATAATATCCCTAAGAGAGGTATAATAATAATAATAATAATAATAATGATAAGATCCCTAAGAGAGCACAAGCCCTGCTCTCAAGGAGCTTAACATCTTGTGGGAGGCTTGCGTTCACAACCAATTATTATTATTATCATGTAATAATAATAATAATAATAATGATGGCATTTGTTAAGCGCTTACTATGTGCAAAGCGCTGTTGTAAGCGCTGGGTGGGATACAGGGTGATCAAGTTGTCCCACGTGGGGCTCACAGTCTTAATCCCCATTTTTACAGATGAGGGAACTGAGGCTCAGAGAAGTTAAGTGACTTGCCCAAGGTCACACAGCAGACTTGTGGTGGAACCGGAATTCGAACCCATGACCTCTGACTCCAA
The DNA here is from genome assembly GCF_015852505.1 of Tachyglossus aculeatus. NCBI lineage: Eukaryota > Metazoa > Chordata > Mammalia > Monotremata > Tachyglossidae > Tachyglossus > Tachyglossus aculeatus. The sequence continues at coordinate 4,683,489 of NC_052101.1, read as the reverse complement.
AGCCTGGGCTCTTTCCACTGAGCCACGCTGCTTCTCTATAATAATATATATTATTATTATTACTATTATTATTATTATACTAATAATTATCTGGTACATACCCCAGCATTTAGTACAGTGCCTGGCACATAGTAAGCGCTTAACAAATGCCATAAAAAACCTACCCCAAGTGCTTAGTACAGTGCTCTGCACACAGTGAGCATTCAGTATATACCATTGATGGATTGATAGGAGGAAGAAGGAAAAGAGGATGTGAATAAGTGCTTAGTACAGCGCTCTGCACACAGTGAGCGCTCAGTATATGCCATTGATGGATTGATAGGAGGAAGAAGGAAAAGAGGATGTGAATAAGTGCTTAGTACAGTGCTCTGCACACAGTGAGCGCTCAGTATACGCCATTGATGGATTGATAGGAGGAAGAAGGAAAAGAGGATGTGAATAAGGGCTTAGTACAGTGCTCTGCACACAGTGAGTGCTCAGTATATACCATTGACGGATTGATAGGAGGAAGAAGGAAAAGAGAATGTGAATAAGGGCCTAGTACAGTGCTCTGCACACAGTGAGCGCTCAGTATATACCATTGATGGATTGATAGGAGGAAAAAGGAAAAGAGGATGTGAATAAGGGCTTAGTACAGTGCTCTGCACACAGTGAGCGCTCAGTAAATACCACTGATGGATTGATAGGAGGAAGAAGGAAAAGAGGATGTGAATAAGTGCTTAGTACAGTGCTCTGCACACAGTGAGCGCTCGGTAAATGCGATCGAATACGAGTTGGTGTTCTAGTTACTCAGATGGCTCAGTTAGCCCTCGGTGTGAAGCGACTGGGTGGTTTTTGTTGCGGCACGCTCCCTGCTCTCAAGGAGCTTACCGTCTGGTGGGAGGCCTGCGTTCGAAACCGCCCCGCGGGTTATCGTGTTTAAGACAACATCCCGCGGAGTCACGTTGTTTCTCTTCTCCGTAGGATTACGTGCTGGCCGTGGACGCGTATCAGTCAGTCATTAAATACCACCCGGAACAAGAGCCTCAGCTGTTGAGCGGCATCGGAAGGATTTTCCTGCAGGTACGCGGGTCACACCAGATAACGGATCGAAAGCGGGGAGCGAGAACCGAAGGGTCCTTTAGGTGGGTGGCTTGCCTCCTACGTTGAAAAGTGTTCTTCTCACACAGTAAGCGCTCAATAAATACGGTTGGGTGAATGAGTAAAGCTGCTCTGCGCGTCCTAATGAGAGACGTTGAGAGGTTGAGTCGTTTCAGATAGCGTCGATGTGGTTGTCTTCAGAAGAGAGCTCTGCCTTTACAGCGTTAAGTGGGTTTAGAAACGACGGGCTAAATCAGGAATGCATTTGGACCGCCAGTCAAAATGCTACACAAAATGCTAGAGAAGCAGCGGGGCTCAGTGGAAAGAGCCTGGGCTTTGCAGTCAGAGGTTATGGGTTCGAATTCCGGCTCTGCCACATGACTACTGTGTGATCTTGGGCAAGTCACTTAACTTCTCTGAGCCTCAGTTACCTCATCTGTAAAATGGGGATGAAGACTATGAGCTTCCTGAGATCAGTGGGACAACCTGATCACCCTGTATCCTCCCCAGCGCTTAGAACAGTGCTTTGCACATAGTAAGCGCTTAACAAATGCCAATTATTATTATTATCATTATTACACTCTGAAATCGTTGGAGAAAAACATGCCACCTATAGTTACGGAAGTATCGATTTCCCTAAAGCTGATGGTTCGATAGATACCGGGCTCTGTTTGCTAAGGGGCTCTGTTTCAGAATCTGTCCGGTTGGATAATTTAATGGACATATGCTGTAGTATCACAGTCTGCTCACGCTTCAAGAAAACCATAATTTTGGAAACGTCACCTGATTGTGAAGAACAAAATCATTAGGTATAATAATTTGGCATATTTTGGGGGCCGTTTGGGAGGAGCTGTTTCAGCGTCTGGATTCCTGGTGATTCCTCCCCTTCTCCATCCCCCCGCCCTACCTCCTTCCCCTCCCCACAGCACCTGTGTATATATTTGTGCGGATTTATTACTCTATTTATTTATTTTACTTGTACATATTTATGTATTTTATTTGGTTAATATGTTTTGTTTTGTCATCTGTCTCCCCCTTCTAGACTGTGAGCCCGCTGTTGGGTAGGGACCGTCTCGATATATTGCCTACTTGGACTTCCCAAGCGCTTAGTCCAGCGCTCTGCACGCAGTAAGCGCTCCATAAATACGATTGAATGAATGAATTTGGACCGCCAGTCAAAATGCTACACTCTGAAATTGTTGGAGAAAAACATGCCACCTGTAGTTACGGAAGTATCGATTTCCCTAAAACCGATCGTTCGATAAATACCGGGCTCTCAGTTTGCTAAGGGGCTCTGTTTCGGAATCTGTCCGGTTGGATAATTTAATGGACATATGCTGTAGTATCACGGTCTACTCACGCTTCAAGAAAGCCATAATTTTGGAAAGGTCACCTGATTGAGAAGAACAAAATCATTAGGTATAATAATTTGGCATATTTTGGGGGCCGTTTGGGAGGAGCCGTTTCAGCGTCTGGATTCCTGGTGATTCCTCCCCCTCTCCATCCCCCCGCCTTACCTCCTTCCCCTCCCCACAGCACCTGGATATATGTTTGTACGGATTTATTACTCTATTTATTTTACTTGTACATATTTATTTATTTTATTTGGTTAATATGTTTTGTTTTGTCGTCTGTCTCCCCCTTCTAGACTGTGAGCCCGCTGTTGGGTAGGGACTGTCTCTATTATGTTGCCGACTTGGACTTCCGAAGCACTTAGTACAGTGCTCTGCACATAGTAAGCGCTCGATAAATGATTGAATGAATGAATGAAAGTCACTTCACTTCTCTGGGCCTCAGTTCCCTCACCTGTAAAATGGGGATGAAGACTGTGAGCTCCCTTTGGGACAACCTGATCACCTTGTAACCTCCCCAGCGCTTAGAACGGTGCTTTGCACGTAGTAAGCGCTTCATAAATGCCATTAAAAAAAAAAAGGAAAGTGGGTTCGATGCAGTCCCTGTCCCACGTGGGGCTCACAGTCTCACTCCCCATTTGACAGGTGAGGTAACTGAGGCACAGAGAAGAGAAGGGACTTGCCCAGGGTCACCCGGCAGACCAGTGGCGGAGCCAAGATTAGAACCCGTGACCTTCTGACTCTCAGTAAGTGCTTACTATGCACTGAGCACTGGGTTAGATAATAATAATAATAATAATAGGCATTTGTTAAGCGCTTACTATGTGCAAAGCACTGTTCTAAGCGCTGGGGAGGATACAGGGTGATCAGGTTGCCCCACGGGGGGCTCACAGTCAATCAATCAATCAATCAATCAATGGTATTTATTGAGCGCTTACTATGTGCAGAGCACTGTACTAAGCGCTTGGGAAGTACAAATTGGCAACACATAGAGACAGTCCCTACCCAACAGTGGGCTCACAGTCTAAAAGGGTCTTCATCCCCAGTCTTCATCCACAGTCTTCATCCCCATTTTACAGATGAGGTAGATGATCACGTTAGACACAGTCCCTGTCCCACATGGGACTCACGGTCTTAAGGAGAAGGGGAATCCCATTTTACAGATGAGGGAACTGAGCAGGGAAATGTTTTGAGCAGACTCGACTCGAAACCCTTTCGGAGCGGGCATTTGATCCCAACGTTATCGGCAGGAAAAGAGCGGGGATCGCGCCCAGTGGAAAGAGAATTTAGGAGACAGAGGAAAAGCTCTCGCCGTTTTAGACGACTTCAAATCGACGCAACTTCGTGGGCCTTGGAGAGAGACGGTGCCTGTGCGATGAGGAATCTGAAGGAAGTGACAGAGGTGATTGATGGGCAATCCATTCATTCATTCAGTCACATTTATTGAGCGCTTGCTGTGTGCAGAGCACTGTACTAAGCGCTTGGGAAGCACAAGTTGGCAACATCTAGAGACGGTCCCGACCCAAGAACGGGCTCGCCATGAGAGGGTTTTTTAACTTTCAGGTGACATGGGGAGAGCAGAGAGGCCAGAGGGAAGGTCAGAAACAGCTGGACGCCTGCCAGGTGGCCTACCCAGAAGTATAATAATAATAATTATGGTATTTGTTAAGCGCTTACTACTTCTAGACTGTGAGCCCGCTGTTGGGTAGGGACCGTCTCTATCTGTTGCCAGCGTGGACTTCCCAAGCGCTTAGTCCAGTGCTCTGCACACAGTAAGCGCTCAATAAATACGATTGAATGAATGAATGTTCTAGGCGCTGGGGTAGATACAAGGTGAGCAGGTTGTCCCACGGTCTTCATCTCCATTTTCCAGATGAGGTCACTGAGGCCCACAGAAGCGACCATTAGATCGCTTCATCATTAGAACAGTGCTTGGCACATCGTAGGGACTTAATAAATGCCATCATTATTCTTCTATTCAGTCATTCATTCAGTCGTATTTATTGAGCGCTTACTGTGTGCAGAGCGCTGGACTAAGCGCTTGGGAAGTACAAGTTGGCAGCATCTAGAGACGGTCCCTGCCCAACAGCGGGCTCACAGTCTAGAAAGGGGAGACAGATGACAAAACAAAACATATTAACCAAATAAATAGAATAAATATGTACAAATAAAATGGAGTAATAAATACGTACAAACGTACATCCATTCAGTCGTATTTATTGAGCGCTTACAGGTGCTGTGGGGAGGGGAAGGAGGTAAGGCGGGGGGGATGGGGAGGGGGAGAAGTCACTTCACTTCTCTGGGCCTCAGTTACCTCATCTGTAAAATGAGGATTAAGAGCGGGAGCCCCACGGGTGTCCAACCTGATGAACGTCTGTCCACCTCAGCGCTTAGAACAGTGGTTGGCACATAGTGAGCGCTTAACGCTGTTGTCGTTATCACCTTTTCCTCCACCCAGGCTGTGGGTGAAATCAAGTTCCCCCTTTTAGACTGTGAGCCCACTGTTGGGTAGGGACTGTCTCTATATGTTGCCAATTTGTACTTCCCAAGCGCTTAGTCCAGTGCTCTGCACATAGTAAGCGCTCAATAAATACGATTGATGATGATGATGAAGTTTCGGAGAGAAAACATTCATTCATTCATTCAGTCGTATTTATTGAGCGCTTACTGTGTGCAGAGCACTGGATTAAGCGCTTGGGAAGTACAAGTTGGCATTCATTCATTCATTAATTCAATTGTATTTATTGAGCGCTTACTGTGTGCAGAGCACTGGACTAAGCGCTTGGGAAGGACAATTCAAAAACCACAAGTGCTTAAACATCTAAAGCTAAATTCGGCTAATTCCATCCCCCTTCTGGGTTTTCGTAGTCTTTTTCTGTATATGTGTAAAGGGAACCCAGCGAGACAAAAAAAGTCAATCAATCAATCAATCGTATTTATTGAGCGCTTACTGTGTGCAGAGCACTGTACTAAGCGCTTGGGAAGTACAGGTTGGCAACATGTAGAGACGGTCCCTACCTAACAGTGGGCTCACAGTCTAGAAGAAATAGAGGAAAAAATAGGAAAAGATCCTCCTTGAATAATACCTTCTAGCCTGAGCCTTGTTAGAGGAAAGAGATGAAAAGCAAACACTAATCATAAAAGAAGATGAAATTTTCCATTTAATTCCGAAGGGGTGAAAATAGAACAAATGATTTTTTACCAAAGAAAAATATGCAGAAGTCCGTGAAATCTGAAATTCCTCTTTGAGACGAAGAGGAAGTGGATGCGTGGACGGTAGTTTCAGGATAATGCCACACAGTTGGGTTCGGAATAATCAATCAATCAATCAATCGTATTTATTGAGCGCTTACTGTGTGCAGAGCACTGTACTAAGCGCTTGGGAAGTCCAAGTTGGCAACATATAGAGACGGTCCCTACCCAACAGTGGGCTCACAGTCTAAAAGGGGGAATAAAGTTGCTGTACCTTCTCAGTGGGCTTCGGCACCTATCCACGCTCTCCGTGCCATTTGAAAAGTGTATCATAAACGCTAAATGAACTAAAAATAGGAGATTCAGTTATTTATCTTTCCCCCAAATTGCAAGACGTTGTAAGAGTTATCAGTACCCACAGCCTAACTCCATATTTGGATTTTTGAGAAGGAACTGTGCTTGTTTTTCATACATTTCCTCTCTGAAGTGCTTAGAAGAGGCTCTTCAGAGGACTCTGGTTTGGGAGTCAAGGGATAATTCTGCTTGTTCTGACGACTTTGACACCCGTCTGCCCGTTTTGTTGTGTTCATTCATTCATTCAGTCGTATTTATTGAGCGCTTACTGTGCGCAGAGCACTGTACTAAGCGCTTGGGAGGTACAAGGTTGCAACATCTAGAGACGGTCCCTACCCAACAGCGGGCTCACGGTCTAGAAGGGGGAGACGGACGACAAGACAGGACATATTAACAAAGTAAAATAAATAGAATAAATATGTACAAATAAAATAAATATAAGTATTCATTCATTCACTCGCTCACTATGTGCTCCGTAAATACCACTGATTGATGGCTTGATTGATTATGCTGAGCCCTGCAGCAAAGGTTAGAGCGACGCACACCACTGTGATGTGTCTACATGCAGAGAAGCGGTGTGGCTTAGTGGAAAGAGCCCGGGCTTTGGAGTCGGTGGTCATGGGTTCGAATCCCGGCTCCGCCACATGGCTGCTGTGTGACCTCGGGCAAGTCACTTTCACTTCTCTGAGCCTCAGTTCCTTCATCCGCAAAATGGGGATTAAGACTGGGAACCCCGCGTGGGACAACCTGGTCATCTTGTATCCTCCCCAGCGCTTAGAACAGTGCTTTGCACATAGTAAGCGCTTAACAAATGTCATTATTATTATTATTATTATTATTATTATTATTATTATTATTATTATTATTATTATTATAGGTCGGCAACATCTAGAGACGGTCCCTACCCAGCAGCGGGTTGTCATCTGTCTCCCCCTTGTAGACTGTGAGCCCGTTGTCGGGTAGGGACCGTCTCTAGATGTTGCCGACTTGTACGTCCCAAGCGCTTAGTACAATGCTCTGCACGCGGGAAGCGCTCAATAAATGCGATTGAATGAATGAATTTGCCCGCTTCAGGCAGTGTATGCTGTTAGCATCATTATGAGAAGCAGCACGGTGGAGAGGCTAGAGCCCGGCCTTGGGATTCAGAAGGTCGTGGGTTCTCATCCCGGCTCCGCCGCTTGTCCGCTGTGTGACCTTGGTCAAGTCACTTCACTTCTCTGGGCCTCAGTTTCCTCATCTGGAAAATGGGATGAAGACTGGGAGCCCCCCGTGGGACAACCCAATCACCTTGTAACCTCCCCGGAGCTTAGAAATAGAGCAGTTCCTGTATGCAGAGCACTATACTAAATGCATAATAATAATAATGATAAATGATATTTGTTCATCAATCAGTCAGTCGTATTTATTGAGCGCTTACCGTGTGCAGAGCACTGTACTAAGCGCTTGGGAAGTACAAGTTGGCAACATATAGAGACGGTCCCTACCCAACAGTGGGCTCACAGTCATTGCTTACTATGTGAAGAAGAAGCAGAGAAGCAGCGTGGCTCAGTGGAAAGAGCCCCGGCTTTGGAATCAGAGGTCATGGGTTCAAATCCCGGCTCCGCCAACTGTCAGCTGGGTGGCTTTGGGCAAGTCACGTCACTTCTCTGGGCCTCAGTTTCCTCATCTGTCAAATGGGGATTAAGACTGTGAGCGCCCCGTGGGACAACCTGATCACCTTGTAACCTCACCAGTGCTTAGAACAGTGCTTTGCACATAGTAAGTGCTTAATAAATGCCATTATTATTATCATTATTATTATTATTCTGATCACCTTGTGACCTCCCCAGTGCTTAGAACAGTGCTTTGCACATAGTAAGCGCTTAACAAATACCATCATTATTATTATTATTATTACTATTTTGTGCCAGGCACTGTTCTGAACGCTGGGGCAGGTACCCGGTAATCAGCTTGGGCATGGTCCCTGTCCCTCGTGGGGCTCCCAGTCTCCATCCCCATTTTGCAGATGAGGGAACTGAGGCCCAGAGAAGTGAATAGACTTGCCCAAGGTCACACAGCAGACACGCGGCAGTGTTGGGATGAGAACCCAGGTCTCTCTGTCAGGCCCGGTGCTCTCTCCACTACGCAATGGTGAGCGGTTGTGAGTACGGGGACGTAGGTGAGTCATGGATAATAATAATAATTATGGCATTTATTAAGCGCTTACTATGTGCAAAGCACTGTTCTAAGCGCCGGGGAGGTTACAAGGTGATCAGGTTGTCCCACAGCCTTAATCCCCATTTTCCAGATGAGGTAACTGAGGCCCAGAGAAGTAAGTGACTTGCCCAAAGTCACACAGCTGACAATTGGCGGAGCCAGGATTTGAACCCATGACCTCTGACTCCAAAGCCCGGGATCTTTCCACTGAGCCACGCCGCTTCTCCATGTACTTCCCAAGCGCTTAGTACAGTGCTGTGCACATAGTAAGCGCTCAATAAATGCAATTGAATGAATGAATTAATGTTATTTCCAAAGTATATTTATTCAGACGATCTTCCAGTATTCATTCATTCATTCAGTCGTCTTTATTGAGCGCTAACTGTGTGCAGAGCACTGTGCTAAGCGCTTGGGATGTCCAAGTTGGCAACACATAGAGGTGGTCTCTACCCAACAGCGGGCTCACAGTCTAGAAGGGGGAGACAGACAGCACAACAGAACAAGTAGACAGGTGTCAATGCCATCAGAATAAATAGAATTATAGCTAATATACACATCATATTAACAAAATAAACAGGGTAATAAACATGTACAGATAAAATAGAGAAGTATCCATTAAAAGTAAGACTGCAGAACTAATACAGCATACGATCAGGCTCATAAATAAGCTATTTATGAGAAGCAGCGTGGCTCAGCGGAAAGAGCACAGGCTTTGGAGTCGGAGGTCATGGGTTCAAATCCCGGCTCCGCCAATTGTCAGCTGGGTGACTTTGGGCAAGTCACTTCACTTCTCTGGGCCTCAGTTACCTCATCTGTAAAATGGGGATGAAGACTGTGAGCCCCCTGAGGGACAACCTGATCACCTTGTAACCTCCCCAGCGCTTAGAACGGTGCTTTGCACATAGTAAGTGCTTAATAAATGCTATTATTATTATTATTTCCTTCTTAATAGTGTACTGAAACAGTGTGCCCTTCTTTTCTCCTCAGCGTCGTTACAAAGTGACGTCTAGCAAATGGTGAAGATCTTTAGAATCGCCTTCCTCCTTCCCCATTCTTCCAATATCCTCACACACTAGTTTCCTTTCAAATAACTGCATATGTAGGTGTCCCTTGAGAATTTATTTATCCCGACTGAATTAACTTTTCTTTTTTTTTTTTTAATTTCTCGTCGGACCCAGATTGGAGACATAAAGACGGCCGAGAAGTACTTCCAGGATGTTGAGAAAGTAACACAGAACTCGAATGGATTACAGAGCAGAATAATGGTTCTGATGAACAGGTACCCCATTAAAAAGAATTTAAATATATATTTTTGGTTTTGATCCCCGATTTAAAAGGTGAATTTTAAATATATATTTTGTCTCGTGAAAGGGGACGCGGAAGGGTCTCTGTGAACGGGAAAGTTCCTTAGAGCGTAAAAACCTAATGGTATCTGCCAAAACCGAGATGGAGGAGCAGGGGGTTCCAGGAGGTGACGATACCGGTTGAGGAGCGGAATCCTGAATTGCAGTTTCTTCTCTCGGAAAATTCAATTTCCGCGATTTTCCCCTCTGGATCGTCCCATCGTTGCTCCCGTCACCCAGTTTTTGGCTAATTTTTGACTAATTTACATACACGTTCCCCGGCTTTACCGCAGATGTTGTTTCGACTCAAGCGTCACGGTCCGTTTTCCTGACACACGTGTCTTTGGGTGTTTTATGGAAAAGAGAATAATAATAATAATAGTAATAATAATAATAATAATGGCATTTGTTAAGCACTTACTATGTGCAAAGCACTGTTCTAAGCACTGGGGAGGTTACAAGGTGACCAACTTGTAATAATAATAATAATAACGACGGTATTTTTTAAGCACTTACTATGTGCAAGGCACTGTTCTAAGTGCTGGGGGGGATACAAGGTGAGGGACTGTCCCATGTGGGACTCACAGTCTTCATCCCCATTTTCCAGATGAGGTAACTGAGGCTCAGAGAAGTTAAGTGACTTGCCCAAGGTCACACAGCAGACGTGGTGGAGCCAGGATTCGTACCCATGACCTCTGACTCCAAAGCCCGGGCTGTTTCCACTAAGCCACGCTGCTTCCCTAGCGCTTAGTACTTCCCAAGCGCTTAGTACACTGTTCTGCACACAGTAAGCGCTCAATAAATACGATTGATTGAATGAATGAATGAATGAATGTGCAAAGCACTGTTCTAAGCGCTGGGGAGGTTACAAGGTGACCAACTTGTACTTCCCAAGCGCTTAGTACACTGCTCTGTGCTCAGTAAATACGATTGATTGATTGAATGAATGAATGAATGAGGTTGTTATTAAGCACTTACTATGTGCCAAGCACTGTTCTAAGCACTGGAGGGATACAAGGTGATCAGGTTGTCCCACGGGGGGCCTCCCAGTCTTAATCCCCATTTTCCAGATGAGGGAACTGAGGCCCAGAGAAGGTAAGTGACTAGCCCAAAGTCACCCAGCTGACAAGTGGCGGAGCTGGGACTTGAACCCATGACTTCGGACTCCATAGCCCGGGCTCTTTCCACTGAGCCACGCTGCTTCCTCAACGTAGTATGTACTGCTGAAGAAGGGTTGGACTTCAATGATTTTCCATTTTAATTAGAAAACCCCCCTGGGGGAGGATTCTGTCTTTAAACACGTGCAAGTTTGAGAAGCAGCGTGGCTCCGTGGAAAGAGCCCAGGCTTGGGAGTCAGAGGTCATGGGTTCGAATTCCGGCTCGGCCACATGTCTGCTGTGTGAACTTGGGCAAGTCACTTCACTTCTCTGAGCCTCAGTTCCCTCACCTGGAAAATGGGGATTAAGACTGTAAACCCCACATGGGACAACCTGATCACCTAGTATCCCCCCCAGCGCTTAGAACAGTGCTTTGCATATAGTAAGCACTTAACAAATGCCATCATTATTATTGTTATTATTATTATTACCACGCTGACCAGTCAGTCGGCCGACAGGATCTAGAGTGTGAGCCCGCTGTTGGGTCGGGACCGTCTCTAGATGTTGCCAACTTGGACTTCCCAAGCGCTTAGTACAGTGCTCTGCACACAGTAAGCGCTCAATAAATACGATTGAATGAATGAATGAATGAACAAATGCCATAATTATTATTATTGTTATTATTATTACCACGCTGACCAGTCAGTCGGCCGACAGGATCTCGAGTGTGAGCCCGCTGTTGGGTAGGGACCGTCTCTATATGTTGCCAACTTGGGCTCCCCAAGCGCTTAGTACAGTGCTGTGCACACAGTAAGTGCTTAACGAATGCCATTATTATTATTGTTATTATTATTACCACGCAGACCAGTCAGTCGGCTGACAGGATCTAGACTGTGAGCCCGCTGTCGGGTAGGGACCGTCTCTATATGTTGCCAACTTGGACTTCCCAAGCGCTTAGTACAGTGCTCTGCACACAGTAAGTGCTCAATAAATACGATTGAGTGAATGAATCATTATTATTGTTAAATTGAGCCCCCTTTACTGGGCCGAATCAATCAATCAGTCTTATTTATTGTGCGCTTACTGTGTGCAGAGCACTGGACTAAGCGCTTGGAAAGTACAAGTTGGGAACATATAGAGATGAATCATTATTATTATTGAGTTGAGCCCTCTTTACTGGGCCGAATCAATCAATCAATGATATTTATTGAGCGCTTACTGTGTGCAGAGCACTGTACTGAGCGCTTGGGAAGTCCAAGTTGGCAACATATAGAGATGAATCATTATTATTATTAAGTTGAGCCCTCTTTACTGGGCCAAATCAATCAATCAATCGTATTTGTTGAGCGCTTACTGTGTGCAGAGCACTGTACTGAGCGCTTGGGAAGTCCAAGTTGGCAACATATAGAGATGAATCATTATTATTATTAAGTTGAGCCCTCTTTACTGGGCCGAATCAATCAATCAGTCGTATTTGTTGAGCGCTTACTGTGTGCAGAGCACTGTACGGATCGCTTGGGAAGTACAAGTTGGCAACATAGAGAGATGAATCATTATTATTATTGAGTTGAGCCCTCTTTACTGGGCCGAATCAATCAATCAATGATATTTATTGAGCGCTTACTGTGTGCAGAGCACTGTACTGAGCGCTTGGGAAGTCCAAATTGGCAACATATAGAGATGAATCATTATTATTATTAAGTTGAGCCCTTTTTACTGGGCCAAATCAATCAATCAATCGTATTTGTTGAGCGCTTACTGTGTGCAGAGCACTGTACTGAGCGCTTGGGAAGTCCAAGTTGGGAACATATAGAGATGAATCATTATTATTATTAAGTTGAGCCCTCTTTACTGGGCCGAATCAATCAATCAGTCGTATTTATTGAGCGCTTACTGTGTGCAGAGCACTGTATGGAGCGCTTGGGAAGTACAAGTTGGCAACATAGAGAGATGAATCATTATTATTATTGAGTTGAGCCCTCTTTACTGGGCCGAATCAATCAATCAATCGTATTTATTGAGTGCTTACTGTGTGCAGAGCACTGTACTGAGCGCTTGGGAAGTACAAGTTGGGAACATATAGAGATGAATCATTATTATTATTAAGTTGAGCCCTCTTTACTGGACCGAATCAATCAATCAATCGTATTTATTGAGCGCTTACTGTGTGCAGAGCACTGTACTGAGCGCTTGGGAAGTACAAGTTGGGAACATATAGAGATGAATCATTATTATTATTAAGTTGAGCCCTCTTTACTGGGCCAAATCAATCAATCTTATTTGTTGAGCGCTTACTGTGTGCAGAGCACTGTACTGAGCGCTTGGGAAGTCCAAATTGGCAACATATAGAGATGAATCATTATTATTATTAAGTTGAGCCCTCTTTACTGGGCCGAATCAATCAATCAATCGTATTTATTGAGCGCTTACTGTGTGCAGAGCACTGTACTGAGCGCTTGGGAAGTACAAGTTGGCAACATATAGAGATGAATCATTATTAAGTTGAGCCCTCTTTACTGGGCCCAATCAATCGTATTTATTGAGCGCTTACTGTGTGCAGAGCACTGTACTGAGCGCTTGGGAAGTACAAGTTGGCAACATATAGAGATGAATCATTATTATTATTAAGTTGAGCCCTCTTTACTGGGCCCAATCAATCAATCAATTGTATTTATTGAGCGCTTACTGTGTGCAGAGCACTGTACTGAGCGCTTGGGAAGTACAAGTTGGGAACATATAGAAATGAATCATTATTATTATTAAGTTGAGCCCTCTTTACTGGGCCCAATCAATCAATCAATCAATCGTATTTATTGAGCGCTTACGTATGCAGAGCACTGGACTAAGCGCTTGGGAAGTCCAAGCTGGCAACATATAGAGATGAATCATTATTATTATTAAGTTGAGCCCTCTTTAGTGGGCCCAATCAATCAATCAATCTTATTTATTGAGCGCTTACTGTGTGCAGAGCACTGTACTGAGCGCTTGGGAAGTCCAAGTTGGCAACATATAGAGATGAATCATTATTATTATTAAGTTGAGCCCTCTTTACTGGGCCGAATCAATCAATCAATCGTATTTGTTGAGCGCTTACTGTGTGCAGAGCACTGTACTGAGGGCTTGGGAAGTCCAAGTTGGCAACATATAGAGATGAATCATTATTATTATTAAGTTGAGCCCTTTTTACTGGGCCAAATCAATCAATCAATCGTATTTGTTGAGCGCTTACTGTGTGCAGAGCACTGTACTGAGCGCTTGGGAAGTCCAAGTTGGCAACATATAGAGATGAATCATTATTATTATTGAGTTGAGCCCTCTTTACTGGGCCCAATCGATCAATCAGTCGTATTTGTTGAGCGCTTACTGTGTGCAGAGCACTGTACTGAGCGCTTGGGAAGTCCAAGTTGGCAACATATAGAGATGAATCATTATTATTATTAAGTTGAGCCCTCTTTACTGGGCCGAATCAATCAATCAATCGTATTTATTGAGCGCTTACTGTGTGCAGAGCACTGTACTGAGCGCTTGGGAAGTCCAAGTTGGCAACATATAGAGATGAATCATTATTATTATTGAGTTGAGCCCTCTTTACTGGGCCCAATCGATCAATCAGTCGTATTTGTTGAGCGCTTACTGTGTGCAGAGCACTGTACTAAGCGCTTGGGAAGTCCAAGATGGCAACATATAGAGATGAATCATTATTATTATTAAGTTGAGCCGTCGTTACTGGGCCCAATCAATCAATCAGTGGTATTTATTGAGCGCTTACTGTGTGCAGAGCACTGTACCGAGCGCTTGGGAAGTACAAGTTGGCAACATATAGAGATGAATCATTATTACTGTTGAGCCCTCTTTACTGGGCCGAATCAATCAATCAGTGGTATTTATTGAGCGCTTACTGTGTGCAGAGCACTGGACTGAGCGCTTGGGAAGTCCAAGCTGGCAACATATAGAGATGAATCATTATTATTATTAAGTTGAGCCCTCTTTACTGGGCCGAATCAATCAATCAATCATATTTATTGAGCGCTTACTGTGTGCAGAGCACTGTACTGAGTGCTTGGGAAGTACAAGTTGGCAACATATAGAGAGGAATCATTATTATTATTAAGTTGAGCCCTCTTTACTGGGCCGAATCAATCAATCAGTCGTATTTATTGAGCGCTTACTGTGTGCAGAGCACTGTACTGAGCGCTTGGGAAGTCCAAGCTGGCAACATATAGAGATGAATCATTATTATTATTAAGTTGAGCCCTCTTTACTGGGCCCAATCGATCAATCAATCGTATTTGTTGAGCGCTTACTGTGTGCAGAGCACTGTACTAAGCACTTGGGAAGTGCAAGTTGGCAACATATAGAGACGGTCCCTACCCAACATCATCATCAATTGTATTTATTGAGCGCTTACTGTGTGCAGAGCACTGTACTAAGCGCTTGGGAAGTCCAAATCGGCAACATAGAGAGACAGTCCCGATCCCGGAGGGCTCGAAATGACCCTCTGAAGAGCAAACGTCCCAAACGCTGGAGTCCTTCCAAGTTTCCTTCGGGAAAACGGTCCAGGCGGGAACGCCGGGAAGGGGGGGGGGGGGCCTGTCCTTCTGAGTTTTCCCCGTTAACGGCTGGACGTCTCCCGTTGGTTTCAGGGCGTTTCTGCAGCTGGGGCAGAATAACTTCGGCGAGGCCCACAGGTTCTTCACAGAAATCCTGAAGATCCACCCAACAAACGCAGTGGTGAGCGAGCGAGCGGGCCGGCCGGGGCGCGTTGGAACCGCCGGCCGGCCCCGGGGACAAGGCGGCGATCGGAAGACCCCCGCCCTCCCAGGCCGTGAGCCCGCCGTCGGGTAGGGACCGTCTCTAGATGTTGCCAACTTGGACTTCCCAAGCGCTTAGTCCAGTGCTCTGCACACAGTGAGCGCTCAGTAAATACAACTGATTGATTGATTGCCCTCAAGGACTGGCCGCGTGGCCTCGGGCAAGTCGCTGCACTGTTCTAATCAATCAATCAATCAATCGTATTGATTGAGCGCTTACTGTGTGCAGAGCACTGGACCAAGCGCTTGGGAAGTCCAAGTTGGCAACATAGAGAGACGGTCCCTACTCGACAGTGGGCTCACAGTCTTAAAGGGGGAGGTGACAAGGTGATCGGGTTGTCCCATGGGGGGGCTCACGGTCTTCATCCCCATTTGACAGATGAGGGAACTGAGGCCCAGAGAATAATAATAATAATGATGATGGCATTTATTAAGCACTTACTATGTGCCAAGCGCTGTTCTAAGCGCTGGGGGGGGGATACAAGGTGATCAGGTTGTCCCACGGGGGGCTCACAGTCTTCATCCCCATTTGACAGATGAAGGAACTGAGGCACAGAGAATAATAATAGTAATTATAATAATAATAATAATGGCATTTTTTAAGCGCTTACTATGTGCCAAGCACTGTTCTAAGCGCTGGGGGGGATACAAGGTGATCAGGTTGTCCCACGGGGGGCTCACAGTCTCCATCCCCATTGTACAGATGAGGGAACCGAGGCCCAGAGAAGCGAAGTGACTTGCCCAAAGTCACCCAGCTGACAAGTGGCGGAGCCGGGATTTGGCACGTAGTAAGCGCTTAATAACTACGACTGAAGGAGCGGGTGACTCCGGTCCATGAGATCAGTGATATTGCCCCACCCCTGAAAATCGGTAAATTTTACCAAATCAGCAGATTGTACCAAATCAGTAAATGTTCATTTGAAGAAATACGGGCTCTCTTAAAAATTTCCACGGCCTACCGGAAGTTCATTCCTTCAGTGGTATTTATTGAGCGCTTACGGTGTGCAGGGCACTGGACTAAGCGCTCTTCATTCCTTCAGTGGTATTTATTGAGCGCTTACGGTGTGCAGAGCACTGGACTAAGCGCTCTTCATTCATTCAGCGGTGTTCATTGAGCGCTCACGGTGTGCAGAGCACTGGACTAAGCGCTCTTCATTCCTTCAGTGGTGTTTATTGAGCGCTCACGGTGTGCAGAGCACTGGACTAAGCGCTCTTCATTCATTCAGCGGTACTTATTGAGCGCTCATGGTGTGCAGAGCACTGGACTAAGCGCTGCTCATTCATTCAGCGGTATTTATTGAGTGCTCACGGTGTGCAGAGCACTGGACTAAGTGCTCTTCGTTCCTTCAGCGGTATTTATTGAGCGCTCACGGTGTGCAGAGCACTGGACTAAGCGCTCTTCATTCATTCAGTGGTACTTATTGAGCACTCACGGTGTGCAGAGCACTGGACTAGGCGCTCTTCATTCATTCAGCGGTGTTCATTGAGCGCTCACGGTGCGCAGAGCACTGGACTAAGCGCTCTTCATTCCTTCAGCGGTATTTATTGAGCGCTTACGGTGCGCAGAGCACTGGACTAAGCGCTCTTCATTCATTCAGCGGTACTTATTGAGCGCTCATGGTGTGCAGAGCACTGGACTGAGCGCTCTTCATTCCTTCAGTGGTGTTTATTGAGCGCTTACGGTGTGCAGAGCACTGGACTAAGCGCTGTTCATTCATTCAGTGGTATTTACTGAGCGCTCACGGTGTGCAGGGCACTGGACTAAGCACTCTTCATTCCTTCAGTGGTATTTATTGAGCACTTACGGTGTGCAGAGCACTGTGCTAAGCGCTCTTCATTCCTTCAGCGGTATTTATTGAGCGCTCACGGTGAGCAGAGCACTGGACTAAGCGCTCTTCGTTCCTTCAGCGGTATTTATTGAGCGCTCACGGTGTGCAGGGCACTGGACTGAGCGCTCTTCGTTCCTTCAGCGGTGTTTATTGAGCGCTCACGGGGTGCAGGGCACCGTGCTAAGCGCCCGGGAAGTCCGAGGGCGACTAAAGAGGGGGCGGGCGGGCGGGCGGGCTGACGGGGGGTGTCCCCCCCCTCTCGGTAGGCGCACAACAACGCGGCCGTGTGCCTGCTGTACCTGGGCAAGCTGAAGGAGTCCCTGCGCCAGCTGGAGGGGATGGCGCGGCGGGAGGCCCGGCCCGACCTCCACGAGAGCGTCCTCTTCAACCTGACCACCATGTACGAGCTGGAGTCCTCGCGCAGCGCGCAGAAGAAGCAGCTGCTCCTGCAGGCCGTGGCCGCCAACGAGGGCGACGGCTTCAACGCCCAGTGCCTCAAGCTGGGCTAAGGGGCCCGGCCCGCCATCCCTCGAGCGCTTGGGAGCGTCCAGTACAACCCAGTCAGGAGTCAGGTGCCCTGCCCGTACGTGACGACCACGCGGATACCGTGATTATCATCATCATTATTATTACAGTCTCCCGTTGTGATAAGCCGCTTAACGCATTAGGAGCTGGGCTAGGGGCCCGGCCCGCCGTCCGTCGGCGGCGTCCATCGAGCGCTTGGGAGCGTCCAGTACAACCCAGTCGGGACTCAGGTGCCCTGCCCGTACGTGACGACCACGCGGATACCGTGATTATCATCATCATTATTATTACAGTCTCCCGTTGTGATAAGCCGCTTAACGCATTAGGAGCTGGGCTAGGGGCCCGGCCCGCCGTCCGTCGGCGGCGTCCATCGAGCGCTTGGGAGGGTCCAGTACAACCCAGTCGGGACTCAGGTGCCCTGCCCGTACGTGACGACCACGCGGATACCGTGATTATCATCATTATTATTACAGCCTCCCGTTGTGAAAGCCTGTTAACGCATTAGGAGCTGGGCTAGGGGCCCGGCCCGCCGTCCGTCGGCGGCGTCCATCGAGCGCTTGGGAGCGTCCAGTACAACCCAGTTGGGAGTCAGGTGCCCTGCCCGTACGTGACGACCACACGGATACCGTGATTATCATCATTATTATTACAGCCTCCCGTTGTGAAAGCCTGTTAACACATTAGGAGGCTGTTTTCCCCAGCTGGGGCCAGTCGCTTCCCTTCTCTGAGCCTCAGTTCCCTCCTCTGCAAAACGGGGATGATAATGATAACGTTGGCCTACTATGTGCTAAGCGCCGGGAGGGGTACGGTGTGATCAAGTTGTCCCCCCGTGGGGCTCGCGGCCTTAACCCCCGTTTTTCAGCCGAGGGAAGTGAGGCTCGGAGAAGTTAGGTGGCTGGCCCAAAGCCGCCCAGCTGACGTGGCGGGGCCGGGATTGGAACCCAGGACCTCCGGCTCCAAAGCCCGGGCTCTCTCCGCCGAGCCGCGCTGCTTCCCGTGGGGATGAAGACTGGGAGCCCCACGGGGGACCGCCCGGTGACCTCGCCTCCACCCCCGGCGCTTAAGTTGGCACTTAAGAAGCGCTGAATAAATGATAATGATGGCATTTATTAAGCGCTTACTAGGTGCAGAGCACTGTTCTAAGCGCCGAATAAATACCAGCAGGATTATCATTCTCGTTACCGGAACCTGGGGCTCCCGCCTGGACTATTTTTTTTCTTTTTTTAGACGGTATTCCTTAAGCCCTTCCTCTGCGCCAGGCGCTGTACTGAGCGCCGAGGTAGATACGAGCTGATGGGGTTGGGCGGAGTCCCTGTCCCCCGTGGGGCTCACGGGCCCCATCTGACAGATGAGGGAACCGAGGCCCAGAGAACTGACTCGACCCAGGGGACGGAGCGAGATTAGAACCCAGGTCCTTCTGACGTCCAGGGTCCAGCCGGTAGGCCACACCGCTTCTGAGCTGGACTCCTGAACTGCAGCCAGCTGGGCCCCTCCAGCCTGTCAATCAGTGGTGTTTATGGAGCGCGTACTTGTACGGGGCACTGTACTAAGCGCTTGGGAGCGTCCAGTACAGCCGAATCACGAGTCAGGTCCCCTGCCCGTACGTAACGAGCATACAGATACCGTGATGATGATGATGATGATGATTACAGTCTCCCATTCTTTATGAGTAAAAAGCATTATTAGGCCGTTTTCCACAGCTAAAGACAAGATCTCGCGTCTCCTCCCGCTCACCGGCCCGGCTGGGGAATTTCCCAGCCTCCTCGGAATCGTGTCCGAGTCGGCGGGAAAACCTCGGCTCACGGCCCGCGCGACCGTTCCCGGGCCGGCGCTCCAGAGGGCCGTTGATCTTCTCCGGGCGGAATCGAAGGCCTCGTTTTTTAAAGTCTTAATTCCCGCCTCGCCTCCTACGTACGTCCTCAAACACGTTTTGGGTCAGAAGAAAAAGAATCCATCACTAATTCTCTTCTCATATATATATATCTATATATAGATATATATAATATGTACATATCTATACAAGAGCCTGTTTGCATGGGAAGTGATCATGCTTAATAAAATGAAAGGTGGGGTTTTTTAACCTTAAATGGGTGCTTTGAGGTTTTTTTTTCTTCTGAACTTGTAGATAATAATAATAATGATAGCATTTATTAAGCCATCTTACCTCCTTCCGCTCCCCACAGCACCTGTGTATATGTATATATGTTGGTACATATTTATTATTCTGTTTATTTTACTTGTACATATCTATTCTATTTTATTTTGTTAGTATGTTTGGTTTTGTTCTCTGTCTCCCCCTTTTAGACTGTGAGCCCCCTGTTGGGTGGGGACTGCCTCTATATGTTGCCAACTTGGACTTTCCAAGCGCTTAGTACAGTGCTCTGCACACAGTAAGCGCTCAATAAATACGATTGATGATGATGATGATGATGAACAAATACCATCATTATCATTATTACATAAGTGCTTGGGGGGGGGGGGCACGTTGGAGAAACGCGTTGACATTTTTCCGTGATCCGGACCGTATTCCCCTCAACCTCCCGACGTCGGGAAAAGACAGACAAACCCCGCGATGGCATCTTGCTTTTATTTCCTTCCTGACGGGGAAAAAAAAGAAAGCTTCAAGGCACAACTGAATTTCAGCTCCACAATTTCCACCGCATTCTCCCTTCAGAACCTTCCAACGGGAAAGGAAAATCGAAACTTGTTCTGCTGTGTCGTCCGTCTCCCCGCTTCTAGACCGTGAGCCCGCCGTCGGGTAGGGACCGTCTCTATGTGTTGCCAACTTGGACTTCCCAAGCGCTTAGTCCCGTGCTCTGCACACAGTAAGCGCTCAATAAATAGGACTGAATGAGTGAATGAATGAAAGCCTTTTTCTCGCTCTCTTTTTCAGCCCGGGTTCCTCCCAGGTCACCGAGCGGAGGCCGCCGTCTCCCAGAAGCGTCCCGGGCTACGTTGCCGAGGTCGAAGCGATATTTATGCGATATTTACGCCAGGGTTTCCATCCCAATGTTCGAACCGAGCAGCGTGGCTCGGTGGAAAGAGCCCGCGCTTGGGAGTCAGAGGTCACGGGTTCAAATCCCGGCTCTGCCGCTTGTCAGCTGTGTGACTCTGGGCAAGTCACTTCACTTCTCTGTGCCCCAGTTCCCTCATCTGTAAAATGGGGTTTAAGGCTGTGAGTCCCACATGGGACAACCTGATCACCTTGTATCCTCCCCAGCGCTCAGAACAGTGCTTTGCACATAGTAAGCGCTTAACAAATACCAAAATTATTATTATTATTATTATTATAAAGTGGACGCAAATGGAGATTCACTCATTCATTCGACCGTAGTTACGGAGCGCTCACTGTGCAGAGATTCTGAAGCAAGCACCTGTATATCAATCGATCAATCGTATTTATTGAGCGCTTACTGTGTGCAGAGCGCTGTACTAAGCGCTTGGGAAGTCCAAGCTGGCAACATATAGAGACAGTCCCTACCCAACAGTGGGCTCACAGTCTCCAAGTATATATGTATGTATGTATTTATTACTCTATTTTACTTGTACATATCTATTCTACTTATTTTATTTTGTTAATATGTTTTGTCGTCTGTCTCCCCCTTCTAGACTGTGAGCCCACTGTTGGGTAGGGACCGTCTCTACGTGTTGCCAACTTGTACTTCCCAAGCGCTTAGTCCAGTGCTCTGCACACAGTAAGCGCTCAATAAATACAATTGATTGGTATTGACACCTGTCCACATGTATTGTTCTGTTGTCTGTCTCCCCCTTCTAGACTGTGAGCCCGCTGTTGGGGAGGGACCGTCTCTATATGTTGCTGATTTGTCCTTCCCAAGCGCTTAGTACAGTGCTCTGCACACAGTAAGCGCTCAATAAATACGATCGATTGACTGATCGATCCTTAATAACTTGCCCGGGATCACACGCAACCTCTCCAGGATTGAGCGGCTTCGCCGTCGGCTCATCACCCCAAAGGAGAGGAGGAGAAAACAAAGGAGCGATAGAGGCGATCTCCGAAAGGCTCTAAAAGCCGCGCTGTTTCGAAAAACAGTGCTTTGCACATAGTAAGCGCTTAATTAGTAAGTCTTAGTAAGTCTTCCCTTCCCCACAGCACCTGCATATATGTAGATATGTTTGTACATATTTGTTACTCTATTTATTTATTTATTTATTTAACCTGTACATATCTATTCTATTTATTTTATTTTGTTAGTATGTTTGGTTTTGTTCTCTGTCTCCCCCTTTTAGACTGTGAGCCCACTGTTCGGTAGGGACTGTCTCTATATGTTCCCAACTTGTACTTTCCAAGCGCTTAGTACAGTGCTCTGCACACAGTGAGCGCTCAATAAATACGATTGATGGTGATGATGAAGTCTTTTAGACTGTGAGCCCACTGTTGGGTAGGGACCGTCTCTATATGTTCCCAACTTGTACTTTCCAAGCGCTTAGTACAGTGCTCTGCACACAGTGAGCGCTCAATAAATACGATTGATGATGATGATGATGAAATCTTTTAGACTGTGAGCCCACTGTTGGGTAGGGACCGTCTCTATATGTTCCCAACTTGTACTTCCCAAGCGCTTAGTCCAGTGCTCTCCACACAGTGAGCGCTCAATAAATACGATTGATGATGATGATGATTTAGACTGTGAGCCCACTGTTGGGTAGGGACCGTCTCTATATGTTGCCAACTTGGACTTCCCAGGCGCTTAGTACAGTGCTCTGCAGGCAGTAAGCGCTCAATGAATACGACTGATTGATTGATTGATTAATTGATTAGTAAATGCCATCGTCCTTAAGCGGACCCGCCGTGCCGCAGCCGGTCCCGCGTCGTCCCCGCTAAACGCTCCGCGCCAGGAACTGCACGTACTGGGCGCGGGCTTCCAAGTGGTCGGCGGGCCGGTTGTAGGCCGTCCACACGGGCTCCCCCACGAACAGCCGCATGACCTTCACGTAGGCCTAGGAGACACGCAACACACCACACAAAATTCTCTCTGTGTGTTGCCGACTTGGGACTTCCCAAGCGCTCAGTACAGTGCCCTGCACGCGGTAAGCGTGCCGCGAATACGGCAGCGAACGAAGCGGGGCCCGGATCGCCGCCGGATTCGAGGTCGGTCCTCCGGCGTTCGGGCCCCCGCTTCCAGCCGTTACAAGGCGTTCGGACCGCTCGTTCGATCCTATTTACTGAGCGCTTCCTGTGTGCCGAACACCGGATTAAGTATGGAGACGGTCCCGACGCAACAACGGGCTCACGTTTGACGCTGTTGGGGAGGGATTGTCTCCCTCCGTTGCCACGTTGTACTTTCCAAGTTGGTAGTCCGGCGCTCCGCGCACAGTGGGCGCTCAGTAAATACGATGGGATGAACGAACGGATCCCGTCTGAGCGGCGCGGCCTAATGGCCCCGGCGTCGGAAGGTCGTGGGTTCTAATCCCCGACTCTGCCACTTGTCTGCTGTGTGACTTTCGGCAAGTCGCTTCACTTCTCCGGGCCTCAGTTCCCTCACCTGGAAAATGGGGACGAAGACTGTCAGCCCCATGTGGGACAACCTGATTACCCTGCATTTACCCCAGCGCTCAGAACAGTGCTTGCTACATAGTAAGCGCTTAACAAAACGCCAACATTATTATTATAATTACCTCACAGGACCACCGTGAGGTTAAAAGTAAACTGGGTAGAGAGAGCTTTGGCACATAATAATCATAATGATGGCATTTATTAAGCGCTACGTGCAAAGCACTGTTCTAATAATAATAATAACAATAATGGCATTTGTTAAGCGCTTAACAAATACCAACATCATTATTATAATTACCTCACAGGATCACCGTGAGGTTAAAAGTAAACTGGGTAGAGGAGAGAGCGCTTTGGCACATAATAATCATAATGATGGCATTTATTAAGCGCTACGTGCAAAGCACTTTTCTAATAATAATAATAACAATAATGACATTTATTAAGCGCTTAACAAATACCAACATTATTATTATAATTACCACACAGGATCACTTCCCAAGCGCTTGGTACAGTGCTCTGCACATAGTAAGCGCTCAATAAATATGATTGATGATGATGATGATCACCGTGAGGTTAAAAGTAAACTGGGTAGAGGAGAGAGAGCGCTTTGGCACATAGTAATAATCATAATGCTGGCATTTATTAAGCGCTACGTGCAAAGCACTGTTCTAATAATAACAATAACAATAATGGCATTTATTAAGCACTTAACAAATACCAACATTATTATTATAATTACCTCACAGGATCCCCGTGAGGTTAAAAGTAAACTGGGTAGAGGAGAGAGAGCGCTTTGGCACATAGTAATAATCGTAATGATGGCATTTATTAAGCGCTATGTGCAAAGCACTGTTCTAATAATAACAATAACAATAATGGCATTTATTAAGCGCTATGTGCAAAGCACTGTTCTAATAATAATAATAACAATAATGGCATTTATTAAGCGCTTAACAAATACCAAAATTATTATTATAATTACCTCACAGGATCACCGTGAGGTTAAAAGTAAACTGGGTAGAGGAGAGTGAGCTTTGGCACATAATAATCATAATGATGGCATTTATTAAGCGCTATGTGCAAAGCACTGTTCTAATAATAATAATAACAATAATGGCATTTATTAAGCGCTTAACAAATACCAACATTATCATTATAATTACCTCACAGGATCACCGTGAGGTTAAGAGTAAACTGGGTAGAGGAGAGAGAGCGCTTTGGCACATAGTAATAATCATAATGATGGCATTTATTAAGCGCTACGTGCAAAGCACTGTTCTAATAATAATAATAACAATAATGGCATTTATTAAGCGCTTAACAAATACCAACATTATTATTATAATTACCTCGCAGGATCACCGTGAGGTTAAAAGTAAACCGGGTAGAGGAGAGAGAGCGCTTTGGCACATAGTAATAATCATAATGATGGCATTTATTAAGCGCTACGTGCAAAGCACCTTTCTAATAATAATAATAACAATAATGGCATTTATTAAGCACTCAACAAATACCAACATTATTATTATAATTACCTCACAGGATCACCGTGAGGTTAAAAGTAAACTGGGGAGAGGAGAGAGAGCGCTTTGGCACATAGTAATAATCATAATGATGGCATTTATTAAGCGCTATGTGCAAAGCACTGTTCTAATAATAATAATAATAATGGCATTTATTAAGTGCTTACTCTGTGCAAAGCACCATTCTAACAATAATAATAATAGCATTTATTAAGCGCTTACTATGTGCAATGCACTGTTCTAATAATAATAATCATAATAATGGCATTTATTAAGCGCTTACTATATGCAAAACACTGTTCTAAGCGCTGGGGAGTTTACAAAGTGATCAGGTTGTCCCACGGGGGGCTCCCAGTCTTCATCCCCATTTTCCAGATGAGGGAACTGAGGCCCAGAGAAGTGAAGTGACTTGCCCAAAGTCACCCAGCCAAGTGGCGGAGCCGGGATTTGAACCCCTGGCCCTGCTGAGAGCTCACCTCCTCCAGGAGGCCTTCCCAGACTGAGCCCCTTCCTTCCTCTCCCCCTCGTCCCCCTCTCCACCCCGCCACCTTACCTCCTTCCCTTCCCCACAGCACCTGTATATATGTATAGATGTTTGTACGTATTTTTTACTCTATTTATTTACTTATTTTACTTGTCCATATCTATTCTATTTATTTTATTTTGTTAGCATGTTTGGTTTTGTTCCCTGTCTCCCCCTTTTAGACTGTGAGCCCACAGCTGGGTAGGGACTGTCTCTATGTGTTGCCAACTTGTCCTTCCCAAGCGCTTAGTACAGTGCTCTGCACATAGTAAGCGCTCAATAAATACGATTGATTGATTACATATCTATTCTATTTATTTCATTTTGTTAGTATGTTTGGTTTTCTTCTCTGTCTCCCCCTTTTAGACTGTGAGCCCACTGTTGGGTAGGGACTGTCTCTACGTGTTGCCAACTTGTCCTTCCCAAGCGCTTAGTCCAGTGCCCTGCACACAGTAAGCGCTCAATAAATATGATTGATGATGATGATGATGATGACGATGAGGGGCCCCCGGGGCTTACCCTCCGATCCAGGGCGAAGCGATGGTACATGCCGGCGGGCAGCGTGATCAGGTCCCCCTTGCCCACGGCGATGCGGACCCAGCGGTCGGCTCCGTCGCGCACGTCGAAGTAGCCGCCGCCGTCCAGGACGTAGCGGATTTCGTCGTCCCGGTGCAGGTGCTCCTCGTAAAACATCTTCAGCTGGGTCGGGGGAGCGCCCCGTCAGCGCCCGGCACCCAGCTGCCGACTCGGGCTTCCCCAGCGCTTAGCACAGTGCTCTGCGCGCAGCAACCGCTCGATAAACGCGATCGATCGATCGATTGATTGATTACCCAACTCACTACCCAGTCCCACGCTGGGCCCCCTCCTTCCCCTCCCCACAGCACCTGGATATCTGTTTTAGACCGTGAGCCCACTGTGGGGTAGGGACCGTCTCTAGATGTTGCCAGCTTGTACTTCCCAAGCGCTTAGTCCAGTGCTCTGCACATAGTAAGCGCTCAATAAATACGATCGACGATGAGGATATATATTTGTACCTATTTATTACTCTATTTATGGGTTTATTTTATTTGGACATGTTTATTCTCTTTATTTTATTTGGACATATTTATTCTCATAGTAAGCGCTCAATAAATACGATTGATGATGATGATTCTCTTTATTTTATTTGGTTCGTACGTTTCGTTTGGTCGCCCGTCTCCCCCTTCTAGGCCGTGAGCCCGCTGTTGGGTAGGGACCGTCTCTAGATGTTGCCAGCTTGTACTTCCCAAGCGCTTAGTACAGTGCTCTGCACATAGTAAGCGCTCAATAAATACGATTGACCATGAGGATATATATTTGTACCTATTTATTACTCTATTTATGGATTTATTTTATTTGGACATGTTTATTCTCTTTATTTTATTTGGACATATTTATTCTCTTTATTTTACTTGGACATATTTATTCTCTTTATTTTATTTGGTTTATATGTTTTGTTTTGTCGCCCGTCTCCCCCTTCTAGGCCGTGAGCCCGCTGTTGGGTAGGGACCGTCTCTATATGTTGCCGACTTGGACTTCCCAAGCGCTTAGCACACAGTGAGCGCTCAGTAAATACGACTGAATGAATGAATGAATGAACTGCTCCTCGGCCCCGCTCCCCGGGACGCGCCCAACCGCTTCGCCCAGTGCTCTGCACGCCGTCCATCGAAAGCTCTTATTTTCTCCTGTGAGCCCGCTGTTGGGTAGGGACCGTCTCTATATGTTGCCAACTTGGACTTCCCAAGCGCTCAGTACAGTGCTCTGCACACAGTAAGCGCTCAATAAATACGACTGAATGAATGAATGAATAGTAAGCACTTAACAAAAACCATAATTATTATTATTTATAGTAATGCCTATCTCCTGCTCTAGACTGTGAGCCCACTGTTGGGTAGGGACCGTCTCTATTTGTTGCCAACTTGGACTTCCCAAGCGCTCAGTACAGTGCTCTGCACACGGTAAGCGCTCAATAAATACGATCGAATGAATGAATGAATAGGAAGCACTTAACAAAAACCATAATTATTATAATTATTTACAGTAATGCCTATCTCCTGCTCTAGACTGTGAGCCCACTGTTGGGTAGGGACCGTCTCTATATGTTGCCAACTTGGACTTCCCAAGCGCTCAGTACAGTGCTCTGCACACGGTAAGCGCTCAATAAATACGATTGAATGAATGAATGAATAGGAAGCACTTAACAAAAACCATAATTATTATTATTATTTATAGTAATGCCTATCTCCTGCTCTAGACTGTGAGCCCGTTGTTGGGTAGGGACCGTCTCTATATGTTGCCAACTTGGACTTCCCAAGCGCTCAGTACAGTGCTCTGCACACGGTAAGCGCTCAATAAATACGATTGATTGATTGATCTACAGAGGAGCAGCACGGCGGAATGGCTAGCGCCCGAGCCCGGGCGTCAGAGGTCGTGGGTTCTAATCCCGGCTCCGCCACTTGTCAGCTGCGTGACCTTGGGCGAGTCACTTTGCTTCTCTGAGCCTCAGTTTCCTCTTCTCTGAAATGGGGATGGAGACTGTGAGCCCCACGTGGGACAACCAGATGACCTTGTAAGTACCCCGGCGCTTAGAACAGTGCTTGGCACATAGTAGGCGCTCAACAAATACCATCGATAGTATTATTATTATGGAGAAGCAGCGTGGCTCAGTGGAAAGAGCCCGGGCTTGGGAGTCGGAGGTCATGGGTTCTAATTCCGGGCACCGCCACTTGTCAGCTGTGTGACCTTGGGCAAGTCGCTTCACTTCTCTGGGCCTCGGTTCCCTCATTTGTAAAATGGGGATGAAGACTGTCAGCCCTTCAGCCCCATGTGGGACAACCTGATTACCCTGTATCTACCCCAGCGCTTAGAACAGTGCTTGGCACATAGTAAGCGCTTAACGAATACCATCGTTAGTATTATTATTATGGAGAAGCAGCGTGGCTCAGTGGAAAGAGCCCGGGCTTGGGAGTCAGAGGTCGTGGGTTCTAATCCCGGGCTCTGCCACTTGTCTGCTGTGTGATCTTGGGCAAGTCACTTCACTTCTCTGGGCCTCAGTTCCCTCATCTGGAAAATGGGGATGAAGACTGTCAGCCCCATGTGGGACAACCTGATTACCCTGTATTTACCCCAGTGCTTAGAACAGTGCTTGGCACATAGTAAGCGCTTAACAAATCCCAACATTTCCATTATTATCACCTCACAGGATCACTGAGAGGTTAAAAGTAAAATGGGTAAGAAGAGAGATTTGGGAATACAAAAGCTATGATTTTTTATTTTGATACCTCATCATTCATTCAGTCGTATTTATTGAGCGCTTACTGTGTGCAGAGCACTGTACTAAGCGCTCGGAAAGTCCAAGTTGGCGACATATAGAGACAGTCCCTACCCAACAGAGGGCTCATCATTCATTCAGTTGTATTTATTGAGCGCTTACTGTGGGCAGAGCACTGTACTAAGTGCTTGGGAAGTCCAAGTTGGCAACATAGAGAGACGGTCCCTACCCAACAGCGGGCTCATCATTCATTCAGTCGTATTTATTGATAGCCTACTGAGGGCAGAGCACTGTACTAAGTGCTTGGAAAGTACAATTCAGCAACAGAGATAGAGAATCCCTGCCCACAACGGGCTCGCAGTCTAGAAGGGGGAAGACAGACAACAAAACAAGTAAGTGGGCATCAATAGCATCAGTATAAATAGAATTTATATAAAAATTATAGCATTTATAAATATAAATATAAATGTACTTATAAATATAAATCCTACATATAAATGTAATATATTATATATTCTATTATAATTTATAAATTATAAATTTATAAATATATTTATATTTATAAATATATATAAATAAATATAAATGTATTTATAAATATAAATCCCATATATAAATGTAGAATTTATATATAATATATAATAGAATATATAAATTCTATATATAAATATAGAATTTATATATAATATAATATATAATATATCATAGAATATATATAATAGAATATATGTAATATACAATGGAATATGTAATATATAATAGAATATAGAATATATAATAGAATAGAATATATATAATATATAATAGA
Source organism: Tachyglossus aculeatus (assembly GCF_015852505.1). NCBI lineage: Eukaryota > Metazoa > Chordata > Mammalia > Monotremata > Tachyglossidae > Tachyglossus > Tachyglossus aculeatus. Next base: position 4,654,052 of record NC_052101.1, on the reverse strand, counting down.
ATATATAATATAACATACATTATATATTATATATTCTATTATATATTCTATTATATATTCTATTCTATTATATATTCTATATTCTATTATATATTATATATTCTATTATATATTATGTATATTCTATCATATATATTCTATGATATATTACATATTCTATTATATATAAATTCTATATTTATATATAGTATATATTTATATATTTATCATATTCTATGACATTATATATTATATTATATGTAAATTCTATATTTATATATAGAATTTATATATTCTATTATATATTATATATAAATTCTACATTTATATATAGAATTTATCTTTATAAATACATTTATATTTATCTATCTATCTATCTATCTATATATACACACGCATCTCAGCAAGTAAACAGACCTTAATATAAATAAATAGAATTATAGATAGGCACATATATGCTCCAGTGCTGCGGGGTGGAGGGATCGAGTCAAGGGAGCGGGAGTGACGCTCTGCGGTACCTTTTCCTCGTAATTGGGCAGTTTCTCTTTGGATATGGTGATGATATCCATCCAGCCATAGTTCTTCTCTTTGCGAATCCTTTCCAGCTCCGGGTCGTTCTCGTACTTGTCGGCATCCAGCTGAAGAGGGCAAAGAAGGGGGGGCAAAAAAAAAAAAAAACAATTAGCAAATTCAAGTAACCACCCGAGGACTCGGTGAGGACGGCCGACCACCACGTTATGGCCGCAAGAAAAAATCCGGGTTTTTCCTCCCACCGACTTTCTGTCATTTTCCAGAGCGGAGAGCGGCCCTGGAGGGGGAAGAGAGTTTGATAATAATAAGAATAATGACATTTATTAAGCGCTTACTATGTGCAGGCCACTGTTCTTAACGCTGGGGAGGTTACAAGGGGATCAGGTTGTCCCACGGGGGGCTCACAGTCTTAACCCCCATTTTACAGATGAGGGAACTGAGGCCCGGAGAAGTGAAGTGACTTGCCCAAAGTCACACAGCTGACAAGTGGCAGAGCCGGGATTTGAACCCATGACCTCGGACTCCAAAGTCTATTCACCTGAAGGCCGGGATCGTGTCTAGAGTGTTGTGGGCGGGGAATGTGTCCGTTTATTGCGATGTTATACTCTCCCCAGCGCTTCGCGCACTGCTTTGCACACAATAAGCGCTCAATAAATGCCATTAATTAAATGAACGAATGTCAGCTTTTCCAGGCTAAGCTTTATGGAACTCATTCATTCATACAATCGTTATTTATTGAGCGCTTACTGTGCACAGAGTGTGCACACACTCTGTCTTTTTCTGTGTAAAAACAGCTTTTTATCGGGGTCATCGTATTTTACAACTTTGTGACTTCGATATCCCCAATTCCATTTATACTAATAATGATGATGGCGTTTGTTAAGCGCTTACTATGTGCCAAGCACTGTTCTAAGCGCTGGGGGAGATACAAGGTGATCAGGTTGTCCCACAAGGGGCTTACAGTCTTCATCCCCATTTTACAGATGAGGGAACTGAGGCCCAGGGAAGTGAAGCGACTTGCCCAAAGTCACCCAGCTGACAATTGGCAGAGTCGGGATTCGAACCCATGACCTCCAACTCCGAAGCCCGGGCTCTTTCCACTGAGCCACGCTGCTTCTCATTTATCTATTTTGCTGGTATTTGCATATATGTTTGTACATATTTATTACTCCATTTATTTTACTTGTACATATCTATTCTATTTTTATTTTGTTAGTATGTTTGGTTTTGTTCTCTGTCTCCCCCTGTTAGACTGTGAGCCCGCTGTTGGGTAGGGACCGTCTCTATATGTTGCCAACTTGGACTTCCCAAGCGCTTAGTACAGTGCTCTGCACAGAGTAAGCGCTCAATAAATACAATTGATTGATTGATTGGTATTGACGCCTGTCCACATGTATTGTTTTGTAGTCTGTCTCCCCCTTCTAGACTGTGAGCCCGCTGTTGGGTAGGGACTGTCTCTATGTGTTGCCAACTTGGCCTTCCCAAGCGCTTAGTACAGTGCTCTGCACACAGTAAGAGCTCAATAAATACGATTGATTGATTGATTGATTGGTATTGACGCCTGTTCACATGTATTGTTTTGTTTTCTGTCCCTCCCTTCTAGACTGGGAGCCCGCTGTTGGGTAGGGACTGTCTCTACATGTTGCCAACTTGGACTTCCCAAGCGCTTAGTACAGTGCTCTGCACACAGTAAGCGCTCAATAAATACGATTGACTGAATGAACGATCCAAAGAGCTTTCATCAACAGTATTTCCTGAGCATCGTGGCAAGGAAAAAGGAAGAGGGTCTCTCTATCCTAGAGAAACTTAGACACTAATGGGGGAGAGTCCCTACCCACTGGGTAGGGACCGTCTCTATATGTTGCCAACTTGTACTTCCCAAGCGCTTAGTACAGTGCTCTACCCACAGTAAGCGCTCAATCATCATCATCATCATCATCAATCATATTTATTGAGCGCTTACTGTGTGCAGAGCACTGTACTAAGCGCTTGGGAAGTACAAATTGGCAACATATAGTGACGGTCCCTACCCAACAGTGGGCTCACAGTCTAAAAGGGGGAGACAGAGAACAAAACCAAACATACTAACAAAATAAAATAAATAGAATAGATATGTACAAATAAAATAAATAGAGTAATAAATCTGTACAAACATATATCCATATATACAGGTGCTGTGGGGAAGGGAAGGAGGTAAGATGGGGGGATGGAGAGGGGGACGAGGGGCTCAATAAATACGACTGAATGAATGAATGAGAGGAGCAGGGGAAAAAATAAAAATATAGTTAGATTTTCTTTTCTTTTAAGAGCAACCCCCTTGGGACAGTGAGAAAAACGCCAATAAAGAAAGGTTTACGGAAACGCCGCCATTCCATTAACTTATTGTTTAAAAAAACTGGTCGAGCGGCTTTTTATGTAAGCACCCACAGGAGAAACAGATATTTATCCTGGGGATTTTTGTTTTCTGTTTTTTTTTTTCCTCCTGAAAAGAGAACTTTCACCCTGGGTGTACTAAGCAGGCCTAAATCAACAAAACACCAGGTCAGAAGTCTGAACTGATTTTTGTTGTCTTTTTCACAGCGCGGGGAGAAAACCCAAAATGCTAAAACCGGTCTTTTGAAAAAAGTACGAACAAAATCATCTGTCCAAGGAGCTGGCATAAAAGGGAAAAATTCCAAGATTTTAGGATGTGTTTTTTTATTAGATGTTTCACCTAAACAGCGGCGTTTAGAACAGTGCTTGGCACGTACTAAGCACTTAACAAACATTACCTTACTGTGTTTTTAGACTGTGAGCCCACTGTTGGGTAGGGACTGTCTCTATATGTTGCCAATTTGTACTTCCCAAGCGCTTAGTACAGTGCTCTGCACATAGTAAGCGCTCAATAAATACGATTGATGATGATGATGATGATGTGTGCAAAGCACTGGACTAAGCGCTTGGGAGAGGACAATTCAGCAAATAAAGGGAGACAATCCCTGCTCGGTCCTCAAAAACCTCGGGAAGCAGCGGGGCTCGGTAGAAAGAGCCCGGGCTTGGGAGGCAGAGGTCGTGGGTTCGAATCCCGGCCCCGCCACTTGTCAGCTGGGTGACTTTGGGCAAGTCACTTCACTTCTCTGGGCCTCGGTTCCCTCATCTGTGAAATGGGGGTGAAGACTGTGAGCCCCCCGTGGGACAACCTGATCATTTTATAATCTCCCCAGCGCTTAGAACAGTGCTTTGCACATAGTAAGCGCTTAACAAATGCCATCATTAGTATTATTATTATCCTTAGAAAAGCAGCGTGGCTCAGTGTTAAGAACCCAGGCCGTGGGTTCGAATCCCGCCTCTGCCAATTGTCAGCTGTGTGACTTTGGACAAGTCACTTCACTTCTCTGGGCCTCAGTTCCCTCATCTGTGAAATGGGGGTGAAGACTGTGAGCCCCCCGTGCGACAACCTGATCACCTTGTAACCTCCCAGCGCTTAGAACAGTGCTTTGCACATAGTAAATGCTTAACAAATGACATCATTAGTATTATTATAACCCTTAGAAAAGCAGCGTGGCTCAGTGTTAAGAGCCCAGGCTTGGGAGTCAGAGGTCGTGGGTTCGAATCCCGGCTCCGCCACTTGTCAGCTGGGTGACTTTGGGCAAATCACTTCACTTCTCTGGGCCTCGGTTCCCTCATCTGTGAAATGGGGGTGAAGACTGTGAGCCCCCCGTGGGACAACCTGATCACCTTGTAACCTCCCCGGCGCTTAGAACAGTGCTTTGCACATAGTAAGCGCCTAACAAATGCCATCATTAGTATTATTATCACCCTTAGAAAAGCAGCGTGGCTCAGTGTTAAGAGCCCAGGCTTGGGAGTCAGAGGTCGTGGGTTCGAATCACAGCTCCGTCACTTGTCAGCTGGGTGACTTTGGGCGAGTCACTTCACTTCTCTGGGCCTCAGTTTCCTCATCCACAAAACGGGGATGAAGACTGTGAGCCCCACGGGGGCCAGGGGCTGTGTCCAATCTGATTTGCTTGGATCCGCCCCAGCGCTTAGTACAGTGCTTGGCACCCAGTAAGCGCTTAACAAATACCACAGTTATTATTATTACCCTTAGAGAAGCAGCGTGGCTCAGTGGAAATGAGCCCGGGCTTTGGAGTCAGGGGTCATGGGTTCAAATCCCGACCCTGCCACTTGTCAGCTGCGTGACTTTGGGCAAGTCACTTCACTCCCTTGGGCCTCAGTTCCCTCATCTGGAAAATGGGGATGAAGACGGTGAGCCCCCCGTGGGGCAACCTGATCACCTTATAACCTCCCCAGCGCTTAGAATAGTGCTTGGCACATAGTAAGTGCTTAATAAATGCCATTATTATTACTATTATCCCCTGTGCCTCAGTTCCCTCATCTGTAAAATGGGGATGAAGACTGTGAGCCCCACGTGGGACAACCTCATCACCTTGTAAGTTCCCCAGCGCTTAGAACGGTGCTTGGCACATAGTAAGCGCTTAATAAATGCCATCATCATTATTATTATTATCCTCTGTGCCTCAGTTCCCTCATCTGTCAAATGGGGATGAAGACTGTGAGCCCCACGTGGGACCACCTCATCACCTTGTAAGTTCCCCAGCGCTTAGAACAGTGCTTGGCACATAGTAAGCGCTTAACAAATGCCACCATCATCATTATTATTATCCTCTGTGCCTCAGTTGCCTCATCTGTAAAATGGGGATGAAGACTGTGAGCCCCACGTGGGACAACCTCATCACCTTGGAACCTCCCCAGCGCTTAGAACGGTGCTTGGCACATAGTATGCGCTTAACAAATGCCATTATTATTATTATTATTCTCTGTGCCTCAGTTCCCTCATCTGTAAAATGGGGATGAAGACCGTGAGCCCCACGTGGGACCACCTCATCACCTTGTAAGTTCCCCAGCGCTTAGAACAGTGCTTGGCACATAGTAATCGCTTAATAAATGCCATTATCATTATTATCCTCTGGGCCTCAGTTCCTTCATCTGTAAAGTGGGGATGAAAGCCGTGAGCCCCCCGTGGGACAACCTGATCACCTTGGAACCTCCCCAGCGCTTAGAATGGTGCTTGGCACGTAGTAAGCGCTTAATAAATGCCATCATCACCATTATTATTATCCTCTGTGCCTCAGTTGCCTCATCTGTAAAATGGGGATGAAGACCGTGAGCCCCCCGTGGGACCACCTCATCACCTTGCATCCTCCCCAGCGCTCAGCACGGTGCTTGGCACCTAGTGAGCGCCTAATAAACGCGCCATGCCAACGATTGGGATGGTAACCGTGAACGTACCTTCCAGTAGCAGACGCCGAGTTTCCTGAGGGCGCTGAGGCCCACGCTGGGCCCGGGCCCCTCCCCCTCCTCCAGCAGGTACCAGGCCTCCACCATCGCGAGAACACGCGCCGCGAGGACACACCGCGCGCGCGCACGCACACCCGGCGAGTACACGGCGAGGACACCCCGCCCGCGCGCACACCGCGGGCCCCGGCCAATCCCCTCGCTCCCTCCCGCCCCGGCCCCGCCCACCGCCGCCCCTACCAATCCCCTCGCCCCCTCTGCAGCCCCGCCCACCGTCACCCCAGCCAATCTGCTCGCTCCTTCTCGCCCCGGACCCGCCCACAACCGCGCCAGCCAATCCCCTCGCCCCCTCTGCAACCCCGCCCACCGTCGCCCCAGCCAATCCGCTCGCTCTCTTCCCTCCTCCAGCCCCAGCCAATCCCCTCGCTCTCTCTCCAGCCCCGCCCACCGCCGCCCCAGCCAATCCCCTTGCTCCCTTCTTCCCCGGGCCCCGCCCACCGCCGTCCCAGCCAATCCGCTCGCTTCCTCCAGCCCCGGCCCCGCCCACCACCGCCCCAACCAATCCCCTCGCTCCCTCTACAGCCCCGCCCACCGTCCCCCCAGCCAATCCCCTCGCTCCCTCTACAGCCCCGGCCACCGTCGCCCCAGCCAATCCCCTCGCTCCCTCTACAGCCCCGCCCACCGTCGCCCCAGCCAATCCCCTCTCTCCCTCTACAGTCCCGCCCACCGCCGCCCTAGCCAATCCCCTCGCCCCCTTCCCCCCCGGGCCCCGCCCCGCGCGACACTTCACAAATTCATTCATTCATTCAATGGTATTTATTGAGTGCTTACTGTGCATCATTCACTCATTCATTCCAACCTATTTATTGAGCGCTTACTGGGCGCAGAGCACTGGACTAAGCGCTTGGGAAGGACAAGTTTGCAACATCTAGAGACGGTCCCTGCCCAACAGTGGGCTCACAGTCTAGAGTGGGACAAACGACTCAGTATTAGTCATTTAGTGGCATCATTCACTCATTCATTCCATCCTACTTACTGAGCGCTTACTGGGTGCAGAGCACTGGACTAAGCGCCTGGAAAGCGTCATCTTTGAGTACAAAGAGAGCTTTGAAACAGACAGGAGGACCAGTGTAGCCTAGTGGAAAGAGCTCCGGCCTAGGATTCAGAGGACCCGGGTTCCATTCCGTGTCTGCTGGGTGACCTTGGGCAAGTCACCTCACTTCTCTGGGCCTCAGTTTGCACCTTTAAAATGGAGATTCAATGGCTGGACTCCCTCCTACTTGGACTGGGAACCTCAGGTGGGATAGGGACTGGGCCCAGTCTCATTAACTCGGATCTAACCCGGCGCTTAGAACAGTGCTTGGCACATAGTAGGCATTGAAAAACCACCACAATATATATATATGTACATATATATATATACACATATATGTACATATGTATATATATATATATAAATAAAAACAGCATTTTATATATTATATATATATATATATATAGGTACATATAAACATCATCATATATATAGGTATATGTATATACATATGTATATATATACATATACACAGTTGTATAGGTATATGTGTGTGTATATGTGGATAGATATATATATAACTATCAATATAACTAAACTATAGATAGATATGTAGATAGATAGATAGATAGATAGATAGATAGATAGATAGATGATAGATAAGGCAGCGTGGCTCAGTGGAAAGAGCCCAGGCTTGGGAGCCAGGGGATGTTGCTGACTTGTACTTCCCAAGCGCTTAGTACAGTGCTCTGCACACAGTTAGCACTCAATAAATACGATTGAATGAATGAATGAATACGACTGAATGAATGAATGAATGTGGGTTCTAATCCCAGCTCTGCCACTTTCATTCATTCATTCATTCATTCATTCATTCATTCATTTCATTCATTCCTCATCTGTAAAACGGGGGTGAAGACTGTGAGCCCCACGTGGGACAACACGATTACCTTGTATCCACCCCGGTGCTTAGAACAGTGCTTGGCACTTAGTAACCGCTTAACAAACACCATCATTATTATAATTATTATATCTGATGTACGTATCTAGTATTTTTTACCTTCAACCCCTATTCTACCTCTAAACTCATTCATTCATTCAATCGTATTTATTGAGCGCTTACTGTGTGCAGAGCACTGTACTAAGCGCTTGGGAAGTACAAGCTGGCGACATATAGAGACGGTCCCTGCCCAACACAGGGCTCACAGTCTAGAATCACACATCGAGTTCGGCAAAACGGAAATTTCACTTTATTTTTTAAAAGGGAACCGGGAGTTACGTAGAAGACGGATGTAGTTATGAAAGGGGGAAAGTCCAATCGGTGCGAGATCCAAGCCGGCCCCTAAAAGTTGCTAAAGGAAAGCTAGAGCAAAATCCACAAAGGAAAAAAGCCGATCGATAATAATAGCGACATTCCGAACGAGCGCCTTCATCCTATACCGAAATTTCAGAGAGGATTTTCACGACATCTGCCCACTTGGGCCAATCTATTGAAAACCCTCCGCGATGCGTTATACGACCGGTTCGTGTTTCCGAGTTTTACGCTCGGTGTGTTTTACTCCTAGTCGCTAAAGGAAAGTTAGAGCAAAATCCACAAAGGAAAAAAGCGATCGATAATAATAGCGACGTTCCGAACAAGCGCCTTCATCCTGTACTGAAATTTCAGAGAGGATTTTCAAGACATCTGCCCACTTGGGCCAATCTATTGAAAACTCTTCGCGATGCGTTACACAACCGGGTTGCGTTTCCGAGTTTTACGCTCGGTGTGTTTTACTCCTAGTCGCTAAAGGAAAGCTAGAGCAAAATCCACAAAGGAAAAAAGCGATCGATAAGAATAGCGACGTTCCGAACGAGTGCCTTCATCCTATACCGAAATTTCAGGGAAGATTTTCACGACATCTGCCCACTTGGGCCAATCTACTGAAAACCCTCCGCGATGCGTTATACGACTGGTTCGTGTTTCCGAGTTTTACGCTCGGTGTGTTTTACTCCTAGTTGCTAAAGGAAAACTAGAGCAAAATCCACAAAGGAAAAAAGCGATCGATAATAATAGCGACGTTCCGAGCGAGCACCTTCATCCTATACCGAAATTTCAGGGAGGATTTTCACGACATCCGCCCACCTGGGCCAATCTATTGAAAACTCTCCGCGATGCGTTATACGACCGGTTCGTGTTTCCGAGTTTTACGCTCGGCGTTTTACTCCTAGTCGCTAAAGGAAAGCTAGAGCAAAATCCACAAAGGAAAAAAGCGATCGATAATAATAGCGACGTTCCGAACAAGCGCCTTCATCCTGTACTGAAATTTCAGAGAGGATTTTCAAGACATCTGCCCACTTGGGCCAATCTATTGAAAACTCTTCGCGATGCGTTACACAACCGGGTTGTGTTTCCGAGTTTTACGCTCGGTGTGTTTTACTCCTAGTCGCTAAAGGAAAGCTAGAGCAAAATCCACAAAGGAAAAAAGCGATCGATAAGAATAGCGACGTTCCGAACGAGTGCCTTCATCCTATACCGAAATTTCAGGGAAGATTTTCACGACATCTGCCCAATTGGGCCAATCTACTGAAAACCCTCCGCGATGCGTTATACGACCGGTTCGTGTTTCCGAGTTTTACGCTCGGTGTGTTTTACTCCTAGTTGCTAAAGGAAAACTAGAGCAAAATCCACAAAGGAAAAAAGCGATAGATAATAATAGCGGCGTTCCGAACGAGCGCCTTCATCCTATACCGAAATTTCAGGGAGGATTTTCACGACATCTGCCCACCTGGGCCAATCTATTGAAAACTCTCCGCGATGCGTTATACGACCGGGTCGTGGTCCCGAGTTTTACGCTCGGTGTTTTACTCCTAGTCGCTAAAGGAAAGCTAGAGCAAAATCCACAAAGGAAAAAAGCGATCGATAATAATAGCGACGTTCCGAACGGGCGCCTTCATCCCATACCGAAATTTCAGAGAGGATTTTCACGACATCCGCCCACCTGGGCCAATCTATTGAAAACTCTCCGCGATGCGTTATACGACCGGGTCGTGTTTCCGAGTTTTACGCTCGGTGTTTTACTCCTAGTCGCTAAAGGAAAACTAGAGCAAAATCCACAAAGGAAAAAAGCGATAGATAATAATAGCGGCGTTCCGAACGAGCGCCTTCATCCTATACCGAAATTTCAGGGAGGATTTTCACGACATCTGCCCACCTGGGCCAATCTATTGAAAACTCTCCGCGATGCGTTATACGACCGGGTCGTGTTTCCGAGTTTTACGCTCGGTGTTTTACTCCTAGCTGGCGGGCGGTTTCAGCTCCCCCCGTCTCCTATCGGAAGGCGGATTGCGGTTTCGTCCCTCGCCCACGCAATCCCTCGCATCCGGCTCTCACGACGACTTTCTTTCCGGCGGGAAACCGCCGACTTCCACGTTTTCCGAGAGCGAGCGGGATTTGCCTCGGAGGGAAAAAGAAAAAGATGCAACTCCTCTGCACGCAAAACAATCCTGTTCGCTGATTGACTTCGGGAATTTCGGTGGGCTTAAAATTCCTTCTTCGCTCTAAGGATCCGTACAGGTGGGCCGCCTAATATTTATCTCACTTACGAACGCAGATCTCAACGGGACGAACGGGAAAACGAACCGTTCCAAAGGACGTGTTGGACTCGTCTCAAGCCCAAATTGAATACGGGTCTGAATCGTGTTTGGCTCTCAAGCTCAAACTGAATAAGGGTCCGTACTGTGGCCGACGGAGAGGAAAAATAAATCCCATCTGTCCGCGGATGTCCGTTCTGCTTCCGACGCGGATTGGAAACGGGAGCGCCGTCGGGGCTCTCCCGGGAGGCCGGGAAACGCTACGCTGAGTCGTCCGCTTTCCTAGCTCCTTCTCTCGCGAGCCTGTCGGCTTCTTCGTTGCCGACGAATCCCGCGTGGCCAGGGATGTGCATCTGTGGGAGGGAAAGGGATGACGGAATCCGTCTTCGGAGCCTCGCCCGTCAAACCACGCCGAAGCTCGGAATTGGGTTCCGAGCCCCCTTCCACCATCATCATCATCAATCGTATTTATTGAGCGCTTACCATGTGCAGACGACGAAAGGCCAGCGAGTGAGGGCAGATTCTACTTCTTTTATTTTGTTAATACGTTTTGTTTTGTCGTCCGTCTCCCCCTTTTAGACTGTAAACCCGCTGCTGGGTAGGGACCGTCTCTATACGTTGCCAACTTGTACTTCCCAAGCGCTTAGTCCAGTGCTCTGCACACAGTAAGCGCCCAATAAGTACGATTGAATGAATGAATGATAAGATTCGAGTACAATTCGCCGGATTAGGACGCTCGCTCTAGTTTCCATTTCCGATAACTGGGGGAGGAGTCTTCAACTTGTACTTCCCAAAGCGCTTAATACAGTGCTCTGCACATGGTAAGGGCTCAATAAATACGATTGATAGACTGAATGAATGATAAGATTCGAGCACAATTCGCCGGATTAGGACGCTCGCTCTATTTTCCATTTCCGATAACAGGGGGAGGAGTCTTCAACTTGTACTTCCCAAAGCGCTTAGTACAGTGCTCTGCACACAGTAAGCGCTCAATAAATACGATTGATTGATTGAATGAATGAATGATAAGATTCGAGCACAATTCGCCGGATTAGGACGCTCGCTCTAGTTTCCATTTCCGATAACAGGGGGAGGAGTCTTCAACTTGTACTTCCCAAAGCGCTTAGTACAGTGCTCTGCACACAGTAAGCGCTCAATAAATACGATTGATTGATTGAATGAATGAATGATAAGATTCGAGCACAATTCACCGGATTAGGACGCTCGCTCTAGTTTCCATTTCCGATAACAGGGGGAGGAGTCTTCAACTTGTACTTCCCAAAGCGCTTAGTACAGTGCTCTGCACACGGTAAGCGCTCAATAAATACGATTTATTGATCGACTGGTTGATGAAGAGGCCCTGGAGATGTTTTGTTTGTACTGGCTCAGCACTTACTGTGGGTAAAATACACACAGGTAGGAATTCATAATCGCGGCATGTTCCCTCATCTGTAAAATGGGGATTAAGACTGTGAGCCCCGTTTGGGACAACCTCATCACCTTGTATCCCCCCCACCAGCACTTAGAACAGTGCTTCGCACATAGTAAGCGCTTAACAAATGCCATCATTATTATTATTATTATGTGATAAGCGCTTATTGGGTGCCGGACGCTGGGGTAGACACCCGCCCCAAAGTCAGCTGTGTGAGTTTGGGCAAGTCACTTCGCTTCTCTGGGCCTCAGTTCCCTCATCTGGAAAATGGGGATGAAGACTGGGAGCCCCACGTGGGACAACCTCATCACCTTGTATCCCCCGCCGCGTTTAGAACAGTGCTTGGCACAGAGTAAGTGCTTAACAAATGCCATCATTATTATTATTATTATTATTATTATTATTATTATTACAAGCCCACGTGGGGCTCGCAGTCTTAAAGTCTGACAGCGCCAAGTCCTAGATGTGGCCTCTGTCCCTTGGGAGGCTCCCTCTCCATCCCCCCCCCCCCCCCGCCTTACCTCCTTCCCCTCCCCACAGCACCTGTATATATGTACATATGTTTGTATGGATTTATTACTCTATTTATTTTATTTGTACATATTTATTCTATTTATTTTATTTTGTTAATATGTTTTGTTTCATTCTCTGTCTCCCCCTTCTTGACTGTGAGCCCACTGTTGGGTAGGGACCGTTTCTCTATGCTGCCAACTTGGACTTCCCAAGCGCTTAGTACAGTGCTCTGCACACAGTAAGCGCTCAATAAATACAATTGAGTGAACTACTACTCTATTTTTTTACTTTGTTAATATGTTTGGTTTTGTTGTCTGTCTCCCCCTTCTAGACTGTGAGCCCACTGTTGGGTAGGGACCGTCTATGTTGCCAACTTGGACTTCCCAAGCGCTTAGTACAGTGCTCTGCACACAGTAAGCGCTCAATAAATACGATTGAATGAATTACTATTCTATTTATTTTACTTTGTTAATATGTTTTGTTTTGTTGTCTGTCTCCCCCTTCTAGACTGTGAGCCCACTGTTGGGTAGGGACTGTCTCTATATGTTGCCAATTTGTACTTCCCAAGCACTTAGTACAGTGCTCTGCACACAGTAAGCGCTCAATAAATACGATTGGATGAATGAATGAAATACCATCATTCTTTTTTATTTCTTCATCTGTAAGATGAGGGATTCAATATCTGTTAGACCGTGAGCCCCATGATGGGACAGGGACCGCCTTAAATCCACCCCAGTGTTTAGTCTAGCGCTTGGCACAGAATCTCTTAAAAAAATTATAATTATAATATTTGATATAATCTTGATAATGATAATCAAGACACGAGCTTGGGAGTCAGAGGTCGTGGGTTCTAATCCCGGCTCCACCGCTTCTCAGCTGTGTGACCTTGGGCAAGTTGCTTGACTTTCCCCATTTCTATAACCGGCTCCAAGAACAGAAAACAATAGGGAGCGATTTGAACGTTTGCGACTCATTTCACTTGATGTGATGGAATTTAAAAGCGGTAAACTAAAAAAATAAACCCTCACGCTATTACAACTGAACACATTAAGGCAAATACGAAGGTGGTGCTGAAAGGTGAATGGCAATCTGTGGTTCTTTAGACATGCTTGCAGGCCAAGTCAATGAGTTGTTAGACCTGTGGAGATCTTTTTCTGACCATCTGGAGACTAAAGAGAAATAAAAGCTTTAAAGGTTGATTGCCTGGAGAACTGGGAGAGTTCTCATGGTCACATAGTTTATGGCCCTGCCCACTCCCCAGGAGTCTTCTTCCTCTTTATTCCTCTAGTAACCTCCACTCCTGTTTCCTAAACCACGGAGGGAGTTGTGGCCAGAGATTCCTGATCACGAGCACACTCCAAAAAGGTGTTTCAAAGAAAAATGTTAAAAGAAACAACCAAATGAAGTTTTAAAATGAATAGTCTTAGTTAACGGACAACCTCCTTCTCCCCCCTCCCCTGCCAAAAACCCTGTCCTTGTCTTGGTGTCTTTTAGACTGTGAGTCCACTGTTGGGTAGGGACTGTATATGTTGCCAACTTCCCAAGCGCTTAGTACAGTGCTCTGCACATAGTAAGCGCTCAATAAATACGATTGATTGACTTCTCTGTGTCTCAGTTGATGATGATGGCATTCGTTAAGCGCTTGCTCTGTGCGAAGCATTGTCCTAAGCGGTGAGGGGGGGGGATACAAGGTGATCAGGTTGTCCCACGCGGGGCTCACAGTCGTCATCCCCATTTTACAGATGAGGGGACGGAGGCACGGGGAAGTGAAGTGACTTGCCCAGGGTCACACAACGGACAGGTGGCGGAGCCAGGATTTGAACCCATGACCGCTGACTCCAAAGCCCAGGCTCTTTCCATTCATTCATGTATTCATTCAGTCGTATTTATTGAGCGCTTACTGTGTGCAGAGCACTGTACTAAGCGCTTGGGAAGGACAAGTTGGCAACATATAGAGACGGTCCCTACCCAACAGTGGGCTCACAGTCTAAAAGGAGGATTAAAACTGTGAGCCCCCCGTGGGACAACCTGATTCACTCGTATCTATCCCGGCGCTTAGAACAGTCGGCGCTCAACAAACACCGTCATCATCATCATTATTATTATTATATAAAATGAAATTGGAGAACAACAAGCCCCTCACTTACCCACTGAATATCCATTCCCCGCGTGAGCTCGTCTAGCTTTATGAAGTCGTCTTTGTTGATGACGTCCTTCCCCGTGCTGGTCTTCCAACCGTTTTTCTTCCAGCCTTTAACCCAGCTGGTAATGCCTGAAGCGGAAGACACGCAATTCCCTGACTTCTCCGGGCGGAGCTGGGACAACGGCATCTTCGGGAATGTCTAAGTCTGGGTTTGGGCGTCCTCATCCCCGCGGCCTGGCCAAGGATTTTTAGGGAAGCCTCCTTCGCCGAACCCTCCCGCTCGGTGCCAGAGAATTCGCGGGAAATGCAATATGGTCCGGAAGGAGAGTAAGCGCTAGACGCCTATTAGGGGTCGCCTTGTATGTTAATATTATTATATCGTACTCTCCCAAGTGCTTAGTACAGTGCTCTGCACACTGTAAGGGCTCAATAAATGGAGGGGACCGCCTTACATCTACCCCAGTGTTTAGTGCGTAGCACATTAATCTCTTAAAAATATCATAATTATCATCCTCGAGACACCAGCTTGGGAGTCATAATCATCATCATCAATCGTATTTATTGAGCGCTTACTATGTGCAGAGCACTGTACTAAGCACTTGGGAAGTACAAATTGGCAACATATAGAGACAGTCCCTACCCAACAGTGGGCTCACAGTCTAAAAGGGGGAGACAGAGAACAAAACCAAACATACTAACGAAATAAAATAAATAGGATAGATATGTACAAATAAAATAAATAAATAAATAAATAAATAGAGTAATAAATAAATAGAGTAATAGAGTCAGAGGTCGTGGGTTCTAATCCCGGCTCCACCACTTCTCAGCTGTGACACGTTGGGCAAGTTGCTTGACTTCTCTGCGCCTCAGTTGGTTAAGACTGTGAGCCCACTGTTGGGTTGGGACTGTCTCTATGTTGCCAATTGGTACTTCCCAAGCGCTTAGTACAGTGCTCTGCACACAGTAAGCGCTCAGTAAATACAATTGATGATGATGATGATGATGATGGCATTTGTTAAGCGCTTACTATGTGCCAAGCACTGTTCATAGAGCTGGGGGGGATACAAGCGCTTAGTACAGTGCAAGCGCTTAGTACAGTGCTCTGCACACTAAGCGCTCAATAAATATGATTGATGATGATGATGATGATACAAGGTGGGGCGTACGGTCTTCATCCCCATTTTACAGATGAGAGGACGGTCCCAATAAATAAATAATTGTACTTGTGAAGCGCTCACTCTGTGCCAAGCGCTGTTCCAAGCACTGAGGTAGATACAACTGAATCAGGTTGGCCATGGTAGAACGATTGACTGACTGACTTTCTGCTTTGCTTCTAAGAAGGAATATTTAAATCCCATGCCCAAAGTCATTTATCAATAGTATTCAATCAATCAATCAATCAATCGTATTTATTGAGCGCTTACTGTGTGCAGAACACTGTACTAAGCGCTTGGGAAGTACAAGTTGGCAACATATAGAGACGGTCCCTACCCAACATTGGGCTCACCATTCTCCCCCTTCTCATCCCCCCCCGGCCTTACCTCCTTCCCCTCCCCACAGCACCTGTATATATGTATATATGTCTGTATGTATTTATTACTCTATTTATTTTACTTGTACATATCTATTCATTTTATTTTGTTAGTATGTTTGGTTTTGTTGTCTGTCTCCCCCTTCTAGACTGTGAGCCTGCTGTTGGGTAGGGACCGTCTCTATACGTTGCCAACTTGGACTTCCCAAGCGCTTAGTCCAGTGCTCTGCACACAGTAAGCGCTCAATAAATACAACTGACTGAATGAATGAATGTATATATGTTTGTACGGATTTATTACTCCATTTATTTATTTATTTGTACATATCTATTCTATTTATTTTATTTTGTTAATATGTTTTGTTTCATTGTGTGTCTCCCCCTTCTAGACTGTGATCCCGTTGTTGGGTAGCGACCGTCTCTATATGTTGCCGACTTGGACTTCCCAAGCGCTTAGTCCAGTGCTCTGCACACTAAGTGCTCAATAAATATGACCGACTGACTGACTGAATGTATATATGTTTGTATGTATTTATTACTCCATTTATTTATTTATTTTATTTGTACATATTTATTCTATTTATTTTATTTTGTTAATATATTTTGTTTTGTCGTCTGTCTCCCCCTTCTAGACTGTGAGTTGGGTAGGGACCGTCTCTATATGTTGCCGACTTGGACTTCCCAAGCGCTTAGTCCAGTGCTCTGCACACAGTAAGCGCTCAATAAATACGATTGAATAGTAATAATAATAACGATGACGACAGTATTTAAGCACTTCCTATGTGCCGAGCACTGTTCTGAGCACTGAGGCAGATAGAAGGTAATCAGGTTTGTCCCACGTGGGGCCCACCGTCTTCATCCTCGTTTTACAGAGGAGGTCACTGAGGCCCAGAGAAGTGAAGTGACTCGTCCAAGGTCACACAGCAGACAGGTGGCGGAGCCGGGATTAGAACCCACGACCTCTGACTCCCAAGCCCGGGCTCTTTCCGCTAAGCCACGCTGCTTCTCAAGTAGGTGGGCCATGAGTTCTCCTTCTTGGCTCCCTCCCTTTCCTTCGCCTCCCCAGCAGGTCTGAGCGTGGTTTCCTTAGAGCCGCCGACGGGTTGATGGCAAAGATTCGTTCCTTCAATCGTACTTATTGAGCGCTTACTGTGTGCAGAGCACTGGACTATGTGGCTCAGTGGAAAAGAGCACAGGCTTTAGACTCAGAGGTCATGGGTTCAAATCCCGGCTCTGCCAATTGCCAGCTGGGTGACTTTGGGCAAGTCACTTCTCTGTGCTTCAGTTACCTAATCTGTAAAACGGGGATTAAAACTGTGAGCCCCCCGTGGGACAACCTGATCATCTTGTAACGTTCCCAGTGCTTAGAACAGTGCTTTGCACATAGTAAGCGCTTAATAAATGCCATTATTATTATTATTATTATTATTATTACTAAGCGCTTGGAAAGTACAATTCAGCAGTAAAGAGAAACAATCCCTGCCCACACAGGGCTTCTATCTAGTTTCCCCTCCTCCCCCTCCCCATCCCCCCCACCTTACCTCCTTCCCCTCCCCACAGCACCTCTATATATGTTTGTACGGATTTATTACCCTCTTTCTTTATTTTACTCGTACATATTTATTCTATTGATTTTATTTTGTTAATCTGTTTTGTTTTGTTGTCTGTCTCCCCTTTGTTAGACTGTGAGCCCGCTGTTGGGTAGGGACCGTCTCTAGATGTTGCCGACTTGGGCTTCCCAAGCGCTTAGTACAGCGCTCTGCACACAGTAAGCGCTCAATAAATACGACTGAACGAATGAATGAATGGATATATGTTTGTACGTATTTATCACTCTATTTATTTCATTTGGACATATTTATTCTATTTATTTTATTTTGTTAATCTGTTTTGTTGTCTGTCTCCCCCTTCTAGACTGTGAGCCCGCCGTTGGGTAGGGACCGTCTCTCTATGTTGCCAACTTGGACTTCCCAAGTGCTTAGTACAGCGCTCTGCACACAGTAAGCGTCAATAAATACGACTGAATGAATGTATATATGTTTGTACGTATAGATGTTACAACCCGATCACCTTGTAACCTGTTATTACTAAGCGCTCAATAAATACACCCGACTTGACTGACTGACTGAACTAATTCCTTCCGAGCTCAGAGAAGACGCACCGGTGTTTTCCACGCGTCGGACCACTGCAGCCCACCGACCCACCATAATAATAATAATAATAATAATGGCATTTATTAAGCGCTTACTATGTGCAAAGCACTGTTCTAAGCGCTGGGGGAGGTTACAAGGTGATCAGGTTGTCCCACAGGGGGCTCACAGTCTTCATCCCCATTTTCCAGATGAGGGAACTGAGGCCCAGAGAAGTGAAGTGACCTGCCCAAAGTCACCCAGCTGCCAAGTGGCGGAGCCGGGATTTGAACCCGTGACCTCTGCCTCCAAAGCCCGGGCTCTTTCCACTGAGCCACGCGCCGCGTTCGGCTCACGTCCGACCCCTGGTTCTGGAAGGTGGCGACAAGAGGGTGATGGGGCGTGGGGCTCTCCCAAGCGCTCAGCGCAGTGCTCCGCACGCGGCGAGCGCTCGATCAATCCGATCGAATGCATGATTACCTTGCATCTGCCTCAGTGCTCAGAACAGTGCTTGGCACATAGGAAGTGCTTAAATAGTGTCATCATCGTTATTATTATTACTATTCAATTGTATTTATTGGGTGCTTGCTGTGTGCAGAGCACTGGACTAAGCGCTTGGGAAGTCCAAGTTGGCAACGTATAGAGACGGTCCCTACCCAACTCACAGTCTAGAAGGGGGAGACAGACGACAAAACAAAACATATTAACAAAATAAAATAAATAGAATAAATATGCACAAATAAAATAAATAAATGGAGGAGTAATAAATACGTACAAACATATATACATTCATTCATTCAGTCAGTCGTATTTATTGAGCGCTTACTGTGTGCAGAGCACTGGACTAAGCGCTTGGGAAGTCCAAGTTGGCAACGTATAGAGACGGTCCCTACCCAACTCACAGTCTAGAAGGGGGAGACAGACGACAAAACAAAACATATTAACAAAATAAAATAAATAGAATAAATATGCACAAATAAAATAAATAGAGGAGTAATAAATACGTACAAACATATACATTCATTCAGTCAGTCGTATTTATTGAGCGCTTACTGTGTGCAGAGCACTGTACTAAGCGCTTGGGAAGTCCAAGTTGGCAACGTATAGAGGCGGTCCCTACCCAACAGCGGGCTCACAGTCTAGGAGGGGGAGACAGACGACAAAACAAAACATATTAACAAAATAAAATAAATAGAATAAATATGTACAAATAAAATAAATAAATGGAGGAGTAATAAATACGTACAAACATATATACATTCATTCATTCAGTCAGTCGCATTTATTGAGCTCTTACTGTGTGCAGAGCACTGTACTAAGCGCTTGGGAAGTCCAAGTCGGCAACATCTAGAGACGGTCCCTACCCAACAGCGGGCTCACAGTCTAGAAGGGGGAGACAGACAATGAAACAAAACATATTAACAAAAGGGTACTATTTGGGGGTACTTCCCAGGTGCTTAGCACAGTGCTCTACACACAGTAAGCGCTCAACAAATACGACTGAATGACAGCACCTGTATATATGTATATATGTTTGTACATATTTATTACTCTATTTATTTTACTTGTACATATCTATTCCATTTATTTTATTTTGTTAGTATGTTTGGTTTTGTTCTCTGTCTCCCCTTTTAGACTGTGAGCCCGCTGTTGGGTAGGGACCGTCACTAGATGTTGCCAACTTGTCCTTCCCAAGCGCTTAGTACAGTGCTCTGCACACAATAAGCGCTCAATAAATACGATTGATTGATTCCCAAGCGCTTAGTACAGTGCTCTGCACACAGTAAGCGCTCAATAAATACAATTGATTGATTGATTGAAGAAAGGATGGCCGCTCGGTAGTCGGCCTGGCCAGTGACCCTGATTCACCCCGGGCCCTGGGACTCCCCGGGATTGGACACGGGAATATCGGTCCCAACGCCGCCGGATATTCCCTCCCTCCCTCCCCGAGTCTCCTGAAATTCGTTCGTTCGATCGTATTTACTGAGCGCTTACCGTGTGCCGGGCAAATAAGGCTGTGAGCCCGATGTTGGGTAGGGACTGTCTCTATATGTTGCCAATTTGTACTTCCCAAGCGCTTAGTACAGTGCTCTGCACATAGTAAGCGCTCAATAAATACGATTGATGATGATGATGATGATGAATAAGGCCGCCGAGACTCACCGTTTATGGTAAACATGCTGTCCGTGTACAGAACCAGTTTCTCGATGTTCTGATTCTTCGCCTGCTCGATTGCCTTGCAGGCTGCCTTTAAAGAAACATTTTCACACTCTCGGAAAAGGTTCGCTTCCCAAAATCCGCGCCGTTTTAGTGACGGGGCTACCATTTCTCTTTCTCCGGGCTGATGCGGGGGAAGTCGCTTCCCTTCCTAAATGCGGAGGAGCCGGTGCTCTGTGGAAAGAGGCTGTGGGTTCTAATCCCGGCTCCGCCGCTCGTCCGCCGCGTGACTTTGGATAAGTCACTTCACCGGGCCTCGGTGACCTCATCTGGAAAATGGGGACGAAGGCCGTGAGCCCCAGCTGGGACAACCTGATCACCTTGGAATAATAATAATAATAATAACGACGGCATTTATTAAGCGCTTACTAGGTGCCAAGCACTGTTCTAAGCGCTGGGGAGGTTAACAAGGTGATCAGTCTGTCCCACGGGGGGCTTCACCCCCATTTTCCAGATGAGGTCACTGAGGCCCAGAGAAGTGACTTGCCCGCAGTCACACAGCTGGTAAGTGGTGGAGCCGGGATTTGAACCCATGACCTCCGACTCCAAAGCCCGGGCTCTTTCCACTGAGCCGCGCTGCTTCTCCTCCCCACTGCTTAGAACAGTGCATTGCACATAGTAAGCGCTTAACAAATACCATCATTATTATTATTATTATTATTATTCACAAGCAACAAACGGGCACAAGGGAGGATTTTCTACCAAAACGGTGGTTATTCACCCATCAATCAATCAATCAATCGTATTTATTGAGCGCTTACTGTGTGCAGAGCAGTGATGCCCCAACCCCAAAGTCGTCTATTCCGCGGGCTGTGATAGGTGAGCTACCCAAACATGATCGAAACACCCCTTTCGGCCCCTCCTGAGAGGAAAACCGACAATGAATAAGGACACGCGGTTTGTTTTTTGTTTTTTCACAAAACAGGACGAAATGGAACGGTCTCCGACTTACGTGTATCTCCGCTCTCTGATTTGTCTGCCGTCCGGGAAGCCTGTCTCCGACATTTCTATTTTAAAGATCATCGAGAGCCAGCCTTTAGATCTCCACAAAGCACCACGACAAAGGATAAGACTTTTCAATTCGGAGGGAGAGGATAAACTAGGCACCCAATTCATTCATTCATCCGTTCGATCGTATTTATTGAGCGCTGACTGTGTGCGGGGCGCTGGACTAAGCGCTCGGGAAGTCCAAGTTGGCAACATCTAGAGGCGGTCCCTACCCGACAGCGGGCTCACAGTCTAGAATGAAAAAGAGAAGCAGCGCGACCCACTGTGCTTAGAGCCCGGGCCTGGGAATCAGAAGGACCCGGATTCTAATCCCGACTCCACCACTTTTCTGCTGTGTGGCCTTGGGCAAGTCGCTTCACTTCTCTGGGCCTCGGTTCCCTCATCTGTAAAATGGGGATGAAGACTGTGAGCCCCCCGTGGGACAACCTGATCACCCTGTAACCTCCCCAGCGCTTAGACCAGTGCTTGGCACCTAGTAAGCGTGTAATAAATGCCATTATTATTATTATTATTATTATTAGCAGAAGCGGCGTGGCTCAGTGGAAAGAGCCCGGGCTTTGGAGTCACAGGCCATGGGTTCGAATCCCAGCTCCACCACATGTCTGCTGTGTGACCTTGGGCAAGTCACTTCACTTCTCTGAGCCTCAGTGACCTCATCTGTAAAATGGGATTAAGACTGTGAGCCCCTGGGACAACCTGATCACTTTATCCCCCCCAGCGCTTAGAACAGTGCTTTGCACATAGTAAGCGCTTAACAAATGCCAACATTATTATTATTATTATTATTGAGAAGCAGCGTGGCTCAGTGGAAAGAGCCCGGGCTTTGGAGCCAGAGGTCGTGGGTTCAAACCCCGGCTCCGCCGCTTGTCAGCTGGGTGACTTTGGGCAAGTCACTTCACTTCTCTGGGCCTCAGTTCCCTCATCTGTAAAATGGGGATTAATCAATCAATCAATTGTATTTATTGAGCGCTTACTGTGTGCAGAGCACTGGACTAAGCGCTTGGGGAGTACAAGTTGGCAACATATAGAGACGGTCCCTACCCAACAGTGGGCTCACAGTCTAAGAGGATGAAGACTGTGAGCCCCCCGTGGGGCAACCTGATCACCTTGTGACCTCCCCAGCATCATCATCATCATCAATCGCATTTATTGAGCGCTTACTGTGTGCAGAGCACTGTACTAAGCGCTTGGGGAGTACAAGTTGGCAACATACAGAGACGGTCCCTACCCAACAGTGGGCTCACGGTCTAAGAGGATGAAGACTGTGAGCCCCCCGTGGGGCAACCTGATCACCTTGTGACCTCCCCAGCGCTTAGAACAGTGCTTTGCACGTAGTAAGCGCTTAATAAATGTCATTATTATTATTATTATTATTATTAAAAGGAGCCCCGGACTTGGAGAGGATGGCCCAGGCCCCAGAGGAGCCCCCGTCGGTCGCCCAGAACTCACAGAGGATGGCCGGGCCCCCAGTAGATCCCGATGCCCGCCCGGGCCCGTCTCCGCCCGTTACTGGAGCAGCAGCCATCCGTGTAAACGACGGCAGACTCGCCTGGCAAAGAGAAAGACGACAACTCTCGGTCACTGCACCAAAACCAATAATCGGCGCTACTTCGCCTGGCAAAGAGAAAGACGACAACTCTCGGTCATTGTGCCAAAACCAATAATCGGCGCTACTTCGCAAAGAGAAAGACGACGACTCTCGGTCATTGCGCCAAAACCAATAATCGGTGCTACTTCCCGGGGGCCGTCCCGGGCGCGGAGAGCGCGGCGGAGGGGAAAAATACACAAAATGACCCCGAAAAGTCCTTCCTCTACCGACCCATGTAAATGAACTTGTCTCTGCCGAGCAGAGGCTCGGGGCTCGGCTCGGGCTTGACGTGTTTCGAAGGGGGCTCGTCTTCGTCCGAGGCCGACTCCCGCTTTCTCTTCTCCGCCGGCTCTTCTTCCCTCTCGCGGTTGCTTTCCTGACCTGAGAAATACAAAACAAACCCAAGGAATCCCACTCGTCACGGAGCGATGAGGACTCCAAATGAGCGGTCATTCATTCATTCGTTCAATCGTATTTATTGAGCGCTTACTGTGTGCAGAGCACTGGACTAAGCGCTGGGGAAGTCCAAGTTGGCAACATACAGAGATGGTCCCTACCCAACAGTGAGCTCACAGTCTTGAAGGGGGAGACAGAGAACAAAACAAAACATATTAACAGAATAAAATGTACAAGTAAAATAAATCAATAGAGTAACAGAGTAATTTATTTACTCTAAATATATATAATTTAATTTATTAAATTTGTTAATAAAACATAACATAAATATAATACATAATGTAATAAACATAATATAATAATATAATGAATATAATATAATAAATAACATAGAATATAATAGATAAATATAATAAAATAATATAAATTTATTTATATTATAATTTAAATATATATGTATACAATTTAATAAGTAGAGTCACATTTCGAACCATCAAGGAACTTAATCAAGATCAACCGGGGCACGGCGTGACTTTCCCGGTTCACGTCAAGATGAGAAGCAGTGCGGGGCCTGGGAATCAGAAGGGCCTGGGTTCTAATCCCGGCTCTGCCGCATCTCTGCTGTATGACCTTGGGCCAGTCATTCATTCATTCATTCATTCAATCGTATTTATTGAGCGCTTACTGCCTGCAGAGCACTGGACTAAGCGCTTCAGTCACTTCGCTTCTCTGGGCCTCAGCGGCCTCGTCCGTAAAATGGGGATGAAGACTGTGAGCCCCACGTGGGACAGGGACTGGGTCCAACCCGATTAATCCGCATCGTTTAGACTGTGAGCCCACTGTTGGGTAGCGACCGTCTCTATATGTTGCCAAGTTGGACTTCCCAAGCGCTTAGTCCAGTGCTCTGCACACAGTAAGCGCTCAATAAATACGATTGATGATGATGATCTAGCGGGCCCGGCCTCTTTCCGCTAGGCCACACTATGCTCTGCTTCCCATGCCCAGGCTCTTTCCACTATGCCATAATGATAATAATTACGGAATTTCTTGAGCATTTGTTAAGCGCTCACTATGGGCCAAGCCCCGTTCCAAGAGCTGGGGGAGATACAAGGTAGCCAAGTTTGTCGCACGTGGGGCTCACAGCCTTAATCCCCATTTTCCAGACGAGGTCACTGAGGCACCGAGAAGTGAAGCTTCCCTTTATATATGTATATATGTTTGTACATATTTATTACTCTATTTAATTATTTATTTTATTTGTACATATCTATTCTATTTATTTTATTTTGTTAGTATGGTTGGTTTTGTTCTCTGTCTCCCCCTTTTAGACTGTGAACCCACTGTTGGGTAGGGACTGTCTCTAGATGTTGCCAATTTGTACTTCCCAAGCGCTTAATACAGTGCTCTGCACACAGTAAGCGCTCAATAAATACGATTGATGATGATGATGATGTATATATGTTTGTACATATTTATTACTCTATTTATTTATTTTACTTGTACATATCTATTCTATTTATTTTATTTTGTTAGTATGTTTGGTTTTGTTCTCTGTCTCCCCCTTTTAGACTGTGAGCCCACTGTTGGGTAGGGACTGTCTCTAGATGTTGCCAATTTGTACTTCCCAAGCGCTTAGTACAGTGCTCTGCACATAGTAAGCGCTCAATAAATACGATTGATGATGATGATGATGCATATGTTTGTACATATTTATTACTCTATTTATTTATTTATTTATTTTACTTGTACATATCTATTCTATTTATTTTATTTTGTTAGTATGTTTGGTTTTGTTCTCTGTCTCCCCCTTTTAGACCGTGAGCCCACTGTTGGGTAGGGACCGTCTCTATATGTTGCCAATTTGTACTTCCCAAGCGCTTAGTCCAGTGCTCTGCACACAGTAAGCGCTCAATAAATACGATTGATGATGATGATGATGAAGCGACTTGCCCGAAGTCACCCAGCTGATAAGCGGCGGAGCCGGGATTAGAACCCAGGACCTCTGATTCCCAAGCCCGGGCTCTTTCCACTGAGCCACGCTGCTTCTCTAGTTCATGCTGCTTTATTTTTAATCTATTTAATGGTACGTGTTAAACTCTTACTATGTGTTTGTTTTAAGCGCTGGGGTAGATACAAGGTAATGATGTTGGACACACTCCTGGTCCCACATGGGGCTCACAGAGGGGAGAGAAAAGTCCCAATGTTTTGCACACAGTAAGTGCTCGATAAATTTCGACAATGAATGAATGCCCTGATCAGTGAATACATATATGAGATCATAGTGCACCTGTATATATGTTTGTACATATTTATTACTCTATTTATTTTACTTGTACATATCTATTGTATTTATTTTATTTTGTTAGTACGTTTGGTTTTGTTCTCCGTCTCCCCCTTTCAGACTGTGAGCCCATTGTTGGGTAGGGACTGTCTCTCTATGTTGCCAATTTGTACTTCCCAAGCGCTTAGTCCAGTGCTCTGCACATAGTAGGCGCTCAATAAATACGATTGATGATGATGAAGATGATGATGAATAATAAAAATAGTAATGACGATGGTATTTGTTAAGCACTTGCTATGAGCCAAGCGCCGTTCTAAGCGCCGGGGGAGATACAAGGTGATCAGGTTGTCCCCCGTGGGGCTCGCAGTCTTCATCCCCATTTTTTTTTTACAGATGAGGGAACCGAGGCCCAGAGAAGTGAAGCGGCTGGCCCAAGGTCCCACGGCAGACAAGTGGCGGGGTCAGGATTAGAACCCACGACCTTGCATTCAAGACTGTGAGCCCGCTGTCGGGTAGGGACTGTCTCTATGTGTTGTCGACTTGTACTTCCCAAGCGCTTAGTGCAGTGCTCTGCACACAGGAAGCGCTCAATAAATACAACTGATTGATTGATTGAGCGCTTACTGTGTGCAGAGCACTGCACTAAGCGCTTGGACCTCAGACTGAGCCCCCTCCTTCCCCTCCCCATCCCCCCCCGCCTTACCTCCTTCCCCTCCCCACAGCACCTGGATATATGTACATATGTTTGTACATATTTATTTTATTTTATTTGTACATATTTATTCCATTTATTTTATATATGTATATATGTTTGTACATATTTATTACTCTATTTATTTATTTATTTATTTTACTTGTACATATCTATTCTATTTTATTTTGTTAGTATGTTTGGTTTTGTATTTATTTTATTTGCACATATTTGTACATATTTATTCCATTTATTGTATATATGTTTGTACAGATTTATTACTCTATTCATTTATTTATTTTACTTGTACCTATCTATTCTATTTATTTTATTTGGTTAGTATGCTTGGTTCTGTTCTCTGTCTCCCCCTTCTAGACTGTGAGCCCACTGTTGGGTAGGGACCGTCTCTATATGTTGCCAATTTGTACTTCCCAAGCGTTTAGTACGGTGCTCTGCACACAGGAAGCGTTCAATAAATACAACTGATTGATTGATTGAGCGCTTACTGTGTGCAGAGCACTGGACTGAGCGCTTGGACCTCAGACTGAGCCCCCTCCTTCCCCTCCCCATCCCCCCCCCGCCTTACCTCCTTCCCCTCCCCACTGCACCTGGATATATGTACATATGTTTGTACGTATTTATTTTATTTTATTTGTACATATTTATTCCATTTATTTTATATATGTATATATGTTTGTACATATTTATTACTCTATTTTACTTGTACATATCTATTCTATTTATTTTATTTTGTTAGTATGTTTGGCTTTGTATTTATTTTATTTCTACATATTTGTACATATTTATTCCATTTATTGTATATACGTATATATGTTTGTACATATTTATTACTCTATTTATTTATTTATTTTACTTGTACCTATCTATTCTATTTATTTTATTTGGTTAGTATGCTTGGTTCTGTTCTCTGTCTCCCCCTTCTAGACTGTGAGCCCACTGTTGGATAGGGACCGTCTCTATATGTTGCCAATTTGTACTTCCCAAGCGTTTAGTACGGTGCTCTGCACACAGGAAGCATTCAATAAATACAACTGATTGATTGATTGAGCGCTTACTGTGTGCAGAGCACTGGACTGAGCGCTTGGACCTCAGACTGAGCCCCCTCCTTCCCCTCCCCATCCCCCCCCGCCTTACCTCCTTCCCCTCCCCACTGCACCTGGATATATGTACATATGTTTGTACGTATTTATTTTATTTTATTTGCACATATTTATTCCATTTATTTTATATATGTATATATGTTTGTACATATTTATTACTCTATTTTACTTGTACATATCTATTCTATTTATTTTATTTTGTTAGTATGTTTGGCTTTGTATTTATTTTATTTCTACATATTTGTACATATTTATTCCATTTATTGTATATACGTATATATGTTTGTACAGATTTATTACT
This sequence comes from Tachyglossus aculeatus, assembly GCF_015852505.1. Taxonomy (NCBI): domain Eukaryota; kingdom Metazoa; phylum Chordata; class Mammalia; order Monotremata; family Tachyglossidae; genus Tachyglossus; species Tachyglossus aculeatus. Next base: position 4,626,293 of record NC_052101.1, on the reverse strand, counting down.
CTATTTATTTATTTATTTTACTTGTACCTACCTATTCTATTGATTTTATTTGGCTAGTATGCTTGGTTCTGTTCTCTGTCTCCCCCTTCTAGACTGTGAGCCCACTGGTGGGTAGGGACTGCCTCTATATGTTGCCAGCTTGTACTTCCCAAGCGCTTAGTACAGTGCTCTGCACGCAGTAAGCGCTCAATACGATATTGATTGATTGACCTCAGACTGAGCCCCCTCCTTCCCCTCCCCATCCCCTCTGCCTTACCTCCTTCCCCTCCCCACAGCTCCTGTATATATGTTTGTACATATTTATTACTCTATTTATTTATTTTACTTGTACCTATCAATTCTATTTATTTTATTTGGTTAGTATGTTTGGTTTTGTTCTCTGTCTCCCCCTTTTCGACTGTGAGCCCACTGTTGGGTAGGGACTGTCTCTACATGTTGCCAATTTGTACTTCCCAAGCGCTTAGTACAGTGCAGTAAGCGCTCAATAAATACGATTGATTGATTGATTGACCTCAGACTGAGCCCCCCCAGACTGAGCCCCCGCCTTACCTCCTTCCCCTCCCCACAGCACCTGGATATATGTACATATGTTTGTACGTATTTATTTTATTTCTACCTATTTATTCCATTTATTTTATTTTGTTAATACGTTCTGTTTTGTCGTCTGCCTCCCCCTTCTAGACTGGGAGCCCGCCGTCGGGTAGGGACCGTCTCTAGATGTTGCCAACTTCCCAAGCGCTTAGTCCAGTGCTCTGCACACAGCAAGCGCTCAATAAATACGACTGGATGAATGAACGAACCTCAGACCCCCAAGCCCGGGTTCCTGCCGCCAGGCCCCCGCGGTTTCGTGAATCGGGCCAATTAAGGGACCGGGGCCGAGCCGGCCGAGAAGGGAGGCCTCGCCTCGGACCGATCGTAACGATAATAATCATAACGATAATAATCAGAAAGCAGCGTGGCTCAGTGGGAAGAGCCCGGGCTTTGGAGTCAGGGGTCATGGGTTCGAATCCCGGCCCCGCCACATGTCTGCTGTGTGACCTCGGGCAGGTCACTTAACTTCTCTGAGCCTCAGTTCCCTCATCTGTAAAATGGGGATGAAGACTGTGAGCCCCACGTGGGACAACCTGATCACTTTGTATCCCCCCAAGCGCTTAGAACAGTGCTTTGCACGTAGTAAGCGCTTAACAAATGCCAACATTATTATTATTATTAATCACGGTACTAGCTGAGCGCTTACTTTGTGCCGAGCGCTGTTGTAAGCACCGAGCGGCTAGATATAAATACCTGACGGATCGGAAGGGCCGGCCCTTCCGCGGACAAATTCCCAGGCCTCCTCCTCCGTGCCGAACTTCTTGAACCGGGCGGCGGGAAAACGGTCCACCTGCTCTTTACACTCATTCCTGAAACAGAAAATATGTGTACACATTTACTATTTATTTTGTTGACGACGTGCCTGGAGCTATCGTTCGATTTATTCTGACGGTTTGGACCCGTCTACCTGCTTTGTTTTATCATCCATCTCCCCCTTCTAGAACGAGAGCCTGTTACCGAGTTGGGACCGTCTCTCTACGCGGCCGACTTGTCCTTCCCAAGCGCTTAGTACGGTGCTCTGCACACAGGAAGCGCTCAATAAATACCACTGAAAGAATGAATGAATAATAATGACGGTTTTTCCAACCCGTTGACCGTAGGGATAAAAGGCGTTCAACAGAAATTCGCCCTGCGGGAGGGGGAAGGCAGATCCGGACAGCAGGACGACATCCAGAATGGCTAACACATAAAAGCAGAAATGCTTAACGATGAAAGGACTATAATTCTATTTAATAATGATACTGATGGTATTTGCTAAGCGTTCACTATGTGCCAAGCACTGTTCTAAGCGCTGAGGTAATGATAATAAAAAAGTTGTTTAAGCGCTCACTATGTGCCGACCACTGTTCTAAGTGCTGAGGTCATAATACTAATGATGGTATTTGTTAAGCGCTCACTATGTGCCGGGCACTGTTCTAAGCGCTGAGGTATTAATAATAATAATGGTATTAAGGGCTCACTATGTGCCGGGCACTGTTCTAAGTGCTGAGGTATTAATAATAATGGTATTTGTTAAGCGCTCACTATGTGCCCAGCACTGTTCTAAATGCTGAGGTATTAATAATAATAATAATGGCATTTGTTAAGCACTCACTATGTGCCAGGCACTGTTCTAAGTCCTGAGGTATTAATAATAATAATAATGGTATTTGTTAAGCGCTCACTATGTGCCGGGCACTGTTCTAAACGCTGAGGTATTAATAATAATAATGGTATTTGTTAAGCGCTCACTATGTGCCAGGCACTGTTCTAAACGCTGAGGTATTATTAATAATAATAATAATGGTATTTGTTAAGCGCTCACTATGTGCCGGGCACTGTTCTAAGTGCTGAGGTATTAATAATAATAATGGTATTTGTTAAGCGCTCACTATGTGCTGGGCACTGTTCTAAGTGCTGTGGTATTATTAATAATAATAATGGTATTTGTTAAGCGCTCACTATGTGCCGGGCACTGTTCTAAGCGCTGAGGGATTAATAATAATAATAATGGTATTTGTTAAGGGCTATGTGCCAGGCACTGTTCTAAACGCTGAGGTATTAATAATAATAATGGTATTAAGGGCTCACTATGTGCCGGGCACTGTTCTAAGTGCTGAGGTATTAATAATAATAATAATAATGGCATTTGTTAAGCGCTCACTATGTGCCGGGCACTGTTCTAAGTGCTGAAGTATTAATAATAATAATAATGGTATTTGTTAAGCGCTATGTGCCGGGCACTGTTCTAAACGCTGAGGTATTAATAATAATAATAATGGTATTTGTTAAGCGCTCACTATGTGCCGAGCACTGTTCTAAGCGCTGAGGTATTAATAATAATAATGGTATTTGTTAAGTGCTCACTATGTGCCGGGCACTGTTCTAAATGCTGAGGTATTAATAATAATAATAATGGTATTTGTTAAGCACTCACTATGTGCAGGGCACTGTTCTAAGTGCTGAGGTATTATTAATAATAATAATAATAATAATGGTATTTGTTAAGCGCTCACTATGTGCCGGGCACTGTTCTAAGCGCTGAGGTATTAATAATAATAATGGTATTAAGGGCTCACTATGTGCCAGGCACTGTTCTAAGCGCTGAGGTATTAATAATAATAATAATAATAATGGTATTTGTTAAGCGCTCACTATGTGCCGAGCACTGTTCTAAGCGCTGAGGTATTAATAATAATAATGGTATTTGTTAAGTGCTCACTATGTGCCGGGCACTGTTCTAAATGCTGAGGTATTAATAATAATAATAATGGTATTTGTTAAGCACTCACTATGTGCAGGGCACTGTTCTAAGTGCTGAGGTATTATTAATAATAATAATAATAATAATGGTATTTGTTAAGCGCTCACTATGTGCCGGGCACTGTTCTAAGCGCTGAGGTATTAATAATAATAATGGTATTAAGGGCTCACTATGTGCCAGGCACTGTTCTAAGCGCTGAGGTATTAATAATAATAATAATAATAATGGTATTTGTTAAGCGCTCACTATGTGCCGGGCACTGTTCTAAGCGCTGAGGTATTAATAATGATAATAATAATAATGGTATTTGTTAAGCGCTCACTATGTGCCGGGCACTGTTCTAAGCGCTGAGGTAGTAATAATAATAATGGTATTAAGGGCTCACTATGTGCCAAGCACTGTTCTAAACGCTGAGGTATTAATAATAATAATAATGGCATTTGTTAAGCGCTCACTATGTGCCAGGGACTGTTCTAAGTGCTGAGGTATTAATAATAATAATAATAATAATAATAATGGTATTTGTTAAGCGCTATGTGCTGGGCACTGTTCTAAGTGCTGAGGTATTAATAATAATAATAATGGTATTTGTTAAGCGCTCACTATGTGCCGGGAACTGTTCTAAGTGCTGAGGTATTAATAATAATAATAACAATAATGGTATTTGTTAAGTGCTCACTATGTGCCGGGCACTGTTCTAAATGCTGAGGTATTAATAATAATAATAATGGCATTTGTTAAGCGCTCACTATGTGCCGGGCACTGTTCTAAGCGCTGAGGTAGTAATAATAATAATGGTATTAAGGGCTCACTATGTGCCAAGCACTGTTCTAAACGCTGAGGTATTAATAATAATAATAATAATGGCATTTGTTAAGCGCTCACTATGTGCCAGGGACTGTTCTAAGTGCTGAGGTATTAATAATAATAATAATAATAATAATAATAATGGTATTTGTTAAGCGCTATGTGCTGGGCACTGTTCTAAGTGCTGAGGTATTAATAATAATAATAATGGTATTTGTTAAGCGCTCACTATGTGCCGGGAACTGTTCTAAGTGCTGAGGTATTAATAATAATAATAACAATAATGGTATTTGTTAAGTGCTCACTATGTGCCGGGCACTGTTCTAAATGCTGAGGTATTAATAATAATAATAATGGCATTTGTTAAGCGCTCACTATGTGCCGGGCACTGTTCTAAACGCTGAGGTATTAATAATGATAATAATAATAATAATGGCATTTGTTAAGCGCTCACTATGTGCCGGGCACTGTTCTAAGCGCTGAGGTATTAATAATAATAATAATAATAATAATAATAATGGTATTTGTTAAGCGTTCACTATGGGCCGGGCACTGTTCTAAGCGCTGAGGTATTAATAATAATAATGGTATTAAGGGCTCACTATGTGCCAGGCACTGTTCTAAGCGCTGAGGTATTATTATTATTAATAATAATAATAATAATAATAACAATGGTATTTGTTAAGCGCTCACTATGTGCCGGGCACTGTTCTAAGCGCTGAGGTATTAATAATAATAATAATGGTATTTGTTAAGCGCTCACTATGTGCCGGGCACTGTTCTAAATGCTGAGGTATTAATAATAATAATAATAATAATGGCATTTGTTAAGCGCTCACTATGTGCCGGGCACCGTTCTAAGTGCTGAGGTATTAATAATAATAATAATAATAATAATGGTATTTGTTAAGCGCTATGTGCTGGGCACTATTCTAAGTGCTGAGGTATTAATAATAATAATAATAATAATGGTATTTGTTAAGCGCTCACTATGTGCCAGGCACTGTTCTAAGCGCTGAGGTATTAATAATAATAATGGTATTAAGGGCTCACTATGTGCCAGGCACTGTTCTAAGCGCTGAGGTATTAATAATAATAATAATAATAATGGTATTTGTTAAGCGCTCACTATGTGCCCGGCACTGTTCTAAGCGCTGAGGTCATAACAGTAATAATCAAGGTGTTTGTTAAGCGCTCACTATGTGCTGGGCACTGTTCTAAACGCTGAGGTATTAATAATAATGATAATAATAATAATAATAATAATGAAAATGGTATTTGTGAAGTGCTCCCTGTGCCAATTGCTGTTCTAAGTGCTGAGATTGTGATAATACTAATAATGGCGGCGTCTGTGAAGCGCTTACTATGTGCCAAACACTGTTCTAAGCGCTGAAGTCGGGGGTCACGGGAGGTCAGGGGTCAGGGGTCAAAGGGGGGGGGTGAGGACGGACCAGGTGAGGTAGACGCCGGGCCGGCGGCCACGACGGACGCCGTAAAACATGGAACGGAGCCACCCGCCGCCGGGACCGGAGTCGGAGCGGCCGGAAGACCCGGAACCGGAGTCGGAGGAAGGGCCGGAGCCGGAGGAAGACCCGGAGCCGGAGTCCGAGCAGGAGCTGAGGCTGCAATAGGAGCGGGAGCCGGAACTGGATCCCGGACGGGAGTCGGAAGAGCCGGAGGAAGACCCGGAACTGGAGCCCGAGGAAGGACCGGAGCTGGGGTCGGAGCCGGAGCTAAGGCAGCGATAGGAGCGGGAGCCGGAACTGGATCCCGGACGGGAGTCGGAAGAGCCGGGGGAAGACCCGGAACTGGATCCGGAGCCGGCGCTGAGGCTGCTGCAGTAAGAGCCGGAGCCGGAGGAAGGGCCGGAGCTGGGGCCGGAGCCGGGGGAAGAACCGGAACTGGAGTAGGAGCCGGAGCTGAGGCAGCAATAGGAGCGGGAGCCGGAGCCGGAGGAAGACCCGGAACTGGAGTCGGAGCCGGAGCTAAGGCAGCAAAAGGAGCGGGAGCCGGAACTGGATCCCGGCCCGGAGTCGGAGCTAAGGCGGCAGTAGGAGCCGGAGGAAGGACCGGAACTGGATCCCCCGCAGGAGCCGGAGCCGGAGTTGGAACCGGACCTGGAGTCGGAGCCGGAGCTGGGGCTAAGGAGGCAGTGGGAGACGGAGGAAGAACCGGAACTGGAACCCGAGCTACAGCAACAGTAGGAGCCGGAGCCGGAATTGGATCCGGAGCTAAAGCAGCAATAGGAGAAGGAAGAGGAGGAGGAGGAGCCGGACCTGGAGCCGGAGCCGAAGCAGTAATAGGAGGAGGAGCCGGAACTGGATCCCGTGCAGGAGCCGGAGTTGGCGCGCAAGCAGAAGTAGGAGCCGGGGCTGGAGCAGGGGTAAGAACCGGAACTGGATCTGGAGCCGGAGCTAAAGAGGGAGTAGGAGTAGAAACCGGCAGTGGATCCGGAGGGGGAGCTGGAGTCGGCGTCGAGGCTCCGTAGGCAGGCACGGTTGGGGTTGGGACGGGCCCGGGCGCCGAGAGCGGCGGCTCTGCGGGCCAGCGGGGCCAGCAGGCTCAGCATGGCACCGGGCGCCGGGCTCCGCGATCCGCGCTCCGGGGTTTCGGCGCAGCCCGGACGGGGCTGGGGGCGGGACCAGACGGCGGGCTCTGATTGGCCGCGGCGCCCGTCGCTTCCCCGCGCGCCGCTCGGGGCCCGCACTTCCGGTGACGCAGCGCGGGCTTGGGCCCAGGCATTCATTCATTCATTCATTCATTCATTATCCATCCATCCATCCATCAATCAATCAATCAATCGTATTTATTGAGCGCTTACTATGTGCAGAGCACTGTACTAAGCGCTTGGGAAGTACAAATTGGCATCACATAGAGACAGTCCCTACCCAACAGTGGGCTCACAGTCTAAAAGGGGGAGACAGAGAACAGAACCAAACATACCAACAAAATAAAATAAGTAGGATAGAAATGTACAAGTAAAATAAATAAATAAATAAATAGCATTCATTCATTCATTCATTCATTCATTCATCCACCCATCCATTCATTCCTTCATCCATCACTTTGTTCATTCAATCGTCTTTATGGAGCGCTTACTGTATGCAGAGCACTGGACTATTTATCCATCCGTCTATTCATCCATCCATTTATTCATCCATCCAACCATTCACCCATCCATCAATCAATCAATCATCAATCGTATTTATTGAGCGCTTACTGTGTGCAGAGCACTGTACTAAGTGCTTGGGAAGTCCAAGTCGGCAACATAAAGAGACAGTCCCTACACAACAGTGGGCTCACAGTCTAAAAGGGGGAGACAGAGAACAAAACCAGACATACTAACAAAATAAATAGAATAGATATGTACAAGCAAAATAAATAAATAAATGGAGTAATAAATATGTACAAACATATATGCATATATACAGGTGCTGTGGGGAAGGGAAGGAGGTAAGATTGGGGGGATGGAGTGGGGGACGAGGGGGAGAGGAAGGAAGAGGCTCAGTCTGGGAAGGCCTTCTGGAGGAGGTGAGCTCTCAGTAGGACAGAGAACAAAAGAAAACATATTAACAAAATAAAATAAATAGAATAAATATCATCATCATCATCATCAATCGTATTTATTGAGCACTTACTATGTGCAGAGCACTGTACTAAGCGCTTGGGAAGTACAAATTGGCAACACAAAGAGACAGTCCCTACCCAACAGTGGGCTCACAGTCTAAAAGGGGGAGACAGAGAACAAAACCAAGCATACTAACAAAATAAAATAAATAGAATAGATATGTAGAAGTAAAATAAATAAATAGAGTAATGAATATGTACAAACATATATACATATATACAGGTGTTGTGGGGAAGGGAAGCAGGTAAGATGGGGGGATGGAGAGAGGGACGAGGGGGAGAGGAAGGGGCTCAGTCTGGGAAGGCCTCCTGGAGGAGGTGAGCTCTCAGCAGGGCCTTGAAGGGAGGAAGAGAGGTTGGCGGATGGGCAGAGGGATTGGGGGCATTCCAGGCCCGGGGGAGGACGTGGGCTGGGGGTCGATGGCGGGACAGGCGAGAACGAGGCCTAATGGTGAGGAGATTAGCGGCGGAGGAGCGGAGGGTGCGGGCTGGGCTGGAGAAGGACAGAAGGGAGGTGAGGTAGGAGGGGGCGAGGGGATGGACAACCTTGAAGCCCAGGGTGAGGAGTTTCTGCCTGATGCGCAGATTGATTGGGAGCCACTGGAGATTTTTGAGGAGGGGAGTAACATGCCCAGAGCGTTTCTGGACAAAGACAAAGAGAAGTGAAGTGACTTGCCCAAAGTCACACAGCTGACAGTTGGCGGAGCCGGGATTTGAACCCATGACCTCTGACTCCCAGGCCCGCGATCTTTTCATTTTACTTATTTATATTAATGTCCGTTATTTGTACTGATGTCTGTCTCCCCCACCCCCAGGCTGTGAGGCCGTAGGGGGCAGGGCTTGTCTCTGGTGCTTTATTGTCCTTTCCCAAGCGCTTAGTACAGTGTTCTGCACACGGTAAGCGCTCAATAAACACGATTGAATAAATGAATGAATAATCCCGGCTCTGCCACTCGTCTGCTGTGTGACCTTGGACGAGTCACTTCACTTTTCTGGGCCTCAGTTCCCTCATCTGCAAAATGGGGATTGAGACCGTGAGGCAGGGGCTGTGTCCAACCCGATTGGCTTGTATCCACCCCAGCGCTTAGTACAGTGCTTGGCATGTAGTAAGCGCTTAAGAAGTCCCATGATGATGATGATGAGCCCCCTTTTCCCTCTCCTCCTCCCCATCCCCCCCCCAGGCCCTACCTCCTTCCCCTCCCCACAGCACCTGTATATATATTTGTACAAATTTATTACTTTATTTATTTTACTTGTACTTATTTACTATTTACTTATTTACTATTCTGTGTATTTTGTTAATGAGGTGCATCTAGCTTTACTTCTATTTATTCTGATAACTTGACACCTGGCCACATGTCTTGTTTTGTCATCTGTCTCCCCCTTCTAGACTGGGAGCCCGTTGTTGGGTAGGGACTGTCTCTCTATGTCGTCCAATTGTACTTTCCAAGCGCTTAGTCCAGTGCTGTGCACACAGTAAGCGCTCAATAAATACGATTGAATGAACGGATGAATATAGCTTTATTTCTATTTATTCTGACAACTTGACACCTGGCCACGTGTCTTGTTTTGTGGACTATCTCCCCCTTCTAGACTGTGAGCCCGCTGTTGGGTAGGGACCGTCTTTATATGTTGCTCAATTGTACTTTGCAAGCGCTTTGTCCAGTGCTGTGCACACAGTAAGCGCTCAATAAATACGATTGAATGAATGGACGAATATAGCTTTATTTCTATTTATTCTGACGACTTGACACCTGGCCACATGTCTTGTTTTGACGTCTGTCTCCCCCTTCTAGACTGTGAGCCCGCTGTTGGGTAGGGACCGTCTTTATATGTTGACCAATTGTACTTTCCAAGCGCTTAGTACAGTGCTCTGCGCTCAATAAATACAATTGAATGAATTGAACGAATGAATGAGGAGGCCCTCTTTCCCGCCAGCCTCGCCTCAAAGAACGGCGCATGCGCCGGCCCGCTGAGGGTGGGGCCGGTCGTTCCAAGGCGCATGCGCCGGCCTGCCGAGGGCGGGCCCGGCCGTCCCGAGACGCATGCACCGGGCCGGTGTTTCCAAGGCGCATGCGCACCACCGACCCCCGCGGCCTCGCGATCTTCCTGACTTCCGGCTCCCCCCTCCTCCTTCCGCCCGCCCCGAGACTTGCGCCGGTCTCGCGAGAGCAGTCCTTCTTCCCAGGCCGGCTCCGAGCGAGGTAGGACGGGATCCTTCGTCGGGGCCGCCATCCGCCGCCATCCTGGCGCTGGGGGTCCGGGGTCCGGGCCCGGGGCGGCGGAGCCTGCAGCCGGGGGTCCCCCCCACCCGCCGGGACGGTTTGGGGGCCTCGATGGCGCCGCATCCGCCCTCCCGGGGGCCCCCGATGCGGGCGGGACGCGGAGGATGAGGAGGCCGGCCCCACTTTGGTTCTCTCCCGGCATCCTTTGCGGCCCAGGGCCTCAGGAGGACCTGGATTACAATAATGGCACTTACCACAATAATAGTAATAATAATGATGGCATTTATTAAGCGCATACTATGTGCAAAGCACTGTTCTAAGCGCTGGAATACATACAAGGTAATCAGGTTGTCCCACGTGGGGCCCACAGACTTAATCCCCATTTTACAGATGAGGGAACTGAGGCCCAGGGAAGTGAAGTGACTTGCCCCAACATATAAGCATATATCCAGGTGCTGTGGGGAAGGAAAGGAGGTAAGGCGGGGGGGGGGATGGGGAGGAGGAAGGAGGGGGTTCAGTCTGACCCCCCGCATTACCTCCTTCCCTGCCCCACAGCACCTGGGTATATGTATATCAATCAATCGTATTTATTGAGCGATTACTGTGTGCAGAGCACTGTACTAAGCGCTTGGGAAGTCCAAGTTGGCAACATCTAGAGATGGTCCCTATCCAACAGTGGGCTCACAGTCTATATATGTTTGTACGTCTTTATTACTCTATTTTACTTGTACATATCTATTCTCTTTATTTTATTTTGTCAGTATGTTTTGTTCTCTGTCTCCCCCTTCTAGACTGTGAGCCCGCTGTGCTCTGCACACAGTAAGCGCTCAATAAATATGATTGATAGATACAAGGTGACCAAGTTGTCCCACGTGGGGCTCACAGACTTAATCCCCATTTTACAGATAAGGTCACTGAGGCCCAGGGAAGTGAAGTGACTTGGCCAAAGGGCCCCCCCCGCCTTACCTCCTTCCTTTCCCCACAGCACGTGTATATATGTTTGTACGGCTTTATTACTCTATTTTACTTGTACATTTTTATTCTACTTATTTTATTTTGTTAATATGTTTTCTTCCGTTGTCTGTCTCCCCTTTCTAGACAGTGAGCCCACTGTTGGGTAGGGACCGTTTCTAGATGTTGCCAACTTGTACTTCCCAAGCGCTTAGTACGGTGCTCTGTACACAGTAAGCGCTCGATAAATACGATTGAATGAATGAAAGTCACTTATTAAGCAATTGCTATTCATTCAATCGTATTGAGCGCTTACTGTGTGCAGAGCACTGTACTAAGCGCTTGGGAAGTATAAGTTGGCAACATAGACGGTCCCTACCCAACAGTGGGCTCACAGGCTAGGTGCCAAGCACTGTTCTAAGCGCTGGGGAGGATACAAGGTGATCAGGTTGTCCCACAGGGGGCTCGTAGTCTTCATCCTATCTCCCTCTTCTAGACTGTGAGCCCACTGTTGGGTAGGGACCGTCTATATGTTGCCAACTTGTACTTCCCAAGCGCTTAGTACAGTGCTCTGCGCACAGTAAGCGCTCAATAAATGCGATTGAATGAATGAATGAACCCCCATTTTGCTGATTCATTCAATAATAATAATAATGATGGCATTTGTTAAGCGCTTACTATGTGCAAAGCACTTAACAAATACCATCATTATTATTATTATTATTATTGTTGTAAGCGCTGGGGAGGTTACAAGGTGATCAGGTTGTCCCACAGGGGGCTCGCAGCCTTCACCCCCATTTTAGATTCAATCGTGTTTACTAGTAGTAATAATAATAATGATGATGGCATTTATTAAGCACTGTTCTAAGCTCTGGGGAGGATACAAGGTGATCAGGTTGTCCCACAGGGGGCTCGCAGTCTTCACCCCCAATTTACAGGCTCGTTCAATCGTGTTTATTAATAATAATAGTAATGATGATATTAAGCGCTTACTGTTTGCAAAGCACTGCTCTAAGCGCTGGGGAGGATACAAGGTGATCAGGTTGTCCCACAGGGTGCTCTCCGTCTTCACCCCCATTTTACAGATTCATTCAATCCTGTTTACTACTACTACTAATAATGATGACATTTATTAAGCACTTACTATGTGCCAAGCACTGTTCTAAGCGCTGGAGAGGTTACAAGATCAGGTTGTCCTATGGGGGGCTCACAGTCTTAATCCCCGTTTTACAGATGAGGGAACTGAGGCACAGAGAAGTGAAATGACTTGCCCAAAGTCACACAGCTGACAAATGGCGGAGCCGGGAATTGAACCCATGACCTCTGACTCCAAAGCCCGGGCTCTTTCCGCTGAGCCACGCTGCTTCTCATGATTCATTCACAATTGAATGAATGAACGGTCTCTGTTGATGAATTGTACTTTCCAAGCGCTTACTACAGTGCTCTGCACACAATAGACTCTCAATAAGTATGAATGAATGAATGAATTGTCTCTGTTGCCGACTTGTACTTTCCAAGCGCTTAGTCCAGTGCTCTGCACACAGTGCTCAACAAATACGATTGAATGAATGAATTGTCTCTATCCAGCGCTCTGCACACAGTAAGCGCTCAGTAAGTGGGAATGAATGAACTAGAGAAGCAGCGTGGCTCAGTGGAAAGAGCCTGGGCTTTGGAGTCAGAGGTCATGGGTTCAAATCCTAGCTCTGCCCATTGTCAGCTGTGTGACTTTGGGCAAGTCACTTCTCTGGGCCTCAGTTGCCTCATCTGTAAAATGGGGATCCCCATCCCCCACCCCCCCGGCATTACCTCCTTCCCCTCCCCACAGCACCTGTATATATGTATATATGTTTGTGTGTATTTATTACTCTATTTACTTATTTATTCTATGTGTACATATTTATTCTATTTTATTTTGTTAATTTGTTTTCTTCTCTGTCTCCCCCTTCTAGACTGTGACCGTGAGTTGGGTAGGGACCGTCGCTATATGTTGCTATCTTGTACTTCCCAAGCGCTTAATACAGTGCTCTGCATTCATTCAGTCGTATTTATTGAGAGCTTACTGTGTGCAGATCACGGTACTAAGCGCTCTGCACACAGTAAGTGCCCAATAAATATGATTGAATGAATGAATGAAGACTGTGAGCCCCCCATGGGGCAACCTGATCAGCATGTAACCTCCGCAGCGCTTAGAACAGTGCTTTGTGCAAAGTAAGCGCTCAATAAGTACCATTTTTAAAAAAAATGGGCGTCCGGGCGGGGTGCGCGGGACCTTGTGCTGCGCCTGAAGCTCCTCGTGTCCGTTTCCTTGCAGAACCTGCCATGTTCAGCTCCAGCGCCAAGATCGTGAAGCCCAATGGCGAGAAGCCGGACGAGTTCGAGTCGGGCATCTCCCAGGTGAGGCGGCCCAGCGGGTCCCTTCTCACCTCCTCCTGCCCAGCCTTCACACAATCAATCAATCAATCAGTCGTATTTATTGAGCGCTTACTATGTGCAGAGCACTGTATTAAGCGCTTAGCACTGTACTACACGCCGCTCACCGCAAGCCACGGGGCTCGGGAGTCGGAGGTCGTGGGTTCTAATCCCAGCCGTGTGGCTTTCAGCAAGTCACTTCTCTGGGCCTCGCTGACCACATCTGTAAAATGGGGATGAATAATAATAATAGTCATGATGGTATTTGTTAAGCGCTTACTGTGTGCGAAGCACTGTTCTAAGCGCCGGGGGGTTACAAGGTCATCAGATTGTCCCTCATCTCACAGTCTTCATCCCCATTTTTCATCTTGGGAAGTAACTTGTACTTCCCAAGCGCTTAGTCCAGTGCTCTGCACACAGTAAGCACTCAGTAACTATGACTGATTGATTGATTGATTTCAGGTGAGGTAACTGAGGCCCAGAGAAGTGAAACGACTTGCCCCAAGTCGCAGCTGACAAGGGGCGGAGTCGGGATTAGAACCCATGACCTCTGACTCCCAAGCTCACAGGCTTCATAGAGAAGCAGCGTGGCTCAGTGGAAAGAGTCCCAGGTCCGTGCCCTATCCACTAAACCATGCTGCTTCTCTTGCACCCCCCGCTCCCCCAAGTGCTTAGTACATTTCATTCATTCATTCATTCAGCCGTATTTATTGAGCGCTTACTGTGTGCAGAGCACTGGACTAAGCGCTTGGGAAGTACAAGTTGGCAACATATAGCGACAGTCCCTACCCAACAGTGGGCTCACAGTCTAGAAGGGGGAGTTGCACACAGTGAGCGGGCTGCTCCGGACTCCTGCTCACTTTACTTTATCCTTCCTTCCTCCCTCCTTTCCCATCTCCTTCCCTCCTCATCTCCTTTCTTCCTCCTTTCCCTTCTCCTTTCCTCCTCCTTTCCCTTCTCCTTTCCTCCTCCTTCCCCATCTCCTTCCCTCCTCCTTTCCCATCTCCTTCCCTTCTCCTTTCTTCCTCCTTCCCTCCTCCTTTCCTCCAACTTCCCTCCTCCTTTCCCATCTCTTTTAGACTGTGAGCCCACTGTTGGGTAGGGACTGTCTCTATACGTTGCCAACTTGTACTTCCCAAGCACTTAGTACAGTGCTCTGCACACAGTAAGCGCTCAATAAATACGATTGATGATGATGAACGCTCACCAAATCTCGATGAATGAATTGATTTGGGGCCTGGGGGGTGGTCGGGGGGCTTTCTGGTTCTCTCCATCCCGTGTTTAGATGCCCATACGTGCTCGGCCTAGCGCTCTGTCCATCCCTCCCCGCTGCCTCTCCTGCAGACTTAGGAGGGATGGCCTCCCCCGATTCCCTACTGTTCCTTTCTCCCCCCGGCATCGTTTGGAAGGCATTTGATTTCTCCATCCCCTTTCTGCAGGCCCTCTTGGAGTTGGAGATGAACTCTGACTTAAAGGCTCAATTAAGAGAGCTGAACATCACAGCAGCTAAGGTAAACACATTTCTGCACTTTCGGTGTGTTCCAGTGGGAGGGTGTTATTTTCACAACCCTGAATGCTTCAGTATAATAATAATAACTGCATTTATTAAGCGCTTCCTATGTGCAGAGCACTGTTCGAAGCTCTGGGGAGGATACAGGGTGATCAGGTTGTCCCACGGGGGGCTTCATCCCCATTTTACAGATGAGGGAACTGAGGCCCAGAGAAGTGACTTGCCCAAAGTCACACAGCCGACACTTGGCGGAGCCGGGATTTGAACCCATGACTTCTGACTCCAAAGCCCAGGCTCTTTCCACTGAGCCACGCTGCTCCTCCTCAGTATATATGCTTATGTATATAAGCTTATATATGCTTATGTATATATGCTTATACAAGCGCTTAGTACAGTGCTCTGCACATAGTAAGCGCTCAATAAATACGATTGATGATATGCTGTGAAGTGGGCTTGAAGGGGATTATTAGTAAGGTATTCAGTAAGCATAATAGGCGTTCCATAGCAACAGTATCCCGAGCGGAGGACTGAAAAGTAAAAATGCCTGAATTAACCACGTGGCGTGTGTTTAGATTGTAAGCTTATTGCGGACGGGGAATGTGCCTGCCAACTCTGTTGCGTTGCACACAGCAAAAACTCAAAAATGCTGTTGCTGATGAAGTACACCATATAGAAGTGGCTTTTCCTGAACTGTGTGTGGGGCAATATGTGATGAAGCAAGTTTTAAAATGTGCCTAAGAGTGTGGGTTTTGTAGCTTTTGAGAAGGGTCTTGCTTTTAAATACTAGCAAAACTGGTTCTCGGGTCTTTCAGATAATCCCCCTTCCCAAGTTCCCCTCATCATCATCATCAATCGTATTTATTGAGTGCTTACTATGTGCAGAGCACTGTACTAAGCGCTTGGGAAGTACAGATTGGCAACATATTGGCAAATCCTCATTGCCTTTGCTCCTCACTGAGTTTTCATTTCATCCCAGCCTCATAAGTAAACTGGACAGGGCCATTCCTGACTGCGCAGGAAAATAGCAGGGAATCGGGAAGCCCCTTCTAGACTGTGAGCCCATTGTGGGCGCGGATTGTCCCTCTCTATTGCTGCATTGTACTTTCCAAGCGCTTAGTCCAGTGCTCTGCGCCCAGTAAGCGCTCAACAAGTACGAATGAATGGAGAATCGTGGCCGGCTTCCGTGGAACCGACGAGCAGAGTTTGTCTTGTCTTTTGCGAATTGGCAAGTGAGCCGTTTGTTAAAACCCTCAAAGTGGTTCAGATTAAATAGACGTGTTGCAGAGTTGTTCCGTCTTGTCTTTTGAGAATTGACAAGTGGGCTGTTTGTTAAAACCCTCAAGTGGTTCTGATTAGACGCGTTGCAGAGTTGTTCCGTCGTGTTTTTTGAGAATTGACAAGTGGGCCGTTTGTTAAAACCCTGAAAGTGGTTCAGATTAAATAGACGTGTTGGAAGTCGCCGGGATGTAAGTAGTCTTGCGTGGCGAGATTTCAGTACAGAGCAACGTGGTGCTGGACATCCCTTCGTTCGGTTGGCTTTTGGCACGCGCTTGACGGGGAAGGAGGTGGGCCTGCCGAAAGACGCCGGCGGACCAGAGAGGGACTTAGCGCTACCTGGGTGGTCGGCCGCGGTGGAGCCGGATGACTCTTTCCCTTCTCCCCCCTGGCAGGAGATCGAAGTCGGTGGCGGCAGGAAAGCCATCATCATCTTCGTTCCGGTTCCTCAGCTGAAATCCTTCCAGAAGATCCAGGTCCGGCTGGTACGTGAGCTGGAGAAGAAATTCAGCGGCAAACACGTGGTCTTCATTGCTCAGGCAAGTAGCCGGGGGGGGATCGCGGTGACCCCATCGTGCCTCGGGCTTCCGGGGGACTCTCCCCCCCGTGCTCGGGCCCTGCGTCCCCCTCCCCTCAATTCGGAGGATTTATCCAACGCTCCGGACTTGCCTCTGTCTGGGTCTCGCCGACTCGTGACTGTACCGAACCAGGTATCTTTTCCCTACTTCTAACGAGGTATTATTTTATTTGTACATATCTATTCTATTTATTTTATTTTGTTAGTATGTTTGGTTTTGTTCTCTGTCTCCCCCTTTTAGACTGTGAGCCCACTGTCGGGTAAGGACTGTCTCTATATGTTGCCAATTTGTACTTCCCAAGCGCTTAGTACAGTGCTCTGCACATAGTAAGCGCTCAATAAATACGAATGATGATGATGATGATGATGAGGTGCGACCCTCTCTTCACAGAGGAGAATCCTGCCGAAACCGACCAGGAAAAGCCGGACCAAGAACAAGCAGAAACGGCCGAGAAGGTACGTGTGCCTGTTCGGTGATCGCCGGGGGACCTACTGTGGGAAGGGGGTTAAGCGCAGTCGCTCCGAGAAGCAGTGTGGCCTCCTGGAAAGAGCCCGGGCGTGGGATTCGGGAGGACCTGGGTTCTAATCCCTGCTCCGCCGCTTTATAATCATAATTGTGGTATTTGTTAAGCGCTTACTGTGTGCCGGGCACTGTACTAAACGCTTTGGTCTGCTGCCGTGACCCGTCAGTCTAGTCAGACCGACTTTGGAGTGTAAGCTCGTCGTGGGCAGGAAATGTGTCTGCTCTATTGCTCTCTCCCAAGTGCTTGGTACGGTCCTGCACGCGGCAAGCAACCGACACGATCGCCCCACTTCTGTGCCTCAGTTGACTCCTCTGTTAAACGGGGATTGAGACCGAGAATCCCACGTGGGACAGGGACTGTCCAACCCGTTGAGCTTGTATCTACCCCAGCGCTTAGAACAGTGCCGGGCAGGTAGTAAGCGCTTAACAAATACCGTACGAAAACGAGTGGCCGGGGTCATTTTGGAAGCTGGAGGCGATCGGCACGTCTTTCCCGAGCTGATCGTGGAGTACTTTTAGACAAAGTCCGTGTTTTGGCTGTGTGGTCTCCTGCCCAAATCGTCCCACGGTGAAAGGAAGTGGTTTCCGTTGTGAATGTGCTCCACAGTGCTCTGTACACAGTAAGCGCTCAATAAATAGGATTAAATGGAGGAACGAATGATTGCCGCAGCAGTACTTGGTGGAGCTGTGTCTGTTTTCTTTCTGGAGTTGTCGTTGTCTTCCCCGACCGGGGGCTCTGGGGCCCAACCGGGGCTCTCCTGCCCCCCTGGACCACGTAATAATAATCATAATAATGAGGATGGTGTTTTTTAAGCGCTTACTATGTGCCAAGCACCGTTGTAAGCACCGGATGCCACTGGTGTCTCCGTGGCGGCCCAGTCCTTCCAGGGCCACACTAGCCTGGAGTTGAACGACCTCCTGCGATCCGTGGGGGATTTCTCCGCTTCGTTTCTGGGGTACTGCGTTGCTTGGGAGATAATAATAATAATAATAATCAATTGTATTTATTGAGCTCTTACTGTGTGCAGAGCACTGTACTAAGCGCTTGGGAAGTACAAGTTGGCAACATATAGAGACGGTCCCTACCCAACAATGGCATTTATAAGGGCCTTACTACGTGCAAAGCACTGTTCTATGCCCTGGGGAGGTCACAAGCTGATCAGGTTCTCCCCCGGGGCTCACAGTCTGCATCCCCGTTTTACAGATGGGGTCACTGAGGCCCAGTGAAGTGACTTGCCCAAAGTCACACAGCTGACAGTTGGCAGAGCCGGGATTTGAACCCGTGACCTCTGACTCCAAAGCCCGGGATCTTTTGGGGGAAGTACACCCGGAGATTATATTTCCCCAGACTCGTTTAGTTTTCCGCACCGAAAGCCTATTGGTGATGGAGAATCTTCGGAGCGTTTTCACGGGAATAATCGAGGGGCCTGATTCCCACAGTGGGTCATGAGGGCTGCAGTGGGTGTTTTTCCAGGGTGGTTTAATGGGGATGGGATGGGATGGGATGGGTGACCGAAGAGACTCCTTAGGAGCCGCCGCCTTGGGTTAAGGCGGTGGACGGGAACGGCGCGGGTGACGCCGGTCCATGGGCCCCGTCGTTCGGACTTGAGCCTTCAGCGCGATGTCTGGGCTTCGTGTTATGGAGACGGTTACGTGTGCTTGCCTTGGGTGATGCCACCCCCAGCTGGCCGGAGCATCAGTCACCTGGGCACCTGGTGATGGCATTTGTTAACGCTTACTATGTGCAAAGCACTGTTTTAAGCGCTGGGGAGGTTACAAGGTGATCAGATTGTAGTAATAATAATAGTGTTGGTATTAAGCGCTTACTATGTGCAAAGCACTGTTCTTAAGCGCTGGGGTAGATAGACTGTGAGCCCACTGTTGGGTAGGGACTGTCTCTATATGTTGCCAATTTGTACTTCTCAAGCGCTTAGTACAGTGCTCTGCACATAGTAAGCGCTCAATAAATACGATTGATGATGATGATGATGATACAAGGTAATCAGGGTGTCCCACGTGGGGCTCCCAGTCTTCATCCCCATTTGACAGATGAGGGAACTGAGGCCCAGAGAAGTTAAGTGACTTGCCCAGAGTCATACAGTTGGCAGAGCTGGGATTTGAACCCGTGACCTCTGACTCCGAAGCCCGGGCTCTTTACACTGAGCCACGCTGCTTCTCTTATAATAATAATAATGATGGCATTTGTTAAGCACTTACTGTGTGCGAAGCACTGTTCTAAGCGCTGGGGGGGATCCAAGGTGATCAGGTTGTCCCACGTGGGACTCACAGCCTTAATCCCCATTTTACAGATGAGGGAACTGAGGCTCAGAGAAGTGACTTGCCTAAAGTCACACAGCTGACAAGTGGCGGAGCCGGGATTCGAACCCGTGACCTCTGGCTCCCAAGCCTGGGCTCTTTCCACTGAGCCACGCTGCTTATGCCATTCCCAGCTGGTGAAAGTCATTCGGTGCCCAAGGATCGCGGCCTTGGGCGCAAATATCTCCGACTGAGCTGGCACGGCGGCCGCTGGCTCCACCTAGAATAAGTCACCGTGGTGCCGGGTGGGCCTCAGTTCCCTCATCTGGAAAATGGGGATTAAAGACTGAGCCACCATCTTACCTCCTTCCCTTCCCCACAGCACCTGTATATATGTTTGTACATATATACTCTATTTTACTTGTACCTATCTATTCTATTTATTTAATTTTGTTAATATGTTTGGTTTTGTTCTCTGTCTCCCCCTTCTAGACTGTGAGCCCACTGTTGGGTAGGGGCCGACTTGGACTTCCCAAGCGCTTAGTACAGTGCTCTGCACACCGTAAGAGCTCAATAAATACTTTTGATTGATTGATTGAGCCCCACGTGGGACAACCCGATGACCTCGTCCCCCCTTCAGCGCTTAGAAGGGTGCTAGACGCATAGTAGGCGCTTAACAAATACCGTCATTATTATTACGTGGCGGGTGGCGGGAATCGTTCCGGTGGCCAACGGAATGAGAGAAACGGATGGGTCCAAATCCGTTTCCAAGTTGGTTGAAGTGTCGGCCGTGAGGCCAGGGTTTCTCCATCGTGGGCTTTCCCGTGGCAGCACCTCGTTCTGGTCCCGCCGTTTCTAATTAGTCGCCAGGCCGCCCCGCAAGTCCTGCCCTCCCTCTTCTTATTTGGGCCGGGGAGGAGTCGGCCCGTCATTTTCCTTTTCTCTGCGGAGCCCGGAGGAAACCCATCAATCCTCACCCACCACCACCCCACGGGAGCCACGTCACCCGGCTTCCCAACTCGCGCGTTCATCGGGGTGGCGAGTGGCTTCTGTCGGTTAAATTTCATCATCTGGACTTCTCATATTTGAAATGTCAAGTGGGTTTGGGTTTCTAATCAAGTTAATAGGGTGTGAGGTGCTTAAATATTCCGAGGAAACTTTATATAGGTACTAAAATTCTCCCTGGCACAATAAAACCTATAAAACACCCGGGGGCGGGGGGACTTTTTCATTATCAAGTGCGTTAAAAAAAATTAGATTTCAAAGGCCATAAATAACATTTTCCTAAAAAGCCAGCACCACGAGAGGGGAAGGCCGCCAAGAATCTCCCTGTGAAGCATTGCAAGGGAATCGGGAGGGAACGGGTAATTCCATTTGGTGCGTAGACCACTTGGACGCCTCTCCGGAATAAAATCGGGCGGTTTAGAGGGTTAGCACACCCAGGTTTGCGGTGGCCTGCGGTGAGGTGGCCGGCCCGCGGTGCTCCGCCTAAACCTCCCTCGAGCGGGACCGTCCGCGATAAGAGAACCATCGGTGGGTATTTATTGAGCGCTTCCCGCGGGCGCGTACCGAGCGGTTGGGATCCGGCGGAAGGAAATTCCCCCGGTTCACGCCTCCCGCGGCGGTCGGGCTTCGGGGGGCCGCGTCAACGACCCGCAACCTTCTCCTTGCAGCCGTACGCTGACCGCCGTGCACGACGCCATCCTGGAAGACCTGGTATTCCCGAGCGAAATCGTGGGAAAGAGGATCCGGGTGAAGCTGGACGGCAGCAGGCTCATCAAGGTTCACTTGGACAAAGC